>NC_137776.1:147633115-148240615 GCF_963455305.1 Plecotus auritus | reverse complement strand
CAGAACCCTGCTATGTGCTGAGAAAGCATCTCGCTGCAGCTGTGTCTCTCTCCTGCAGCCTGACTCTTTATCTTCCTACCATTGTGCCGGAAATGTGCAGCATCTCCTAGACCAAGCTCTCTGAGCACTTGCAGCTATCAACGCCAGAATTCTCATCTTCTGAAATCCTAGGGAAACTTTCTAGTGATGCATTTGCTATGGACTGAATGTTTGTCTCCCTGCCCCCACCCCCTGACCTAAGCCAACCCCCTTCCTCCAAATTTGTATGTTGAAACCTAATCCCCAATACGATGGTGTTGGGAAGTGATTAGGTTATGAGGGTGGAGTCTTCATGAATGGGATTAGTGCCCTTAGAAAAGAGACCCCAGCTAACCGGTTTGGCTCAGTGGATAGAGCGTCGGCCTGCGGACTGAGGGGTCCTGGGTTCGATTCCGGTCAAGGGCATGTACCTTGGTTGCGGGCACATCCCCAGTAGGGGGTGTGCAGGAGGCAGCTGATCGATGTTTCTCTCTCATCGATGTTTCTAACTCTCTATCCCCTCTCCCTTCCTCTCTGTAAAATATCAATAAAATATATTTAAAAAAATAAAAAAGAAAAGAGACCCCAGAAACCCCTTACTCTTTCACCCTGTGAGGACACAGCAAAAAGATGGCCACCTATGAATCAAGAAGCAGGTCCTCCAAGAACCTAATCTTGGACTTCCAGCTTCCAGAACCATAAGAAACAAGTCTCCGTTGTTTATGTCACTTTGGTATTTTACCATACGTATAAATTACATATGGTATTTTCTTATGGTAGCACAAGCAGACTAAGACAGTATTATTTTCCCCTTTTCACAAAAGGTATGATAGTTGGTGAGTTAAAGAGACTTGGCCAAAGTCATAGAACATACTAGCAGTCTAAAGCCAAACTCCAGAACAGAAATTGCTCCTTTGACCAAGTTGAGTTACACCAAAGCACATTGTTAATTTTTTTCCTCTAAAGTTTTACTGCATGTATTCACTGCTTATTTTTCTTCCAGTTCAATTGTAAGGTAAATTAGCTACAAGTTTTCCTTAATAAAACAGCATGGAATAGCATAGCTTGGAAGGTCAAAACTTTGGGCCCCCCAACACCTATGTTCCCAGCATCCTCTTACCTGATTGGAATTTTGACATATTGAATTTAAACACTAGGTGAGAGTGTCATTACCAAGCCTATGTGAGGTCTAACCTTGCATTGTAGTGTTACCAGGACTAACTTATAGGTGGAAGCATCTGTTTAGTGGATAAATTTGTAGAATCCCACAGCTTTTGAAGTCAGCCAGTGGACTTGTGTTTTTGAGCAGCTACTCTTTGAAAAATAATTTATCTCTAGTCCAGCTGAGGAGAAAAATGTGTATATGTATATATATATATGTGTGTGTGTGTGTGTGTGTATATATATGGAAAAAAACTGCTACCATGCATTTTTAATGAGAGAATAAAAAGAATCCCAACAACTGACAACAATTTTGTGATAAGCAGTAGTTGGTTCCTTAATTTTTAGGTTTTACTTGAACCAAATGAGTTCTTTTACCTTTTTTCCTTGGTAAAAGATGCTTTTCTAACTTAAGAGGTTTGCCATCATTTTTCCTTTCTTTTCTATTTGATAACAAAGCTTTTTGGAAAGTTAGGGTGTGATTTATATCTAATTGCAACACACCAAACAATTTCATTTATGAGCTATCTGTGGGCCTCTGAGTCAGGAGCAATGCAGAAACTTGTCAGCTTCTTTCTATCAGAAGTTACCAAACAGGCCAAGATATTGATGATGGTATGCATGAGGAAAGTATTTGCAGTGACTAATAATTTTGAAGAACTACTCTTTATGCCAGAGTAGATAAAGTCGTGAGAAAGCCATGACTTCCAGGATCAGAGGTAAAAGCTGCAGGTAATTCTTGCTGCTGCATACGGTACCAATAACGAACAGAAAGACCGAAATGTGTCAGGAAGTCAGGTTCTGGGGTCACCATTTAAAGAGCTTTGGAGGGTGTGGGTGGGATAAAATATACTATCAGTGGAGTTGCACCCACAGAAACGTGCACATTCCATTCTCACTCGCACACAAAATTTAAATAGCAGACACAGCTGGTAAGATACATACACATGCAGAATGACTTAGTACTTCTTTTGTGAGTATACGCACAAATAATGCTAAGAAAAGGAGAAACAGAAGTGGGTGAGCCCCTTATAATTCACCAGACTTATAGTAGGTCTCTCAGCTACCACTTCACTCCATTCCTTCATTCTACATCAGCAAGGTAGTATTGCATAGAACTCAGTTACCCTGAGTTAGTTCCCAATTGAGAGGTTGTGTTCCCCCTGGGGAGCAAATCAGAATGGCATAGAGAGAGGACAGACTCGGGTAGTCCAATACCGGATTCTTTCAAAGCCCATGAAGCCTGAGGCTTGGGTTGGTGCTTCTTTGCACACCTGTGTAACTCCCTCCTTTTCTCATTTTTAATTCGGTTGGCTTCATGTTGCTTGCACATTGAAATCAAATGGGAGCATTTTGGCTAATGATGGAAAACACAGTTGGTGGTAGTGATGGTGAGTCCTGAAGAATGGTGAACGAGAGCAGTAAGAGGGTTGGCAGTTTGTAAATTCTAGTAATTGGGACTTTTTTCATAAACAGAAAGTAAATAGTTACTTGTAGGAGTACTTCTCAGTGTTTTCTGGGGTTAGGAGATGGTGAGGAAGATAGGCAAGGAAGATATTAAAGCCAAATGATGGGATTGCTGCAGCTGAGTTCGGTTATTTCTGGGGATAGATTTGTTTAAATTGAATCTCCAATTCTGGATGGTGATGTGTTGGTAAATGCATAACAACTGGCTCTCAAGGGGAAAAGAAGGCAACTTAACTTAAATGTACTTAAGTTGTACCTTACTCAAGAAACACAACGAATATATCAACCATGCACCAGCAGTCTTTATGAGTATACAGGATCAGGGGCAGGTAAAAGGCCCACGAAAAGAGAGCTATACTGTAGAACACAGAACTTAGGAGAATGGATTTTGAAATCAGAAAACACCTACAGTGGAATTCTACAGACAAATAACGTACTAATCTTTTCTAAGACTTAGTTTCCTGGTACGTAAAATAAAATAGTAGTTCCTTTAAATATAAGGAGGGGCCCAAAACATAAATCAAGTCCTGGTTTGCAGTATTTGCAATTTCTATGAAGCAAATACTCTCATTATGGCTGACTGCAGGCCATGATGCCACCGAATGTGGAGTTGGGAAGACACCATTGTCCCCCAGTGGGCCCCTGAGACCCTGGGTGGCACTGAACCCTACGTATACCATGTTTTTCCTGTATATACATACCAACGATAAAGTTTAATTTATAAATTAAGTACCACAAAAGATTAACAACAACAACAACAATAATAAAATAGAACAATTATAACAATATACTGTAATGAAAATTATGTGAATGTGGTCTGTCTGTCTCTTTCTTTGATAACTGCTCTGATAAACAAGACGGCTACTAAGTGACTAAAGGGTGGGTAGTGTATACAGTGTGGATACACTGAAGAAAAGGGATGATTCATGTCCTGGGCGGGATGGAGCAGGACTGCACGGGATTTCATCACAATACTCAGAATGGCACGCAATCTAAAATGAAACCTTGGGAAGCAAAACCCCGGTAAGGGGGCACTACTGTATTTAGTATTTTCCACCATACACCTATACTGGACACAAATAACCTCAAGAGCATAGACAGCAGTACAACGAAGTCAGAAAAATGGAATCCCACAGCCAAATCACTACTCAAGAATTAGCAAAATATTTAGTTTTGTAGTGAAATGTAGTAAACTATTTAGAAAGTTATGAACTATGAGTATTTACTGTTTAAAAGTTTAATGTAATGAAAGGTTAATATACTTTGATTTTTAATAATATCTATGCCTAACAACCAGTGTATAAAATTCCTGAAAAATTGGGAGTCGACTCCCACGAGCCTGGAGCAGGCTTCCACACTCCACCATTCCTGGTTAAATGTGAATCTGCTTTCTTTGTAGAGGAATAGGTTGTCCATGGAAGCATCACTGGGCTTAACTTGTTAGACACAGAAACTACTGGTGTTAGACCTAGTTCCCATATGTTAATACTTACACAATTAGCTTCTTCACTTTAAAAACAACAACCCTGTAATTCCCCCAGGCTGTACTTAAAATCCCAGATCTGCCAAACCCTACCCAGACGGCAGCAGCCAATAATTTATGATGGGATTAGGAATGAGAGTGAAGAAAGGTTACTTGTTAATTATGACTGTGAAGACCACACACACATGAAAGGAAACATTATGTACAAATGAAAGGATTCCCAGTTAGCCCAACTTGGAGATAAGTGGTCCACCAGCATTTCCTCTGCTCTCTGCGGCTCCACCTAGGGGCTTCCTATTTGCCTTTTTCTAATTGAAAGCCCATCAATGAAGTGTCTTAACAAAAACCCTAGCAACTCTGCAGTTCCCAGGAACAAGCAGTCGACAAAGGCATTTACAGTACCACGTCATGCAGGCTGTTAAAGAAATCTAGCCCTGGCGATGATGTGTATATTCATTCTGTGTAAATGATTAAGTTCAAAAACCATACAATGAATCATGGTAGCAAGGCCAGACTTGCTTTGATTAACTACACTGGTATAATGAAACCCAACAGAGCAATCACTGAAACATTTAGCTCCAAATGTAAATCTTCTTGAACTATGAAAAAAAAAAAAAGCATGTTAGGCAATGAGAGGTGGTGTAGAATACAGCCATGTTTCATATAATGAAAGTAGAGGCAGTTGTAAAGAGAAGAGAATGTTAAAAAGTTGTTATGCTGTGTTTGGCAAGAATGAGTCATTTTAAAAGTGTCAATCATGATAATCCAACATATCTTTAATCTAAAGGTCAATAGAAGACATTTCTGAGGTGGTACAATAGTCATGCCAAATATGAAAGCAAGCAGTTATAAGATGATTTCAAGTGTTAATACTGAACCATAATGTGTCTTGGAGAATTAATCTCAGCTCTAAATTGTAGAGCATGGATTGATCAAGGTGGGAGAATTTTTATTAAAAATGTACTGAGATAGCTGGTGACAGTGTCATTCCAACCAATATGCTCTGTAGAACTCTTATAATTCAGATGTGGTGTTTTCTACAAAGTCATAATTATTTTTGCTTGAGGTTAGATCTGCATCTTCTAGTGCCAGTGTCTACAGAATTAAAACACTTTCCTTACAACAGCAAGAGAAACGCATGCCTTTGAGACGTAGTAAAGTCAGCAGTCGAAGATGGAATGGCCAGCCCTTTACAAAAAAAACAGAATCATTCGATTCCCTATATATTTTCATTTTTGTCCTCGAACAGCTTTCAAATACCTCAAGCCCAGCCAGCATGGCTCAGTGGTTGAGTGTCAACCTATAAACCAGAAGGTCACAGTTCGATTCCCAGTCAGGGCACGTGGCCGGTTGCGGGCTTGATCCCCAGTGTGGGGTGTGCAGGAGGCAGCTGATGGATGATTCTCATCATTGATGTTTCTGTCTCTCTCTCCTTCTCCCTTCCTCTCTGAAATTTAAAAAAAAATTTTTTTAAATGTGCTTCAAATATGTTTGGATACCTATGCATTAGAAATATTCCATAAGAGAAAAGCAAAATGATGTTCTGTCTTCAAGGTGTATGGGAACACATGTTTTTCTTTACGGGGCAAGCACTTGCTACCTTGGAAGTATTGGGCTTTCATCTCGTGAGTTTCATATGTGCAGGTTAAACATATGAGAAGTTTTATAAGGCCAAGGGAACTGTGGCAGAGAAAACAATCTGTAAGAGGTCTCAGTTAAAAACGAATGGACACATTCAATTTCATAATAAAGCTCTTTCCTAAGTTATTCATTTGCATAATTCAATCTATGTTATCACAGGGAACTCAGAATCAACCGTTGCTGTAGCAGGCTGTAGTAATAATTTCATACACACACACTTGGGTTACACAAAAGCTCTCTCAGAATTGGTTGTCGACTAGCACTGGGATATTCTCTTCTGCTAATCCTCATAAATCTAACTGATAATTTGTTTCTGTTACCACATGAATGAAAACCACTTCCATACTTAAAAATACCTAGCACAGGTACATATGCCTCAAATGTGTTTGGACACCTATGCATTGGGAATATTCCATAAGAGAAAAGCAAATGATGTTCTGTCTTTCAGGTGTATGGGAACACGTGCTCTTCCTTATGGGGAAAGCACTTGCTACTTCTTCCTGCTAGCCTTTCAAGAGCATATTTTGCATGATTTGTGATTTCACAAACATTATGAAGTGTTAGTTTGTTTTCAGAATGCTTTTGGTGATATGGGGTGGGGGAACAAATGAAAGAAATCAAAGATAAGGGAAGGACTCTATCATGTTCTGTGCTTTCCCTAGGATCTTTGTCTGAGGGAGAAAATGATTACATGGGATTATTATAGAACACACTAGAGGCCTGGTGCATGAAAATTCGTGCACTCGGGGGTGGAGTGGGGAGGGGGTCGCTCAGCCCAGCCTGGGACCCCTCGGGGGATGTCCAACTGATGGCTTAGGCCCGCTCCCAGGGGATTGGGTCTAAGCTGGCAGTCAGATATCCCTCTGGCAGCCTGGGAGCCTAAGCCATTAGTCCAGTGGTTCTCAACCTTTCAAATTCCACGGTCCTTTAATACAGTTCCTCATGTTGTGGTGACCCCCAACCATAAAATTATTTTCATTGCTACTTCATAACTATAATTTTGCTACTGTTATGAATCGTAATGTAAATATCTGTGTTTTCTGATGGTCTTAGGCGACGCTGCTAGTGGTTCTCAACCTGTGGGTCGCGAAGCATGTATCTCACAAACATTATTCCAGGGAGCTGAATGTGTGTTTGGTAGAATTTATCTACCAGTCCTTATATTGCATAGTGGACATGTTGACACATAGCCTATTCTGTTGTTTTTTTATTTCTATTTTTTTCTGAATGCAAAAGTAACACATGTTAGTATTAGAAATATTGGAAATATCAGAGAAATGAAGAAGAATAAAAATGGTACATAACCTTACCTCACAGAGAAAAACACTGCTAAAATTTTAATGTATTTTTCTTGTGTTTTAAATATGCAAACATATATACACACATTAAAAAATAAATTTGGGATAATATTGTGCAGGATGTCCATAAAGTCTGGAAACATAGGTGAAAAAGACATTATCTAGTTAATATCACTAGAAGCATACCTTATTTTATTGTGTTTCACTTTATTGCACTTCACAGGTTTTGCATTTTTTACAAATTGAAGGCAATACCCACCACCAACAAAATGAGTACAACTCACTTTCTTACAGTGGTTGGAACCAAACCCACAGTATCCGTGAGGCATGCCTGTATTATTAATATTACTAGGTTGCTGATATTAGCAAAGATATGTTAACATTATTTCATATTATTATTTTTTATTGCAAATTGGAGATGTTATTGATGGCATTATATGTATTCACATATGTTTCCATACACTTTCGGACACCCTTTACATGAATGGTATGTATTTCCGAACAGTTTGTTTTTTTGTTCTGTACCATCCCAAGTTCCATTCCTGGCATGACTGTTAAAGGTTCTCAAATGGGCAATGGTCGTAAATGTAGAAATATTTGTACTTGCTGTTCCAGACAAGGAACATTTCACAAATATCCTAGATTGTTTTTCTAAAAGGCCAATTCACAAACTCTGCAGATTTATCCATTTCAGGCTCACTGACCACAATATAGAAATATATTTGGCTAAAATCCAAGGACTGGAGACATTTAAAAGTACCGTGTTTTTGTTGTTGTTGTTATTTTGTTGTTTTTTTTAATCACTTACCTTTCCCAAACACCACTTATGGGAAAAAGTTAGAGAAAAGGGAAAGGAGGTATGGGAGAAAGTGTTAACCTTGGCCTTAGCAGTCTGTTACACAGTCAGATTTGGACAGAGAGGATAGCAAAAGGAGAGATGCCACAAAACCTATCCTTTAGCAGGTGTTCAGTTATACTGAGTTTCCCCAACACATCTGCCCTGTCATACCAATAAAGTCATTAAAATTAAAATTTATTCCAGGCTCTTAAGAAAACAACTGCAGGACAAGACCAGCCTCCAGGCCTTTCTGGGGAAAGCCTTTACTTCACAAACACCACGGATCAAAGTGATAACAGGCTTAAAGTATACATGTTTCAGAGCTCTACCTGCCTCAACATTTCTCTTTTCTAGATATTTCTCTTTTAAAAAATTATTACTGAGAGGCTGTAGTTATAGTTACAATCTTTGGGCTGTGTTTTCATCTGGCCTGGTTTGTAAGCATTACAAATTGCATATTGGGAAAAATCTTTAGCATGAAATGGATTCAAATGTTTAGTGCTATCCTAATGGTGGGAGGTATACATTTTATATGGCATTCCTATCATTGCTGAAGTGAAAGATATGTTTCTATATAACAGGACTCTATTCCTATCTATTGTTCTAGGGTCTAAAGCCTAAAACAATGAGTTAATATCTTGTCTACAGGTTGATTATCTGAAATATGAACAAGATGCAAATGTGAGCTGGGTCCCCCTGTAGTGCTAAAAGAGTAATTTTTTAAAGTGCTTTGAAATCACACACATAAGAACTCTCTGTTAAATTTGCATGCTTTTGTAATATTTTAAAATTATCTCTCAATGTATAGTCCTTGGTGGGCAAGTCAGTTTCTCTTACTACATCTAGATGTCACTATGCAATGTGGTGATCTGAGAAGGAGAGAGAGGAGACTGAGGCAGTGAACAGACAGGGTCAGAAGTGTGCCTGGCCCTCCCATCCTCCGAACACAAAATGGCCACCACAAGATGGCCAGCAGGGGAGGGCAGTTGGGAGGGACCAGGTCTGCAAGGGAGGGCAGTTGTGGGCGATCAGGCCAGCAGGGGAGGGCAGTTGGGAAGGATCAGGCCTGCAAGGGAGGGCAGTTGGGGGCGATCAAGCCTGCAGGGGAGGGCAGTTAGGGGCAAACAGGCTGGCAGGGGAGCAGTTAGGCATCAATCAGGCTGGCAGGGGCGTGGTTAGGGGGCAATCAGGAAGGCAGGCAGGCGAGCAGTTGGAAGCCAGCAGTCCTGGATTGTGAGAGGGATGTCCAACTCCAGGTTTAGGCCCGAGCCTACGTGGATCAGGCCTAAATGGGCAGCCAGACATCCCTCGAGGGGTCCCAGATTGGAGAGGGTGCAGGCTGGGCTGAGGGACACCCCCCCATGCACAAATTTCATGCACCAGGCCTCTAGTAGTAAATAAAACCTCTGATATGCTCTAATATCCCCAAGCTTCATTTAAGCAGCTTAATCCTCTCATCAATTTTTAAAAGTACTCTCCACCTTCCTGTTGATCAGATCAATGAAAAAAGAAGGAGGAGAAAAGAAATAAGCAGTAATTGAGTATAATTCAGGAGGATTATATACATTATCTTACTTATGCCTTAGGACAATCCTGAGAAGAAATTTTCAACTTCTGAAAACTTTGTCTTCCTTTGTTCATGTTATTATCCCCCATGCCCCAGAGAATTAAGCAGGATCAGAAAAGTTAAGTTACATCACACAGAAAATGAAAGATAAACTGAGAGTAGAACATGGGTCTTCTAACGCGAAGTCCAATTTTCTTTCCACTGGACAGGGTTTCCTGAGACTAGAAGCATCCTAGTAATTGAGACTCAGTTATGCAACCTTTAAATAAAGTCTTCATATCCTTCACTGATGTGCTGGTAGATACTTGAAGAAACTGCTTCTCTAGGTTGCAAAGCCACTGAAGGACATCAAATAAAAACGAGTTGGGAACTGGCAGGTTGGGCATTGTCCAGTACACCGAAAGATTGCCAGTTCAATTCCCAGTCAGGGCACAAGTCCTGGTTGCCAACTCGATCCCTGGTAGGGCACATGTAGAAGGCAGTCAATGGGTGTTTCACTCTCATATCAATGTTTCTCTCTCTCTTTCCTTCTCCCTTCTCTTCTCTCTAAAAATAAATTTTAAAAATAAATATTTTAAAAATAAATTTGAAAAATAAATTTAAAAAAATGAGTTGGTAGTGAGCACTCTTTGCTTGGAAAATACATCTATACACCTTCCTTCTTGCTTTGGTGACAGTTTTCATCTCCAGCAGTTTCATATGTTTGATGACTTACTTGAATATGTTGCATAATAGACCAAAAATGAAAGGGAAGGAAGGAAGAAAGGAAGAAGGAAGGAAGGAAGGAAGGAAGGAAGGAAGGAAGGAAGGAAGGGAGGGAGGGAGGGAGGGAGGGAGGGAGGAGGGAAGGGGAAAGAGAAAGAAAGGAAGGAAGGAAGGAAGGAAGGAAGGAAGGAAGGAAGGAAGGAAGGAAGGAAGGAAGGGTTTCGATTATTTCCAAGGACCCCAAGTTTGTGCTGGTGAAAGCCCAAAAGGCAAAGCAGATGGCTCCAAGCAGACAGTGAGATGGGTGTTCGTTTCAGTTCCCCTGGAGAAGGAAGGTGGCACGTGGGCTGTGTTTTATGCTGGGGGCTGGGATGGGGGAGAGTAACCTCTTCATCAGGACAATGAGTGGGCCCTTCTCCCTCATTGGTTGATCTAAACATACACTATGTTATGAAGTTGACAGTCTAAACTGGAACATAAGTATAACTGGTGCCAGATTTCTTTTTAGGCTTTGAAAAATTTTGGAAAGAAATATACATTTGCAAGCAGGCTACACTCATCCTGAGAGAACTGGCACCCTCCCAAGGGGGCATGAATACTCCACTATTGTGAGTCTAACAGGGACATCTACTGGCTGAGTCCTGTGCTTTCAGACCAGTTCCTGCTGGACCCTGTGACTGACCAATCTCTCATCTCTTGACAGCTTGTAAATAAATAAAAATGATAACAATAATGATTCTGTTTGTTCATAAAGAATTATTAGTTGCATAGTTGGCATGCATGCAGAGATTGAAAAATTCAGAGAGGTCTGAGTGGACATGGTAGATAAAGAATCAGCCATTTGCATGTTGACTTTTAAAATTTCTTTACCACATCTGACCAAGGAATGGTAAAGACACTTCAGTCCCCCTATCTAAATAAATAAAATCAGAAGTTCACATTTGAGAGTACAGCATCACAGATTATAGCTTTTCTGCCTTACAGGACCAGATTAGAGGAAGAGAAGTGTGTGTGTAACAATACGAATTCCAGCAAGATAAATCCTGCAATAAGTCCTGAAGTGCCCCAATTTATGTGCACATTTAAGATGCTGATGGATCTGTATTTGGGGGGAGAAGCAGTTCCCACGAGCAGACCCCCCAGATAACATTGTCTGCTGGCAGCTGTGCTATGTGTCTGCTCCTCCACTGCCTCTGGCGTTGATCAGGCCAATATCGGCAATGGGAGGACTGGGCCCCTATTAATCAACATGAACGAGCCTCCCGATCTTTACTGGGAAGGCTCATGAATTGGAGGACTAAATATAGGCAAACAAATCCAATAACTAAACCCTCACAGCCAAGACCTAAGCAAATATAAATCCCACTTGTGTTATTATAATGCCTCCTGACCTAATTGAGAACATTTATTTTAAGCTAAATAAATTACTGCTACAATTATATAACCTCGAGGTCACCTCCTTTAGGAGATGGCCGGCACTTATATTAACTACTCCACACTTTACTGTAAGTGGCCTCAGCCAATCAATGGCAGATAAATGACTTTAAAATATGCATTTAATTAACTCAGCCCTTCATTTATTTGCTATTTTAGCCTAGGGATCAAGAAGAAAGTGAAGTTAAATTGTGTGTGTTCTCAAACAAGACTTTAGAATGGAGGGTTTTTCCTTCCCAGTCAAGCACTGTGTTCCTTGGTAACTGAGCTGAGAGAGCATTCCTTAGACGTGAACAGAGTGGTATACCCACCGGAAGTGTGGGGCTTGCCGGTACTGTTTAAAACCCCACATTCAAGGAAGTCATTCCTTCAATTTTCCTTTGAGAGATGGTTTGCTCCCTCTTGGCCTGTGAGTCATGATTTTTTAAAAAAATATTTTTATTAAAATTAAATATGGAACTGCCATTTGACCCAGTGATCCCACTTCTAGGTATATATCCTAAGAAAACCAAAACACCAATCAGAAAGAATGTATGAACCCCTATGTTCATAGCAGCACAATTTACAATAGCTAAGATATGGAAACAGCCCACATGCTTATCAGTAGATGAGTGGATAAAAAAGTACATTTATACCATGGAATACTATGCAGCTGTAAAAAAGAAGAATCTCTTATTTTTCAAGACTGCATGGAGGGACCTGGAGAGTATCATGCTAAGTGAAATCAGTCAGAGAAAGACAAGTATTATATAATCTCACTCATATGTGGAATCTAAGTAACAGAATAAACTGATGAATGGAGTGGATCCACAGACATGGAAGTATGGCACAGAGTGCAGAATCTCAGCAGCAGGGGTCAGGGGAAGGAGGGGTGGGGGGAAGTAATTAACCAAGAACCTTGCATGCATATATGCATGGCCCCTGGCCACAGACAATGGGATGGTGAGGGCCTGGGGCGGGAGAGGGGGCCGGCTGGAGGGGGTCAATGGGAGAAAACAGGGGACATATGTTATACTTTCAACAATAAAGAATTATTTTAAAAAATAATAAAATATTTTTTTTATTGATTTCAGAGATGAGGGGAGAGGGATAGAGAGATAGAAACAATGATGAGGGAATCATTGATTTTCTGCCTCCTGCATGCCCCGCATTGAGGACCGAGCCCACAACCCAGGCATATGCCTTAACCAGGAATCTAACCGTGACCTTGTGGTTCATAGGTCAATGCTCAACCACTGAGCCACGCTGGCTGGGCAGACTGTGAGTAATTGTTATCGTACCATTTCAGCCACAGGGATGCAATGGCAATGATATCACTAACTTATGGATTTATGAATTACTGTTTCCAAGAATCAGGGCTGTTATTGGAATAGACTGCTCTTTCTCTCCTCCTAATTTTAAGCAAAATACACTGAGTGGCCAGATTATTATGATCTCTGAACGCATAATAATCTGGCCACTCAGTGTGCGTGTGTGTGTGTGTGTGTGTGTGTGTGTGTGTGTGTGTGTGTGTTAGAGGCCCAGTGCATGAATTCATGCATGGGTGGGGGGCTCTGGCCAGCCTGGCCAGGGGGAGGGGACATGGGCAGTTGGCCGGTCTGCCTGCTGGTCGAACTCCTGGTCCAGGGGACAATTTGCATATTAGCCTTTTATTATATAGTATATACACTGAGTGGCCAGATTATTATGCGTTTAGAGATCATAATAATCTGGCCACTCAGTGTGTATCCTAGAATTCCTTACCTGGTGATTATATGCTTTTAACTAATTTCTCCTCTTGGTTTTGATACTGCTGTTACAGGCACATTAGTATTCGTTGAATATTCATCTGCTTCCCCCGCATATCCCAGATGCATTACTTGAAACCATGTGACATTGGGCTGTGAACAGAAGTGATGGGTGTCACTTCAGGTTGAAGCATTTCAGAGTAGCTGCACACCCTGCTGCCTGTCTCTTTTTGTTGCATGATGGCCCTAAAGGCTAAAATGGTCTAAAATGAAATGGTCTAAAATAGAAACAGCCGACCTTGCTGAGTTACTGTACAGAGAAGAGTTGTTTTGAGGGATACTCCTACTGACATCACATTTTGCATGAGTGAGAAAGATACCTTTGTTTTATTAAACCACTGAGATTTCAAGGTTTGTTTATCATAGCATAATCTAGCCTATGCTGACAAATATAATTGGCTTCTATGGTAATAAACAAATCCATAATCTGTAGTACTAAGTAACTACTAAGCTGTAGTAATTTGGACCTAATTTGCATGAATATTAATTTTTTTAAACAAGAGAGAAAAATGATGGTATTCCACAGACTTTATGCCTTCAGAATAAGCCACTTGTTCATTAATGTTTAATGAGAAACATTCATTATTATGAATTCTTTGACAAGACTTTGATTTTTTTTGTAAATGATAACCATAATTAAGCTCCTCATAATGAACACAGCAATTTTTAAACAGTACAATTTATATAATGTTTCTCCTCTGGGATGCTTTGTTTTCTTAATAAAAAGCAATAGTGGATATATGACTAAGTTTTCATAATGCATAAGGTTTATACTTGTTATTAGATTCATCTCTGCTTTCATTCATTTGTTCATCGTGTTGATTCATATCCTTTCTGCACTTCTTTGCAGAACTGGGTTGTTCTCAGTTCAAGACCCAATTTGGGCCAGGTCCAGCTGACATTAAGCCACTGTTCCCCTTTTATTTTACCAAGTATACAGGTCACATGTCAAATAGCTCTGACCTCAGTGAATTTTTACAAAGTCATTGTTTGCATTCACTGTTTCCTTAAGAACTTTTACTAATTGAGTGCTTCACTGTCCTGCAGCTTAATTTTACAATCCTTCTTCCATCCACTCTGTTTTGCATTCCGGATGCCCCTAAGCCTACTCTAACTTTTTTGCCATAGCACTTTAAAAATACTATATACTTATTATATTTGCTATCTCTTGTCACTGTCACATTGGAATGTAAGTTCCACAAGGCAGAGTAATGATTTTTTTATACCTTTGGCTCATTAATGAAAATGCTGGCACATAGAATGTATTATATAAATATTTTCAAGTGAATAAATGAGTACATACATGAATGAAAGTTTCCCTGGTCCAGTAAAAAATACTGTAAGACTTATTTTCCTAACATCTTCCTTCCCTTCTGAATTCCATTTTGCCTCTGGCCACCTGCTCCTGAAATTTGTTCATGCTCCAACTGACGTTGTCCGCTTGATATCTGGACGACCTGCCTGACAGCTCTCAAGCTTTCCTACTTTATTTCCTGAACCCAAGTAGCTTCATTTCCTGGCATGATGTCTTTCTGCACGGAAGACCTAGACACTTTTTTAGTGTATTCCCATGGGCAGCCCTGACCAGAAATGGTGAGGTGTTATGAATGGATTTGGATGAACATTATCAATTTTATTTAATGGAAGTTATTTAAAACCTAACTTTAAAGTTAATAAAAGATCTTGTTTTCTAAAAGTAATACATGCACATATAATTTAGAAAAGAAGAAAATAAAAATACCCATAATTCTACTATTGAACCAACCCACAGTTAATATTTTATTTTATTTTTTTTTCACTTTTTTTAAAAAAATAAATCTTTATTGTTCAGATTATTACAGGTGTTCCTCTTTTTTCCCCCCATAGCTCCCCTCCACCTGATTCCCCACCCCACCCCACCCCATGCCCTTAACCCCCTCCACTGTCTTCATCCATAGGTGTAAGATTTTTGTCCAATCTCTTCCTGCACCCCTCACACCTCCTTCCCCCTGAGAATTGTCAGTCCACTCCCTTTCTATGTCCCTGATTCTATTATATTCACCAGTTCATTCTGTTCATCAGATTTTTTATTCACTTGATTTTTAGATTCACTTGTTGTTCATAATTTTTATCTTTACCTTTTTCTTCTTCTTCCTCTTCTTAAAGAATACCCTTCAGCATTTCATGTAATCCTGGTTTGGTGGTGATGAACTCCTTTAGCTTTTTCTTATCTGTGAAGCTCTTTATCTGACCTTCAACTCTCAATGATAGCTTTGCTGGGTAGAGTAATCTTGGTTGTAGGTTCTTGCTGTTCATCACTTTGAATATTTCTTGCCACTCCCGTCTGGCCTGCATAGTTTCTGTTGATAAATCAGCTGAGAGTCGTATGGGTACTCCCTTGTAGGTAACTAATCGTTTTTCTCTTGCTGCTTTCAAGATTCTCTCTTTGTCTTTTGCCCTTGGCATTTTAATTATGATGTGTCTTGGTGTGGTCCTCTTTGGATTCCTCTTGTATGGGGTTCTGTGCGCTTCCTGGACTTATAAGTCTATTTCTTTCACCAGGTAGGGAAAGTTTTCTGTCATTATTTCTTCTAATAGGTTTTCAATATTTTGCTCTCTCTCTTCTTCTGGCACCCCAAAAATTCGGATGTTGGTACACTTAAAGTTGTCCCAGAGGCTCCTTACACTATCTTCATATTTTTGGATTTTTTCTTTTTGTTTTTCTGGTTGGGTGTTTTTTGTTTCCTCATATTTCAGCTCTTTGGTTTGATTCTTGGGGTACGTTGATCTACAGTTGAGTTTCTGTATATTCTTTATTTCAGACAGTGTATGCTTAATTTCTGACTGGTCCTTTTCCATTTTTTTGGCATTCTCATTAAAATCCTTAAAGGTCTCACTAAGTTCCTCAGCGGTTTTTAGAAGATTCTTGAGTAACCTTATAAATGTGGTTCTGAACTCTATGTCGTCCAGTAGTTTGCTTTCCTCCATTTCTTTCATTCGTGACATGTTTCTTTGTCTCCGCATTTTGTTGCTTCCTTGTGTTGATGGAGTGGCTTTGTGTGGTAGGTGACCTATAGGGGCCAGTAGCTCAGCCTCCCCAATCACCTGAGGTGGACACCTTTGGTACACCCCTTTGTGGGCTGAGTGCAAAGTCTTGGTGTAGTTAAGCCTTGATTGCTGTTGGTACACTGGGAGGAATTGACCTCCAGGCCAATTGGCTGTGAGGACCCGCTGTGTCTATAATGGAAGAACTGCTGCACTGGAGACACGCTTATGGTGCAGGACTTGTTTCAGTGGGGCTTTGGTGCTCACCGAGTCTGCCTCTTGAATGTGTCACTTATGGATGTGAGAAGTTGAAATCTGGTGTCTCACATTGACCACTAGGTACACTGGCTTCTGGATCTCCAATGGGGTGCAGGTCAGCTACTGTCTGAGGCTACCCAGGAGGCGCTACAGTGAGAACTACAGTTTTCTCCTCTTTGCTTGGGGTTTGGAGGTTTTGGAGCTGTCTGACCTGGGCTGCAAGTTTGCTAGGTTAAGCTGCGATAGGGCAGGTCATTCATATGCTAAAGCCGCTGCTTGGAGCTTGGGTGGGTTTGTAGATTGTGCGGGGCAGGGTCTCAGGGCATGACTAGGCTAGGGTGTGGCAAACAGCTATGGCTGCCAGTTAGCAGGCTCTGCGTCTCCGACTGTGTCCCCGCGTCCCGCACCCCAGCACAATAAACAATTATTCCTGTGCGCAGCCCTGTAAGCAAGCCTCCCTCACTTTCCGACCCCACGGCAGACAGTCCAGCTTCTCCCTATAGGAGTTTGGGTCCCCCGCGTCTCCCCAGAAACTGGAGTTTGGAGTAATCCGGAGCTTGTCTCCCTTTGGGTTGAAAAAAGCAGTGCTCCCAGTCGCCAGCCACCAGCCCGATTCGCGTGCCTCTGTACCTCAGCTTTTCAGCTCTTGTGCATGTCTCACTGCTCTTTTCTCTTTCCTTCTAGTTGTAGAACTTCCACTCAGCCAGCTTTCCCATGGTTCTGGATGATAGACGTTTTGTCTTTTAGTTGTAGTTTTGAAATTGTTGTGCGAGGCAGCAGTTTAGGTGTTTACCTACGCCGCCATCTTGGATCCTCTCTCACAGTTAATATTTTAAACTGCATTATTTATTATTCTTTTACCTGAACTGACTGTTTGAGTTAAACCCAACCAATTAATTTATAAAACCAGAGTTCAAGTAATCACATTTTACAAAAAACATCTATTTTTTTTAATCCTCACCAGAGAATATGTTTACTGATTTTAGAGAGAGGAAGGGAAAGAGGGAGAGAGAGAGAAACATCAATTGGTTGCCTCTCAGACATGCCCAACTGGGGACTGAACCCACAAACTAGGCATATGCCCCAACTGAAATTGAACCCGGGACCTTTAGGCATATGAGACCACGCTCCAAACAACTGAGCCAAATAGGCCAGGTAGCATGTGACCACATTTTATAAAATTCTCCAAAGCTTACAAATGGATGCAACAAGAAAAGGGATAAATATAGGATGCTGGGAATTAGAAAAAGAGAGCATTTCATAGATGAAGGGCAAACTTGAAAAGAGTTCTCTGACCCCAGATCACTGTTAAACAAGTGGAACTTGTTCAGATACAGCATTGGAATCTATAAAAAGAGCTTTGTGTGGAAACGATCTCAGAGCAAGTTAGGAGAATCTAAATTTAGGCCAAATTAATTACACTGTTCAGTAGGGCTAGGAGGACCAACATCCTGGCTTCCCCGGGACAGAGGAGGTTCTTGGGATGCTGCCCCTCAGTGCTAACTAAAACCAGGACAGTCCCAAGCAACCCGAGACAAGCTGGTCGCCTGACCAGTATCTCAAGCTGGGTGGGCCTCTGGGGAAAAAATCTAAACGTTTGTATGCAAGGCTGTCCTGAAATCATTACTTAGTATTCGACCAACAGAGGTGATATTAGGGAATTCTTTATGATTGAAAATAAAATAAAATAAAAACCACCTTAAAAGGGGATGAAATGAAAAGACAAGGAGGGCCGAGCTGATGTCAAGAGTACAGAGCACTCATTAAACGGTGGGAAACCAGTCAGTGCCTGTCATTGTCCTTGCAGGGGACTGCCAGTCAGAATCAGCAATAAGGGAACAGGCCATTCCAGTGATGCCATTCCAGTGATGTGGATGAACTGACAGACAAGGAGCGTCTCCTTTCCTCAAGACCCTGAGAGGAATGGAAGAGTCAGTTGTGGCATCCAAAGCAGGCCTCAGATGGAGTCAATCTTAAGTCAATTTTAAAATTGCATATTTTCTTCTGAACTTGTTTAAGGCCGCGCTGCTGTCCCTGGGTGATGTGTGATAGGAAGGCAGTGGAAAAAAAAATTCTGAGCCCACACAATGCCTCCCTCTCTGCGTTTATTTACTTATTTCTATCAAAAACAGTGACTTTCAGAATGTTCTACCCATGAAGCCAAGATAAGAGCAACTAAGGAAAAAACAAAGCAAGGGAAAAAATCCTCCAGTTTTTGGGAGAAAAAGATAGAACTAAAAATTGTAATTTAGAAATCCTTCAAAAGTCATAATTTCAGGAGTTAAAGGAAGAGACGGTTATAAAGTTATAACACTGTCATTACCAAGAGCTTCATTAAAAGGGTGAGGTTTTTGAAATAATCTAAACACTAGTTTTGTGTTAGATAGTACCATGGTGCTAAATGGGTGCCTTCTTAGGAGATAGTTACTTACCTCTTGTGTTCTGAAAGTAAAACAAGATTGTCTTGGAAGGAACACTTTTTACTGCAAGAATCCTCTTGAGCTATCACAGTTATACTAGTCCTATCTAATAATCTAATAAAGAGGGGATATGCTAATTGACTCTCATGCCATCGCAAAGATGGCGGCACCCACAGCCAATAAGGATGGAACATGTTAATTGACTGCCCGTCCTCAAAGATGGCGGCGCCTACAGCCAATAAGGAGGGAATATGCTAATTGACTGCCTGCCCTCAAAGATGGCGGCACCCACAGCCAATAAGTAGGGAATATGCTAATTGACTGTCACACCCTCAAAGATGGCAGCACCCACATCCACAAGATAGTGGTGCCCAGTCCCCTCAGCCTCACTAGGGCAGCAGGCATGTGGCAAGGCCAGGCCCACCCCCAGGTAGGCCCAGCCGCTCCATGTACTTGCCTCCAGAGTCCCCCAGTCCCCTCAGCCCCCCAGCCGCCTAGGGCCTGCCCGAGGCACAGGCAAGCCTTGAATGGTGGCTTCCTAGACACCCAGGGCTGGCCTGAGGCACAGGCAAACCTCGGATGGCGGCTGCCCAGCTGCCCAGGGCCAGCCCGAGGCTCAGGTAACCAGGGCCAGCCAAGGCTTGCACTGCCGGCAGTGGCAGCAGCAGAGGTGTGATGGGGCGTCGCCTTCCCCTAATGGCCAGATTGCCTCCTGCCCCTGAGGGCTCCCGGACTGTGAGAGGGGACAGGCTGGGCTGAGGGACCCCCCCTCCAGTGCATAAATTTTCATTCACCGGGCCTCTAGTAACTCAATAAAAGACAAACAGGAACTTAAAGACAATAAAAAGGTTCAAGTCAAATAGATTACCCAACCCTGCTGAGTCCAAAATACCAGTTTCCCCCTGTAAGTAATAATAATTCATAGTGACTATCACTTTCAAATTTAATCTCCCAACCACTTTGTGGTATAGATGTTAAGGTTATTCCCATTTTATACACAAGAAAACTGAGGCCAAGGATATTTATGGCTTATTCCAGCTTTCACTGCTACTAAGTTCAGGGGCTAAGAATGTACTCAGGATCTTTAGCTTCACATGTTATCCTATAAAATAAAACAAACTCTCAGTTTAATTGTATAACCTTTTGAATAGGAAGGATGCGGCACCTTTATGAAAATGATCTCTGCCTTACATTCGTAGGTGTAGAAAGTCCTGGTTACCCCTGTTAGCAAATGCAGTGACCGGAGACTTATTACTTTCTTCATGTTGAGACACTCAGGAAATCTCAGGGGTTAGAGCTGAAAAATCAATGCCAGATGGCTATAGGATAGATATCCCTGAAGATTCGGCTACTGTCAAGTTCCCCCCAACAGAAATGTCCATGAAGCTGATAAAGATGGAGATAACACATGCAGGCCATCTGTTCCAGCCACATGGCTTTTAACAAGGAAAATCTCTTAGGGTAAAATGAATAATGCAGGCAAAGGAGCATCTAGGGTACGTTCTTATTTATCTGCTGGTCATTAGCTAATTATGGATGAAGATAATTAAGACGAGTCTCCAAAAGTTGCCCCATTTGTCAGGATAAGCTACTATTGCTGAACATGGAGAAACATGTTGAACGATGAGAAATCAATTTTGTTGACAAATCTGCATCAAGGAAGTCCAAGTAAGTGTCACCATAATTTTTTTTTACTGGAATTTATTACTCTGCCTTTTTTCCAAATTTATTTGAGGTGGCTTCTAGCAAAAGACATCAGAGAGAAAAATTGGACCAGAAAGGCCAAATCTGAACATGGTCAGGAATGATGGCTGCCAGCAACAGATGTATTGCAACCAACTGGTACAGAATTGTGATTGTAACGGAGGACAGAAATCCAATTAGGGGGCATTTCAAGCATTTGAGTCTGTTTTACAATTAAGAACATGCTTAATAATATGATATTAGAAAGTCTGAAATCGCTTGGCTTTTCTTTGATATGAAAGCCATCCATGACTTCTGTGAGCTTCATCAGGACATTGCAATCACACTTGGAATCCTGGAAATCACATTTTCAGGAAAATGTACAAGGCAATGAAAATTTTTGCCTCATGGTATCTCCCTGGAAATGTATCTCAGTGAAAGAGGTCATTGTTACAGGTGCCTCCTTGTTGTTCATTTGCTGATATCTTTTAGCAGGTTGGGAATGTCAAGGCTAAAGGGAAATTTGTTTAGGGCCCCTGCCCTTTGTTTGCTTTAAAATAGAATGAGAATGTCTTAGGATAAGATTCCAAGAACTGGAGTCCCTGCTAGCTGATTTAAACAAAAAGTCTATTTAAGCTTCAGGTTGGAAGCCACATTCAATTGCTTAGCAGTGGTATTTCTGAACAGCTTTTCATCCCCTTCTGTTGTCCAATTTTTTATTAATAGAATTCCTCCTTGTCATCATTGTCACAGGGTGTGTTGGGACATCAACAATCTGGCAAAAAACAAACCAACCTTTCACAACAACTCATTGTGGGGACTCAAACTACTTCAAGTTGCCACAATATCAACCCTAATACCTCCGAGAGCAGAATTCCTCAACTTTGTCAGTTCACGGTGACTCTAGTGTCTTAGTAATTTTTTTCATGATGTCCGTTGGCCAAAGGAATACTTAACAGTTATATATTAAGTACTTAGGTCTAAACAACTCAGTATGTATTTCTGTCCTAACAACTAGATAACCATCAGAAAATAAAATAATACACATATGTTGAAAGACAAAATTACTATTTTAATTTTCTCGTAGGTAACCAGTTACTAACATGGAGGGTATAGCTGTTGTGCACTGCACAACTTCTCAAACTTGGAATCAGATTGGACACTGTCGCCCTCATTTGTTGATTCACACTGATTTTGCATAGTACTTGCTTTATATCACAGCAACCAAATACCCAGCTACACAAAGATATGACATCATCAAAGAAATGTATGTGATCTAATGTTGAAACTGACAACTCACTGGAGCTAGCACTTTGCATAGTGTCCAAGTTTCTATTTCCTCAACAATTTAAAATATTTTGTGGTGCCCTCTGAGATCACTGCAGATGTCCAGGTCTCCTGCATGGAGAGGTGGGCAGCTGTGGTTCCAAAAAGTCGAGAGCAAAAATAATAGCACTATTATTGAGATAGTGTGCTCAAGAGACTGACCAAATTAAAAGTAAAAGCCTTGTTGAGCATGTTTTCTGAAGTCATAAGTTGTCTGGATTAGAAAGAGAATGCAGGTGTTGTAAACAGTACTGATTGTGAACTTTGGGAATTGTTTTTGTTCTCAACAGGGTAATGGAATTACAAAAAATTTGTGCTTCTACATGGCCTGGCTTTCCGGAGGGCGAGACAGGGAATGAAGCACAGGTGGATTAGACACTTGAGAGTATGAATGCATCAATGGAAGTTTCCAAGTGATGAGGAGGAAGCTCAAACCTTTGTATTTGTGTCAATCTCTTTAGGTAGGTATTCTGTGCAAATAATTATGATTAATCACGACTCTAAAAATTTGGCCTTCTAAAGAGGCTAGTCATATCTCTCAATAGGTTATGTCACAGTTTTGATGTTCCCTAAACAAATGATTCAGCAGCAATTCACATCAGTGTTGGAGATCAAAACCATAATAACGGAATTGCTGAAGTCTAGACATTCAGAGAAGTCATATACTAATGAGACCTCATCATTTCTACATTTCATTCTGTTTGCAAAAGAGCTTTGGGGCCAGCAATCAATGGATGAAAAGAAGATCTTGGCATTTATTAACACCTAAGCCGGTTTTTCATAAAAAAAAACAACACACCAGGTTTTATAATACTAACATGTTATTCAGGAAGCTTTGCTGGGTTACAGATATGTATAAGAAAACAGAGTATTGTGTTGTGAAAGGATTTAATTTTTGCCCTGACCAAACTGCCAATTAACTTCATGGTCTTAGGTCAAAGCCATCTTGCCACCCTGGACCTCACTCCTCTGACCTGCATGTACAGTGGTGGGTTTCACTGTCTGAGGATGTGGGTTAGCTGTCTCTAGGGCCTTTGAGTTCCCACACTGAATACTCAATGAACTTCCCTGCCAAAGATTCTTCTGAAGAACATAAATATCATAGAATCAACTAGCCAAATAGCTGAATTAAAGGAAGAGGGCATTATTGCCTAGTTTCAAAAAAGAAAATTAATTGTGATAAAAAACATGTAACATAAAATTTACCATCTTTACCATTTCTAAGTGAACAGTTCAAATAGTGTTAAGTATATTCCCATTGTTTCTGTAACCAATCTCCAAAACGCTTCATCTTCTAAAACCGAATCCTATATCTATGAAACAGTGTCCTCCCTGCTTCCTTCAGCCCCTGGCAATCACCCTTCTACTTTTTGTCCCTAGGGATGTGACTTGCTACCATATGTAAGTGTAATCATACAGTACTTGTCTTTTTGTGATTGGCAATTTCACTTAGTGTAATATCTTCAAGGTTTATTCACGTTGTTACAATTGGATTTCCTCCTCTTTTAAAAGGCAGAATAATATTTTATTGTATGTATGTATACCACATTTGTTTATACATTCATCCGTTGATGGACACTTGAGTTGCTTCCACCTTTTGACTTTCGTGAATAGTACTGTTATGAATGTGGGTGTAACTACTGCAGAGTTTTAAAGAGGATTTCGTACTTATTTTTCCCAAGCCCCAAGAGTGTTGCAGTACTGTCAATAGCCTTCTGATTTCATCTAGAGAATTTCCAGAGGTAAGGGAAGTAGGCCACTGGGGTGCTTAAACTCAGGGGCCCATGAGGGGATATTTGAAATATCATTTCCAGATGGGTCTTAGGGCTAAAATGCATTTCCTTCTGTTTTATTGCCAGTATTTAAAGGAAACAACAGGGAAAGAGAAAAACACAGTTATGTCTTCCAAAATGTGAAAGGTCTTAGCCATTGGGATAGTTTTATTGTGAACTTGGATCTCCATAGACAAGTCTGATTTTTAATTAGTTACAGATCCAAACCTTTGTGGAAAAAAAAGTCTCTCAGGGCTTAAAAATATTTAGCCCCACATATTATTACATCTGTCCATGTCAAACACATTACACAAAGGACATCAATATCTCTGGACAATTTATGTTTAAGTCAAGCCTGCCATTTATTTAAGCAAGAGGCTCAGAACTTTGCAAGGAAGTTTGTGTTGTTGTTTTTTGAAAGTCACTCTTTAAGCCAGATGAAGACTCATTCTTTTAGGACTTCAATTGCTGACTAAATGCAGTCTGTTTTTGACTTAGAAGCAGCAAAGTGTTGCCTGATAACTAAAGCCACTTGGGCACTTCCTGTATTTGCATTATTTGTTTGTTTTTGGACATTCTGCTACCTTAAGCACTTTTTTTTTTTTTTTTCTGAGCAAGTTCTGTAAACTTCATGTTATGTGCATCTAGAAAATATTTTAATGAAGAAAGGCTTTCGACATCACTGATGGTACTTTTTTTTTTTTTCTGTCACAGTCACATCTAAAAACTTGGGAGAAATGCATCAGGGGAATCCATTCCAAATTAGATGTTCACTTGGAAATAGGAAAAGAAGATTTTACTAAAATAAGAAAACAAATCCCTGAGAATCCATAATCACCATTAGCCTGTACCTGTGACAAATTCATGCGAAGAGGTTCCACATGTGCATCACTCCAGGTAAACTCCATATTTAAGGCCTGTACATTAGCATTGTCCATAGAAATGTAATGTGAGCCATATATTTCATTTTAGTTTTGCTAGTAGCCACATTAAGAGTAGAAAGAAATAGGTGAAATGAATTTTAATGATTTATTAACCCAACATATCAAAAATTTCACTTCAAGATGTAATCAGTATAAAATTGCTAATGAAATATTTTACTTGTTTGGTATTAAATCTTCAAAAACTTGGTGTATGTTAACCTTACAATATATCTCAATTGCAGTAGCTATATTTTAGTTCTCAGTAGCTGTGTATGGCTAGTGGCTACCATGTTACCTAATATGGCACAGACAGTATTAGATGACTATTTTCATTTGAACTGTTTTGCCTTTCATAACAGTTTTATGTACATTTATATTTGTAAGTGCAATTTATGTTTCTATCTTTATATTTATATTCATATATGCATTTCTAAATCTTCTAAACTTATAACAAGCCCAGTGTTCAGATATTGATGAGTATCTATCCTACCAAAACTTTTGTATTTTTGTTCACAAAGCAATTTATCACAGTTTTCCTTTGAAGAGAGCTTCTGGTTGAATTAAAATGTTTTAATTTATAGAAATGTAATTTTCAAACAATTTTAAAGGAGCTACACAAGCACTATATACACCAAGAAACACCTGTCTATCCTTATAATAAAAGAATCTAATTGGAATTCAAACTTCAGACCTCTTGGGTAATGGAGAAGAGGTGAAAAGTGATTCAGGATAACATAACATCTGGAATACCCACTTACTGTGGTTCTCTCTTCACTGTGAGAGGACTATCTTTACTCAGATATTCAAATGGAACTTATTTTATTTAGATAAGTGTAGATATCTTCCTATATTCAAGATGTGCTATAACTTCCCTCTGAACCCAAGATCTCTCTCTCTCTCTCTCTCTCTCTCTCTCTCTCTCACACACACACACACACACACACACACACACACACACACACACACACACACACACTTGGTTAAAGTTAAACAATCTATGCATAAACTTTATAATTTTTGGCTCTTTGTAGAGAAAATGATAAATGTTAAAACATTGATCTCATATATTTTCTATTTCAGCTTCCTCAATTTCACAGATGAAGAAAGACCAAGAATAACTGCCAGACTTGTACATTATCCCACACCTATTCAACACCTATTTATTTAACACCTAACCTCCAATCCTTTCATTTTAATAGAGATAATGTTTCATCTTCCCTGTCTTGTTCTTTCTATCACCTACCTCGCTAGCTTTGGTTGTCATGGTAAATACCAAGCCCACTGGATAGTGATCACATCAACCTGGATGGATTTAGGCTTGAAGAGTTTAAGTCTCATAACAACTCACCATTTGTTCAGTGACAATTGGCAAGTTTTGGTGTCTTCCAAGGAATCCCAAATAAGTTCTGCTTTTTCTACTCCTATATCTACCAGACATACTAGTATCTGGGGACATTAAATAATTAATAAGCACAGGCAGTGGGACCTTGTTACAGGGGGGGAAAGCAGAGGATGGGAATTCCCCAAAGAGGTAAACAAGGAGATATAAACACACTTGGTACATTTAAAAAGGCCAAAGAGTCCAGTGCCAGAGGACGGCCAGTTTGTAAATGGTCTTGACTGCTGGCTTAGCTACTGAGTTTGCCCTGTAAACAACAGGGAAACAACTGCTGATCTGTGTGTGTGCATGAATAAGTGTGTCTTTTAAGCAGGATGGTGACACGGTTAGGCTGTGTTCTAGAAAACTTACTGTGTTAACAGTATAACAGGGGGATTTGAAACAGAAAGGCTAGATGAGAAATAGTTTCAGTGGACAGTAGGAGAGCTCATTTTGGTTTTTTGTTTTTGTTTTTTAAATATATGTTTATTGATTTTAGAGAGGAAGGCAGATGAAGAGAGAGATAGAAACATACATGATGAGAGAGAATCATTGATCAGCTGCCTCCTGGACACCCCACACTGGGGATTGAGCTCACAACCTGGGCAAGTGCCCTGACCAGGAATCAAACCATGACTTCCTGGTTCATAGGTCAATACTCAACCACTGAACCATGCTGGCCAGGCTCATTTTGATCTTAATCTATTCTAATAGTATTTAACACTCATTGAGATTTGTATGCATTGTCTCATTTAAATCTCACCACAGCCATGCAAGAAGATTCTGTTATTATTGCAATTGTACAGGTAGGAATTCAGAGAAGTTAAGTTACTTGTTCAAGGATGGGTGACTGGTCTATATTAGTTGTGTCTAAACATTCTTTTAAAATAATATATTAGTGAAAAAGTTTTTAGCATCCTTTCCCAATCTATTTCAATTTATACATTTACACATACATTACTATCGATCCACACATTAAATATTAATAAAGCTTATTATTTTATTGCAGCCCAGTGGATTTTTTTATGCACTCATGGTTTGTATAAACCCCACTTTGAAGACCCTTGGTCTATACAATTGAATTTGAATGTCTTTATACATTGCATAAGCCTCAAGTTGACAACAGAACTCATTGTTCTTAGACCTGGCTGCTTCACAAATGGGCATTAACTTTTTGGCTCCTGAAGGCATCTGAGTTTGAGACTATATATTATATCTCACCATCCAGCTAAAATGGACTATGTGTATCCCACCTGCATATAATCCCTGATTTATTTGTGTAACCTTTGACTTGTTCTTATAGAAATGTTTTAAATGATTGAGCTTAAAGCTTCTCCCAGTGATAATTTCATTTACCTGACTTATACTACAAGTGAGAAAAATATGCCACAGAGTATCACACAAGCTACTCAAGTTAGAGGCAGAGCCTGATAGAGACTCAGGATTGAAAATCAGATTTCTAAAGCTCAGGGCTTTCCCTTCAGATACTCAGGCTACCTCACTGGTGGTTTAATATGTAAATTACTTGAGTGTCCAGATTGCATTTTACCCACTTGTTATTGTAATTGGCTATATAATTAATTAGTAAATTTTACATGATTTTAATAATTATTTAGAATAGTGGTTTGCAACTCTGTTTCCATTAGAATCACTTGGGGGAACTTTAAAATAATACTGAAGTCCAGGCCCTCACATGTAAAAGTTCTTTTTAAGTAATTCTAGGATGGGCAGTCAGGCATTCATATTTTTAAAACACTACTCAGGTGATTCTAATATGCAGGCAGGGTTCTGATCTCTGATTAAGACCTATCCCAATTTAATGCCTGTTTCAGAGCAAGTAGGAGACACAGATTATTAAATATCGGGCCTGAAATTGTTATGAAATCGTTTTTGGGCCTGAAATTGTTATGAAATTGTTTTGAGCCATATTATGGAAATAAAAGATAAATAAGGTACAGATTTCAAGAAATAGAATTTAAGTGATTTGTTTAATATATATATGTGTACATATATATATTTTACACATATAGATATGTATATATAAAATCTTCCACTTTATAACCAAAGAACACACATTGAGTTTTGAAATGACTACAGGACATGTAAAAATGATCATATGCTAGACTTTCAAAATAATAAAAATAAATACCACTTAGTAATAAATCCAAGATGAACTATGTGGAACCAGCAATGAAGAAAACCAAAAAACATTTTTTAATTGACATTAAAAAGTGTCTAATAAAAGGAACTTTTCATATTCTTGGGTGGAAATAACTCAATATTTCTTAAGTTACCAATTGTCTCCAGTTCAAGAATGTAATTCCACTTAAAATAACTTTGTTTGGCTGAAAAATTATCCAATTTATTGAAAAGTTAACATAGAAAAATAAATAGATGAGAACATCAAAGCAAATTTAGATGTAGAAGAAAAGCGCTGCAGTTGTTAAAAAGAAATACATTGTGAATTAAAACAGTAGGTACCATGAAATAACAGATAGATCCATAGAACTGAATATATAGTATAGAAACAAAATTTACATATAGGAATTTTGTGTATTTACATGGCACTATTTCATGCCAGGGGAGAAAGGAAGCATATTCAATAGCAACTCTTAAGAAATTGGGTAATGATTTGAAAAAAAATCCCTAAATTATATGTTACACCAAAATACATTCTAGACATTAAGTGTAGAAATGGAGCTATTAGACAATTAGAAAAAGCAGTAGTGACAATCTGATATCAGTAAATATATAGGTATTTATAACCACAAAAGAAAAGTAGAAAATAATTTTAGGTTACATTTTATGTAAAAAATTTGTATATCCAAAACACACCATAAGAGGCAAACGATGAAAAACATTTGCAATCAGATGTCAGAGAGTATATAAAGAATTTTTATGAATCAGTTTTGGGAGATCCCCACATTTTAGTGAGTTTTACTTCCAAGAAATCCACCAGAGTTGCCCAGTGAAGATCCAAGAATGGTCCACCTTGTGGCTATGTCAAGAGAGGGGAAGTCTAATCATTGTGAAATATACCCAGAGGGTTCTATGTAAGAGAGGCCTACTGTCTTGGGAAAAAGGCTTTATCAGACCTTTATTCCAGCTGGGAGAAGAGATTTCCTCCCACTCTAGTCCCCTCTACACTTCCTATTTCACTTGAGGTAGGTTTCAGAAAAAGGCTGTCCTACTGGAGAACCACTTGTAAAGGTCATGGGCCAGGTAAGGTCACCCACTGAAAGACTGAGATTTAATCATAAGATTATAGAATACTTCCCCTCCCTCTCACCTGACCATGACACCAGTAGGACTTTAGTATAATGACAGGGATTACAGCTGAAAGGGCTGTGTGACGTTTTGAGGAGGAATACTTAGAAAAGTCCACACGTAAGAGGGGGGACCAAAAACAAACAAACAACAACAAAAAAACACAAGAGAAATGTAAAGACTCTGGCATCTATGAACCACAGCCCGTCAAATAAAAACCCCTCAGCCTCATCCTTAAGGACTATTTGCCTCAGTTCCTCTTACCAGATACAAAATGTCTGGCTTTCAACAAAATATTTCAAGGAATACCAAAAGGTAAGAAAAAACACAATTTGAAGAGGCAAAGCTAGCATCAGAACCAAACTCAGATGTTGCACAGGTGTTAGAATGATCACACAGGGAATTTAAAATTAACTAGGACCAATACATTAAGGACTCACTGCAAAAAGTAGTAGGTAAAAACTAAAATAAAAATGTAAAGTATGGGCTTTAGTTAATAATATGTATGTATCCATTAATTAAAAAAACATAATCCATTAATGTAAGATGTTACTAATAAGGGAAACAGGGCATATGAGAGCTCTCAGTACCATTTTCACAATTTTTCCGTAAATCGAAGGTTGTTTTAAATAGGAAGTTGACTTCAAAATATTAATAGCGTTTTTCCCCTGAGTGGTGGGTATAATGGATAATTTAAAATTTTTTTCCCTTCGTATTTTTGAATGTTCCAAATTGCTTATAATGAACCCATATTACTTCTAAAATATGAAAAAATGTTTTCTAATATTCAAATACATATATTTTATTTAAGAAGAAACTATTTTTATATGATAGGCTTCCTGAGGGTCAGGCTAGCATTCTTCTTTGATTCTCTTTCTTCCCCCTGCAGTCTGCCTCCAGATTATCTATCACAGTGCCCTACTCAGAGTACTAGATCAATGCATGCTTGTTAACTGATACTAACTAGTTTTATTTTTTATATATTTTTAAAGAAGGCATTGCCACTTTTTATTTTTTAATATATATTTTTAGTGATTTCAGAGAGGAAGGGAGAGGGAGAAGAGGTAGGAACATCAATGAGAAGAGAGAATCATTGATCAGCTGCCTCCTGCACACCCCCTATTGGGGATCGAGCCCGCAACCCAGGCATGTGCCCCTACTGGAATCATACCCTGACCTCCTGGTTTATAGGTCAACACTCAAACACTGAGCCACGCCAGCTAGGCCTAACTAGTTTCATTGACTTAACTTGTCCCTCTGAAAAATTATGAGTTTGGTAATTTTGTTCAGTTTTAATAAGATCAACTATATGGTTAAAATGTGCATGAAGAAACCAGTCAATAAAACACCAAAGAACTCAAGGTGAAGGCTAACATGGTTAATTACTGACTGCTTTAGACCTGATTTTTGTTTAAAGAGGGGCACCTAATTGTTTGAGGGCTTGTATCTATGACAATCAATTTGGCCAAGTTGAGCTATATGGTGAATTATGTCAAAAATCATTTTTAAAAAAAAGACCCCAAATAAAACTACAGTTCTGCCAGAGCCAGCTTTACAGCCTTCAGAGGAGTCAGTCCTGTAGTGGGCACAGAGAGGATTATTTCAGTATAAATCAATTTTTCAGTGAGACCATTATTTTCAGGAACTTGCCTTTGGAGGCCAAGTCCTCTTGTCCCTGCTCAGTGCTAACTTCTTTGCTTTTCGAGACAGAAAGTTTGTGCAAATTTGGCTGTGTTTCTGTTATGTGAGGCATCCAAACCAGACTTTGGTCACAGTTGTCTGTATTTTATGAAGATTTAAAGCCAGTGCTGCCCTTATGCCCTTTATCAATGACCAGGAGAAAGATTGCCTCCAACAGCAGGAGGCCAAGACACAGCAAGGCCACCCAAACTCCGCCAGCTGCCTCCCAGTGGTGAGAACACCCTTCGGTCCAAGATTTACTTCCCACCCAGGAGCATAATGGGAAATGCCTCGGGCTTCAGGGTAGTGCATTGTGTGTGGATATGTAAAGTAGCCTGTGCCCTTTCTGCCCCAGAAATGATCCTTCTGAACCTTCCCTTTTTTGTAGCAATAAGATGCAAACAGAGAGAGCTGGGTTATAGGCTCACGTGTTTGTGGCTTGGATAATTGCTCGCACCTGCTCCGGAAAGAAATTCTTAAATATCCCTTAGGTGCTCTAGAGAACTCCAGCTTTGGTTCTACTGCTGCCCTTGCACCCACAACTTGGTGTTTAAAAATAATAGTTGCCAATGGTTCTAGGATCTTTTTCTTTTTTCATGAGGGTTTTGCTGAAACTAGAATTAAGTTAGTTGAGATGAAACTCCCTCATCTTCAATGTGAAGAAAGGAAACTGACCAAATATTCCTACTTTTTATGTTATATATATTAATATAATCTGAGAACACAAGGTTATTTGCTGTAATAAAACAGTATAAAGTCAATGCCTGTGCCCAATGCAAATCACTCTTACAATAAACCCTCTGTTGGCTTTCCAGTTTGTTAGCTCACTGCAATATTCTTGTCTTTGACTGCCACCCAAATCATCTCACTTTGAGTAGTATGCCTTTACTGTTCATCTTCGTTCCCATTCAGCTTTGGAATTAACTTGTTAAATTAATTTCATCTTCATTTATTTTATAGTGTCTTCACGTTTAAATGCTGATTTTATGAACATCTGTTTTGATCACAGTTGTAAACCCATTACTTTTATGAGCTATACATATTTTAAAGATTTACTGCTGACCTTTGTTGGTAAATTGAATGTTTTCGTTGTCAGTAACATTTCTGTAATTGATGCCATTGTTCCTGCCACCGGAAATAGCAGTTTCAAATGAGATATGTTTTGGGAAATCTTTTTACTTAAATACATTCAATCAGACAGGTATCACTATAAAAGTGTGTGACTTTGGGCGGGGCGGGGCGGGCAGGGGTGGGGGTGGGGGAGAAAGGGTGTTAAATCTTGCACCATGAGGTGAAGGTAAAGAGCCACCCAATTTTCTTCCACTTTTGAAACAGTTTTAAAATTTCATATTTGCTAAAAGTGATTTTTTTTTCTTCCCTGTACTTGTCATTTAATAATACAATTGGGGAAACCGCACTACTTACAAAACTGCTATGCGACTATCGATAAATCCGTCAATCAAAGGAAGATGAATTGTGTGTTGAGCTCTCCTTCCCCTTAGAAGAAAATATAGTTTTCAGAGTCAGATAGTAGAGCCAAAAACCACCTAAGTGTTCAACCTTTGGTCTCTGGGGAGATGTTTTAAATTCTCTTGTGTGTCAGGGATCTAGCAAAAAATGAAAGAAATTTTGTCTCTCACAGCAAGCTGATGAAAGTGGCAGGATGTTCAAAATATCTCCCAATTTAATGAGTATGTAGGCTGAAACCTGCCTTCCAGCTGGAAAAGGTAATCAGAGTTGGAGTATTTTGAAGGAACAGGGTGGAAAAGCCAGACCTATCAAGATGACAAGTTTATTCTCTAATCCATTTTAGAGAAAACTTGCCTCTATTTGGTTATGATCATCCCAATTACATACACAGTTGCTTATTTCTAATTATGGAACCAGAAGCATTTGGTTTATTTTAAAACTTATCCACAATTATGGGTCAGATTGTCCAAGTGAGTCAGAAGTACATATCCAAACTCCTCTGAGAGACAATACATGTTCTTTGTTTCTATTCCGGGGCTTTGTGAAGCCTCACATAGTGAAAGAGTCTTTGATTAGCATAGAGTAGGTATTAATTGTCAGTTCAAGTCCTCACATAATGAAATAATGTTATTAAATTCTAAAAGTACATGGTAGTTATGTAAATTTCATACAAATTATATATTTAAGTTAATTTTTCCATATTAATAAAATATTGCTTTTTTACTCTTCACAGTCAAAAACATAGTGATACTATTTTCACCCTGTTAAGCACAAGAAACAGTTGTAAATCACAATTATTATAATGTCTGTTATGTGTCTTTAACCATTTGCATTATTTAATAAGAAAAAAAAAGAGTGCATTGATCTGACCTTTTTATTATGCTGACCAAAGTGCTCTCCCTTTTCCCCACTTCCTCATTATAAAAATAATACATACTTATTGTAGATATAGAAAAGTGTCAGGAATAAATCAAATTACCTGTTGTATAGTGTAATGACATCAAACATTAAAAAATACTACCTTTTGAACATGGTTTTGTATCTGGATATTATTACTAATACTATGACTTTTATGTTATTGAAAAATTTACAAAAACGTAAGTTTTGAATTGTGTACATTTTTCAAAATAATAGATTTAACAGTCACCTAATTTTGCACATATAGGTCAATTCTGAGTTTTAAAAACACCACAAATAACATTGTAATAAATATTTTTTCTTGTAAATCTCTTTGCACATAGCTAAATTTTCCCTCAGGATAAAGTTCTGAAAGAATTTATAGAGTAACTAGAGGCCCGGTGCACAAAATTCATACACTGTGGGGGTTGTCCCTCAGCCCAGCCTGCACCCTCTCCAATTTGGGACCCCTCAGGGGATGTCTAACTGCCTGATTGCCCCTAACCACTCTGCCTGCCAGCCTGATAGCCCCCTAACCGCTCCCCTGCCAGCCCTATCGCCCCCAGCTGCCCTCCCCAGCAGGCCTGATACCCCCAACTGCCCTCCCCTGTCAGTCCTATCACCCCCACCTACCCTCCCCTGCAGGCCTGGTCCCCCCCAACTGCCCTCCCCTGCAGGCCATCTTGTGACAATGTGGGTGGCCATCTTGTGACAACATGGGGCAGCCATCTTGTGACAATGTGGGGGTGGCCATCTTGTGACACGAGGGCATGAGGGTAAATTTGCATATTACCTCTTTATTATATAGGATGTGCTAATTCTGCCAAAGAAAATATATACATTTGAAAGTCTCTAAATTTCCCTGAGGAAAGATGTACTGATTTACAGTCTTATAGCAGAGTAAGTATGAGAATAATCATTTTACATGCTTATGTATGGTGGCTATTAGATCTTTAAAAAGTCCTAAAACTTTGAAGAATGAAAAATATTTAACTATTATTTTAATTTGCATTGAAAAATTCCTGAGATTTAGCTTTTTTCCCCCATTAATTATTACCATTAATATGGTTCTTTTGTAAATTTACTGTTCATTTCTTTGGTCCATTTTTTTCCTATGGCTTGTTTTTTTATTGAATTGTAAGAGCTCTTTATATATTAAGGATATCAACCAGTTATATGTATGTGGCAAGTATTTTTCCATTTGCTGCTTGTCTTTCTATCTATAAGCCTCTTCTATGTATAGAAGTTAATTTTTATGTCACCAAATCTATTTCTTCTTTTGCTAAATCTTCTAGCACCCAGAGATGATCTAACCATTTTATGATTTTTCTTCTTTTTATATAAATCTTTAAAATTTAACATGAATTTACTTTGTGGTATGACATGAAATGAAGATTTCATTTACTTTTTTCCCAAACAGTGAACTATTTTCTCCTGTTCAATTTGTCCACTATTCTTCTTTCATGATCCCATGTATACCATCCTATATAATAAAAGGCCAGTATGCAAATTGACTGAATGGCAGAAAAACCGGTCACCATGATGTGCACTAACCACCAGGGCGCAGATGCTCAACACAGGAGCTGCCCCCTGGTGGTCAGTGCGCTCCCGCATGGTGAGCACCACTCAGCCAGAAGCCCTGAGCTGGGCTCATGGCTGGCAAGCGCAGTGGCAGTGGTGGGAGTCTCTCCTGCCTCTGCTGCAGGTGGGTGGTAAGGAATGAGGGGTCCTGGACTGCGAGAGCCCCAGATTGCGAGAGCGATGTCTGACTGCCAACCTAGGGATCGGGCCTAAGCCAGGCAGGCGGACATCCCCCGAGGGGTCCTGGACTGTGAGAGGGCTCAGGTCTGGCTGAGGGACCCCCCTCCCCAGTGCACAAATTTCGTGCACCGGGCCTCTAGTATACATATAATTTGCACACATACCAGAGTCTTTTGGGAGTCTCTCCTTGCTGTTTAATTGACAATTCTTATTTATTGTTACTGCATAGTAATAGTCATAAAATTATAATATAATACATTTGTTAGAGCAAGTTGAATAACTTTATCTACCTCCTCCTCAGGAATACCTCTCCTAAAGTAGCTAGCACAGCTGTGGGCAAACTACGGCCCGCAGGCCGGACCCGGCTCGTTCGGCTGTTCTATCTGGCCCGCGGAGCCGAAAGAGTAGAGGGTTCTCTTGCTCTCCCCTCTACTCCTTCAGCAGCAGCAGTGTTAACATGGCAACATCGGGAAACACGGCCGCAGCTCCTTCTTCTGAGTGGGCGGATTTATATCCGCCCATTCAGTAGAAGGAACAACCTCTCAATCTTCCAGAGGCTCCTTGTAATGCCAGCGGACGCGTCCCCCGACATCACCCTGGGAATGCGTAGACACGTTATCGTGGTGATGTAGGGAGACACGCCCCTGGAGAGCACAGTATCAGAGCATTAGCTAAAAAGGAGACCAGCAACACTGTTCCCACTCAAGTTGATGTTTTAAAGACCAAAAACCTTTCAACCCAGTCTACATTGCCATCTACATCTACGTCCCGGGCATAATTTGGAAGTTGCACTAAAGAAAACGTTTAATTTACTGTTTACTAATTTTGTTCTTTTCTATTTGTTTCAGTTTTAAATTATTTTATTATATTTAAGTTTAATTTGAAAGGCTTTTGTACCTTTCCTTTGTTAGGCAATTTTTTTTGCCTTTGCCATCTTCAATATAAGGTATGTTATTGTGCTATGATTCCTCCATTTTTTGAAGTTTCAAATTATAATAATTAGTGTTTACATTCTTCTTGTTAAAATGTTTGAAATGAATAAAACTATTGAAATAAAAAAAAAGACCGTACCCTTTTATGTAATGATGTTTACTTTGAATTTATATTAGTTCACACAAACACTCCATCCATGCTTTTGTTCTGGCCCTCCGGTCCAGTTTAAGAACCCATTGTGGCCCTCGAGTCGAAAAGTTTGCCCACCCCTGAGCTAGCATTACAGTATTGTTCAACATGACCCCTGATCATATCCTATCTACTTTAGACATAAATACCTTATTAACAGACACAATGTGGTTTTATGGGCACTGATGGAAAATGACATCATTTAAAGAAGGGCATTGTGATTATTGTAATAAAGAAGAAACACCAGTAGAAATACAAAATAAATGGTTCCCATAGAAGTTTATTAATTTTCAAATATTCTTATCACACTGTTGCACATATTCCATCTGATTTTGGAATTGTTACTCATCACTCAAGTGATCCTAGTTCTTTCTTTACCTAAAATTACAAAGATCTGCCAATAGTCAGACCTGGTGGGGAGTTTGTGATCCAAACAGTCCATATTTTGTGCTCAGGTAACACTGAGATTAATGAGTAATTTTGCTCATTTGATAATTGCTAATTCAAATACAAATATTTACTGTAGAAGATAAAATTGTTAATGTAAAAAAGCAAGTCCCTGAAAGAAGTATAAACACTCAGAGCAGCTCTGAGTTACCGTAAAGCCTAACCCTGGTTTATCCCTGAGCTTGACGTGACTGTTTTCTCAACTTAAACTTGTAAAGTTGGATCCCAAGTCTCCTTGGTGTACGTACATGGTCAAGGATTTGGGGCTTTGCTGTCTATCAAAGGAAAGCTTTGCCTGCATTCCATAATTCAAAGGCAAGGCCAGAGCTTTCCTTTTTAACCTTGCTACTTAACAAACTGTTACTTTAAAAGGAAAGATCATGTATGTGACTGGTGATATAGGATAAAAGAAACAAGTTATAAGTGTTTTCAAGCTCTCCTCGCCCGCCTGCAACAAACCTTGGAAAACAAAGAGAATAATTTTTTTTTTTTGATGGCTGTGTGAGTTCTTAGGCATACTTTTGCTCAACAGAATCTTGGTATAGGAGGATCAGAGATGTCAGAGAGGTTAAAATGAGCAACATATTAAAGAGGCTGCACCAGAGTCAGATGAGGGAGGATACAAGAAATGCTGTGCTCAAAGGTTGAGCGAGAGTTTTGGAGAGTTGAACTATGGGGAGAAACAGGAACTTTGGGGCAGCTGCCTGAAGTGAAAGCAGTTGACAAGATTGAAAAGAAAAGATTGCCCAAGTTTTTCTGCATGCATCCATCCTTAGATTTTTTTTTAATAAATGGCTGCAGTAAAAATTTACGTTGTTTTTCAATGATTTTGAATGCCAGACTTATGCTTCTTTAACATGAAATTATGCCCTCAAGGGGCCATGGAATGGCTGGGCTTTGTGTGAATAATACATTTGATAATTTTTTTTGTGTGTATGTGTGAGAAAAGGACAGAACTGACTCCAAATAGCTTTCATCTTTAAATATCTTAGACCTGTTTATGATACTTCCCTTACCAAGTGTTGTAATATTCAAACTCAAGAGGTAGCCGATGAAAAACAACGTGCAGATGTAAGGGAGCAGCAAAGTTTGCCTTTCCAAGTGGCTCCATTTGACTTTTCCATTCTACCATGTTCTGTGACCCCTACTCCATCTCTACCTGTCCCTGATAGTCTAGCCCTAGGCTTTGTGACTTGATAATGTTATTCTGTCTCCCACCATTAGTCATATGTCTGGTTTCTTCTTAACACTACTGGCCTTTGGCTTTGGGATTTGTCACTGGGTTCCAGCTCCCCTACAACTGATCTTATCAGCCATTTGTACTGTCTTGGTTCCATCAGTACGTGGTAGGGCTCTTAGGCTCCCTTGGAGCACAACTACTTTCTATTTCTAAGCAGCCTTTGAAAGTGCTTGTGGTAAAAGCAACAAACAGAAACAGTAATTATTTTTCTTGGAAATGCAATCTGTTAAGATAGATTTTATCTTGGAACATATTATCTGGAAATAACAAATAAATAGAACTTTATAGGGTTTATAATAGAGATGCATAGTGTTGTCATTCAATCATTTATCTTCTAAAGTAAAAATATCAGTGAACGTATCACTTGGTACATAATTGTGTATTCAGTTAAGAGCTAATGTTTGTCATTTGTCTGAAGGCCCAGTTAACTATTCGCTTAGAACCACACATCCAATTGTCATCACAGAAATTTGGCACCTGAACAATGAGTATGGCCAAGTGAATTAGATTATGATGGAAAAAATGGGAAAAGTGTTTTATTTTATTAACATAGGGTATCTAATGAGCTAAAATAAATACTAACTTCTTAGTAAAAAAGCACTAATCAAAGATAAAAATTCTCTCATTAAGATGCAAGTGAAATAATAGTTGAAGTTTTCTTAAGAAAATTTCCACCAAAAATTGAGAAGGAATGTACACACCTATCTTTCATAATTATTTTATTGAGTTTCAAAGTTTGTGAGAAACTTATACTAGTATATGGTTAAGTGTTTCATAGAAACAAGCGTCAGTTATGTATCTGAGAAACTGTTAGGGTGTTTTGTGATTAGGGTAGGGTTAATAATATAAGATATATTCCTGATTTTTTTATTGCAATACAGGAAAGATGATTATTCAAACCTTGCCTCTAACTTTATTATAAATAACTCACTACTTGGTTTCTTAAAGATCTTAAGTTGGAGCAATTAAAAAATAATAAATGAACTCCCTATGAAAACATACATAATTTAATTCCTTAAGACCCACAAAAATTTCAGTTGAAACAAAATTTCATTAAACTTGACCATCTTTCTCTGCATCCTAAACTCACTATAAGAGTCGTCATGTGGTTCCTGGCTAAAGGAATATTTAGAATATCTCAAACTTTTAGATGAAAGCGATATATTGTGAAAGAGATAGGTTGTATGTGCATGGGTGTACTGTGTGTGTGTGTGTGTGTGTGTGTGTGTGTGTGTGTGTGAAAGGGAGAGAGAGAGAGAGAGGATGGAGAGGGGATGGGAGGGAGAAAGAGAGAATGAAGAATCTCCATAGGAGAGGGAAATGGAGTTGACTCTCAATTACCTGGGCTAATGAAGTGTGGATAAAACAAAATGGCATACAATCAGCTAATCAGCCTGAGGGTTTCTTTCTCACATCACAAAAAATTCTTACTTTCACTGATAGAAAACTCAGAACAGAGGAGAGGTAAGCCTAGGAAGCAATCTGGAGAAAGATTTCTAGAATGGTACCAGATCAGGAATCAGATTTTTTTTCTCTCTTTTCAAAACTTTTACCCATTTAAAGATTGCTAAATAAATGTTCTTCCCTAGGGAAAAACATTGGTTTCCTTCAACCTTATTGCATGTTACAGTTACACCTGCCAATCCCTACCAAGTATAACATCAAGGAACGAGTGGGGCTAACTGATATATTTCTTGCATCTCCTCTAATCCTATATAATAAAAGCCTATTATGTTAAGTGTCTGGTCGTCTGGTTGGCCGTTCAACTAATCAAAGCATAATATGCTAATGATATGCTAAGGCCGCTCAACCGCTCACTATGACGTGCACTGACCACCAGGGGGAAGACGCTCTGACTGGTAGGTTAACTTGCTGCTGGGGTCTGGCCGATCAGGACTGAGCGAGATTGGCCGGACACACCCTGGAGCCCTCCTGTGGTCCCTCCCCAGCTGGCCAACCTCCCATGGCCCTCCCTGGCCCCAATCATGCACTGGTGGGGTCCCTCAGCCTGGCCTGTGCCCTCTTGCAATCGGGGGCCTCTTGGGGGATGTCGGAGAGCTGGTTTCGGCCCAATCCCACTCAACACAGGAACTTCCCCCTGGTGGTCAGTGCACTCCCACAGGGGGAGTGCCGCTCAGCCAGAAGCCGGGCTCACAGCTGGCAAGTGCAGCGGCAGTGGCGGGAGCCTCTCCCACCTCCACAGCAGCACTGAGGATGTCCCGACTGATGGGGAGTGGGCCTAAGCCATCAGTCGTACATCCCGCAAGGGCTCCCAGACTGCGAGAGGGCGCAAGCTGGGCTGAGGAACCCCCCCTCCCCCTGAGTGCACGAATTTTGTGCACTGGGCCTCTAGTAACAATATAATTGTCACTATTGTTAGGTTCCTTTATTAAGGTATTTAGAAGAATATATAGGAAAACACATATGGAGAGGATGGGAGCTGAGCCTGAAAATGTAATTCTAGCCTGGCTGGTGTTGCTCAGTGGTTGAGTATTGACCTATGAACCAGGAGGTCATGGTTTGATTTCTGATCAGGACATATGGCCAGGTTGTGGGCTTGATCCCCAGTGTGGGGTGTGCAGGAGAAAGCTGATCAATGACTCTCTCTCATCATTGATGTTTCTATCTCTTGCTCCCCTTCCCTTCCTCTCTGAAATCAATAAAAAAATTTAAAAAATATTATATAATCCTAAAATATCCAATGAGAAGGGGGAGGGGGGCAAGTACAAAAATCAGTATGAGGGCATAAGAAATTCTGTAGTAGATTCAGCTTTTAAAACAAATAGTAGATAAGAGAGGAGGGTGAGATAACCAAACAAAAAATACAAGAGAACACCATGAATCTATAAGAAAGGCATCATGACGGCTGAAGCTGGAGACAGTCAAGAAGTACTTGAACCACTTTAGTTGAAACAAGAAAGTGAATCCATATAGTGGACTTTTATTTGTTGTCTATATAGCATTTATTCCCTAAGTTTCCTGCCAATCATACCCCAATATTCCTTTATCGAGTTCATCTCATACCTGAGGTTTGTGTGGGAATGATCTCATTTTCAGTACCAGAGATGGGCCTTGAGTCGCTTAATCCAATCAATTTATCCCCTCCCACAGAAATTTCTGGTCTCTGGGTTTCTGCTCCCATAGGTGATTCTCTGTATCTTCCTGTCTGTCTCTTCAATTTGGGGGCTGTGGTTTGCTCTGTGACTTCATTTCTCTGACACATCTAACAAGTTTTGTTGAGTTTTCAGTTCCTTCAGTTTTTTACTTGTTAGGATGGAGAGGTGACTTCTAAGCTCCTTTAAAAGCCAGACCAGACCCAGGAAGTCTAAATCTGCTTTTTAACTAATTCGATGGTATAGAACAGCCATGGGCAAACTACGGCCCGCGGGCCGGATCCGGTCCGTTCAGTTGTTCTATCCGGCCCGCGGAGCCAAAAGAGCGGAGGGTTCTCTTGCTCTCCCCTCCGCTCCTTCACCAGCAGCAGTATTAACATGGCAACGTCGGGAAACACTGCTGCAGCTCCTTCTTCTGAGTGGGCGGATTTATATCTGCCCATTCAGTAGAAGGAACAACCTCTCAATCTTCCAGAGGCTCCTTGTAATGTCCGTGGACGCGTCCCCCGACATCACCCTGGGAATGCATAGACATGTTATCGTGGTGATGTAGGGAGACACGCCCCTGGAGAGCACAGTATCAGAGCATTAGCTAAAAGGAGACCAACAACACTGTTCCCACTGAAGTTGATGTTTTAAAGACCAAAAACCTTTCAACCCAGTCTACATTGCCATCTACATCTACGTCCCAGGCATAATTTGGAAGTTGCACTAAAGAAAATGTTTAATTTACTGTTTACTAATTTTGTTCTTTTCTATTTGTTTCAGTTTTAAATTATTTTATTATATTTAAGTTTAATTTGAAAGGCTTTTGTACCTTTCCTTTGTTAGGCAATTTTATTTTGCCTTTGCCATCTTCAATATAAGGTATGTTATTGTGCTATGATTCCTCCATTTTTTGAAGTTTCAAATTATAATAATTAGTGTTTACATTCTTCTTGTTAAAATGTTTGAAATGAATAAAACTATTGAAATAAAAAAAAGACCGTCCCTTTTATGTAATGATGTTTACTTTGAATTTATATTAGTTCACACAAACACTCCATCCATGCTTTTGTTCCGGCCCTCCGGTCCAGTTTAAGAACCCATTGTGGCCCTCGAGTCGAAAAGTTTGCCTACCCCTGGTATAGAATCATTATCTCTAGTAAAAAAGATTCATTTATCCAAGGTTCAGAAATTCCTTCTGTTTCTTTATAGATTATTATTTTTCTATTAAATTTTATATATTTTAAATAAAAATTTTTAGTGTTAATTTTTATGAAATTTTCTTCTCCACTCAACATTCATTTCTATTTCAATTTGTGAAGGAAAAGGGGTATATAAAAAAATGCTTCTGTTTCTGAAAGATAGTATTTACAGAGATTTCTTGCTTTCTTTTTTTTCTAAAATGCTTATTTTTAAAAATTATATAAAGACAATAAATGCTTTTAAAGGAATACCTCAATAGGTTAGATTTGTGGGCACATAGGATGAAGAGTAACAAGGACAAATGTAAAATTCTGCTTTTGGCTGTAAAGAATTATAGAGCTAACTCATAAATGGCACTCTCAAAACATTTTAAGGTTTCTGTTTCCATGCTCAATGTCACCTTTTCATCCATAACATGTTTCCAGCAAAGATAGTTTGCAAAGTTCTTGACTGGAGTCCTGAACCTTCTGTAAGGTGGAACCAATTTACGTTTATCATCCTTTTTTTTTTTCAAAATTAAAAATATTATAAGTAACACTGTTATTGCAAAACTATATTTTTATTTCAAACATTTAGACAAAAATAGAAATGATACCATGAATAGCCATGCATTTGCCACTTATAAAATCAGCATTTTGCCTCCTTTGCTTTTGATCTTGTTTTCTTTAAAAAAATTAAATATTATGGATACAATTGTAGACTCTTGTGAGCCTGAACCTTAACCAATTTACCTATCCTGCTCCCCAGAATTAAACCATATTTGTTGTGCTCCAACAAATTTTTGGTAGAAATTACATCCACATAGCATTTTAGTGATTTCTTTTTGAAACTTGTAGGATGCATTGACATTATTTGACCCTTTCTCACTCTAAGCACAAGTGTTTTGTCTATTTATCCCATGTAGTTGTGGTTTGTGACATATGGCAGCATCTGTTGTAAACACTGAAAATACTTGAGAGATTATTAATATTGAGTCCAACCTTAAAAAACTCCATTATTGATTTTAATTAAAATTAAAAACTTTGCATTAAGTATTAATAAAATTCATTCCTGCTTTGCAGTTAGCACAAAAAACAATGCATTTCATTTGCGGAAGGAGGAGAGCAGGAGCCCATTTCCAGGTATTAATTGTCCTACAGGACTACATCACCTTTAGTTTTGTCTGTAGAAATCCCACTCAGAAAAAAAGCAGGCAAAAACATCTGTCTTGCTTAATAATATCTGAAAAATAAAACTGGGCAGAAATGACAGGCTTAACCCACTAGGCCACAAGTGACCTGAACAAGTTAGACATTTGTCTTCAGTTCAGAAGGGCACTATCTCAGCCCTAATGACTTATCAATTTCTTTAAAAACCAAGGGGGTCTAGAAGATTTAGAGTCATGCATATACCATAGAACCAAATCATCAATCTTCCTTGCCTGGATTAGAATCCCACTGGTACCCAATAAAATGTAAAGTTGAAAGTTCACAAGAATACTACAGAGACCAAGCCGTCTCGGTGGTCTGAAACATCCTTTGACCAAAGTCCTCGGTGAGCAAAGGAAATGCTTCAGAGGATGTGATGAATGAGTGACATAGATAGGCTGAGTGAAGGTCAATGCACAGACATCCAGAGAAGGAGAAAAAAAAACAAGATACTGACTCTTCCTATAAGAAAGATCAGGAATATCTGAGTAGAAAATGCCAAAAGTTCTGAGTTACATGGGACTGGCATGTAGATAAGTCAGAGAAGAAAGATGAATTAACAAGAGGTCTTTAACTTGTATTTATATGCTGAGAAGTTCATAGTACTCTATGGATAACATACAATTAAACTTTACAACGTGCTTGGAAGTGAGAAATCAAGTGTTATTTTCCTGATTTACAGATAAAAAACTGTGAGTCTGAACCTCGGCTCACAATGCTAGCAGTATATTAGAGAGGGTTTTAAATATATCTTCTATATCCATTGTCCTGTTTTACTGAAAATATCATGAATTTGAATAGTGGCATAGGTATTAAAAACAATATAAGAAACCTAAATGAATAATTATTTCCATTTACTAAAGGTTTCTCCTCAAATGGATGGTGAAACATTCTAATTTGAAAAAAGAACTATGCAATGTATGAAAAGAATTTCCATTTCACAGAATGGGCAATTGAGGCTCAGAGAGTTTGAGGGATCATTCACTTCACCTATTTTACATGGCAGAGCCAGAATCTAAATCAGCACTTCTCAACCCTAAAAATCAAGCTGTCTTAATACAGTACAGGGTGGAGTTTTGACCCTCTATACCCTAAATTCGAAAGGACAGGGCTGAACTGTATAAACCCCTTTAGAAAGCTCTTCATTATCTGTCCCTTGCCACATCTCTGAATATTTCACTCCAGTGAAACTGGGTAACTTTCAGTTCTCCATTGTACCATGGTTCAGTTCTCCACACCCTAAACCTTGAATTTTTTTTTTCTCTCTAACAGTCCACTCACCCTTTTATTGGCTGAACTGCTCATTACTCACAGCTCTCAGTTTAGGTGTCACTTCTTGGAAACATTCATGAACTCCCAAAGATTAGACTGGGGCTCTTGTGTTCCCATAAAGCCTTGGACTACCACCATTGTAGCCCTTTTCACTTGGCATTTATAGCATTTATAATTGTTTTTCACTTTCTCTTTTGTCCACAACTGAATGCTTGTCAATAATAGGTGTTCAATAACTTCCTATTAAATAAATGAATCCTGAACTCTCAAGTATTTATATTATCTCCCCCCTCCCCCAATCCCCACCTGCACCAGAACTCCACCTCCATTCCTGGAACCAACCCACAACTGTCAAGCAGCATATAGTCTTGATTGTCTTCTTACTCTTAGTCTGAGAAGTTTGGGGACAGTCTTACCTTCTCCAAGCTACAAAAGAGACCCCTAGTATTTTCACAGAGCTACCACCATAGGAAGTCTAGGCCATCTGTAGGGTCCCTTGTGCCTGCATTTCTTTGATGCCTGGTTAGATTACTCACACCCACAATCTCTAGTTCATCCCCCATCAGGGACACTAAGTGAGCCTACCCAATGTCAACCAGCTTGGCTGAATGGCTCCTGATCAATCTAGTCCTCATTCTCCTTAATTTTTTTTCAAAAATCCACTTATATGACTCATTGGGAATCAAACAGACTAAGTCTACTACATTGCTCTTTATTGCTTCTCCCCATCAGACACAACTTGAAGATCTCCATGTTATTGGAATGGTGTCAATTGATCTCTGATTGTTGTTTTCACCCCATTATTCACTGCCCACCCCCATTGCTCCTGTTTCTACCCTAATTTTACTGTTTATTCTGAATGACTTCCTACTAAAGACTCTTCTACAAAATCTCCATGTTACTGAAGACCCCAGCTGCTACCAGGCACTCTCCCTCCCTCTCCCAAACACCCCATTTCAGCAGACTCTTCTCTGCTCTTGATATCCACTGGTAGGGTATTAATCCAACCTCAACTTAGCCATCAAAGTGGACAGCTTCCTTTGGCTCAATAGCCTGAACAGAATGCGTGGCAGACAATGTTACCACAACTAGTTTTAAACCATGAAGCCAGGGTGAAGAGAACTGACTGGACAACGGATGATGGCCCCTTTCTTGCCTGCTTTGATGATCATTTCAGAACAGCCAAAGCTAACTAACATTTTCATTTGTAGGAAAAGAAAATCTTCAAGAACTCAGTGGTCACAATATTAATAAAGTATATTAACAACATGTAGTTTTTACATAATGTATTAGTATTATTCATAAGGGGAGAAAGGCTACAAAAGCAGTGATGGAAGGAAATTAACATCTTAAAAGAAGCTTCTCCCAACATATAAAGTAAAATCATGAATGCAATCTTTCATTGTATTAGGGAGGAAACTCCCTCTTAGACAATCCAGAATCAGGTAATAATTACAAGTTCCTTTAAAAAAAATTTTTAATGGATTTTTAGCGAGAGAGAGGAAGGAAGAGGAATAGAGAGATAAAAACATCTATGAGACGGGAACATCATCTATTCTATTGGATGCCTCCTACATGCTCTCTACTGGGGATTGAGCTCTCAACCCCACCATATGCCCTGACCAGGAACCAAACCAATGACCTCTTGGTTCCTGGTTTGATGCTCAATCCCAGAGTCACACCAGCTGGGCAATAATCAAAAGTTCTTAACAGGAGCAGGGACCAGTTTTGAAATTGCCCCATGCAAACTAACAGCATCCCAACAAGAAGAGTTGAGGTTTGTGTTGCAACGTGCAGAAGCATACAGGAAGGACTCAGAATTAGACCACCTCTGCAGAGCTCAGAGAGAGCCAGGATGGATTTTCCTCTCCATTTGATTTGCTAGAAATGAAACCCAGGGAGATTTTATAGCCTTTTAGTACTCATAAGCCTTTCATTTTGTCCCTGTTTTATGGCCCTTCTCGCTGAGACCATAATGCACAGGGGAGACCCGCCGAGACACCTGCGCTCATCCATTCCGCCTGTGCCTGTTGACAGAACCCGTTCGGTTGTCAGGTGCCACTTCTGCATGGAGGAGGAATCATGGCTTCAGAATACTAGGCAGCATGAGGTGATGAGACGAGACAGACTTCAGAGCCCAAAAGACCTGCTACCAAATTGATGTAACCTTTACCTGACACCACATAATTTTTATGAGACTCAGTTTCCTCTTATGCAAAATGGGGAGATAATAAGGTGCATCTCGCAGATCGCGGTGGAGGCTGAATGAAGCAGTACAAGCTTTTTGTTTGAATCTTGCCAGCTGTGCACCTCTATATTTGTTTCTGTAAAATGCAGCCAATAGCCCTGGCCAGTGTTGCTCAGTGGTTACAATGTCAGCTTGTGCAGGGAAGGGTTGCAGGTCTGATTCCTGGTCAAGGGCACATTCTTGGTAGGGCGAGTTCAGGAGGCAACCAATTAATGTGTTTCTCTCACATCAATGTTTCTCTCTCTCTCCCTCCCTTTCCCTTCCTTCCACTCTCTCTAAAAAATCAATGGAAAAAATATCCTAAGGTGAGGATTACTCCCCCTCCACCCCCCCGCCATGGAGCTAATAACAGTACCTACCTCATAGGGTGATTATGACTGTTAAATGAGTTATTATGTGAGAAGTGCTTAGAATAAAACCAGGCATACCATAGCTCCCCATAATAGGTTATGTGAAGTCTCTAACAGGGGGTCTGTCACACAGAGGATGCCAACCTTATTAGCACCATCCCACTCCTCCTCTATTTTAGATAAGGACTTTTATTTCAGGTGGCATTTTTTAGATTACATGGCTTAGCACATTGCAGATCTTGTGGTGAATCTTCGTAGAGCAACCTGACTGACTTAGAAAGAGTTCCAGTTTGGTCCATGGCACCTACCCCTCTTAAACCAGCCCATCTGAGTCAGAACATTCATTAACCCTCAAATTACTCAAACATCCCCTTTTGCTCTGAATGAGTAGCTGTGGTTTCTGCTATTTATGGGCTGTGGACAGCAGCTTAAACTTTCACATACACTGTAAAGATGGTCACTTCCACAATGGGACCATAGTGGATGTTTTAAAATATCTCCCCAAGCTTTGTCACAGTGGCCCAAATTCTCAGTATTAGAGCCATCAACATTGGGTTAACAAGAAAATACATTAGCTGGAATAGGACCAAGAGTCAGGGCTCATACACATGTTAGCCATCTAAGTGAACACAGAAAACTTAGCCCATCTAGAAAAACCCAGATCCTCTCCTGGTTTTGTCTCATGTACTTCTCTGCTGACCCTTCAAAGGTTTTTACAATTCCTCCAGCTAGCCATCTTGAAAAGAGGCTAGGAAAAGCAAAAGAAAGGAAAAAATTGAGGCTACTAGATTCAACCCAAATTGTTCCTGGCTATCATCACCACATTCTATCTCTTCTGTCTAAGAGTAGAGTCTTAATGTCACAAACTCTGTCACTCGGTTTCTGGTTCCTGGCCAGACTTAAGCAAATGCAATCTAGATGGCTGTCTAATATTCAACTTTTGGGTTCTGCTCACATTTATTGGCTTTGGGCACCTTTTGGGCACTGGGTGATGGGCTTTCACAAAGCTTGTTTTTTTTTTGTTTGTTTTTTACTTTTTTAATCCTCACAATAGTGGGAGGTTTGCAGGAAGTGAATGACTTCCCCAAGGTTACACAGCTACTATGTAGAGGTCCTAGATCTGCCTGACCACAAAAGCCTTGATCTTCCCTTTAAAGTTGCAGGTGTGGCCATTTCTTGGGTGTGGGGAGTATACTTCGGGGTGGAACCGAAGGTTTGAAGAATGTGGAAATAGAAAAATTGATATGAAGGCTGTAATACACTGAAATAAGACACTCAACAATGAAGGCTTAGTTGAAGTTAGAAAGCTTAATTTCTTGACTTTCTTCAATTGTTCTTCCCAATAGTGGAAGTGGAGAAAATAGTAAGTGACTAGAGATTTAGAATTTGTGTAGAAATATGAAGTCAAGATGATATTTCACAAGCAAAGAAAACTGGTAATTTTCAAGGAATTGGACATTCTTTGAGTATGAGAGAATGAATAAGATAGAAGTTAAGGAGGGGGTGGTTATGGAGTAGAGAGAATTTTTAGTGAATTTATTGGATTCCAGTTGTAGCTCTATCAGTGAGTAACTTTAGTGACACAGAGATTAAGTAATGAGTTGAGGAGGATGACAAACTGATAGATTGGAACATCAAGAGAACTGTCAGTGTAGATATATTGAAATTTCTGAGAATTATAAGAAGAGAAAAACAAGTCAGAAACTAAAGATGTTGCCTCATATTTCTGTCATATATTTCACTATATATTTATCATATATAGTTCTAAGAAATATATCACATATAATTTTCTTCAATAAAAACAGGAAACATACAGCTATCTATTTAATTTGGGGATTCCACATTGCTGATTATTTAGGCATATGTGATGAGCACAGCCAAATTTATTCCCATCAAATATTTCTGTCCTGTTCTATGTGCCTGAGGTGAAAAAAAGTGGCATTATTATTATTTATATTATCTGGGTGGACCTAAAGCATGGGCCCTTTATCTATTTTTTAATATATTTTTATTGATTTCAGAGAAAAAGGGAGAGGGAGAGAATAGAAACATCAATGATCAGAGAGAATCATTGATCAGCTGCCTCCTCCATGCCCCCTACTGGAGAATGAGCCTGCAATCTGGACTCAATCAAATCATGACCTCCTGGTTCATAGGGCGATGCTCAACCACTGAGCCATGCTGGCTGGGCAAGGTGGCATTATTTAAACCACTTTGGGTAGACCTAATTTCTTAGTTATCTAATACAACCTAAACAACTAATACTTGTTTATTATAAACTAAAGCTGTTTACTCATAATATGCAATTTTTGAGGCTTAGGGTCAAGGAATAGGGTATTTTCTTTTTCTTTTGTACCCTTACCAGGAACTGAGTGATTTTTGTATCTATCATCACAATTAAAGTACAGATTTAAAGCTCCTCACTTAAAAAAGAAAGCAGACTTGTATTTGTAGTATGTTCATAATTATTTTTCAAATTTATGCATAAAGACTGAAAGGAGTTACAAGAAGATAATAATAAGGTGTATGGAATAATGGGCTATTACGTTATATTTTTCTATTTTTTTACATATTCCATAATGGCCATGTGTAATTTTTATAAAAAGAACAAACCAACAACATTTATACATGGCATATAATAAATGTATAAATAGAATAATATTTTTAATTTCATCTAGATTCATTATGTTTTGCAAAGGACACTATCAAGAATTAAGATATTGTTCAAAGAACAGGAACTGGGATCTATTTGGAATCCTTGCTGAATAAATAATTGTCCCTTCAGGGCAAGACTGCATATGTGAAGAGTAGCCAATAAATCTGTCACTTGGTGTATAGTGTCTCATCTGGAAACAGAAATGTTTGAGAGTGACACACTTGCACAAGCAGATGAACTACCTGAGATACACCTCTCACAACAAGGATAATGCATTCTCTCTCCCAATTAGGCACTGGCTCAAGTCTGCCAACTTAGACAATTAGCACTGTCTCTAAAGCTATGTTACCTGGTGATATGGGTTGAATTGAAATTCCCTAAAATGTATGTTGAAATCCTAACTCCTGGTACCTCTGTGAATCTTACTTTATTATCTTCGCGGATGCAATCAAATTAAGATGATGTCATTAGTGTGAGCCCTAATCCAATAAGACTGGAGTCTTTGTTTAAGTTTTATTTTTCAATTACAGTTGACATACAATATTATAATAGTTTTAGGTAGAACATAGCAACTAGACATATATACCTTACAAAGTGATCACCTGAATAAGTCTAGTACCCACTTGACTGGTGTCTTAATTAGAAGAGAAAAGGAGACACTGAGACAGACCCAGGAGGGGAGAGCATCATGTGACAACAGAGGCTGAGATCAAAATCTGACAGCAACAAGTCAAAGAACCCCAAGGACTGCTGGCAAGCCACCAGCAGCGAGCAGGAGGCCAGGGATGATCATCCCCTGTGGGTTTCAAAGAAAGCATTGCCTTGCCAATGCCTGGATTTCAGACTTCTAGATACCGCAACTGTGAGACAATAAATATCTGTTGTTTTAAGCCACCCCGTCCCTGGTACTTTGTTATGGTAGTCCTAGGAAATGAATACACTATTAAATTACAATTGCTCATTTAGAACTCGAAACATTTATTTAACAAAAATCATTTTCTATCTCTGCTCAAAACTGAGAGTGCTTGCAAACATGTAGAAAGGTAAAGTGGTTAAGTGAGCTGGGAATCTGCCAATATTACTAGTGTTGTCTCAAGTTTCTATGTAGATTTAAATATTCAAAGTGAAATAAGGTTAATAAAAAAACTCAAGGCACAAAAGGGAAGTCAACAAAGGAGAAGTAGTGAATGAAAGAAAACTTACTAAATTAAAATCAAATCGATGGGTATGTCATATTGCCAAGCTCTGTAGATAGAAAAGATTGGATTCTTAGCAGAAGGAAACTAACATGGTCTGTAGAAATACCCCAGGGACTTGGTAAGGAAGGGTTTTATCACAGGCAGCTGTCATGGTGGCAAAGGACTTTCAGTTCTCTCTGGGACTAAGAAAACAAGTTAATTTCGGGTTCTGTGCCCAGCTTGAGTCCTTTCAGTGCTAAGATGCTGCCTGGTGCACTGTGTGGAGAAGGATTCTAAGGCTGGAAGGAAAGAGGGCTGAGATTGATCATTAATGTTTGCTGTGGATATGGTTTGGGGAAATGATGATTACAAAGGTACAATATATCTCTGTTAAGAATTATTTTAGTAGCTGAATGATCAGACCATTGTTGGACAGACGCACATACTTCCTAGCTCCTGATAGCACATGGAACCCTTAGAGCCTGGGGCCGTTTTACAACCCTAATATAGTAAGTAAGAGAAAGAGTTAAACATCATTTCTTGAGTGGGTAAAGGAAATAAAAAAATTTCAAGGTAATTCCTTAGGGTTGCCCTGATATTTGAGATTATTTAGATCCTGGTCATTTTTTAAAATGAAGGAGAATAGACTAATGTTAATAATTGTTGGTATTTGTTGTTTTAATAGCTGTGTGGGTGTTTTTTTTTTTCTGTTTATTTGTTTTTGGAGGAACAACCACATAGAGTGGAAGAGCTAGCTAAATTCTTTCTGATGAGGTTCATTGTCAATCTGGGAAGCCAGATTATTTGGAGTACAAGCCTATGGTTTGTTCACCAGCATGTACTTGATGGCAGTGTGTCAATGTTTTGATTATGATATTGAAGAGGGTAGAAAATAATGTCTTGATGGGCCGTGTAAATTGAAGGCACAACATGGAAGATTGGAGTGAGAATGAATTTCAAAATGTTGGTACAGCAGGATGAAGGAAGAGGTTTACAGATCCAAGTTAAGCATGAGCAGGCTCATAGTGTCCCATTTCCTGGTGTCCTGCATAGAAACATTGTCTGTGCTAGGACCAGGTGGAAGCTCTGTAGTTGTGTTCTTGGGGTGGGACCCCTCCTAACTCTATTCCACTCTATTGTTCTCCTTTCTACTTGTCAAGCTTAAGAGCAGCTTTATCAGTGGGGAATCAAAAAGACTGTTTGGATACCAAACAGATTAGCTTAATGATCAGGTGTTTATAGTAACAAATGGAAGCTAGTTAGTTACCTAGTCCATGAAAGATGTGTGAAGTTTCAACTTCTACTTCATGGAGGATATCTCTAGTCCTAACCAGCAAATGTCAGGCAACTCAGAAAGCTCTTGGGATATTTTGGGAAAGTTTTTTGTAGACAATATTTCTGCTAAAAGGTAAAGGCCCTTTTCTAGAAGGGTTGGCTCTGTAAAATATTATAATTTCTGCTTCATTGGTGCGTGACTTGGTATTGTAACCTGCTCTGGGCAATGGTATGTATGTGGAAGTGACATGTGACACTTCTGAGCAGAGGCTCTAAGAGCCCTCATTGGCTCTGCCACCTCTCTTTTCCCTCTGCTTTGATAATGGCATGGTCCAGATAGGGCTTCTCCTTCAGACTTTGTTCCCAGATAAAGCGGGTATGGAGTAGAGCTGCAGCCAACATGCAACTTTATAAGTAGAGTGAAAAATTAATCTTTGTTGCAGTAAGCTATTAAACTTCTGGGTTTGTTTGTTACTACAGCACGACCTGGCAAAATCTGACTACAACATCACTTAAAAAAAGTCATTTGCCAGTTGAGGTAGTTATGGACTATCTTTAATAATAAAAGGTAATATCAGGAATTGAGGTAGAACCAAAGGGCTAGCAGTCAACAAATGGAAATTAGGTCTTTAATTGGTGATTCCAAGGATGAATATCCAGAGACAGTTATCTAAAGGCTGATCTCAAATTAGGAAAGAAGTCTTTGAGGGCAAAATGACATATTAGACATTATTGATAATGGAGTTAAGTGCTGCTTAACAATGGGGATACATTGAGACACGTGTTGTAAGGTGATTTCGTCACTGTGTGAGGATCATAGAGTGTATGGTATAGCCTATTGCTTCTAGGCTACAAACCTGTACAGCACGTTATTGTACAAAACAGCATGAGATTAAGTCAAGCACAAGAGTAAATGATGCAATCAAGAGTCACAATAAACACAAGTTGCCAGTGTAACATGGGACCCTGTTTTACAGTAAAAATGTTTTATAAGTAGAAAGAGTACTCTAAAATAATAATAATAATAATAATAATAATAATGTAATATAGTAAATACATAAACCAGTAACATAGATGTTTATTATCATTATCCAGTGTTATGTACTGTATATGATTGTATGCACTGTATTTTATAAGACTGGCAATGCAGTAGGTTTGTTTACATGAACACCACCACAAACACATGAGAAATGCATTGCACTACGATGCTAGGACATTACGAAGTCACTAGGCAATAAGAATGTTTTAGTTTTAATATAATCTTTTTGGGAACAGTGTTATATATGCTGTCTGTTGTTGACCAAAACATCTTTATGTGGAGTGTGTGTGTGTGTGTGTGTGTGAGAGAGAGAGAGAGAGAGAGAGAGAGAGAATTTAAGTGGGTCCCAGAAGAATTTCAGATTAGTTGGCTTAGCAATAGTTTGTTTTCCAAAAAAACTGGAGTTCAAGCATCTAATAATCAAATTGGATGATGAATAGGGCAGTGATTCCACTTAAAGAATAAAGGAATCTACTATTGGAAAGCTATTCATGGGAAGGGGGCCTAGGAAGAAATGCAATAGGAAGGAAGTATGAGAAGGGAACTGATTCACAGTATTTGGCCCTTAAGAAAGAAGGCGAAACTCGATCATAAGGACTAGACCGGAACCCAGAAACTGGGATGCCAAGGTTAGAGAAAAACCTGGAGTAAAATGGATCAACAGTACAGCAGTGAGGTACTGACAGCTGCGAGGTACCAACTTTATATTTTTCTTCAGGAAGCTGCTTGGAGTCTGAGTGGGTCAGAGGCTGTAGACAGAGTTAAGTGGTTCTATCTGTGCAGATTAAAGAATGAAATTATCATCCGATGATCTTATATAATAGGATAAAGAACCTGGCTAATGATTATGTCCATCTTTTAACAGATGTAATGAAACAGAGGCTAAAAACTCTGTTTTCTTTTTTTTTTAAAAAAAATATATTTTATTGATTTTTTACAGAGAGGAAGGGAGAGGGATAGAGAGTTAGAAACATTAATGAGAGAGAAACATCGATCAGCTGCCTCCTGCACACTCCCTACTAGGTATGTGGCCGCAACCAAGGTACATGCCCTTGACTGGAATCGAACCTGGGACCCTTGAGTCCGCAGGCCGATGCTTTATCCACTGAGCCAAACCGGTCAGGGCCTCTCTGTTTTCTTAACTTCAGACAAATTTCCCAAAGCTTTGGGAATTCTGAGTAGACAATTCAAGATGGCTGATGGATAGAATTGTTTTTCCTTTAGTCTACAGATTTCTAGAGCCAAATATTCTAATGTGTAATGTGGCCTGATTTGCACCCCTCAAATGAATAACCAGAGCTTTTTGTAAATATTTTTTCTTCCTTTGTATTTCCACATAAATGGGCCTTTACTACTGAGCTACTTTGAATTGAAATTGCAGTAAATTCCTACACAAGGGATTAATCATGTTCAAAGAAAATGATGTAGCAGAGATAGCTATTTGTCCTAATATCCATTCTCCCCTTCATCTCATTGTAATCAAATTCCTAATTTTTAGCTAGACACATAGCAACACCTAAAATAAATGATACATTTCTTAGCCTTCTTAGGGCTTGATGTGGGCACATAGCTATGTTCTGGCCCGTGGAATATAGGGGGATGGAGGTACACAAGTTCCTATGAAAGAAGGGACATTGCCCCCATTTCCACTTCCCCACCCTCACAATTTTCTGGTTTGACTGTGAATAAGGTTATGAGCCATTTTGGACCATGCAGTTGAGGGTAACACTCTAGGAAGTGAAACAAGATTGAATAGTTGAATCCACAGCCTAGTAATATAAATGGTTAGTCAATATTTCAGTGACGCTTCTGGAGAGGATTGGAGCATGCTGCTGGATGAGTTAAAGAGTTAAAACTGACTTTGGGATAGATGTATCCCAAGAGAAGGAGATACACAACTGGAGATTTAGTCTTCTCTATCATCGAGGTGTGGACAGAGGAAGGGGGAAGAGCATGTGTTAGAAAGACTGTTTTCTTTTACTGCCTTGTTTTCTGCGATGACCACTCCATTCCTGATCATCATTACAGAGCCAGAGTTTGCCTTCATAGGGCACCTAGATTCTGAGTTTCATTATCAAACTTCCCATTTCTTTACACTGGCAGAAGCCTGAGGTGCTCACCCAAACTTTCCCACTTCTTTGTTACAATTGCCCTACTCCACACATACAAAAAAAAATTCACCCAACACATTCAATTCTGCCTCTTTCCATCTTCTTATCCTAGTTCAACTCCTAATAATTCATCACATGGTAACTTAATCTTCCACAAGGGAGCCATCTCCGATTGAGCCTAGACTCCTGCTATATGCTGTCACAGTAAACTCTACTTCCTCTATCAAAAACTTACCAAACTTTATTTGAAATGGCTTGACCCTCAAAGGGACTATACACTCCATGGAACATAGACTTGGTCTGTCTCGCTCTCCATTGAATTCCTAGTCCCTGGTGCAGTACTTGCATACTTGTTCCCATTAGTTGAATGAATGATTGGGTAAATCAGATGGTTGGTTGTGAAGTAGGTAAGGCTAATCTGCTTGTAGGTTCTGCCTGGTATCCAGTGTTTTTATGATACATCTTAGCTACCTAATGCGCTATCCTGTCATGCTCTACCCAGGAGTGATCTACTAAAAGCAGGCTCTGAGCCCATCTTCCCTCCTGCCTTCTTACAGAAAACTTAACCTGTATGCTGTCCCACTCCCTCAGATGCTTGATTTATACTAATATGCTAAGGGTTATAAAAGGCAATTTAGATGCCACTAAGCTAATATGGTAATCACTGACTTGGTTTTTCATTTCTGAATTTTTAATGAAGAGCTTGATAGTGAAATAAATTATCTTAAAAATAACAAGGTTTAAAGATATATTGCAGTAGTAATCAGCACTTTCATCTTTCCCTTTCATTTACCAAATATTCTACAAATAAAATTTTCATCATAGGAGGCTATTTTGATTCTTTTCAGAAGCATTAAGAAAGGGAAGAATTGAAATAATGCTAGAGTATCCCCCTGGGCTCTGACAAACTTTCTTGTTTGTTGTTATTTTTAGCAAGTGGTGTGCACCACTTCTAAGCTTGTCTCATAAAATCTCCCTTTCATGCTTCTTCTCTGTACTCTTCCCCTTCCAGCTATCTGGGATCTTAATCCTACTTCCCCACCAACAGAGTGGCCTTAGAAGCCATGTGTTGAACATGGTAGAGCTGTCATCAACCTGGATCCCTGAATAATACCTGCGTCCATTCCCACCTCTGAAATGGTGGGAGAAAATTCTCCATGGGTCCTGTGTTTCTGCAGATCTTTCAAGCAGAGACACTGACAGAGTTATTCTAGTCTACATTTTTTTCTTCCTTTTCTTTTCTCTTCTTTTTTTAAAATTTTATTTCCATCACTATTTATTCCTCTTACACCTTCTTCCACCTCCATCCACCCTTCTGCCTCTCACAATCGCCACAATGTTCTCTCTCTCTCTCTCTTGCTCTCTTTCTCTTTATCTCTCTTAATCCCTCCATGACCTCCAGTAGACTACATAGTTGTTTTTTTATTATTTTTTATTATTATTTTAAAATAAATCTTTATTGTTCAGATTATTACAATTGTTCCTCTTTTTCCCCTCCATAGCTCCCCTCCACCCAGTTCCCACCCCACCCTCTGCCCTTACCCTCCCCCACTGTCCTCATCCATAGGTGTACGATTTTTGTCCAGTCTCTTCCCGCACCCCCCCACACCCTTTCCCCCCAAGAATTGTCAGTCCACTCCCTTTCTATGCCCCTGATTCTATTATATTCACCAGTTTATTCTGTTCATCAGATTTTTTATTCACTTGATTTTTAGATTCACTTGTTGATAGATATGTATTTGTTGTTCATAATTTTTATCTTTACCTTTTTTTTCTTCTTCCTCTTCTTAAATAATACCTTTCAGCATTTCATATAATACTGGTTTGGCGGTGATGAACACTTTTAGCTTTTTCTATCTGTGAAGCTCTTTATCTGCCCTTCAATTCTGAATGATAGCTTTGCTGGGTAGAGTAATCTTGGATGTAGGTTCTTGCTATTCATCACTTTGAATATTTCTTGCCACTCCCGTCTGGCCTGCATAGTTTCTGTTGAGAAATCAGCTGACAGTCGTATGGGTGCTCCCTTGTAGATAATTAACTGTTTTTCTCTTGCTGCTTTTAATATTCTCTCTTTGTCTTTTGCTCTTGGCATTTTAATTATGATGTGTCTTGGTGTGGTCCTCTTTGGATTCCTTTTGTTTGGGGTTCTGTGTGCTTCCTGGACTTGTAAGTCTATTTCTTTCACCAGGTGGGGAGGATTTCTGTCATTATTTCTTCAAATAGGTTTTCAATATCTTGCTCTCTCTTTTCTTCTGGCACCCCCATAATTCTGATGTTGGTACGCTTGGAGTTGTCCCAGAGGCTCCTTACACTATCTTCACATTTTTGGATTCTTTTTTCTTTTTTCTTTTCCAGTTGGATGTTTTTTGCTTCTTTTATTTCAAATCTTTGACTTGATTCTTGTGATCCTCTAGTCTGCTGTTGGATCTCTGTATATTATTTTTTATTTCAGTCAGTGTATGCTTAATTTCTAGTTGGTCCTTTTTCATATCCTCGAGGGTCTCACTCAATTTATTGGCCTTTTCTAGAAAATTCTTGAAAAACCTTATAACCGTGGTTTTGAACTCTATATCCAGTCGTTTGTTTTCCTCAGTTTCTTTCATTTGTGACCTGTTTCTTTGTCTCTGCATTTTGGCTGCTTCCCTGAGTTGATAGAGTGGTTTTGTGTGCTAGGTGTCCTATAGGGCCCAGTGGCTCAGCCTCCCCAGTTACCTGAGGTGGACACTCTTGGTGCACCCCTTTGTGGGCTGTGTGCACAGTCTTGTTGTAGTTAAGCCTTGATTGTTGTTGGTATCACTGGGAGGAACTGACCTCCAGGCCAATTGGCTGTGAGGATCAGCTGTGTCTATGCTGGGATAACTTCTGTGCTGGAGACACCCTTATGAGACAAGACTTGCAAAAGCCTCTGTGCTCAGCTTGGATGGGACGAAGTCTCAGGGTGGAGCAGACAGCAATGGCTTCCCGTCAGCCCTGCCCTAAGAGGCCCCTGGGTCTCAGTGTCCCGTGGTAATCGCTGCAAGCATCTCTGAGAGAAAGCCACCCTCGAACTTCGCCTGCTGCCACACAGTCCAGTTTCTCCCCGAATGAGTCTGAGTCCCCAGAGTCTCACCCAGAACTGGAGTTCAGAGCAGTTGGGAGCTTTTATCTCCCTCCTGATTGAGAAAGCCAGCCGCATACTCAGTTGCCAGCCCTCTCTGTGTGTGCGCCTCCGTACCTCTGCCTTCCGCAGCTCCTCTGAGTCTTAGTGTGCTTTTCTCTTTCCTTCCAGTTGTAGAATTTCCACTCAGCCAGCCTTCCTGTGGTTCTGGATGATGTCCATGTTGTCTTTTAGTTGTCATTTTGAAATTGTAGTGCGAGGAGCAGTTTAGGTGTTTACCTATGCTGCCATCTTGGTTTCTCCCTCAGGCCTCATAGTTTTTAAATTAAACTTTTATTTATAGGTAACTGTAGATTCACATACAGTTGCAAAGACAGAGAGATCTGAGTACTGTTTACTCAGTTTTCTCCAAATGGTAACATCATGGAAATCCACAGTGCATATCACAACCAGAATACTGACATTGATGCAACTCACCAATGTTTTTCAGATTCCCATTTTATTTGTACTTGTGTATGTTTGTAAATGTACGTTTATGAGTGTATTTGGTTCTATGCAATTTTACCACATTTGTAGGTTTATGCATCCTCTACCAGTCAAGATGCAGAAACAGTTCTTTCTATCATCACAAAGATTCTTCATTTTGCCTTAATAACCCCATTCACTGTTCTTCTTCCCCAAACCCTAACACCTAGAATCCTAGCAATATGTTCTCCATCTCTATACTTTTGTCATTTTAAGAATGCTACATACTAGTAAAATGCAATCAGATAGCATTTGGATTGACTTTTTTGACTCAGCATAATTTTCTTGAGATTTATTTAAGCTATTGCTTGTATGAGAGTTTGTTCCATTTTACTGCTAAGTAGTATTCCATGGTATGGATGTATATCAGTTTGTTTAATCACTCGCCATTGAAGGCCTTGTGAGTTCTTTTCAGTTTGGCCTATTACAAATAAAGTCACTATGCACATTCATGTACTGGTTTTTGTGTAAACAAATTTTTATTTCTCTGGACTATACATCCAAGAGTGCAATTGCTGTGTTGTGTGGTAACTACATATTTAGTTTTGTGAGAAACTGACATACTTATTTCTGGAGTGGCAGTACCACTTTATATTTCTACCAGTATAGAGAGGCCCAGTCTCTTCAAATCATTGCCAGCATTTGGTAATACCACTATTTTGGATAGTAAGCAATCTGATAAATATGTGTGATGTTTCATTATGGTCTTAATTTGCATTTTCCTAATGGCTAATGATGCTGAACATCTTTTCATGTGATTATTTGCCATCTGTATATCCTCTTCAGTCTAATTTCTCACTTTGTGTCATTTGCTATTTTCCAATTGGATTGCTTGTCTGTTATTTTATACTGTTGAGTTTTGACAGTTCTTTATATATTCTGGATACTAGTTCTTTGTTGGGTATGTGGCTTGAAAATATTTTCTCCCAGGCTATAGCTTGTCTCTTCAGTTTTTAATATTTATGTTTTTATTAAAAACTAGAGGCCTGATGCACAAAATTTGTGCAAGAGTAGGCCTTCCTTCCCCCAGCTGCCGGCACTGGCTTCCCTCTGGCACCCAGCTCCCGGGCTTCCCTCTGGCCTGCTGGCAGGCAACAGGGACCCGGGCCTCCCTCGCAGCCCGGCTTCATCCAGAAGGTCATCCGGAAGGACATCTGATCTAATTAGCATATTATGCATTTATTATTATAGATTTCTTAAAATCTATAGTTGAATGAATGAAAGACTCCTTTGGTTGAATGAAAGCCTTTGGCAGATCAGAAGTGAAGATACTTAAGAACTTTCTGGTCTAAATAAGACAATTTCAAGGCATACAACCAAAATAGTATTACTCAAATTATAGACATTGTATATTTCACTTGGCTAACTTCAGTATATTACTTCCTCATTTGGAAATTTTGAGTGAATGAATTCCCATTATCCACAGGATAAATGTACTATCCCTAAACCTAAACACCCGGTATTAATTAGTCAGATTATTTATTTCACTGTCCTCTCAACACACCATAGGGATTCTGGACATTTTATCTTTTGCTGTTTTCATTGCCCTTGCCAAACACAGCTTCCTTCCTCCTCTCCATTTGTCTACCCTTCCATTTGGAATGAGTTCAATGTCAGTGGACTGATGTGGTGGTGCAGCGTGAGTGAGTAAGAGAAAAGACTAAAGGGGGTGCCTGGCCAGGAACTCACTTTGGTCATCCAGAAGAGAGATCTCTCAACTTGAACTCAGGAAGTGGCTTTTGGGTTGAAATGATGAACTAACCTCTGAGAGGAAGCATGACTGACAGTGACTTTAGGGCTATGGGAGATTGCCATGAAACTCCTAGACAAAAGAAATGAGGGCCTCGCTTTGAGAGAAAAAAGTGTTATGCTAAGTTTTTAGCTCAGTTTCTTTCACCCTATATTTTCCTTCCTGGTTATGGATGCCTTAGCCCAGACTGGGACTGCGGAGTCTGCACCGCCCTCTGATCCATATGCTTTCCCATCACATGGTAATCCCTCTGCCTTTCCATCTGGAATGCCACAGTGGCACTCAATGGTGGCTAGGAAGAGGGTATGGAACATTCTAAACTCACCTATCTTTTTGGTTCTAGAAATGGACAGCATTATCTTTGCTACTTTTGGCTCACTAGGCCCTATTCCAATAAATAGGATGGCTTGATTTCACCTCTTGCAAACAAATTTTGAAAGGTGACAGCTCCCTTTATCCATGGTCATGTCTGAAGACAGCAATGTGTGGCCTATAAATGCAGGGATAATGGAGCTACAGATCCAAACCACACCATAATCCTAAAGTATCCCACAAATGACATCTTGTCTATCAACAGTTAACACAGGGAGTTACGACGCAGGCCTGATACTTGATTCAAATAACTGGGGCCGTTCTAGCATCCATAACTGGATAAAGAATAGATTTTATGATGCTTCTAGACAAAAACTCCTCTTTTTGATTTTTCACTGCTCATTCTTCTCTCCTGTCCTCACCCTTGTCTACATACCTTTCTCTTTAAATGGAAACATAAGTCTGCCTTTTAATAAAGTCCCAATAATGATCCTTCTTGAAAGGGCTAATAATCACTCCCCATTTAACATTCCAGTCACATGATGGTGGAGGAGAATAAATCAGTTAAACAGCAAGATACAGCACAACTAATTTTCATGTAAAAGGGGGGTGATTGCTTTTTTCAAAATGAAAAAAAAAGCCATTGTGTTTTTTTTAAGCTGTTAAAGCCCAAACATCCTTGTCTATCAGTTTATGAATTATTAATTTTAAAAAAATGGAGAGAAAAGGAGGCTTTCTTTTTCTAAATATCATCTGCTAAGCCACCAAGGGCCTGAAGAGGCTCACACTGATTCCTGATTTACATAGTCCCAGTGGGAAGTTAATGAAGACTGCCGAGCCACCTTTCAACATGCAGATAAACCTTCATGTATTTAAAAGCAGGGAATCTGTGCTTGTTCCTGGCAAATTATTCATCTAAGATCTGAAGTTTCTGACACTGCCTGCGTCAGATAAACTGTCACCCAAATTACAAACTAATTAGTGATTCAAACATTTTCGAGCTGATTGATGACAGAATAATTTACGCTTGTTTCTCAGTTTCCAGCTGGCACGGGCTGCTGACTGGAGCCCTAATTAACGTGGGTACATCAGTCATGTTCTGCCAAGGCAGCACGTACAATTAAAAGGCAGTTTAAATGGAATATCACATTAAAAAGGCTGGGAGATGCAAATGTGAGGAAACAGCGCTTTAGGAAGAAATGACAACAAAAACCCACAAACCAAAACAGAATGGAAAAAAAAGGCTTTTTATAAATGGAGAAATAAATTGTACGCTACATTGAGTATTTAAAAAAATAAAAAGAAAAGAAAAACCAAGAGGAGCCAGACTGGGCATACTAAATATTTTTGTATTTAAGGAGTTTTATTGAGATGAGGGTTTTGCTCTGTTCAGTGCAAACAGTTCAGATAACAGTCCTTTACATTTGTTCTTGGGAAAGGGGGCCTCCTTCCCCCACTCTTCAGCAACATTTGGGTGGGTAGGATTTCTTGTAGGTCTCATGGGCTGTTCCCAGGTCCACAGACCCATCCTACTTCTGTCTTACAGGCTGAATTCGCATTGCCTTTTTGTTGGTGGCCCTGGTCTATCCCACAACCTTGCCACTTAAGACTGCCTTGCATTATAAAAGCAAACAAAATAGAAACAAACACATACATATAGCGAACAAATTGATGGTTGCCAGATGAGAGGGGTTTGAGGTGAAGAAGGTGAAAGGGATTCATAAGTACAAATTGCCAGCTATGGTCTCGGGGATGTAAGATACAGCATAGAAAATATAGTCAATAATATTCTAATAACTCTGCCTGGTGTCAGATGTGTACTAGACTTACCAGGGTGATTATCATGCTGTACGTTATATCTCTAGGACTCATTTATTTTATAACCGGAAGTTTGTAACTTTGACCCCCTTCACCTATTTCACCCCCCACTGTGCCTACAGCCTTTTTACATCTTCCTGTCCTTTGAATATTCACTGAGCTCAAAGTCCTTTATGCACTGATCTGTCCTTAAGATAATTGTGTAAATATCCTATCCTTCTAGACCAGTGGCTCCCAATGTGGGGCACACGCCCCACAGGGGGACAATTTGACTTTTAAGGAGGGCAATTAGAGAATGAGTTATTAATAGTGAATTTTTTTTGCATTTCTTATGGTTCTAGGGGCTTCATATACAGTATATAAATCTATATTATGACATATTTATGCATTTCAGTTCTCTATGATATGTTTTAAAACTTTGCTATTTTTTTCATATCACTTTATATTATTTTTAAAAACAATTTCTTTGCGATTTCTTCCTCAGTACTTCAACTGTCCTTTTGTTCTTTTATTTTTCTCTTTCTTGGATGCCATGTTCTTTGGAAGCTTGTTTAGATTAAGTTAATGGCCTTTTAGGCTTCCTCCATGTGATAAAAGTTCACTTTTTGAATAATAAGAATTTTATGTCACGGGGGTGGAGGACATCAGGATTGTAGAGATGCTTAGGTGGGGCTTGGCCAAAAAAAGGTTGGGAACCACTATTCTATATTGTACTTTCTTTGAGAGCAATTAGTGACTATTATAATCGGATCTGGCAAACTTTTTCTGTAAAAGGGAGGGAGTAAATACGTTTGGCTTTGCAGGGTGTATAATCTCTGTCACAGCTACTCAACTCTGCCATTGTAGCTCAGAGCCAGACACAGTACATAAACAAATTAGCATGTGGGAGGCTGTGTTCCAAAAAACCACAACCAACAACTTTATTTATGGATACTGAAATTTGAATTTCATATAATGCTCATGAAATAGTCTTCTTAGTTTGATTTATTTTTAACCATTCAAAACTGTAAAACCGTTTTTAGCTCATGGGTCATATAAAAGCAAGAGGCAGGCTGGATGTATCCCACAGTTGATAGTTTGCTGACCCCTGTTGTAAGCTGTACGTTCTTATTAGTGTTTGCTGCTGAATTCAATTAAGTGTGATTTATTCTTAAAGTTTTACTTTCAAAAATGGGATTTAAAATTATATCTCTTCCTATCTTGTTAGATCTAGGATTTCTTATAAGTGATTTTCTTTGAAATAGAAAGGATAATTCACATAACATTTTTTTAAAAGTGCAATTACCAGTGATTCTAATAAGCTTTTGTCATGACTATAACAAGAGTGTTGTCGGGGTTACCATTTTTTAAGTTGATAAAGTAAAAAAATATTAAGTATTAATGCCATGATAAAAAAGAGAGTAGACTTTGGCATCTGGAATAGAATGCTAGTTCTATTTCTTGCCAACTGTGTTCTTGGGCAATCTACATAACCTTTCTGAGTCTCTGTTTTCTCTTCTGTCAGTTGGTATAATAATACCTTTCTTGTGTGACTGGTTTGAGGGTTAGAGCTAATGTCTGTGAGCAGTTCCAGAAGCATGATCCACTTTCAATAAATATAACCTAACATTCTCTCTTCTGCTCCTTCTGAGAGTGACCAAATTGTGATACTGAGAGCTTGAACCATCTTCGTACCATAAGAACAGGTACTGCAAATTCCCTGTGGATATTTAAACCTGGAATGCAAATATGGGAGCACTCATGACTTTGTTTTTATAACTTGCAGCCATATGCCACTTCATCCAAGTAGAGCATGGCACTTAGGTAAGCTGAAGAGGAACATTGTAGTGATATTGGAAAAAAATTAATTTGGAGAACAATGCAGACAAATTTTTCTGTTACGAACTAAGACTTTGTTCTCATCTATTGTTAGTTATTAGAGGACTTCTTGAACCCTCCCCCCCCCAAATAAAAACACTTGTGCTTTTGTATTTCTGGGGGAGGGGAGAGGTAATAAAAATATGCATGTTTGGAAAAGCACTATATAGAGAAATCTATAATGAATAATAAGTGTTGTGAAAATTTTGAGATTAAAGTACATTCTATTGATTCATTCTACTTAAATCAACTCTTTAAATTTAAATAACTTATTAAAAGCAAACCTGCACTGGATTCTGATGCAGCCTCCATACATCCTGCTCCACTTAGCTCCAACTTGCAAACCCAATACAGGGTGGTGTGTCAGAGAGTGAACAGCTGCTGTACCAGGCAGGTTGTAGAAAACACCACCAAGGGAGGAGGGTCAACCTACATGATTCGTGTAGGTCAAAACACAAATCAGAAAAAAAAAGCAGGCTGACTTAGAAATCAACTTACACACCGAAGTGTATAGTACTGACCACAATTTTCAAACATCAGTGGCCAAAAACTATCTAGTTACAGTTATTTTTTTCTGAACCCACTTGAAGTATCTAGTGAATGAAATGTTTGTTGCCTGTTCTTTTATGTCCCGTTTGGACAGGAGGGACTTCATTGCGCTTTCTATAATCATATAGTATATAGGTTTGGGTAGGGGTTTGTGATTTATAAAGTATAATTAATTTCAATTCAAAAGACATTTATTTAGCATCTGTTATAGGTTGAATTGGGTCTCACAAAAGATGTTGAAACCTTAATGCCTACTGCCAGCAAACATGACCTTACTTGGAAATGGGGTCTATGCAGATGATCAAGTAAGATAAGGTCCTTAGTGTAGGCTCTAATCCAATATGATTGGTATACTTATAAAAGGGGGAAATTTAGGCTGAGAGATAGACATGCACAGAGGGAGAATGCCATGTGAACATAATGGCAGAAGTTGGGATTCTATCTATATATATATAAGCCAAGGGATGCCCAAACTCCCAGAAGGTAGGACGGACCCACTAACAGATTCTCCCTCAGTGCCCTCAGGAAACCAACCCTCCTAACACCGTGACCTAGGACTTCTTTCCAGAACTGTGAGACAATAAATTGCTGTTGTTTAAGTCACCCAGTTTTTGATACTTTGTCACCGCAGCCCTATCAAATGAATACAGCAACTATGTGACAATATGTATAATATTTCTGTGAGTAAGTGTTGTCATTATTCACATTTTTTAAATGGTGGTGGAACAAATTAGATAGGTCACTGAGTGCTTTAGTAGAAAGACAAAGGTAAAGAGTTGTGCTCTTTTGTTTACAATGGACATGGGATTTTAAAGATTATCCCTCGGTAGTCTACAGAAAAGTAGTGAAGCTGAGGATCCAATTGCTAAGACAGCATATCTTCTTAGGACTTTAAAATTAGGTAAGGGAGCAGTAGTAGCCAAGTCATTCTGGTTACATTCATGAGATGGAGATGGAGGCAAGAGTTGGTTTTGACTATTGAGTAGGAGTAAGAGAAAAGTTGATTTTCACAGTAATCATGATGAGGTAGGACCAATTCATATGTGAGTCAATTTTTATTCCTCTAGACATAGTGCTAAATAGTACCAAAATATTTGTATAACTTATATGACACTAAAAGAATCCACTTCAATTAAAGTGTGCTTTTCTCCATCATTGCATATCATGTCCATTGCATGTATGAACAAATTCACCTTTTCAGAGAACAGACTCTTGTTGCATTTCCCTGGGATTATAACTTACTTTTTTATTTTATTTTATTTTATTTTGCCAGAAGTAGCTTGTATTTCAAAACCCTGACATGTTTTTTGAGAATGCAAATTTCTGGAAGTTAGGTCCTGGGGTAAAGGTAAATGGGCTTTACCAGAAAAAAAATGAGGCTGGACTTGGTTAACTGGTTGGTATCATGGGGTTTATAGTCACAAAAGGAGATGACAACCAATATGGATTTCCATGAGTTCATAGACTAGGATGCCTGGGACCAGACCTTCTTACTATCGCAGCCAAATGAGGTAAAGTAGGAGAAGAAAAGCGAAGATGGCTCCAACTTTCCCTCTATTCAGCTTTAGATTGTCTTCCCTGTTGCACTCTTGCAATTTCATTGATTGGCAAGTCTAACCTGCTTGAGCGTCTGCGTTTTTTGTTTTTGAGGACTGCCTTTCAGAGTCTAAACTGAAACAATGACAGAGAGGACGCCTGCTTGGACGAAGGAGGAAAAATCACTTGTGATTCTCAAGAGTCTTGTTTGCCCAAGTCTACAAGGCTGATGAGATGTTTGCCTCCTAAACACTCTGCAGTAGCCAAGGGGTGTAAAATGTGACTCATAACAGCACTTGAACTCTGGCTCACCGGTGCACACTGCCAACACATGCATGGGCAGAGGGAAGCATGTGGAGCTGCTGCCGCCAGGTCCTCCAATTCCAGAGCCCCTTTCTGCTGCCCTACAAATGATTTTGGCATTACCGGCTGCTCATCTGGACAACTCCACTTCTACTGAACATGCTTTAGGAATGTGGTCTTTTGGGAAACAGAATGGGAAATGATGGATTAAAGGTAGATAAAGAGAGGTTTAAAAAATAACTGCGAACAAGCCTAATTAGCAAGCAGCAAGTTTTTCCTCCTAAAGACGTGTATTAGGGAATTATCTTAAGACGGTGAGTCCCTTTGGGGAGACAATTCCCTGCCCTCGAGACCTTGGTGTCCTCACTCTCTTTTCAGCCTTCCCCCCGTGCAAGCTCTTTGCTGCCAGAGGCAATTATAATAATGCTTGTTAAGCCACTTACCTCAAAGCCTTTCCCAATGACAGCTGATTATCTCGTCTGAATATATCTATAGTGCTCTGTCAGCATAGCTGTCCCTCCCTCTCCCACCCCACCTTAGTGACATCCTGCACTCTGTGCTACTCACTGGAGCTATTATTCTGAAAAATAAATTCTCAAAGACTGGTGGTATTTGTATGCCCACCATGGGCTCATACAAATGTTTTGAAACATGTTTTCTAAATGTTTCACAAATAATAAAAATGTGCACCATTTAGAAAGTTGCACATTTAATCAATTGTATATGCTTGGGATATATCCCAGCAAAGTTCTGTCTTTTTAGTGTAAATTCTCTCTCCTTTCAATGAGCACTGGGGGAAAAAGTGTATATGAAAAAGGCAGGTGGCACAAATAATTCTTAAGAAAGGTAAAACAACTCACTTCATTTTACAAAGATGGGATGTTACATCAAAACCAGAAGCTTTTGTTCTTTTACTAATGTGAAAGAAAGAATGGTATGTATAGAGGGGGAAATAAGTGAATGAATGAAGGAATGATATAATCTAAAGAAGTCAGCTTGACTTACTGCATAGCTTGATTTAAATTAATACTTTTGAACTTGCTTTAAATCAAGTACAGTTGACCCTTGAACCACACCTGTTTGAACTACACAGGTCCACTTATACGCAGATGTTTTTCAATAAACACCTGTACTGTTTTGGATCCATGATTGGGAGTCTACAGATGCAGAGGACTGACTGTATGCATTGATGTACCCCATTTTATACAGGAGAATCCAAGGGTGACCCTGGAACCAAGCCCCTGTGGATACTGAGGGACAACTAAGTATTGGGGAGTCAAAATTTATATATGGATTTTTCATTGCTTGGGGGTTTGTACCCCAACCCTCACATTGTTCAAGGGTCAGCTATAATTCTAGGAGCCTGGTTGATGGTATGAAGTACTAAAGTATTTTGGTGGTCCTTAAGCATTAGTGCAATTTCTAGAGTCTACTACCCATTATTACCAGAAGAGGAACTTCTATTATAGGAGTATTTTCTGTACTGTTTCCTTCTGTAAGCCAAGGCTATGAGCTGATTACACTAGGAATGCATGACCTTGCAGGAGTCCTTATGTGCTTCTTACAAATATAAAAGAATGTGTCAACAAACAAAGACCTGTTTGAAGATGTAAAAAAAGACTGTATTCAGCCAAGTTATTTTGAAAATAATTAACTAGATTTAGAAGAGTATATAGTTTTTGAGCAGTTGTTTGCAAAATAAACGGTGTTTTTTACTTTGTTTTTCCCCCTACTAGTGTGTGTTTGTAGACACAACTGAAGTGCCTGCATATGTGGCTCACTGAGAAGGAAGTCAATGGCTGACGCTGAGAGGGCTTTAAGTGTTTATTGCTGTGATGATAGACTAGCTCACTTGAGGAAGTGGGTACACTAAAGAGACCCTAGTGGCTAGAAAGAGTGGCTGAGCATGCTGTGTCGGGCACACCTGATTCATTCACTCTGCCTAGGTTCACAACCTAAAAAGACTGATCTGGCCGGATTGTAGAGGAATGGGCAATTATTTTGGAGATGGCAAAAATGATGGAGGAATCCACTATGTAGAGATTCAGATTCTGTTCTCTCTCTCTCTCTCTCTCTCTCTCTTTCTCTCACACACACACACACACACACACAAATGTATTGGATGTGTAATAGACACATTAGGAGTCATAAAAGTCCTTAAAGGTTAAGAATAATGCTTTCCAAATTAATTTTAGCACCAGAAAAATTACTCCTAGAAGGTTTTCACTCGGGACTCTTAAATATAAAAGAGAGATAAGTGGAGCTCTGGCTTACAGGTCCAAAGCTTAGCCCACTTAGCCTCCTCCTTACCCCTTGGCCTAGCCCCTTCTCCCCCTTCCCAGGCCTCTAGAGCATCTCCTGGAACTCAAATCAAAGAGAAAAATCTCTATTTCGCTTTATAAGGAAATGGCCATAAATTATCTGTAGTCAATAACTTTACATTTACATGATTAAACATTTACATAAATAAACCTGGAGTAAGTTTTAGTCTTTGTGGAAGGGGGGTGGGATTTCACCCCTTTTTAGATCATGGACTTGGAGATACTTTTGCACAGCACAAACTTTATTTTGTATGTCTTTTGAAGCACAACAAGCAAGCCATCAGTTATAAGCAAAGATCTTATCACATTTTCATTTTCATACCAATTTTTGTATTAATACATATTTTTAAATTCTAAAATACGTTTCAAATACAAAATCTTTTTCCTAATATAGGGCAATCAATGAGGGCTTTGAATTATGGTTGTATGAGCCCATGAAAGTGGGCAAGCTGCTTTCTGACCTTTAGTTTCCTCATCTATATAAAACAGAAATAAGACCACCTGTGGTAGGTAAATACTATCTCCACAGATATCCATGTCATAATTCCAGGACCTGTGAATATATTACCTTATAAGGCAAAGGAAACTTGGCTGGTATGATTAAGTTAAGGGTCTTGAAATGGAAAGATTCTTTATGGCCCTAAATGAAAATCACATGTATCCTTTAAAGTGAGAGGCAGAGGAAGATATTTGACTACAGAAGAGGAGAATGTGATGTGATTCAAGTGATGCAGCCACAAGCTAAGGAATGCCAGCGACCACCAGGAGCTGGAAAAGACAAAGAGCAGATTCTCCTCGGGAGCCTCCAAAAGGAACCCTGCTGAGGACACCTGATTTTCGCTCTGTAAAACTCATTTTGGACTTCTAGCCTCTGCAATCGAAGGAGAATAAATGTATGTTGTTTTAAGCTGCTAAGTTTATAATTTATTGTAGCAGCAACAAGAAACTAATACATCTATCATGAATGATTTTTTTTAATGACTATAATGAGTAACACATTCACATGTGCAAAATGTCAGTATACAAATTTGGTTTTTACAGTGTTGCTGTCATTCTTCCTTCTCCGTGAAACATATGTAACTTGAAAAATAAATTTTATGTTTGAAAATTAAATTCCTGAGTGCCTATAGAAAGAAAGACCTAACTACTCAATGGCTGTCAAAAGATGACAAGGTAGTAATTAATATACAAACAAGTGTTTGGATTTCCAGGGGAGAGACCATTATTATGGAGACCTGGTTTTGTTGAATTCATAGGCCATGGTTTTTTTTTTTTTTTTTTTTTTTTTGCAAAGGCATGTTGGTGCCTGTTTTCTTACTGCCCTGACCTAATCCCCTGGTTTGTAGAGGGTTTACTAATATCTCTTTTGTCTGCAGTGGATTTACTCCTCTATGTTTGGCAGAGGCTAATTTTAAAATGAGTTTCAATCTGTGATTGATGATGGCAGGAGAGGGGAAAGCCAGCCTACGTTTCCTCATGACCATGAAGCCTTCCCCCCATGGTCTCATCAGAACTGACTGACTATATTTTGAATTGGAAATGGAAAGGCTATGTTTGCAAGTATGTGTGTGAAGTAATGCATGGGAGTTCTCATTACTTATTTTTAAATTTGAAATCATTTGAGAGAGGACTAACATTTGAAGGGTGTTTGGCAAAGCAAAAATATTGTGGGAGAAAATTAGCTATTGGAGTAAATTACTACTATTATCAAGTGGGAGGCATGTAATCATCTGTCTTGATTCCTTGAGATTATTTAACCTTTGGGATATTTGTTTATAATTATATGCTTTTATGTCCATCTATATTGAAACCCAATAAGATGGAGGTGCAGAATTATTAGTTCTTAATAATGCATCCTTGTTCCCTGAACAGGTATTTTGCAATAGCAATCAGATCATTCTTTGCCAGGAAATTGTGTCAATGTTCACTTTTAGGGATAGATCTGTCTTCCCACATTTATAAATATAGCAAAGGGGGTATTCCTTTCAATGTTGATGAAGTTTTATTCAGTTTAAAGGAAGAGTGATATTTAATACTAGTAAAGAGAGCAAAGTGTGAATGATCAATGTTCTTCATCCATTGCACACAATTTGATAGTCTGGTGTTTGTTTAGAACAACTTAAATAATTATTTCTTTCCAGAGCTAGACTAAACAGTGTTGGACATTCTATCTTGCTTTCTGCATGTGAACATAATTCAGGTAGAAAAAAAGGATTAAGAAAGATTACTGGCTGTTATGTTTTCCTTGGTGAAAGCATTTTTCTTCCCTTTCCTTTGGTGAGATTCCCAATGAGGGCCCTCCTTATCCTTCCAAATGCAGATTCTTTTGCAAAGAGAAATGGTCAGTTAAAATCCAGCCATTGTTCTGGATCTCAGCGGAGTTGGAAGGTGAGTGTATAGGTTGAAGGAGAAATGCATACGAGGTCTTTTGGGGTTGCTTGAAAAGGAGACCACACTGCCTACCTTTACGTAACTCTTAACTAAAAGAATGTTGAGGTGAGAGTTGTTTGAGAAAAAGTGTTTTAAATAAAAAGAGGAGGCAATTTCCATTAGTCTTTGGGAATTATGAGACCACAAATCTCATGAGAAATTTAAAAAGTGAATCTTGAAGTATCTACTGCAGGACCATTTTTTTCCTTCTATTTTTCAAAATTTCAAAAGCAAACATTCAGAACAGTTTCTAACAGTCCCCAACTTGCCAGTCGCAGTGGAGCTAGGTTCCAGAATGTAGGTCCAAAGACCCCAGCTTTTAGGTAGTTCAATACCTATACTTTTCTCTATGGTATCCTTTAATTCTTTATTCAGTTCTATATTACTTAATTTGGCTTTTCCAAATTTTAGGCCCCATATTTTTTAATGTGTCTTCAAAAGTGTCTATTTTCATTTATACTACTTAGGCTTTTTAAAAAATGGATTATTGTTTTTGCTTTTTAGTTCTGCCTGCTTATAGTTTATTTTTATTTTTTTCTCTATAGCTGTATCTTCTCTGATTTTAGTATATCCTTTATGTTCTTGTGTTATGTATAGTTTTTTAAAAAATTCCTGTTGATCTGTTCAAACTTTTCATGTATTCATAACAGCCTCTCCAAAGTGTTTTTTTTTTAATTCATTTCCTATTTATTTTTCCCAATACTATCTTCATTTTCTCCTTATAGCATATTTGTATAATTTCTGTGCTTGCTAATTTTTGGTTATTAATTATTTTTCAGTAAGATATGCTCAGTGGAGGTTCATGTGATGAGAGGAATAAAAATCAGGTTCTAGCCCAGCTGGAGTGGCTCAGTGGTTGAGTGTTGACCTATGAACAAGGAGGTCATGGTTTGATTCCTGGTCAGGGCACATGCCTGGGTTGCAGGCTGGATCCCCAGTGTAGGGCATGCAGAAGGCAGCAGATCAATGATTCTCTTTCATCATTGATGTTTCTTTCTCTCTGAAATCAATAAAAATTTTTTTTTAAGAATCAGGTTCTAGACTGTAAGAAAGCCATTTAAAGGAGTGGAGTTGCTATGAGAGTGAGCTATTTCTTTTAGCCTATATTTTTCTAATGTTTGACACTGTAGAACTACGCACAATGCCAAGTTTTCTTCCCTGCTAGCCTCACAAAAAGAATGTATCCTGCAAATCTGACTGGCCAGTGTGTTTCTTGAGACTTAGTGTTACTTTTGCTCTGAGAAAGTTATTGTCACCTCATTAATCCAGATAAGGGACTTTTGGATTTACCTCTATGTTTGGGTCAATGATTTGGAGATCTGTTTCTTGAGGTTGTTTCTGAGATCTGCAAACATAGGCATCCTCTCCCTGTGGCATATTCAATTCATTTGTTAGCCCTTCTTTGAATTTGAAATTTTAGGTTATAGATGCCTCAAAAATTTGGTGAGGATGAGTTTGAAGGTTTTTTGTTTGTTTGTTTTGTTTCTTGTTTTGGTCAATGTTCTTATTGCTGTTTGGTGATTCTGAAGAGAAGAAAGGTAAGACAACCAACTTATTCAGCTATTTAAAAATTGGTTTATGTAATTATGGAACCTAGAAGGCCTTTTATCTGCTATCTACAAGCTGAAGACCGAGGAGACCCAAGACTTTAGATCTAGTCCAACAAGGAAGGCCTGAGAGCCAGGACAATTATGGTGTAAGCTCCAGACTGAGTGGAGGAGAGCTCTAATCTCTGAGTTAAAAAACAGGCAAAGACAGTGAATTTCCTCTTCCTCTGCTTTCTTGCTTTATTCAGGTCCTCAACAGACTGGCCAATAGCCACCCACATTGGGGAATCTGTTTCACTCCGTCTACTGATCTGAATGATAATCTCATCCAGAAACACTCTCATACCAACACCCAGAATAATGTTTAACCACATATCTGGGCACCCTGGGCCCTGCCACGTTGCACATAAAATTAACCATCATATGTACCAACTTTCATGTTATCACTCAAGGATTAGTGTATGTAATACTTGCATCAAAGATGAGCTGAACACCACTTCTGCCAGGTCCAGCTTTCTGACACCTGGAAGATTTCTCCTAATAACTTATTAGAACAACCACCTGTTAACATTATCCTTACAAACCAACACAGTATCTTTTTTCTTGTTTATATAATGTGAAGACCCACTCCTTATCTTTACCCTTATCTCCTCACCCTGCAAGGTAAAGGCAATCCACTCTTTTCTGGTCATCTGTTATATGATCACCAAGCCTCTAACAGTATTTTAGGAGTCCTGGTATCCCCCCAAGAAAATAGTGGGACCAGGTATACTGTTTTGACAAGATTGCCAAACCTTTATTATTTATTTATTTATTTATTTATTTATTTATTTATTTATTTATTATATTTTCATTGATTTTCAAGAGGAAGAGAGAGATATAGAAACATCAATGATGAGAGAGAATCATTGATTGGCTGCCTCCTGCACACCTCATACTGGAGGTTGAGCCAGCAACCCGGGCATGTGCCCTGACGAGGAATCAAACCACTGAGCAACACCTGCCAGGCACCAAACATTACTTTAAACAATGATAAAAATTCATATTCATAAAGGTGCTTTCATAACCATGATGCTGAAGAAATAATAGCAGTGGGTGGAAGTAATTGAACATAAGTTCTTGACACGTGTACACTGTAGCCAGGATAGAAGTGAGCTAACAAAAACCCATCTGTTCTTCATGGATTGGAAAATTCTTAAGATGTGACAGTGTGATGGCAGCCTTGTCAGGAGGAGGAAAAAAATGGATGTCTGTAGATTCCTCACCAAGCATCTAAAAACAGTGCTCAGACTTCCATCCATCAACCTGAGGAGATGAATAACTGAAATCACATTATACCTATATTTTCTGAAGTAAAAACTGTCAACATTACTGTCATTGACAATGTTCTGACTGAGCTGGAAGGAGATTTTTGGCAGTTCACAATCTGTTAGTTCATATTTCCACAACTCAGGGGAAATGGCCTCAATACTTCAAGACCCCACACCTGGATGTCAGGGAGAAATCAGGGTCAGAAGTTGAGTCATTGACCCAGTACTTTCAAAGTTCTTCTAGAAGAAAGATACAATACCAACGTCAACAGATCTGATAGAGATAAAGGGACAGCTGATGGAGATAAACATGCACTTATGTTACCTGTACTGGTTATCTTTCTGATGTGGCTAATTGTTCAATATTTTTTACATAAAGATTCATTCAATGTCCATTTATTTGTTGTCTATCCTATCTAATAAAAGAGTAATATGCAAATTAACCATCACTCTGCTCCACCCACAAGCCACGCCCACCAGCCAATCAGGAGCGAGTATGCAAATTAACCCAACCGAGATGACTGCAGCCACAGAGAGCAGGAGGGAGGCTTGGGTTTCCCCGGTGATGGAAGAAGCCAAGCTTTCCGCACATCCTGGCCGGCCCACTCCCGGCTACAAAGTTTCAATTATAGAAGGTAAATAAATCCCCCCAAAAATGGTGGCAGCCATGGAGCTGGAGAGAGCAGGAGGCTAGGGTTGCCCCCGGCGATGGAGGAAGCCAAGCTTCTGAAGCCTTGGCCTGCCTTGGCCTCTGCTACAAAGTTTCAATTATAGAAGATAAATAAATCCCAACAGAAATGGCTGCAGCCACGGAGCGAGCAGAAGGCTTGGTTCTGTTCCAGGCTACAAAGTTTCAATTGTAGAAGATAAATAAATCCCAGATACCAGGGCCTCCACTTGGGTTGCCGGGGGGTGTGGCCGGCCTACAAACCACCACAGGCCCCTTGCCCAGGCCGCCCCAGGCTCCAAGGGAACCCCCACCCTGATCCGGGACACCCTTCAGGGCAAACCAGCTGGCCCCCACCCATGCACCAGGTCTCTATCCTATCTAATAAAAGAGTAATATGCAGATTGACCATCACTCCAACACACAAGATGGCTGTCCCCATGTGGTCAAAGATCCTGCCCCCATGTGGACACAAGATGGCCACCACAAGATGGCCAGCAGGGGAGGGCAGTTGGGAGGGACCAGGCCTGCAAGGGAGGGCAGTTGTGGGCAATCAGGCCAGCAGGGGAAGGCAGTTGGGAGGGACCAGGCCTACAAGGGAGGGCAGTTGGGGGTGACCAGGCCGGCAGAGGAGGGAAGTTGGGGGTGACCGAGCCTGCAGGGAAGGGTAGTTAGGGGGGACCCAGGACTGCAGGGGAGAGCAGTTGGGGGGGACCAGGCCTGCAGGGGAGGGCTGTTAGAGGTGACCAGGCCTGCAGGGGAGGGCAGTTAGGGGCAAACAGGCTGGCAGGGGAGCAGTTAGGCATCAATCAGGCTGGCAGGGGAGTGGTTAGGGGGTGATCAGGCTGGCAGGCAGAAGCAGTTAGGGGCAATCAGGAAGGTAGGCAGGCAAGCAGTTGGGAGCCAGCAGTCCTGGATTGTGAGAGGAATGTCCGACTGCCCGTTTAGGCCTGATCCCACCAGGATCGGGCCTAAAGGGGCAGTCAGACATCCCTCATGGGGTCCCAGATTGGAGAGGGTGCAAGCTGGGCTGAGGGATACCCTCCCCCTCCCCCCATGCACAAATTTCATGCACCGGGCCTCTAGTTTATTAAATATGATTCCATGCACTATTCCAGGTGCTGTAAATGTAACAGTGAACAGATAAATCTCTATCCTTTAGGAATTTACTTTCATGTTTTGTATATTTGTATGGGAATGGGGATGGGGAAATTGTATAGTGATATAATGAACAAATGAAATGTAAGATATTTCCAATTATAACAAGTGTTACAAAGGCAATAAAACAGATTTAGCACAGAGAGTGATTAGTGGGCTGGTGGTTCTTTGGAATGGATAATAGGAAAGTCCCCTCTGAAGAGGTGGCATTTGCACTCTGATGTTATGTCATTGTGTAAGTGCACTGTGTGTGCTACAGTGTATATAAGTCTTTAGAGACTGTAGTTGATCTTATCACAGTGAATCGGCCAGTGATAAGGCCATGGAGCTGAAGCAGGATATTTTATTTCAGGAACTGAGAGCTGAAGCAGTCATTTCTTTGATCTCACTTTTGGATTTATGCTTGTCTTAGGCATGACATAGAGGTTATTTAATGGTTGTGTTTTAAACATGGATTAGAGAATCTTGTGACTATGTTTTTGTTGTTGTTTGTTTATTTACATGTGGAGATTATGTTCTTTGCATGGAGAATTTAGTGACCAAGTTTTATACCTGTATATAGAGACCTACGCATATTATATAACTCTACCTAATGTATAAAACATTCATAAAACTAAAAAAAAACAGGGTACTTGAGTTTACAAAGCACAGACACAGGCATTGTCTCATTTAATCCTCATAACACAATACCTCACAGTACCCACAGGTAACTATTATTATTATTATTGTCATTTCATAGAGAGGAAAGTGAAGCCCAGGAAGATATATGAAACCTGCTCCAGAGGTAGGGGGAAAAGTCATGCAAATCATTTGACTTTAAATTTGGCCTTCTCCCTACCAAACATGCTACTTTGCATGTGTGGGTACCACTTGAATATTTTAGGAGAACCCTGTATTAAAAAGTTATGTTATATAGACATGTATTACTAAGACAAGAAATAATCTAAATGTCAGAAATGTTTTGATTCTGACTTGGCAATCACTTAATTTTGTTATAATGAGGTGTGAGCTCAAATAGATAATGCCTTCATTAGATCATCTTTAGCAGAAGAGTATTACTGAGATTCTCATTGTAAAGTTTGCAATGAAATAACAATGAATAAGGCAATAAACAGTCAAGTATTAATACTGTGCAAGATATTAGATATAAAATTGCCAGCCCATTAAAAACATTCTATTTTTAAATAGAAAAATCTGTCTATCTATCTATCTATCTATCTATCTATCTATCTATCATCTAATTTCTTTTTTTTCTGCAGGGACTCAAAATGCTTCAGGAACTTTGCCTCAGTAATTCTCAAAATGAAGCACCTTTAGGCTGAGATTAAGTATGGCACATTTGTTAAAAAATGTTCCATCTGTTGCCTCTACACAGGCCTGCCGGTAGGTACAGGTCTGAAGTGTGGGAGTGAATGTTTATTGCACTCAGTCTCCTGGATTAAAATCCCCTTTCCCTGGAGTGGCTTTTGTCCTCAAACTTTCAGGAATTTAGTGACCTGGTACTTCCTCTTCCCAGCCTGACTTGTCAAAACATATTTTCAGGACTGACTCTGACACTTATTAATCCTAGAGTACAAATGAACATATTTCCAGGACAGATTCTGACATTCATTAATCCTAAGGTACAAAGGACTGATAACAGCTTAAGTGCTGTGTTATGTCCATTGGGGGAATAAACATTTATTCCCCCAATGGACATGCGTGTTTAAATAACCACCAAAAAACAAGCTCAAACAATAGAATTTCAGATGCCATAAAGCAGTGGTTCTCAACCTTTCTAATGCCGCGACCCTTTAATACAGTTCCTCATGTTGTGGTGACCCCCAACCATAAAATTATTTTCATTGCTACTTCATAACTGTAATTTTGCTACTGTTATGAATCGTAATGTAAATATCTGTGTTTTCCGATGGTCTTATGCACTACTTCCATAAAGGGAGAGGAGTGGAAACCTCTGTGAGATTATGGGAGGCAGTTTTATAATCTACTTATTTCTGAGGGTACCTGTTTCTGAGCAGTTGAAACTGTCTCTGTGAATTGTCAGAAAACTTTACTACTCTATCCTTTAATGATGAACAAAATAAAATGTGTGTCTGCTGGATTTTCTCACGGCATTAGCTTTCTTCTCTCCCTCATGACCATGCAAGTTCTGACATGCACTGAAGTAATTAAATGCCATGAAGCATCCTCAAATTTTGCTCATGCTCAGCGAAATCATATCTTTTTCCACACCTCTTAGTAGGTGTGGAGCCAGAGCCTGAAGGGAGAGAGCACACATTAGTCCCTTCCAAAATGATGAGCTAGGCATCATCAAAGTAACGTTCCTCTCTATGGGGCAATCTCCCCAGTCACAATCTACGTGGGGCCCTCTCCCTGCTGATTTTATCTTAGCGAGCTTTGGTTAAAATAAACATCAAAGGAAGTCTTGGAATTAAAGGAAAAATAATGAACAAGAACCACATGAGACAGTGGTAAGCATTTTATTACTAATATCTCACCAAATCCTCACAATGAACCTGTGAGGCAGATGTTTTATCTACACCAGTTTAAAGATGGGTAAATGAAGGCACAGGGTAAATATGCGACTTGCTCCAGATCACAGGCAGGCAGCAGACAATGGGATGTCAGCCCAGGTGTGGCTGACTCCAATGTCCATTTTCTCAGCCTCTTCATTTGTGCTGAGAAAGTGAGCATGGGCGGAAGGAGATAGTATTTTTGCCAGGCGTTCCAAGTGGGTGCTTGCTTGCTCCCATGTATTGGGAGGCCATAAAGATAGGGGGATTTTTACTATTCAGAGTATCTTGAAGGTAGTGGCCTCTGGGGGTTGGGCTGGAGAGGGATGGAAATGCAGACAGAGAGCAGTTTGGGGAGAAAGAAGAGGAGCCCAAAGTCTGCAGATGTCAGTAAGTCCTGAGTATCTGTGGTGTATGAGTAAACAGAATGGAAAGACTAGAGGTGGTAGTCAGGGGTAGGATATTTAAAAGATACTTCTGTTATTTTCTCATAGGAATTTTATAGTTTTAGGTTTTACATTTAAGTCTATGATCCATTTTGAGTTCGTTTTTTGATGGTGCTAGATATGAATCGAAGTTCATTTTCTTGCACGTGGATTGTCAAATGTTGCTTATTTGTTGAAAAATCTAATCGCCTTTGCGGGTCTTTGTTAAAAACCATTTGTTTATAAAAGTATGGTTCTATTTCTGGACAGTCTGTTCTGTTCCACTGATATATTTGTCTACTCAATGCCAATGCCATACTTAAATTACCGTATCTTAGATTATCATAGCTTCATAATAAGTTTTGAAATCAGGTAGTATGAGTGCTTCAATTTTGTTCTTTTTCAAGTTGTTTTGGCTATTTCATGTTCTTTATATTTCCATGTAAGTTTTTTTTTTCCCATGTAAGTTTTATAATGTTTGTTAAATCCCAGAAAAAAAATATAATAAAAAATAAAAGTAAAAATTTTGTTGAAAAAAAAAAGTTACTTCTGTTGTAGAATAGTCTGGATAATGAAAAGGTCCAAGGTGTGTGTGGTCATGGGTGTTGGGAATGTGGAAGATGAAGCTCATTGAAATTGAGAAAATCAAGGAAGAATTGAGATGTTAGGTTGTTAAAAAAGGGGTTGTCAATTGAGAATTGAGGCCACACTGGTATTGAAAGGAGTTGAGGATGGAGAGGAAGACTATGGGATCAAATCTTAACTAAAGATGGGAAGTGGCTGTGAGTTTCCTAGATGACTTTGAAGGGAGAGGAAAATTGAAGAAAGAAGAGAAGTGGGTATTACAGCTGAATAACACAAAATGCAAAGGAACAAAATTTTAAAATGAGGGTGGCAGAATAAAGTTTGAGAAGTAGCGTTTATGTGTTTGAGCTATTTAGAACCATTTCTGGCACATAGTAGGCTGTCAACAAATGTTTGTGGAAGAGAATTAAGATGGAGTAAAGAGGAAGAAACCTCAGTGATCTGAGGAAAAGGAAGAAAGACTGGAATCAGTGGCAGACTAATTCAGAGAACAGATAAAAGGGCAGTCCTGTCATTAATAATTTCCTCCTGCTTCTGGGTTATTGCCTTTTCGTACTTTTTAAACAGAGATTAGAGAGTGCAAAGGTATTGCTTTCATATCGGAACAAATCTTGGAAAGAAACAAGTCTTATCAGCATTTTCCAAACTTCAGGCCTAATCTTACTAAGGTCCTATCAATAACTAAGGAGTATAGCATTAGCCACCTTTCTGAGTGCTTTACATGTTTTAACCCATTTAAAATCTCCCCAGGAATTATTTAAAGCCACACAGTTCAGGAATTGATGTGGTAAAATCAAGGAAAATACACTTTCTTACTGATGAGAGGTCCCCAGCTCTTTCAACCTGGCATACGGGATGTTTATGTGTACCACACTCTTATACTAAAATTTTGATAGAAAATCCAGCAAGTAAGGGGAAACTTCCTGGCACTACATTTCAAATAGCTTCTCACAAAGGTCCTCGTATGAATAACAGTAAAGGGAGGGGTGCCTTCCTGTTTACCTGTGTGGCCACCTAGCTCACTCTCCCTCCAGAAGTTTGAGATGCAGTGGAGGAAGGTTGATGTTACCATAGGAATGACTTTGAACTTTGTCTAATTCATAACAAACAAATTAACGATTTGGCACGATAGTGCTTATTGGAAACCTCACTCCACATAGTCACCTCCCCTCCCCCAGCTGACTGCAACTCATCCACGTTGGAGTCCTGCTAAGAACATTTGCCTTAAATCAGCGCTTCGAAATACTTTTGTTTGCATATACGTCCTCTGATTTTTCTTTCCTCAAAGGGATAGGGCTAGAGCAGGCATATAAAAGCACTGTCCTCACGTCCTCCGAGGCTCTCAGCTACAGCACTCTCACTCTTGTTCTCTCTCATGAAAGTAATTAAATCTATGGCAGATGAAGTTAATAGGTGGCAGACTTCATGGCAAAGGAGAGCTTCTTGTTCAATTTCCTGTGAAAATAAACTACCTTTCCCAACCGTATCCCTGTCAGACTCTAAACCCTACCCTGTTTTCAGGGCTCTGTGCAGCTTTCTCAGAAATCTATGCACTGGCCCAGAGGTTTATCCGCCTCTTTCTTAATATTGGGTTATAATAGTGGGCTGTAGGGGCCACTGGAGCTGCGGGGTGGAGCAGTGAGGAAGGGGCATTTGGGACATGAAATGCAGGCTTGATTCTTTGCCTCTGCTGGGGGCCCTGTGCACAGCTTCTCTTCCAGTGATGCCCTTTCCAATCAGGACGCTGGGCAGGTTGATTCTTCCCTCACTGTCTTAATCAAACAGTGAATCAAATGGGGATGTTAATGTAAACACGGGTCTTCTTATTTCATTTCAGCACTGAGGTGTCTCTTGGCAACGCAGGGTCCTGACGCCCGATGGACTGAAAAACCAATGTTTATAAACCATTCTTTTCTCTAGACTTGCATAATGAGGCAGAGATTTTGTTATCAGTTCACAAAGTAGACAGCCCTTTTCCTTCTTTAGCCTTTGAAATGATTTGCATTTAGGAATGAAAATTTTCTCCAGGACCAGGACTAGAAACCAATGGAGTTCTTTCCTTTTATTTTTCCTTCCTTCCATCCTCCCTCCCTCCTCCCTCCCTCCCTTCTCTCTTTCTCTGTTTCTCTTTTCTGTCAGCAGTGGAATTCTTTCTTTAAGTGAAATTTTATGTGAAGTGTCAATATATTTAATTGATGAAACTGAACTGCTCTAATTGAAGTGGAAGTTAGAGCCCTAGAAACTATCTACTAGGAATGCCTGTCCCTTCCCCTTCCTAATGGTTCTGATAAATCAACACCAAACCGCTCTTTGGCTCTTTGTATAATGTGGGTGACACTCTGATAACAGTAGACTGGTCTAAGTGGAGTTCCCCTGCCCAGTCTTCCTGGTAGCTCTTGCAGACCCCTCCCTGTTCACCTTTAAAATGAGCACACCATGCATGTCCATAGATTTGAGAACATGATGATTCGAACATCTACCAAAGTCAGAATCTGAGAACTGAAAATGTGTCATTCATTACCTTAAGGAAATTTAAACCTGTCAACTTCTGGAGATAATACCCCAAACAAATAGATATTTCTGTCCAGTGCAAATATTTATTATGTATCAACTATATATTTTTATCACTGTACCACACATTCCTGGGACTGCAAAGTTATTTGGCAAAGTTACTCTTTTCAAGAATCATTTCTCTAAAAAAATTTTTTATCATGGTAAAAAATTTTTAGGGAATCCAAAAAATTAAGAAAATTATATAAAAAAATATAACATGTATTCTCACCAATCAATAAGAATTACTGATCATTTCCTTCTGGTCTTAGGAGATAGGTTTCTAGCAATAGAATTTCAGGCGAGGTGGCATAGGAAGGAGGCAGTTAGGGAACGTGGCCCTTCCTGGTGCTTTAATTTATTTATTTATATATTTTTATTGATTTCAGAGAGGAAGGGAGAGGGAAAGAGATAGAAACATCAATGATGAGAATCATTGACTGGCTGCCTCCTGTATGTCCCCTACTGGGGACTGAGACCACAACCAAGGCATGTTCCCTGACTGGGAATTGAATTGTGACCTCCTGGTTCAAAGGTCATAGCTCAACCACTGAGCCATGCTGGCTGGGCATTTCTGGTGCTTTTAAAAATCTATCACCAAGGAGGCCACTTTTAACACACAGGCTGTAATAGCAGTTAACATCCATGAATCCTTCAAGTCAGTTCTTAGGGTTTCTCTACAAGTTTAGTCTGTTCCATTCAAATAATTTTTATGGCAGCCACTTGGAGTATTTTGTTAAGAAGCAGATAGTTGTGAGATCTCTCTTTAGGTTATTTTTCTATCATAATTACATGAATCTACATATGGTATAGTGTATATATATATATATATATACATGTATATATACACGTTTATGTATAAAAACACTGATAGTACAGGCAATAAGTCTACCTAAGTGATTTCTTAGTCAATACATTGCAGAAATCAGTCATATTTCCCAAATGACCTTCTTTCCAGTGCTCAAGTAAAAAAGTTAAAAAAATACACATGTTGATATACGTTATAAACGTGCACACTTTATTCATGGATTCAATAAATTCTTTAACATGAGCACCAACTTCCTGCCAGAAAAATGATTCTGCTTCTTCAGCTACTGATTCTCTATTAAATTTTGAGAAACTCAATTTACCCCTCTATATTTCAGTTTCCCCACTAGTTTCAAATGCATTCTGATTACACTGATACTTTTTCATCTTTGTGGAGGTATAAATAAAACTATACTATATTTAAAGTGTACATTGTGGCCATTTTATACATATAAAGGATTTCCCCAAATTAGTTAATTACCACAGCCATCACCTCACATATTTACTTTTTAAAATTTTTTTTTGTGAGAACATTTAAGTTCTATTCTTAGCAACATTCAATTATATACCAGTAATATAATGCTATCAACCATAGTTGTCATGCTATAGATTAGATTTCAGACTTTATTCATCTTCTAACGGAAAGTTTGTACCTTTTGCCAGCCTCTCCCTATTTCCCCCAAACTCCAGCCCCTGGCAATTACTTTTCTACTCTCTATTTCAATCAGTTTTTTGTTCATTTGTTTGTTTGTTTTAGATTCCACACATAAGTGATACCATGGGGTATTTGTCTTTGTCTGGCTTATTTCACTTAGATAATGACTTCAAGGTCTATATTTTTGCCAATGGCAGGACTTCCTTCTTTTCTTGTCTTTTTTTTTTTTTTTTTCTTTTTGAATCCTCACCAGAGGATATTTTTTCCATTGATACTTAGAGAGCGTGGGAGGGAGGGAAGGAGGAGGAGAGAGAGAGAGACATCAATGTGAGAAAGACACATGATGGGTTGTCTCACACACGTGCAAATCTTGGCCAGTGCCTGGGAGAACCTACAACCCAGGTATGTGCCCTTGACCAGGAATCGAACCTGTGACCCTTCAGTTCACAGGCCGGCACTCTAACCACTTAGTCACACTGCCAGGTCTCACATCTTCTTTAGCCATTCACACAATGATAGACACTTAGGTTGTTTTGATATCTTGGCTATTGTGGATATTGCTGCAGTAAACATGGGAATGTAGCTATCCCTTTGATACCCTGTTTTCATCTCCTCTGGATATATACGCAGAAGTGGGATTGCTGGACGATATGGTCTAACTACACTGATAATATTAATGAGAGCCCAGATTTTCCTCATTGAGTGCAAAGCTCTGGAGGTAGGAGTGGTGTGTAATTGAATCTCTGACTCAGCAAGAAATTTTATAAGAAAGTTTGTTACATGTATACATTATATCTAGTTCACAGAAATGTGGCTGTGGATTTGTAATATAGCTACAGACACCAGGAAGCAGAGAGAGATGAAGGTCAGGATTAAAATTTAGTTTTTCTCTATTTTCACAGTGGTTTGTGAACTCTAGGTTAAAGGACACACATACCCACAATCTATATAACTGCATTTGACCATTTACTCTGTTTTTTTTTTTCTACACAACTACTATTTTACACCCCCTCCTCCTCCTCTTCCTCCTCCTCGTCTCCTTCCTCCTCCTTCTCCATCTCCTTCTCCTAGATGTCTGGGATTGTGATGAGCCCCCTGAGCTGTCCCCTAGGGTTGCTTCTGATATTGGCAATAAGGATAATCTAAATTGTGTCTCTGTTATTATATTAAAGGTAGCTGGCCTTTTCTCCTATTCTCAAGGAGAAATAAGAGGTTAACTGGCAGTTTCATTCCTTTAGAACAATGATTGGAAGGTTAATCCTTACCTCTGTTTCTTTTCACCAATCTCCATAGAGTATGTTTTTATCATTATTCTCTTTGTGCAATTTTGTCCCCTAATATTTGTTTATATAATTGCATTCATTTCCTCCTATCTCCCCTTCCTGCATGCTTTTAATAGCAAAGTATCAAAGTGAAGTTAGCCATTGCCCTTTGGTGTGCATAAGAGACCCACATCCATGCAGTATGAAGGCTAATTTAGTTTTACAGACACTACTTACTTATAGAATCCATCATAGGCATTTTTCATCTCTGTATCTCTGTTGCCAAGATTAAACCTTATTCACCACTCTGGGAATAGATATATAATAGAACTGATTTTTAAAAAAAATCTTCAAAATTCTTTAACTCAATATGGATTGGAAAAATTTGGAGAGGCAGAGATAAGTATTGAAAAGCCCCTGTAGATAATATTTGTGGCTTTTTCAGATTGACAGTGCATCATTTATATTTATAACACCACTCTCTTCGCCATAAAATACTAGATGCTATCATGAGATGAGCTAAAAAAATGTACGAACAGGATGAAAGTTCACAAGGAAAATGCACATGTGAAAATTCATTATTGAGCTGAAAGATACTTTAATTATGGAGTATAACATTTTATTAAAGCTTCTATCTGGGGATATGGATGTGAAATTTCCTCCCTAAGTTTTCTACTTACTTCCCTTGGCTGAATGCAAAGCATAGGATATAATCTTTTATGTCTTTCTTCCATAAGTTAGTAGATTTATTTTTCTGCTTTGCCAAGGAAGGACTAAAAATATCATTTGAGTAATAATGTAGGAGCTGCAGGATTCTGTCTGGGATGGCCACAATGTAGTTCAATTGAATCTCTTAAATATTTCTTAGTTTACATTCAATTCCATCATAACTCACTGAGACCTGCCATGAGCAGTGGTCAGAGTTGCTAGAGATGGAGAGGAATCAAGATTAAACAAGATCAGATCCTTGTCACCAGGGAACCCACAAGTAAACATGTAAATGTAATGCAAGTCAAGATGCGACTTGGGCTTAGTATTAGAAGGTTTCGAATACTATTGTTTCGTTCACTATTGGTTCATTACAACATTGATAAGAAAAAAAACGAAACTATTCTGGGCTGGGGCTACTGTCTTTGTGGAGTTTGCAAGTTCTCCCCATATTTGAATGGGTTTTCTCTGCGGACTCTGGTTTCCTCCCACATCCCAAAGATGTGCACATGAGGTGAACTGGCCCATCTACATTGTCCCAACCTGAGTGAGTGCAGATGTATGTGTGAGAGGGCCTTGCTATGGAAGGGCATCCCATCCAAGGTCGGTCCTGTCTTGTGCACTAAGCTGCCTGGAGATGTTTCCACAACCCATGACCCTGAACTGTAATAAGTGGGTTGGGAAGTCATTATCTTGTTTTTATTCATTTTTTTCTTAAAAATATGTATAAATCACATTTACTTCCATGTTTAATAAAAAGTAGGGTCTTTATTTAGAGTCTGGCGATGTTTTTGTGACCAGAAATACGCTGTAGGAACTTAATTCTTGTTTATATCACTTAGCCTATAATAAAAGTGGTTATGTTGGCTTAAAGTTGCAGTTTCCAAGAACCGATCTACCTGTGACATTAAGTGAGGACTTACTGTCTCAAAGCAGTACAATGAAAATACTTGGGAGGGGGTAGATAAAGATGGGGAAATTATTCTTGGTTAACCTGAAATATCATTTAATAATATTTTGATTATCCTATATAATAAAGAGGGAATATGCAAATTGACCATCACACCATCACAAAGATGGCAGCACCCATAGCCACAAGATGGTGGCATCCAGTGCCCTCAGCCCCGCAGGAGTCCCCCAGTCTTTTCAGCTCTGCCAGGGCGGGGAGGGGGGGTGGCGGGTAGAGGAGGGTGGCAGGCACGCAGTGTGGCCGGACCCACCCTCAGCCCCCCAGCCGCCTAGGGCCGGCCTGAGGCACAGGCAAGCCTCGGATGTTGGCTGCCCAGCCACCCAGGGCCGCCCGAGGCTCAGGTAATCAGGCCTGGCTGAGGCTTGTGCTGCTGGTAGTGGCAGCAGCAGAGGTGTGATGGAGCATCGCCTTCCCCTGATTGCCAGCTCGCCTCCCACCCCTGAGGACTACTGGACTGTGAGAAGGGGCAGGCTGGGTTAAGGGACCCCCCCCCCCCTCCAGTGCATGAATTTTCATGCACCGGGCCTCTAGTTAAATAATAAATAACAATTTGATTACTCTCTAATTTGAAATACTTTCATAAGCTTCTGAGAGAAATCAGATTTACTGTATAATGGCTTCAAATGACCATGTGGCATTTCCTCTTAATGGTGAGCAATGCCACTGATTTTGGCTTGAAAGGGGAGAGAGGTTGAGGTCTTTTTGTTGGCTGAAGGAGAATTTGTGTTCCTCTTTAGGCTCCAGGAAAAAATGATTTTGAAAAGGATAACGAGAATCTAGGGCCAGTCTGTGTAATGTAGAGCAATCTGTGCCAAACAGGCAACCTCTCCATCCCCTGTCCTGTCAGTGAGAAGTCAGAGGCTGCTTCAGAAGCACAGACACACCCTCCGATTTCCCGCAGACCAGCTTCTGTTTCTCATAGAACCACTAATTTGGAAAATCTGATGCTTATCCCAACCGTATTTTCAATATGGGCTGAGATGAGGACCATGCATTTTATCTTAACAAAACTGCAACTGCATTTCAAATTTCCCCTTGTGTGGCATCTCATTCATTACCCACCTAAACAAATAAGGGAACTGGGAGATTTCGGATTCCTTTTCTTTGGTTTTGTTTTCTTTTCTTTTGCTATCTTCTACCAAGGCCTTTCCTTGTTAATTTTGTCAGCTAGTTGCTACTTAAAGCCGACATCCACAGAGATGTGTGTATTTGCAGGTCGGCTTCATCAAACATTCATTGTTCAATACTGTGACAGCTGGTGGCAGGCATACACACTCTTTCCTTGTTTGGTTTTCTGATAAAACCTGTCAAGTACTGGTTGACTGTAACTGAATTTGTCACCCTCTCAGCAAGGTTATACTTCTTCTTACTATGAAAAAAAACAATAAAACAACATTTCTAACCTCTCTCTGCCACCCCCTCCCAATTTGACAAGCAAGTAGACGAAGAGTAGGTTTTAACCAGACTCACACCGACAGGGCTTATTGTTGATGAAACATTCTCACACCTTTAAAAACCTAAGATCACTTTCATGAGAGCACTTGTGCAGGAGCCATGGAACACGGAGGAAAGGTCACAGACCAGAGCACTGGGCTTGTGTGTGGTTCAAACACAGCATCTGAAAATGGTCAATTCGGGCAACAGAACATTTCAACCAGACACGTGGTGCCCTGTGGGCCTTCTCTATGGAATTTTTCAACTTTTCAAACTAGTTTATTGGTATGAAAAAGGCAGATGTCCAAAAGAAACTGATAAAATTTATCCTATAGGTTGTATAGCTTTTAAAAAGGAGAGCCTATAATAAAGTTGGGATTTGAATTTCCCTTTTAGATGAAAGGAGATAAAATGTTTCAGTAGGCAAATTCATCTTTAAGCAGCTACTAGTAGACTTATATGAGAGTTCTGTCTGCCTTATATAGAAACTATATCATTTTCAGCTAGTGAGTTCGATTTCTCTAAGCTTCTATTTTCTTCCTTTTTTTTTGCATTCTAGAGAATGCAAAATTTAACAGCTGCCAAGCTTATATCAAGGGATTATTGTTAATATCAAATGAATTGATTTGGAAAAATAAAGTTTTCATTTGTAAAATCTATTCAAATAATTTTTTAAACTATTACTATTGATGATTAGTCTGGGAAGAAAGTATTAGTCATTGAAGAAGGATTGTTCAGAAGGTCTTTCATTTTTAACATGAAGACTGGACTGAAAGAATGCGGAAGACAAAGTATAAAATCATCATATAAAAATAACATCAAAGTTAACAACAATTACTGCTTTAGTATAGTAACAATATGTGCTGGGGAAAACCAACCCAAGTATCTCAGGACCATAGCACCATAGAAATTTATTTCTTGCTAGTGTGGTGGGCTGGAGAAGATGGCTGTGGTCCAGTAAGCATTAGGGAATGGAGACAGTATCATCTTCAGTGATCACCCTAGATATTTGCCATCAACAGGTAGATTGTTGAAGAGAGAGTGTGGAGAATAATACAGAATGTTTATATGGTTCATTATTGAAAGTGATGGCCCTCACTTCCAGCTATATGACATAAGTGAGGACACTATCATATGTTTACTCTTAACAGCCTGGAAGCTGGGAAATAAGTTCAGCATCAGGCCAAGGAGAAAAAGGAAATGTGTTGGTAAATACCCAAACTCTTCCATAGTTACCCATTCTTTCTCTTCTTCAGTTGGATAATTTCTATTGATCAATTTTTAAGTTCACTGACTCTTTCTTGGTCATCTCCATTCTTCTTCAAGCATATTCAGTGAATTTTTATTTAATATATGCTTTTTTTATTCTAGGGTTTATATTTCTTTTATTTTTATAGTTTCAATTTCTCTGCTTAGAATTTCTATTTTTTTCACTTATGTGAACATATTTTTCTTCAAGTTCTTAAACATAGTTATAATAATTGCTGGTATGTTATTTCAAACCATTGTCTATTAATTCCAACATTTGGAACATATCTGGATTGATTTTTATTGACAGTAATTTCTCTTGAGAAGGGTCTTTATTTTCCTGGTTTTTCATATATTAAGTAACTTTGTATTATATCATTTATACTGGAAATGTTAGGTGTGGACACTGATTCGCACCATATCATTGAACAGTGTTGATATTTTGTTTTAGCAGACAATTAAGTTGTTTAGATTCAAACCACTGTCTTGCAGAGAACTCAAATGTGTCAGTCCAGTTCTCTGATTCTTACTTGGGCTTTACTGAGTCTATTCTGCATGTGCACGCTTAAGAATTTACCTAAAGACATGGTCAGGGTTTAGGCACAGAATTTGGGGTTGCATTCTTCTGGTTTCTCCAGGGTGCCTCTCATTTTCCAATGACCATTGCTGCCCTGAACTCTATCCTCTGGCTCCTGGCCACAGAAAATCTGCCAATTTTATACTGAAGTTTTAGCTGCCTCATATGGTGATAACTATATCTCCTCCAAGGCTAAAAGCTGGGGGAAAAAAGGGAAACACACCCCATGCAGGTTCCTTCCTTCAACTGCTGTCTTCCTTCAGAAGCTGTGCAGTTCACTCTTCAGGGCATTCAGGTAGTTGAATTTCATAGTTTGACAGAGGTTATGGTTTATCTGGGAGAGAGGGCTGTTGGCTGTCAGTCTGGGAGGAACTCAGTCATGTTCAAAGTCAAACTCCACACTTGCCATTCTCATTACTCACTATGACATATGTATATACAGTATATTGTGCTGAGGGCTTCACGGGTTGTTATTTTGTATGCTGAAAAGTATTTTACTTGACTGACCTAAATTATCAAACTATATTTACATAGTCATTTTCTTTCTGTTGCTTTTAAATGTCCCATTTTATTCTGGCTACTCGGTGTGTTTTTTCCCAAGAATGTAATAGAAATGATAAAAATATAAATAATACTATACAAACTATTTCACAGGGGTCTTTCTCATAAACTGTGATTTTCCCCATATAAAATATAAGTTTAGAAATTATGTGGGAAAAACAGTTGAAAACATCTGCCTTCTTTTGCAGTAAATTCTCTTTGGTTGTTGATTCACGAACCATTCTCTAAATTGAATAATTTTGTTCCTTTCATTTTATTGAAATTGTTTATATGTAGAAGGGTGTGTTCAGTGATCCTTTAAAAAACAGATTAAGAATATATCATTTTTTACTTTAAGAAAATTTCCAAGCATTATACAGTTTCAGAAGGCATAGCCTCTTCAGTGTTTGCTTTTTTATTCATACTTTTTAAATGCTGGAAACATTTACGGTTATAATTAAGTTTGGGTAGACATTACTCTGTGATTCCCAAAGAACAATACTCATTTGGAAACTACTTTCCTCTATTGAGTCAGCTAACATTGCAGCTGGAGTGAGAGGCTCAGAATTTACAAAAAGGAAAATGTGTCAAATGCTATTGTGTTCTCTTATAGGCATCTTATTAACACCAATGGGATCTTGCTTCCTGGGCTGCTTGCCCTGCATGAAGGGAAAAATTATGCTAAGCAAAATAAGCCAGAGAAAGGTAAGTATTACATGATCTCACTCATATGTAGAATCTAATGAACAAAATAAACTGATGAACAAAATAGATCCAGAGACATAGAAGCATGGAACAGACTGTTGAATCTCAGAGGGAAGGCAGAGGAGGGTGGGTGGGTGAGTGGGAAAGGATCAACCAAAGAACTTGTATGCATATATGTATAAACCATGGACACAGACAATAGGGTGGTGAAGGCCTAGGGTGGGAGGTGGGGGCAGGCTAGAAGAGGTCAATGTAAAAAAGGGCACATATGTAATACTTTCAACAATAAAGATTTTAAAAAGTTGATTGCAAACACTGCATACAGAGTTGTCAAGCAGATACATTTATTAATCCTTAAAATACCTGCTTTCTTCTGGTTGCTTTCCCAAATAGGTTAAAAAATACATATATTGGAATCAGCTTAATCTCTGTACCATTGTTCTGGTTGGGAAAAGGGTATATCTTTAAGAAGCCTTCCATTTTCTAGCCCTTCCCCTCAAAGTTTCCAGAGTTATTTGTTAAACACTCTATCCATTTCACTTCCGTAGGCACTCAGGGGTCCTCAAACTACGGCCCGTGGCCCACATGCGGCCTGCCAAGGACATTTATCCGGCCCGCCGGGTGCCGCTGCCTGTCCTGCTTAGCAGCTGACTCATCCCGGGCCCGCAGTGCGCATAGGAATTTGTTCATAGTTTTTTTCTTAAACTATAGTACGGCCCTCCAACGGTCTGAGGGACAGTGAACTGGCCCCCTGTTTAAAAAGTTTGAGGACCCCTCAATCCACAGCAAACGGTCTTCTTTCACATGATCTAAGCACTGATAAATTCACCATGGCTCCTTGAAGCATTTCTAACTAGTTAATCCTCATTATTGGCAGATTCCACACATGCACATTTGCCTGCTTGCTAAAATTCATTTATAACTCCCAAATCATACTTGTGGCACTTTCACAGTCAATCAAAGGCATGCGCAAAGTAGTGAAAAATTTGAGGCTCTCCACAAACATGAGGTTGTACAAGACCTTATCTGCTTTTCTGTAACAGTCATTTGAATGCATACTTTTTTTGCTTCTTGTTGATGATTCCCCTGCTTAAAATGGCCCCAAAGCATAGTGCTGAAGAGCTATTAATGTTCCAAGAGCAAGAAGACTGTGATGGGCCTTATGAAGAAAATGTGTTCTTTCAGGCATGAGAGACAGTGCTAGTGGCCATGAATTCAATGCTAATGAGTCAACAATATATATTAAAGAAGGCATCTTTAAACAGAAGCACACATAAAACAAGGGACATATTTATCAGTTGATGAAAATATTGTGACTGGAGACTTGAAGAAACCTAACACTGTACTTCCCCTACAAGCCATGGTTTAGGGTTCTCTCATTTAAAATAGATTATAACTACAGAGAACAACCAGAATGAACTTTACTTCATTTCTTTCTTTGTTGCAGTATATCTTCCTTAGTCTACTCTTTAAACTTACATGCTCCTTGGTTGGTTTTTACATATTTATGATTCCAAGTACAACTGATATCCCAAATCTCCAAATTCTTTCTTTGCAGCTTCCCAAGCTTCCAGTGCCTACAGCCAAGGGTCTACTAGCTTCTTATATTTAGACTAGAGGCCCAATGCATGAAATTCGTGCAAGGAGCTCAGCCCTCACAGCCGCCCTTGCAGCCTGGCTTCAATTTTTATTGATGCCATTCAGGTGTCCAAGCTAGAAATCTGAACATTTTTCAGGTTTCCTCTCTCTTTTTCCTTAGCACTGAACCAGGTCTTGCCAATATTACTTCTTAGGTTTTCCTTAAATTTAACATATTTTCCCATTCCTACAATCACTGATGGCCATTATCATTGCTTATTAGATCAAAAATGGTGAAAAACATTTTAAATGCTGCCTTAAAATTTTATTTTAACAGGAACCGTACAAATTCATATTAATTATAAATATGAAATTCACATTAATCAGTCTTTTAGCATTAAACTGTAGGGCTTTTAGTACAAAAAATGAGGATTGAAATTCCTTGTCATCTTTTTTGCATAAACTATATCCAAAAATGCAATTCCGTGATTCCCACTTTCTTTTATTTAAAGGTATGTTCTTACTTAACTACATTAACAAAGCATGGCCCCAGCATGCATTTTATTTTAGGTCCATGAATTAGTTTAGTTTATGAGGACCTGTTAATATTCTCTTTCCTGACCTAGGTAACGTTAAAAGTTGTATTCACCTTGTGAAAATTAACTGAGCTACATAATTATGGTTTATGCATTTTTTGTATATATGTTTTACTTTAAAGTAAAATAAAATGCAGTTTGAGGTAATTACTGTAAACTTAGAGGACAGGTAGAACATTGTGGTTCAAAGGAGAAATCTGATAATACAGGATTTGAGGTGGGAACTAAAGAAGGGGCAGGATTTGGATAGGCAGAGAAGGAGGAGGAGGCATGGCATGAGAAAGGAGGTAGTGGTGGGAATCTATATGGCACATATGAGAGAAGATTAAGAGGGCAGCAGGCCAGCAAAGAGAGTGAATGGTGAGGATCACCAGTAAATAACCTTGGAGAGGAAGGGAGGGTTCATATTAAATGAATAACATTGAAGGATAGTATAACCTAAGGGAAAAAATCCCAAGAAAATAGAAAAATGGTTGCTCACTAGGAAATGAATATTTATTACTTCCTAGATCTTACACACACAAAAATATGTTATGGAAAAGCATTATAATGAATGAGCATTCATTAATCTGCTGCAAATTTTTATTTCCTAACCACAATTATAATTTGCCAAGGAACTAGATATTCATGAAGTTTGAAGTTTAAGCCTGCTTATTTATTATTTGCTCAAATTTAAAAAAATTCTCTTGAAATACAACTAAAATAAAAATAATTTTTACAACTGACATATGTCAATATAATTTTAAATCACACTATTGGGAAGTCAAAAACCAAACAAAGGCAACAAACACTACTTATTAGCTAACATCAACCCCTGAAAATTTATCTGGGAAGTTTTTGCGATGGTGCAAAGGGGAGAGGGTTATATAGGAAGTGTTTTTGCCAACCAACTAAAGCAGCACTTACTTCCGTAAATACTTTATAATATAATCTGTAAGTCTCCAAAGAATTGAGAGCACTCAGAAATGGCCTGCACATTCCATACTTCTGTCACACGAGACAGGTGATGTGCTATGAATGCAGCAACATTGTGGTATGAAAACTGCCACTTAGTGGGAGTATATTTGCAATAAAAAGGGCTTTTCCCACATGAAAGCACATCTTTAAAGTTCCATTTCTTCCCAAATGTAGATGCACTGGGGGTCTCATATGTGCTCTTCACAGTTGAATTATTCTATATTGTATTTACTCAAGAAAATCCCAGTTGCTCATTCCCCTTCCTTCTCCAATTCCTGATATCATATTGCTCTCTGGCAATTGCTTCTGAAACTCTGAACTGCTGCTTGACTTATATTCTGCAACCATCAAAATATTTGTATCTTCAGAAGAAAAATTCAGGGATTGATAATAAGAGCAGGATTAATGAAGACCAGTGAGGTAGCTAATTTCCTCTTGCTAAATACCTTTTTTATTAAAAGATATATTCTAAGTCTGAATTATATGAATAATTGCATACTTCAAGTGACTTCCAAATAGCCATATCTGACTTTAAGCTCCTTTCCCATTTCTAGGCGCATGTCTCCAACTGCTCTGCTGAACACTTCCACCTACTAGTGGCTGAACACTTACTATTTGCAGAGTGCTACAGTAGAATTTACAGAAGATAATGTATAATAAATTATGATTCATGTCTGCAAGCATTTTACAATCTATTTTGCAGCATTAAAATAAATGCACAGCAGAATTAAAATGCAATATTGAGGCAGCAACCAATTTTTGCTGGGGTCCAGACAATGAACCAATGAATAAATATATAGTATTTCAGATGCTGAACATGCAATGAAGAAAAATGTAGCAAAATAAGGGGGAAAGAAAGTGGCAAGATTGGTGAAATTTTGATAAGGTGGTCAGGATATTCCCTCGGATAAGATGATATCTGAGCAAGATGTGTGAGAAGTGGGAGAGTACACAATGTGGTAATCTGTGGTAAGAGCCTTCGAGGAAGAGGGACAGCTAGCACAGAAACCCTGGATGAGAAGTATATGTGTATATAAATATCCACATATGATGTATATATTTTTAAAAAATGTAAGCAATACTACATAATACTATATGTTATGCGTTGTTTTAAATAATTTGCAAATTTTGAGTCATTTAATCATTATAATATCACCCAAGTTTTCTCAACCACAGCACTATTGATAATTCTTTTTTTTTTTTTGGGGGGGGGCCTATCCTATGATGTTAACATAAATCCAGTTAATACATCAATGAGAATTTTATTTCTAAGATTTACAATCATAATGACAGAAACAAATAACAGGACAGAGAACTTTGTCACTCTGCCCATTAACTGGAAAAAGGATGCTAAAAGAAGGTGTCAGGCCTCTGCTAGTGAAGTTCATCAGTGAGGCTTAACTTTGCATCTACTACACCAGCTACAATTTTAGCAGAAATTAAAATCTAGAAGGCTTGGCACCCAGCATTGGAATAGAGAAAAAACTATCCCAGGAAAAGAATTAACTTTAAACATGGTTCAGAGGCAAGTGGAAAAAATGGATATAATAATTGAACAAGCAAGTGTACCTGTATTTAAGTGACAGCTTAACAAAGTCTGACTTCCTGATTTGGAACTGTGGCTGATAATTTTGAAAATTGGTTGCAATATTAGATCCAAAGTCTGAAAATCTTTCAAGACTTAAAAGATGACACTATTCATTGGGAAATACATTTTCAAGTAATAGCTACTTAAATTATCACATTCAGATGTTTTCTTAAAGGGTTGACCTATTACCCTTCAACTCACATCCTGTATCAGATATCAGACTAATTATGTCAAAGGACACACTATCCAATCCTCAAAAGCTCATTTTGCAGCTTAATCTTGAAATGCTTAGAATAGATCTGATAAATTTTATATCAATTTGATTGATGGCCTGTTACAACAGTTGAAAATTCTTATTTGACTACACTTGGTCAACTTGATCAAATAATTTTAGTGTTTTAGCAGATTTTATACTAACACACTTTCTAGATGCCTTTGTTATTATTCTTTTTATCTTCTACAATTGGAGCTGCATCATACCAGGGTAGCCAGCCTCTCATTTTGAAGATAACTGCCTCTGTGTGTATGTGTGTTCTTTTTTTGCATATAGAGTTTGCACTAGCAATTATTAACTTCCCAAGGTATCCACTTTTGTTAGGTAACACTAAGAACCACACCCAAAATTTCTCATCTGTAATAGTAAATAATATGCTAATTAGACTGGATATCCTTCCAGACGTCCTTCCAGGACGAAGCCAGGGTTTCAGCCGTGAGATCGAGGCAGCCATCTGGGCTGCGAGAGAGGGATCGAGGCAGCCACTCTTGCACGAATTTCATGCATCAGGCCTCTATTTTATTCAATAAATCTTTATGGAGTGCTTTCTCATTCATTCATTCAACAAATATTACTGAGTATAGTAGTAGACCCTGCTCGAGGACCTAAAAAATTGGCCATGAACAGGGTACTTTAGACAGTTAGTTACACTTGCTTTTTCTCTCATAATTGAGCATACAGTCTTTTTCAGGATCATCCCATATCTTTCTCCCTCACTTCATTCAGTTTCTGCTCAAAAAATCATGGCTTCAAAGATGTCTACCCTATTTATAAACTCTCTACACACTCTCCATCGGTGTCTATCTTTTCACACTGCTTTAATTTTTATTCACTGCTCTTGTTATTGAAATTCCATGACTTATTTTTCTATCTCCCCCTAGTATAATGTAAGCTCAAGGGTACACACTTTGTCTGGTTCACACTAGATCTAGAACAGCACTTAAAAATAGTAAGAGTTCAAAGTATCTGTGGAATGAATAAATTAATGAAACTGAAAACTCAAAATTTGAGTGAAATAAGTTACTTTTACTTATGAACTCATATTTTAGTGAACAGAGAAAGGCAAGTAAACAATTGCTAGTGGAGGATGTGCTAGAGAGTAACTTAAAAGGCTATGGGAAGAGTAGTAAGGACAGTTTCTCTGGAGAGGTGAGGTTTGAACTCTTCACTGATGAGAAGGAGCTAGCTACTGAGCCTTCTAGGGAGAGAGAGTATTAAAGGTCAAGTCCCTTAGGATTGGGAAAAAGACTAGTATTATTGGTGGGTAAATAGTAGAACAAGAGCTGGGAGGAAAATGTGGAATGCAACAGAAAAGGTGAGAAGGGGCCACGTTGAGTTTAATAAACTTTAGAGGAATCAGTTATAAGAGTTGATCATTCTGCTTAGAGAATGGATTGTGGGAGGGGATACAGAAAAACCAGTTACTACCATAGAGCAGTTGAGCCATGATGGTGACCTGGATTAGAGTGTTTGCTATGGAAATGAGAGAAGCAGACCAACAGGGAATGTAATTTGAAGTTACATGGCACCACCAGTTGCCGAGAGACTGAAGATGAAGATTTGAAGACTGAGGTTAATGAAGGCCTCCTGGACGACTCCTGGGTGTAGGCTTGAATCGTTTGCAGCAGGTGATGCCATTTACTGGTCTGTAAATTGTCTGGAGTCTGCATTAGGGGGTGTAACTATATTGGTTCATAATGTTCCACATTTCACTTTGGGATTACTTTGCCTTTTGACAATTCAGAATTTATATGTGTTTTCATTGTTATGGCTAACTCACCAGAATGCGAGTTAGTTGTTGATTCAACGTTGCTTTTCTTCTGAGGCTTAATTGCAGATCAAGATAAACATAATACATAGAAATGAAAACAGGAAATCTGTTTTGTTATTTTTTTTAAAAACTTTGACATGACATAATGCTTAATAATGTTGAAGGTATTGACCAAACTGATATTTGGAGTAATAGATTGGCTTTAATTTCTTACCTTCTCTCAGTCAAACATAACTTAGTGATCTAGTTTTAGTTCACATTGTACTCTGAAAATTGGCCAATTTAGAGAGAATTCTATTATTATAATCAATAACAGAGCTACACAGTTTTAATTAAAATAATTATTTAAAGAGGTAACTCAAACCCTAAGGATACTGGTTTTGTAATTGTTAAATAAAGAAACAGTTTTTCACAAATAGTTGAGTTTTAAGGATCTCTTGTTCTAGAATAGACGGGATGGTCTGGAAGTGTTTGTGGCTTTTCATCAGCTTGCCTAATAGTTGTCATAGTAGAGTGTGCTTTTCAATGCCCTCTTTATCTAAAACTAATATTATAATAAACCTCTCTTGAGACTGTGTCTTGAGATTTACAGAGGATAATTCTATTTCTCCACGTGATTGGCAATATTTATTTTTTTCCTAAAAGTGTTGCTCAATAACAGGAGGTTGTTTTAATGACAATTTAATGATAGACCCTCCAATGACAGTTTATTTTGTCAAATTATTCATTTTAACATTACCCACATCCCTTAGCTCATTTGCCATGAGTACTTAGCTATTCTTTTGGGTAGTATGTGTGAATTTTTCATCCCTTCTCTCATCTCTCTGTAAGGAAATCTTGGAGGCTAATTAGCTCATCAATCATAATTTTATTTTTGGGAGCAGTAATTCAATTCTACTCTCTGGTAAAGGAAGTATTTAATCATTTCTTTCTTCTGAAGTAAATTCACATATGATGCCTCTGTGGCTAGATCAAATGCCATGGTATTTCCTACCTAAAAGGGCATTTCTACTGAGGCTATTGGGTTGAAGCTAAAGATAAATCGATTGTTTCAGAAACCAACTTTGATAAGGTATCTTTCTGGTAGGAAGATGTCATCTGGAAGATTCTGTCATTTTTGAAAATGAGCATGACATTTACTACAATATGACAAGTGTAAATAGGTGCTCTTAGGCTATGTCTGAAAACCTGGGTGGAGGACTCTGCTGAAACTAAAATGGTTATACCTGGGACTTATACTTGAGCTGGCTAGTGGTAGGTCAACATTAGGGGAGCGACTGACTCCTGTGTTGCAATAGGCTGTAGCTGACTTAAAAAAAAAATTTAAAAAAATGAAGAGCTAGAATAGATTGTCCATTTATAATGTAAGCCCCTTCTGAATATTTTCTTTAGCCTTCTAAGTTTTGTAATTTATAAGGTTAAAATATAAAAATAGTAACTCTTTATAGTATAATCATATTCTTATGTTCTTACTAGAGGCCTGGTGCACGAATTCGTGCATGGGTGGGGGGGACCGTCTTGGTGGCCTGCAGGGATCAGGCTGAAACCCGCAGTCCAATGCCGCCTGCAACTCCTACCTGCCACTCCAGCTCATCCCACTCATCCCGGCCCCACTGTGCCTGCCATGGGCTCGCGCCCAATCAGTCCCAATCTGGAGAGGCTTGCGCTGCTGTGGCAGCGCTCACCAGCCATGAGCCCTGCATCTGGCGCCCTCCCAAGGGGAGTGGACTGTGGGATCAGGCTGAAACCGGCTCTCCGACATCCCCCAAGGGGTCCTGGATTGCGAGAGTGTGCAAGCAAGGCTGAGGGACTCCACCAGTGCACAATGGGCTGGGGAGGGACCAGGGAGGGCTCCAGGGCATGTCCAGCCCATCTCACTCAGTCCCAATCAGCCGGACCCCAGCAGCAAGCTAACCTACCAGTCAGAGCATCTGGCCCCCGGTGGTCAGTGCATGTCATAGCGACTGGTTGACCAGTTGACTGTCTGCCCCTTGGTGGTCATGCATGTCATAGCGAGCAGTTGAGCATCCTTAGCAGATCATTAGCATATTACGCTTTGATTGGTTGTTCAGTTGTTCTGCCGTTCTATTTGCATATTACCCTTTTATTTTATAGGATTTACTGGATTTATGTAAACCCAGTCTGTGTCCTTGCATTACAGATGACCATACTAACAACATAATAATAAGTCAGAGTTTAAAGATGAATTCAGACAAAATACCATGATAAGATATAGAAAGAGTAGAAATAAAGCCATGAAGAAGATATTTGTGAAGCTAAGAAATGGAAAAAATGGTACTATTCAACTATTCCCAAGAAATTCAGGTAACCTTCCAGACTATGGGTCTACGGCTGAAACAGCAGAGCAATATGTCATTGAATCCTAAGCAGGAATCTTTTGCTGACCCTGTTTCATTTCCTTCATTGACATACATGCCCATTGTCTGTTCTTACTCTGTCTCACTCATTTGTATTTCTTCCACCTCATCTTTGAGATTAAAAGATGTGTGCAAATTAGAATCCACTTTTCATAAAGGAAAGCTCAGTAGCCCTGACTCAAATGAGCCCCCTGGCAGAGCAGCAAAGTAAAGCAAGCAGAACTGAAGGTGTGTTCCTCTTCAAATGTTAAGTTACTCCCAGAAGTTGCAGCCTCAATTGGCAGTAAGGTTGTAAATCGAAGTCAGTATCCCCATATTTAAGCTCTCACTCATCCCCTGTAAACACATTCATATTACATTCTTTCTAGGAATATGGGAGAAAAGTTCTTAAACTGACAAATGGATGCAAGAAGTGATGTAGCAAATTGTAGTAAAATAGAAAAGTACAGGTGAGATGGGCATACTTTTGTTTCTAAAGGGAATGCACTCTTAAAGTTTAGTTTTATAATTCTGCACTGCTGGGCACTGAGGTTTTTGTGGGACAGGAAAAAAATTTATTTTCAATGCTGGTGCTTGCTGTAGTTGGAGATGGCTGAGGGGTATAGCAAGAATTAATTTTACTGTCTCTCTTCAGAGTTAATTTAGTGTGCTGCCATCAAACTGAAACAGCTGAACTAAAACCACAGTAGCAGCAGCATCTTTTAAAGCTGCCTCAATGGTGTGGGACATATTTGAATGTGAGGGAAGAAATTAAGATGAAGGTTCAGGGCTGTTTAACCCAGGTCGAATACCTGATAGATTAATATCCTCAAAGGATAATATAATGTGCTCTTTATAAAATGTCCTTCAAACACAATATCACAAAGCTAGAGAAAGGAAGGTTTCTTATTAGGAGAGGAGATGGATTTGGATAAAATTGGAAACATCTTTGTTGAGAATTTAAAATAATTCATTTTTTATAATAAGAAAGTTACATTTTCTGTAGGCAATATTTACCCAAATGAATGCTAATCAACTATTCTTATGTCTTGGGATAAAAAACACACAACACACCAATATTAATAAACACAACTAATAAATTAAAGTTGCCAGAATTATGCCAAGAACAAAACAATTGATGTATGTCATGACTGACCTGAGTTAACAAAGAAAGTAAACTGATAGAAAAGACTGAGTAAAATACTCATTTAAAATAAATGTTTCTTATTTATTTTGTAAATTTGCTCTATTTAATGTCATGTAAATGGATAATTATAATTATTTGTATAACACACTCAAAATGTTATGTTTAGGTGTAAACAGGGAGTATCTAAAATCTGAAAGTATCTCCATAGACTCAATTTATGCATTACTGACTCTATTAAGTTACTGATTCAAAGTAAGGGCACCTTAGCAAATGTAACAAAAAGTACTTGGTTAGGTTTGTAAGCCTTGCTTCAATATTGTATCATGAGCCCTCCTAACATTTTCCCTTTTAAAATAGCATTTTCAAGGGTGTGTTGTATTTCAGCAGGAAAGTATACTAGAATTTACTGAGCTATTTTACCTCAGAGGATACCTATATTATCATTTTCATTTATTTTTTACTAGTATAAAAGAAGTAGGAATATTTTTGTATATTAATCATTGCCCAAGTTTCTCAACAAGTTCTTACACTGCATCTTAATAGTAAAGTTATAGTTTCAAAGAGTAGGATTGGTTTTGAGATTCTCAATATGAATTGCTACATTACTTTTCTGAAAGGTCATTACAATTTACTGACAACCGGTAGTGCATGAAAACATGTCTCACCACATCCTCATCTGTATATGGGATTATCCTTTATTTTCTTTTGCTAATTTGATAGCCAAAAAAATACCCCATTTTAGTTTGCATTTATTTGATTACTAGTGAGGCTGACCTTTTTCATATAGTATTTTTCAAGCTTTTGTTTTCTGTCCTTCAGCTCTAGCAGGGTCTCATTAATACGAAAGCATGCCTCATCAATATAAAAAGTTTATGATAGATATTAACCCTTTAAAATATATTGGTATTTGTATTGTACTATATTTTAATTTGTGATATCTTTTTAATAATTCAGTGAGGTTTGTTATTCCTGCATTATTATTTCCTTGATCAATTCCTTTCATTGTTTGCATGCATTGTGAGAAAGTTTGTCCATTCATTTCTTTTGGGCATTTATAAACTATAGCGGCCCACAGTTGCATTATAAATTTACATGTCGTCAGCTTGAATTAACTCACATCTGTAAACTTTGCCTTTTAAAAGGAAAATTGTAGATCTTGGATTATGTTGTTTTATTTTGTAGCTACAAGGCTTGGCATAATTCCTGATACCTAACAGTTATTCAAGAAATATTTATTGAATAAATTGAATGGTGTTTGTTTCAACTTAAAATTTTTCTATGACCTTAGTTTTAAATAGAATAAATAAATCTGATTTATTACTTTGGTATCTTCCAAGTATTGTAGAAAGATAATACTTGCGATCTTTAGCAATTATTGTAATGCTAAATACTGTCCATAGGTTTGACCTACCCTATTAAGCCTCAAACAGCCCACTGATCCTCACTGTCCATTAAATAGGGCCTGAGGCTATGACCTGTGGTCTTAGAACAGTAATTTTCTCTGTGCGTCAAGTGACACTTGTACAATAGGCATAGCCACTCTCATTTTGACTCTGATTTTGACCTCTGATCTCCATGCTCCAAGGGAAAGAACTGCTTGACTGTGTTAGTCGAGTTGAAGTCATATATATTCAGGCTTCTAAAGTCATTATTTCTGGCAGGCAAATTTTATTCATGTTTTAAAACATACATCGAATATCACACCTGCTTATTTCAGCTCTCCTTTCCTCACAGAATTAGTTGCTTTCTCATCTGTATTCCCATAAGTTTAGACACATTATATTCATAGCTAGTAAAAGTGAACATTTATCTTACCATACACTTCCTCACACCAACTCTCTGGGTCAGATACTATTGTCACCCCGAGTTTTTCAGAAGAAGATATAAGCATAGCAAGGATAACTTGCCCAGATAATTACTGTGGATAAGTGTCTACATCAGGATTTGAAACAGATTATTTAAATCCCAACCTGAAGCTCTTAAATGCTTATCTCACTGCTCTTTAATAAAGTACTCTTAAGGATAGGAACAACACATATGGAATTTTGTATGTCTAGTATCTGGTTCAGTTCCTGGAACTTAGTAGGTATTCAACAACAGTTCAGTAAGTTAGGAAATGGAATATGACTCTGGGAAGGCCTGCCCAGAGTTTGGCTGCATACTAGCTCAGTTTCTGTAATCCAAGGCCCTGGAATGGCTTGGGTGTTTGAATCCTATCCATATGCATACATAGAACCTGTACTTAGTCAGAGATCATTTCACCCAATGTGATGAGAGGTTAATTTTAATTTTTAAAAAGATTCTCCTGACATACACTGCAGGCAGAAGCAGACTAATGGATTCGCTACACGTCATGCAGTCATACCAAATTGTGAGTCATCTTACGCAGATAATGTGTATAGCAGAGGGTCTTCAGGTTGTCTCTTTATGTTTCATGTTCTCCATTTCTACTGTGGTTGTCTGCATATGAATATCTGACAGGAAAACAGAATTCATGTATCATTTTCCCTTTGAGGAATAGGTATAACCAAAAGGCAGCATTTTCTACTTTTGTTCCTCTTTCAGGGGCAAGATTAACACACATATACAATAAAACTATTGAGCTATTTTAATACTTTTCCTGTCATGCATTCAGGACCCTCTAAACTTGTCATCAGCTACTGTTTCATTTAATTCTCTGGCCTTCAGGGTAATGTAAGAAAATTGAAGAGATTAGGAACTATCTCTTTCCTGTTCAATGCATTTGTGTTGCTGTAAATTGGCACCAACCTTCAATCTCACAGTCAGGGCTCTCCAGGGTCCTCCAAACGATATGACAGCCCAGGCAGCATGATAAATGGTGCCCACCCTCCAGCAGGACAGAAAATTCTTCCCTTCCTGATTGCAAGTTCTCTTTTTCACTCTAGCAAAGAGTCACCTTATTGGGCCAAGTGGCCGCCCCATAACATTGATGTTCCTCAAGTTAATTAGAGGACACAGTTCCCCATCTTCCAAGCTCCTATGCTCTGGTAATCACACCTCTTCTTTTTATTTATCTAAAAAACATATAAGTGTTGAAAACTTCCATCTATGGGACCTGCTCAGACACAGAAAATAGAATCAATCCAGAAATATATAGGTCCAGGGTATGAGACAAAAAGATGATTGGTCTGGTCTTCTATCAGGTAAGCTCCAGAACTATACTAGGTATCCTATAGAACTTTCAGAATTTTTGGACCAGGCATCTCTTGAAAGTGCTTCCAGAAGGTCTATTTGAGGGAAACGATTTCACCCTCCTCTCTGCTATCTGTCCTTGCTGAAAGAGGAAGCCTGAGGAGAGAGGAGAAAGCTGGCTGTTGGGAGAGTACAATTTTAAAATAGCATCTCATCTATTCACCTCTTCATAAATATTTCCAGTGCTTGAACTGTCTTTCTCTTCCCTTGAGTTGGACACTGGTGATGGTTTCTTACCTGAAAATTGGCATGTTAATAACCTAGTAGAGTCTCTAGTGATTCTCGAACAAGGAGAGAGAGTCAAGAGAGAAATGGTGGAGCCATGAAAGGGGTATCAGTGAGGCCAACTGCATAGCAACATACATTTCCTCTAGGTCAAGCCTGCCATGCTGAAGCTGCCTGGGCTTAAACTTTCTGGTTATTATGAACTCTACGCCAAATGTCCAGGTGGGCCACCTGCTGGACGAGTGAATCCCAGCAGCAAAAGGGTACAGGATGGGTCATTTGTGGAGCCACGAGAGGCCACCCTGAAGGAAGAGGTCACTCTGAAGTTGCAAATTCACTCCAGGGGGCTGTGCAGTGGGAGTTCTGCACGCGCCCTTCAAAAAATAAGTGAGCCTAAGGGTTGATCCAGAAATTGAAGACTTTTCACATAGAAGAACCTTTGGCTGGTCAGGGTTGGGGGAGAGAGAGGGAGGAGAGAGAGACAGAGGCAATGGCAACCAAGAAAAGGAGAGCAGCCTGGCTAAAGACAGTCAAGGTAAGGAGCTGGTACAGAGCAGCAGGCTCAGTCAGAGGGAGGGAAGGTGTGAGAGTTACTCCTCATCTGCCTGTCTGCCTGGGCCGGGAGACTCCTAGCCAACCTGCCCGATGGAGGAGGATGCATGGCATGAATCGAGTGTGAGATTTAGATGATAAGAAGAGGACTGAATCCTGAAGAGTCAGCAGAAGCCTATTCTAATACCCAAAAGAGAAGAAAAGTTAATGGAACTTAACTAGGATTTTATTAAGAGAACTGATGACCCAGCCAGGGAGGGGGATTGAGGAAGCAGAACTGGATGTTAGTTATAAGGAAAAATAAGACCATTTCATGTCTATATCCCAAGGAGTAAAGGCCCTCAACCATCCAGTCACATGCATCCTCATTAGAAGATTAGAACAGAGATTTTCTTGTCTCTCTATTCCCAGTTGCACCTAGCAGGGCACTGAGCATGGAAAGTAGGTCTAGTGGGCTAGAGCAAAGCCTGGACATAGAGCAGGAAGAGCCTGACTAGAGTTCTTTCTCTTTTTCATTGTAGTTAAGTGATCTATAACATGTGTATCTTCATTTTTCCCCATTGCTGGCCCTGATCTGCTATCTTAATTTTTAACATTCAGTAGTCCCGATATCTAATTATTTACCTATTTCTTTTTTATTGTAAGGTAAAAAGGAAGGATATTTTAAAGGTATTGTAAGATGTTGAAAGATAATTTCATCTAAATTATTGCAAATTCTTTATAAAATGAAGCAGGTCATGATCATCACAAGCCAAAAACAACAATAGCAACACAACAAAAAAATCCTGTCCTTGTACCTTTGTACAAGTCACCTAAATTCTTTGCACTCTAGTTTTCTCAGCTGTCAGAGACAGGTGCCAATTATATAAAGAGTTTGCAGAGTGCAAAGATTGCAACAAGAGTTAAAAAAGATGAAGGGAAAAGTTTTAAGAAACTGTCAAATGTTATTCAAACATAACATATTATTATTCTTGTAATAAGTATTTGTTGAGTCATATTGCACAGGGATCAAGAGATGAGTTAATAAGAACAGAAATTGTGATATTGCCATGGTGTAGGCACAGCGGTAAACATTAAAGTTGGAGCTATCACTTCCACTTAATGTTCTGGAATGCAAATCACAGCCAATACCACCAAAGACACTTTGAGTGGCAGAGATTTTTGAGGAGATCTGGCCAAGTTTTCAAATGGTGTCCTGCACAGCCTGGTTTTAAGAAGTGTTAGCATTGGGGCTGGTAAAGCGGGAAGAGTGAGGCCAGGTACATAGGATCCAAACTAAATCCCAGCCCTACTGCCAGAGCAGCCTTAATTAGCATTCATTATTGGCCATAAGTCCTGGTAAGAAGATTTCATTTGAAATAATGTGAAGCCACTGCTCTTTATACCAAGGTTCAGAGGGTGCTGAGACTAGCCAAAGCCTATGAACTTAATCACGGGAAGATAGACATTGAGCCAGTTCTGCTACCCAGGACCATTCTTCATATTATACTACACCACTTTCCTAGGGCGCAGATTTGGAGCTCTTGGCTGCAAATCAACTTTTGGCCAGACAAGGTAGGTACTATGCTGTTCTCCCATGCACTTTGGCAAAAATAGAATATTTTAAGTGGAAACAGATTACCTCTTTAATAAAACATGGATACAAAAGAAAAGAAGGCAGAGCAGAGCCCAGTGGAAGGACTACCTTGGGAACCTGGGTGTACAAGTGGAATTACATCAATTTCATGCATGCTAGGAATTTTCCAGGGGCATAGTTCTAGATGGCTGCCACTCACAACCAGGACAAATTAGATTTGCCAAAGTTAATAGAACATTACATGAATTATTTGATTCAGTCACATTAGCTGCCAAATATTTCTTTAGGATCTTGGATTAACATAGAAGTAGAGAGGCTTGTAGAGACGGGGACATGTCTGAGAAGGAAATGGCCAAGAAGTGGCCCCTGTGCTTGAGAGGAATAAGAGGCACTCAAGACTTATGTATAGGAAATATTCTCACTTATTGTTAAGGCTGGATTTGCCTTTTATCAACTGAATCAAATTGTTTTCTGGTAGATGGCTGACAGTGTCTCAAGGAAGCAATACTCTATTTAACTTTCAAAAAGACCCCTCATGGGCTACAGTGATGCTATTAGCCATGAGATGTAGGATGAAGATCTACTCTGAAGGGTCACGAAGAAATTCACTGGTAGAGTATGGGCGCTTATGAACTTCATTGTCCATTGACACTTCCCTCTCTTGCCCAGCTACTAGTGGGTTTATCTGCCATTCAAGTTGCCACATGAGTCTGGTCCCTTCTATGATCTGTATCCACAATGACCTCTCAGTAAGGCTAGTCCAATATTATTACAAAACCTAACAGATTCAATGGCTTTTCCCCCATCTCTTTGAGATAACATCAAAATCTTACATTCAAACTATAAAGCTGTGGGATCATCAGTGTCCATCCTTTGCTCTGACCTCATGATACACACTGAGCTCCATTTCCAGAGCTTGGAGCACATCATGATCTCACTCCTTGCACTTTCACACACATGCTTCTTTGGCATGGAATTTTCCTCTCTCTTTAGAGCGCAATTCCTACTTATTCTCTAGGTCTTGGATAACCATCGCTTCCATGGAGAAGACTTCCCTGACCACTGGTTATATCTTTTGTGTTGTCCCTTTTAAGTGGCTGGATCTTACTTGGATGAAAAGCCCTTTAGTTCTGTTGAGTGTCTTAATGGGTTTGGATAATCAAAATTGGGGCTACAACTGAGGTGGATTTAGAGCTTAGAATGATATGAATTATTCTCCTTAAACAAATAAGAGAAATTTTTGTTTTGCCTTTCCCCTCTATTTATTGAACACTTACTCTGTGACAGGCTGGTCTCAGTGTCTTCCATGTATTAACTCAATCTTCGCAACAGCACTCTAGTGAAGGTACCATTCCTGACCCTATTTATAATAAGGACATAGTATCTTTCCTAAGGTTTCACAAGTAATAAGGGATGTGGCTAGAATATGTTCTTGAAAGGGAAGAGGCACAGGAGATACAAAAGTAGCCAAAGAGACAGGTAGAGGGAAAGTGATGCTTGAAAGCGACACAATATGGGGAGGCCAAGATGAGGCTGTGGAGATGACCAGGGGCTATATTTTAAGAAATGGGATTCCTAACTTTCCAACTTCGAGCTCACTTATTTATTCTTCAACAATTCTTATTGTGTGTCTCCCACATGCTAAGCACTGCTCTGAGATCTGTGTTCGGGGATAGGAAAAGGGAACCTTGCTCATAAGCTGATCATTAGGTAGAAACCTGGAGAAAGCAGGGAATGATTCATATGTATCTGGGGAAGGGTGATCCAGTCAGAGGAAACTGAAGATGTGAAGACCCTGAGGGGTGGGGGTGGGGATGGGGGTGTGTTTGTTGTTTCTTAGGAAATTTCTGGAAGCTATTGTGTCAGGAGCAGGACAAAAAAGGTAAGAATGCTGGAGATCAGGTCAGCAAGGAAATGAGAGCTGTAAACAGGTTCCCCTGTAGAATTTTATGCTGAGTGAGAAGGGAAAGTGTTTGGGGGGTTGGGGGCAGAATAGGACTTGATCTGATTCAGATTTTAAAAGAATCACTCTGGGTGCTGTGTGAAGAATAGACTCTAGAGGCAAGTGGGAGACCACTTAGGAGGCTGTTGCAATAATCCTAGTGAGACACAATGTCAATTTGGAGGTGGTAATAATAGTCATATTTAGAAGATGTAATTATCAGGTATACTGCAATGTATATTTCCATTTCTAAAAACTTCCATTAAGTCTTATTCGCTCACTAAAGCAATGCTATGAGTGGTGTGTGTGTAAATTAAGAAAGAGGGCTGAGTCTCAAGTCTAGTGAAAATATGATGCAGAACAGAACTAAGACCTAAAATACAAGGAATGGATTCAATACATTCTGTTTTTTTGTTGTTGTTAATCCTCACCTGGGGATATTTATTTTCCATTGATTTTTAGAGAAAGTAGAAGGGACGGGGAGAGATACATCAATTGGTTGCCTCCCTCACGTGCCCCAGCTGGGGCCTGCAACCAAGGTATGTGCCCTTGATCGGAATCGAACTCATGACCCTTCAATCTGAAGGCCAATGCTCTAACCACTGAGAAAACTGGCTAGGGCCAGATTCAATGAATTCTTTTCTTTTTTGTTGTCTAAAGTTTTACATATATCTCCTTTTCCCCCTGATTGACCCTCCCCCCGCCCAAGCTCAATGAATTCTTAAGTGGCAGCATGACCCCAACCACAACCAAGGATAGTTTCCACATTTCCCACTAGACTGTGAACTTCATGAGGACTGGGATTGGGTTATGTTTCTATTATCTATCATTGTTGGGTTATGTTTCTATTATTTATCATTGTGCACCTAGTAGCTGACACATGGTAGATACTCAACAAATATTCCCTGGAGAAAAAAAAAAAAAAGAACAGTATGAATGTCCAAAAGAGACGAACATTGTTCTACACTCCCTGTTCATGCTAGAAGTCCAGAGTTGGGAAGAAATGCTATAACTCAAAAGCCTTGCTTCTTCCTTGAGCGTGCACATCAGGAGGCCAAATGTAGAAGTCAGTATTCAGGTGACTATTTTTTGATCCTCATCATCAGCAAACATTCACTTGTCTACCTTATGTGAGAGGCATCTATGGGCAAGATGGATGCAAAGAGAGGAACAGAAAGTTCAAAAGGTGTGTGTGGGGGACCCTGGACTATGTTGCAGCAAGACCTGGGTAGCAGTTCCTATTCTTCCACTAATGACCTGGATGCACTGGAGCAAGTATTTTTCTCTCTACGACATTAAGGGGCAGATGATTATAAAAATTGAGGCTACTGGAACCATATCTCATGAAGACCCTATGAATTAAGTAACATGAGGTTTATAAACAGGCTTTAAAAACTTTAAAGCACAGTGCATGTGTATATTCAAATGGAGCTTATAACATCTTTGGTAAAGATACAGAAAATAATAGAATACATTAGATTGTGCTAGGTGCTAGCACAAAGGATAAATGCTTTGAGAGAGGCATAAAAGTGTTCATTTTTCTATTCTGGGCAGCCTAATTGTACTAGTCAGTGTCACCATGCCTCTGTGTCCTTCAGTATGTGATAGCCACAGGTAGCACCTGAGAGTCGCTGTTCATTCTTAGCTTTCCATTTGCTCCCTTCTGGACTTAAAGCATATTATGAAATTACTGTGTCTCCTTCTGCAAATGAGGGATAAAATTTGCCAGCTGTCTCTTAACTATCCTGGGAGGAACTGGGGTTTAATAAGATAATGAACATTATTCTCTCCATATGCACTCTACACCCTTGGCTCTCATGGTCTTCCAAAGGCTCTCCATAGGCATAAATGTAGATTCTCTAAAATCAAATTCAGACGGTCAGAAGGCAAGCCTCAGAGACTCACAGCAATGACTATTCATGGCAAATTAATATTAATATCCATTAGTTAATGTTTTCTATTAGCGACTGCATAATTAATCAAGAACAATATGTCATAAGGCAGAGCCAGCTGTAGGTGGATAATTGGGATGTAGGTGGCTTGCTTTCAGTGGCCACCACATCACCTCTGCTTGTCCTTTCAAAGCTTCCCATCCCTTCTGTTGCTTGTTTCTCTGGCCATCAAATCTAATAACTGAATCTACGTAAAGATATTGGGAAAGCACAGCAATATATTCAGGGCACAGAGAGGAGATACATTTTGAACGAGAGCTGTAGGAATAGGACATGCTTATAGTAAATAAAATCAACCAGCAGATAATAATGATAATAAAAAGAATAATAACACTAATACCAGCTCCTGCTATTGAGTGCCAAATGTGTAAGCATTGCGAAGGGTGAAGATGCTCAGAAATGATTTCAGAAGCTGATGTTTTCCTTGGGTTGACCAAAATTAGTCCATAAAAGTGAAACAACAATACTACACATAAACTCCTCACTCAGACTGGCTGAGTTTAAATTACAGTTCTGCCAAATATCAGCCCTGTGATCTTTGCCAAGTTATTTATCGTTTGTATGCCTCATTTGTAAAATGGAGGGAATAATAATTCCTATCACATAGGACTCCTGTGATGATATTTTTGTGTGTGTTATTCCTTGCTTGAGGATATTTTTTCCATTGATTTCATTTAGAGAGTGGAAGGGAGGAAGTGGGGAGAGAGAGGGTGACAGAGAAACATTGATGTGAGAGTACACATTGATTGGTTGTCTCCCTTACATGCCCCTACAAGAGCTGGGATTGAACCTGCAACCCAGGTATGTACCCTTGACTGGAAATTGAACCCATGACCCTTCCATAAAAGGGCCAACACTCTAATCACTGAACAACACCGGCTAGGGCCACTGTGACACTTTTTATGAAATAATACAGGCCAAGCACTTAAAACTGTCCCTGTGCACATAAAAACAATAATAGTCATATTATTAAATTATGATGCATTATTAATTGCAAAAGTGATTATGGAGACACTGAGCACAATGGCAGTTCAGAAGAGAGAGTCAACACCATCTAATGAAGAAGGGGGAAATGTGAACTGAATATGAGCTATGAATGACCCTTAGAACATTCTAGATGGGACCATGGGGAATGATGTGATAGCAAGCTAAAGGTGTAGTGTATAACACCCAGAAACCAGACCAAAAGGGCTTTGAATCCTCAGTATCAGATATAGATGGATCTGACAACGATAGTGAAAAGCTGGAATGAAGAGAGATGAATAGCAGCGAATGAAGACGAAAAATCTTAGACATCAATAAGAAAGAAATTTGGGGTCCCAGGGAAGCCCTAAGATCTGCTTATGCATAAAGCAGGTTCTTTCAGGAGCTTTCCTTCCCATCCTATGAGCTAAATATGAAGGGGAATGCTAAGGACTGCTCCAGAATGCAGAGGTAATGGTATGCGGACTTATAGGTAGAATTAGTCAGTGGAAGCTATGGAAGAATTTCTTAGGAAAAAGTTGCATAGCTGGTACACATGCTGGATGACAGCAATGATGGAACATGAATTACTTAAAATCAGGTATGTCCTTTGTGAGCCACAGAGCTCTTTCAGTATACTTGCAGCTTATCAGGACTTACCCGCCATCTTCTGAATATTTAGCCACCAACCATTAGGGTGGAATTAGTAGTACTTTCAATTTCCTGATAACAACTAAATTAAGGTAAGAGTTCTAAATACTTTATTAATAATGTACATTCTAATTAATAGAAATTGCTTTCCTGGCATGTATTATTAAAGGATGTGTCCCAACATGCCTTTTTATGTTTTCCAATTACTGGCTTAGAAAACTAGTCGCTGTTTTCACATCTTGCCCAAACCTAGTTCTGACCAACTCTGTACAATCTATGGAGGGGACTCTCCACTCTGGATTTGAGAAGAAAGCCTTCCTTAGTTTTCTACCTGGCTTTCAGATGAAATGACTTTTATTGAAATAAGTTCTTTCATAAATATGCTTAAAGTCAGACACTTTGGACCTAAAATTTTACTCTCCAAATGACTAATTCTTTATGCTTTTAGCTTGTGGCTCTACACTTCCAAATGTGAGGAGCAAAATTGGGAACTTCAGTCTCAAATTTTAGGTTTTTTTTCTTTAATCAATAGGATACCTACTACTTTTTGTTTTCCCAACTGGAAATCACTTTTATTAAAGTGTTATTAGCTCCAGTTATAACTTATTATGATGGTAAACTGAGGAAGTAGGTAATGTCTTCAGAGAGATACCAGAATGGCTTAAAAGCATGGGCTCTGCAGCCAGTCTGCTGAGTTCAAATTTGGATCTTGAAACTTCTTTATTGTGAGGAGTGGCCAAAGCATGTAGCCTCTATCCCTTCATTTCCTCATCTGTAAAGCAGGGATAGCAGTGCCTGTTTACAGGGTTGGCACGAGAGTTGAAAGAGTCCAAATATGGAGAACTTAGATGCAAGCTTTGCACAAAGTAAATATTCAACTGACTCTATCAACAATTACTTCTTAGGTGCCCCTTTTCCTACTTTTATCTCCCGCTCAGAGGACCCACCGTGTTTTGATGCCCACATTGATGCCTGAGAGGAGCTCCTGATAATTTTTCCAATTAATTTTCCACTGAATACATGCCAGATGTGTGCACAGAGCCTGTCGGGCCGCCATGATCTGGGGGTGTAGGAACCCGTTTTCTGAGAGTTGGGCAAGAATTGAGTAAAGGGGAGCCCTCCAGTGCTTTCTATCATACAAGATTTAGAGATGAGAGACCATACTGAACCAACTTTTGTTTTATTAATAGGCAACCTAGCTTTTAAAAGTAATGAACCCCAGGCCAGGGAGAGTCTGCACTGTCATAGGCTCCACAGATCTTGCTTCAGTTCGCTAAGACACGACTCCTTGATGCCTGCCTCTTTCCTGCCCTGTTCCCAGACATTCAGCAGATTCCAACTCTAGTGACTATTTAGTTACTCCTGTCCAGTGAAGTGTGAGGAGCTATAAGAGAGATTAGATTTGGTGCATATTGTTCTTTTTTTCTCTAATAATTAACAGAGGCCTTTTTCTTCTCTTTCTTTTTTTCCAGAAGAATGTTTTGAATTCCAAGGCCATGTCTTGGCAGTAGCTCCCTGGTATCATGGGACTGAAGATGGATTTCTCTCGGGGACCTGAGGAGGCCATCAGTATAATTTATTTTTGTCTTGATGTTCAGTAATGGATCTGACCTCGTGTCTCACAAGGCTCCGCTAACACTGCAGACCTGGATGTGAAGAGTTAAACATTCCACTCCCCTGTAGAGAGATGTAGATACCTTGACATTCAGAGGCACAGTTCCTAACCTAATCCTTTCTAAATCAGATTAGTCCATCCCATTGCTGACAGTTCACTGACGAGTGCATTCCTCAAAGAGAATCTCATCTGAGATGCAGAGCCCTTGCTGCAGTTTTATAGTATCAGGGTAGTAATTCATGCCCTGAGTAATAAAGAAACTCATTAAATGTAGAACCTCGGCTCTTGCTTTGTACTTAGACCTCCCAGCAGTTTAACTCATGCATAATGAGTCTAAATACTTTAAGGGATAATATAAAAATTATCTACTATTCTTTCATATTGAAAATTGTGCATTTGTTTCCTTTCACTACATTGCCAACATAACTAGGAAACAATATATTACCCCAATTACATGTTATTTATTAGAAAGGAGGAAAATAAGTCATTTGGAGACAAATCCCTGTAGTTATTCATGGAAATGCTTTAGATAACAAAGATAGAGTACAGCCAGCAGTCTTTCATTATATTTATTATAAACTCTTTGTGCTAATGAACAATCACAGGCTGCACTGAAATAATGGTCTCAGCTCTTAAATTGTACGGAGTGCTATAGGGGCCATATTTATCAAGAGCAAGTCAGAGTTTTGCTTGTCTTTTGTGCCTTTGCTTTCCATTGAAGGAAGAGAGTGGAAGACAAACAAAAGTAGCTTGGGGGATTTTCATAAACACAATGGAAACTAGTTAGCAGATTAAAAAAAAAAGTCTTCATGCAACCTTCAGGAGCAGTTCACTCATGAAAAAAATGATCACTAGTTATTCCATGTGAATCCTGAGCAGGAACATTCTTTGCCTTGAGGCAACAGGGACATATACACACAAAAATATGTAAAAATTTGAAATTTGGATCGCAACATTTCTAAGATTTCACTAAGATACTTCCAATTTGCTGATCCCATGCATTGGGGTGAAAACCAATTATAGCTCTTTGTTTTATAGTGGAAAATAAAAACCTATTAGAAAATCCAAGTTGAAATCTTTTTTTAACTCAACTTTCAAAAACTACATAAACAAGTGAAGCAGATTCTTTTCTACATGTCTCATATTTTTATCGTGGCTCCTGCTGCCTCTAGGAGAAGGAAATCAGCATGAGCACAGGGGGTGAACCGTTTTGTACATGTGTGTTTTTAAGCAAGCTGTCCAAAGTTGTGGTAGCAGCAAAAGGAAAAACATTTTTAGTTCCCGTCTTATGGGATAATTGAGCCAATATGTTAGCACTTAGAATTGTTGCCTCATGGATCGTACCGGAACTGTGTTTGAGGATTAAACCACAGATAACAAAGAAGCACAGGAGATCTAGGAGGGAAGGAAGCCAAGAAAGTCAGCCGGGACCATCTCTTCTTTTGAATTAGCAGTTACCCTTCAGTTGCTTTTTATTCAAACATTTGTCTAGTTCCTCTTCAGAGCTGTTTAGTGCACTCTCTTCTGCACAGGAATATACAGTAGGATTTCCCATCCACCCCAGATCAGACCATTGGTGCATGTAGCTGGTGTGCTAACATTGGCAACCCTCCAATAATGAGGCATCAGCAAGGCAAACCAACAACAAAGCAGGTTGCCAATTATGCGAGACTGTGAACAGAGTTATGCTTGAGGGGGGTGCAGAGTGGGGAGGGAAGGAGACAAGGGATTGGGAGGGGGAGTGAACAGTTTAGGGCTAGGCAGAGAATTCTGCTGCTGAAGAACTGGCTTACCCATTCCTCCTTTAAATCCCCTCTAAGCTTTTCACAGAGATTAAATAAAGTTAGTTTGTTAAATATATAGTATTTTGGAAACCTGCCTTTGAGCTGTGAGCAGTGAGGGGGAGCAAACCCAGGTTAGCTCTGCAAACTGTCTTGAAGGGTAAATCCTGCTAAATCTTGTTCATGTCTTTCCTCTCTGGTCCCTGGGCAACATGTTTTGAAGTCTTGTGAGGTGAGCTACCTGTAATTAAGGTGACCATGCCACCTACTTTTCTTGGAAGTCCTATTCATACCTGAAGTAATTTTTAATGTGGCAATACCCCTTTCTTCTCAAAAGTGTCCTAGTTTGGACAATGAAGCATATGATGATCCTTGCTATAGTTTAAAACTCAGCTTTAGGCAATTTAGCACACAGGATAACATCTTTATGTTTTAGGCTCCCAGAAATACCTAAACTCTACTCTGTACCTGTTATGAGGTATTTTAAATAAATCTCCCAATTCTGACCTATTCTGATGAACTGCTTTATTGGGGAAAATTCTAAGAATGCCACTTTCAAATATATTAGGAACCTGCTACCTTTCAGAGTAACTAGGCCAGAACCAGGAGACTGTTTCATATGTGATGTATTGGCAGAAATAACTTGATCTTGATTGCTTTCCTTTTGCTTTATTATCTTTTTAACTTTTAAGCAAGTCAAGGGCACACTCGAGATCACAGGTCCATGATGGAGCATATGGATGTAACTCCTTCTGTGTTCTTTGCTAGTCCTAGAGGCAGATCCTAAGTAAGTTGGCCTTGATAGTTCATCCAGGGCAGAGGATCCAAGAATTCTGGGCTTGCTCATGAATCCTACCTGCTAAAAGACCAGTGTGAGGTGGGAAGGTGGAAGGAAATGCATATCAAGTCTTCCTAACACCCACATTCTAGGCAAGTGCTTTATTTTTGAGCCACAACTAGGTTACCTGATTATTTTTGAGTTTCATTTCTTACGGTGTTGTCAAGCCAAATTGGACTATCAAAGCCATAGGATTATCACATAAGAGAAACTGTAATTTTTGGCCTATGGAAAATAACTTCTGGCAGATTTGAATTGAGATAAATTCATCAGTTGAATCATGTCAGGAATCTCATGACCAAATGTCTAAAAGAGTCAAGCAAATAATTAAAAAGGAGAAGACTAAATTAAAGATATAGTCCTCTTGGTCTTTTTTTCTGATCTCAATTCTTTTTTTTCATATATTTTTATTGACTTCAGAGAGGAAGGGAGAGGAAAAGGGAGATAAAAACATCAATGATGAGAGAGAATCATTGATTGGCTGCGTCTTGCAAGCCAAGTTATGGGGATCGAGCCTGCAACCCAGGCAAGTGCCCTCACCGGAAATCGAACAGTGACCTCCTGGTTCATAGGTCAACACTCAACCACTGAGCCATACCAGCCAGGCCTCATCTCAATTATTTATTTAATAGAAATAGAATATAGTAAAACACTTGCTTACAGTTTAGGTCTATTTTTAGAAATCAGTTCATAGTAAGTGGAAGTTAACCTGGGTTCCCTGTTTCAGGGAGAAGGGAGGATGTGGTAGGGACTGTGGAAAAAATGGGGACTAAATGACCCATCAAACAGGGGCAGCCAAACTTAACTTCAGCCATTTGTTAATTTGTGAAAATGGGGTCCCTGGTGATGGAATTTCTTCTTTTTTTTTTTTTCCCAAGAGAAATAAAGTCTATATTTCCATGTGAAATCACCGGCATACCACTAAGAATGGAGTTGTCTTCTCCACTCTTCAGGGCCTCTTCATCCATCTTCTCTTGTCATCACTCACTTCTCTCCAAAAGAATTCCTTTCAAACAAAGCCAGAGGACTATCTTATCCATTCCTCCGTTACTGCCCTGGTCACTCCCTTCATTTTACTGAAGAAAGGCATTGGCCCTTGGCCTAGTGTCTGTCTCACTATCATATTCATGCAGCATTTTGGGAAATCAAACATTGATGTAGATGGTCCATCCAATATCCTGGTCCCTCACTTCCTTGGCCTTCTCAATTCCATGATATTTCTTTCACTCCACCTTAATCACCCATTTCCATGGTCATCCCTATACCTTATCAATACTACTACCTTCGATTAAATACACCCCACTCTCTGGCTACCACTTCCTGTTTTCCAGTTCCTTCCCTCTAATAATCAGTCTCCAGTTCTTCAAAGTTATCAGGGCTACCAATCCACTGATACATGTCCTTCCTTTTGAATGTGGGTATAATGATCCACCATTAGAATCACCCTGTTGCACATATCCTCATTTCCTTAACTCATTCACCCCATCATACTCCACTGGTTAAAAAACAACAACCCTGACCTGGCCAGTTTGCTCAGTGGTTAGACTAATGCCCTCCGACTGAAGGGTTGTGAGTTTATTCCCAGTCAAGGGCATGTACCTCAGTTGCAGGTTCAATCTCTGGCTTTGGTGGAGGCATGAGCAGGAAACAACCAATTGATGTGTCTCTCTCATGCTGATGTTCCTCTCTCTTTCTCTCCCCCGTCTCCCTCCCTTCCACTCTGTCTAGAAATGAATGGAAAAAATAGCCTTTGGTGAGGATTAAAATAAATAAATAAATAAATAAATAAATAAATAAACCCTGAAAAATCCAATTTCACACCTACTCTGCACCTGAATCAAGCAACTAAATGTGGCTAAAGAAAAACACACAATCATGCAGAATGACCTTACTTGAAATTCATGACTTTCAACCTTCAGTGCATTTTTAGTGTTGCCATTTCTCTGTCAGTTTACCTTTTACTATCCCAGTAAATCAGTTAGCATCTTCTCATTTTCCTCAAACCTCCATCTCCTTCTTCAGTCTCAGATATTATCTTAATTTTATTATTCTAGATAAATATAATTAATAAGGAAGAGCTTCCATATTCTTCACCAAAAATCTATCAACTTCCTTACATATATATTTCTGCACTATTACTTTCTTTTTTTTTTTTTAATATATTTAATTGATATTTCACAGAGAAGAAGGGAGAGGGATAGAGAGCCAGAAACATCGATGAGGGAGAAACATCGATCAGCTGCCTCCTGCACACCCCCCACTGAGGATGTGCCCGCAACCAAGGTACATGCCCTTGACCGGAATCGAACCCGGGACCTTTCAGTCCGCAGGCCGACGCTCTATCCACTGAGCCAAACCGGTTTCGGCTGCACTATTACTTTCTATGTTACAACAGCCAAGTTATGATTGCTCCAACCTAAAACTATGGATCCCATCCTCTGTCATCTATTTGAGGACAGACTCCTGCAATTTTGACCCTTTCTTGCTGCTATTTCATTTCCTTCTGATTCTCTGGAATATGTAAATGTTCTGTAATATCCCTCACCTTACTTACTTTCCTCCTGTTTGTCTCAATATACTCCTACAGTGAATAGCCTATTTCTCTGCTCCTTTCACAAGGCAAATTCCTAAAAATGTTGTCTATTGCTCTCTGTCTCCATTTTCTTACCTCCAATTCTATTTGAACCCAATTCAATCTGGCTTTCTTCAACATATATTTATGAGACAAATTCAATCCTATGACCCATAGTTGTATCATCTGACTTGGAAAGCATGAAGCAATACACCCACATAGTACTTTGTAAATACTATATTTCTAATTCCGCTTGAGTTGAACATTATCCCATTAAGTAAATAGGGGAGAAGTTCATCTTTCCTTAATGCAAATGAGAAGAATGAGATTTGGGGAGATTAACTAACTTCTTCAGATTAACATAGATCGTAACATTCCTGCAACACCAGGAATTAGAGCTTTTCAACATCTTCAGAAATATGAAATAAAGAAAGCATACATTGGCCATTATAACTGAGGTTCATATATCTAAATATTTTAAGTTGAAAAAGGATCTCGAAAATTACTTATTTCAAGGGAACACTAGCAAGGGTAGTTGACTGGCCTACAGACACACAGTTAGTTAGTGGTAAAGCCTGGGCTTAGGTTTCCTGACTCCTCGCTAATGCTCTGTCCCAGACATCTCAGCTAAGATTTGAAAATTCAGCGAGTAAGCAGCTGATAGGGTGCATATGAAGAAAACAGCTGTTGAAAATCCCAATAGCAGCAGCAGCAATAACACAGCAACAACAGCAATCACCAAATGCTAATGTTCTCAAAATGCAGTTTAAGACCCACTTGTATCAGAATCTTATTCTGTTTGATAGAAAGGCTAATTCAGTGGGTCTCACCCTATTCGTGCAGTATCAGGATCTCAGGACTTGAGGCCCAGGAATTCACATTTTAAATAACTCTGTCACGTGATTCTTAAATACTCTTAATCTTGAGGACCATTGTATGAACAAGAGTGGACAAACACCTTCAACACAAATTTCAATTTGTAATTTCATCTTTAAAAGGAGACTGTGCTTTTTTTTCATTAGTGAAATAGAAAAAGGCAAAAGAAATTAAGCTCTGTCCCCATTAAGCTCTCAGGATCCCATTCCCTTTCATTTTCTTTCCCAGTTGAATATCTGCGTAGTGTCAGAGACTATAGTGGCACAAACTTCTTCTCAGACCCCCTGTGCAGCTGGAGATATGAAGAGAATGGCTCATGAGGCAGGAAAAAGACTCATATTCTGGAAACACTAGTGATGAAGGGGGTTCATTCACCTCTGCCTCTCAGCAAAGGTGGTGCCTCCAGGTCAGGGTGAGAACATCGGTGGAGCAGTCAGCTGGCTGGCCCGGTGATGAATGGGATAGAGCAGAGGCCACACAGGGATCCATCCATCTCTGCAAGTGATTTATATTTGTGGACATGTATGGAGACACCTGGCTCTAGAAATATTATGGGGGCTGGATGTCTCAACGCCTCAGCAACTTTAGTGATGTGTGGCGTACTGCTAAGGAAACAGTCTTGCTCAGGCCCACATCACAGACTGGCTTCATTGTTTTGGCTTATATGAAACTTTGATGTAGAAAAAACATTTAGGGCCATGACATTTTCTTATATACTAAAAAAATTGGCAAAATGGGGAGCTATATCTTTTGTAAAGTTAAAGAAAAAATGTTTACAAAACTAACAAAATATTCAAATGTAATTCTCATGTTCTGCTGCCAGTTGGGGAAAATAAATGTGCAAGGGGTAAATTGTCCTATCATTCCTATGCATCAATAACATCTCCCTAGCTAGATTGTTAAAACCTCAAGGGTTTTATTTCTTATAAGGCTTTTATATCTTCTAGTTCAGAATTGAATAGATCATAGAAACTGCATAACTACTTGATGACTAATTAATTAGAAAAACTAATTGGTTGTTTATTACTTTATTTTCATTATTTAGAAGATGTACTCATAATATTAAAAAACAACAAAAGAACACACCTAGCATCTAGACAGAGTCAAGTTAAAGTGATTCAATTAATCCTAAATCCATTCCAGCAAATATTACTTGGATACTTAGGTTAGTTACTAGGGGCTGTTTCTCTCCTTCTGCCTACATATGCTCTCATTCCCCATAAGTCCTGGAGAAAGAGCCCCAGAGCTCAGGAGAGAAATATAGATGACTATACTTTCGTGAATCATTTTTTAGATAAGTCAATATGTGGTCTTGCCAGTGCCATTGTGAACAAATGGTTGTGCACACTGCACCCTGTATAAGGGTGCCTGATGAGTGGATGGGTGGGAATGGGCTCCTCTCACCAGGCCATGCTTCTGCTGCAGGCCTGCATTGACCTGGAGCATGGCATGTCCATTTTTAATAATCACAAAGGCACTCTATGGGCTATTTGTAGTTCTGATCGTAGTGGCTTTAATATTCAGCCTTAACTAAGTATCCATGCTCTTTTGGATGGGTTGTATTCAATGCTTATATAACAGGCTTACTTAGCTTTCTGTTTCATTCTTACCAAGGCATAAACTAGCTGATTTGCGTTAAGGCACATAGCGTCTGCTGGAGTCGGGCCTAAAGGTTTGAATGGATTGCTTGGGATCTCATTTCTATGGATCTGATGAAGTGGGAACAATGTTTTGGTCATACAAATTGAAACATCCTTTTCTTTATTTTTCCTATGGACTGGGATAAATTAAGTTAGTTGGTTGTATAAGATTCATACATCAACCTTGTAAAACTTGGGAAATATTGTATGAAAAGAACATAGTACTCCATTTCCCATTACCTATATCTGTAAAAGAGGCACAGTACCTGATGAACTTCTTTGGATTCCAGAAGAAACACATTTAATGTTTAGGCATGTGTTTCTGACTCAGCTTCACATGAGGCCAACTGATCAACAAATCCCTTCCACCCTTAGAGTCTCTCTAACTTCTGTCCACCAGCTGGAGAGAACTCTGATTTTCAAGGGCCCACATGATTATATCAGGCTCACCTGGATAATCTCCCTTTTGCCATATAAGATAACACAGCCATAAGAGTGATATCTCATCATATTCACAAGTTCCACCCACACTCAAATGAGAGGGGATTATAAGAGGGTGAGAGTCACTAAAGTTTACTCTTGTAATTCTGTGTGCCCAGAAGTGATCCTGAAGCACACTGGGAAGGGAAATCCTGCCAATGAGCAGCATGCTTCATGGTTGTTCACTTCATCTGGAAGAAGACATGGCAAAAGTATGGATCTCTACTGATTTGTGGATAGAATCTAAAAGTTGGCCTACATGGTCATTGGTTTGGAAGGAAAAAGGGAGTCTGGGGAGGAAGTTTATGAATGGAACTCTCAGAATAAATACAAAATTAAGGATTTTTAAGTCTCATGTGGAATGTTTAACAAAGGAAAAGCACTGTAGAGGAGACTCAATAATCAAGTGGACAAGATGACCTATTGTGTGGCTATCTGTCAACCTCTTTCTTGAGCCACCCCAATTTGATCATGGATAAGTAAGCCAACAGTAGGGATTTCCATCATGGAAATTGCTTTGAATTTTCTGTAATATACTTTGGATTTGCCTTCTGGCCCAGGATGCTTTAGTTAGCACCACTCCATGAATTTTATTTATTGTCATGGTATTCCACACCACATTGTTTTTGACCAGGAACTCATTTTAAGGTGAAGTAGTGTAGTTATTACCTCAGCCCATGGAATTCATTATTTTACAAAGTACTTTATCATCCAAGGCAGTTTGCCTTATAAAATATTGAGTGATCTACTGAAGACTCAGGTGTAGCACTAGCCAAATAAAACTTTTTATCTGGCTCGAGTACCATCCTATATAATACGGTATGTATTAACATCCAGTAACTTACTTGTTGCCATTTCTCTTGTAGCCAAATAATACATAGACCAGAGAACCAGGGGGTGGAGATGGGAGTGGCTTCTCTCTATTATTCCTAATGATAATTGGTAAAATTTTTGCTTGTCTTTATTGTAAATTTCAGCTTTACTTGTTGAGAAGTCATATTCCCAAAAGATGAATGCTTTCACAGAAGACACAAGGATCCCAGTGAGTTGGGAGCAGAGGCTTCCACCTGTTCATTCTGAGCTTCTCATCACTTGAACAAATAGACAGGAGTTAATGTACTGACTGGGGTGTTAATCACTGGGAAATTTAGATTGCTTCTATACAGTAGTAGAATGATTTGTCTGAATCCAGGACATTCCTAGGGAGTCTCTTGTTAATCCCATGTCCAATTAAATACATTAAAGCAACACTGTAGAACTCAGTACTAGCACTAGTGGTTTTCCCTCTAAAATAAAGATTTGAGTCACTAGCCAGGTAAAAAAAATGAAAGCAAATGAATGAGAAAATATGTCAATGTTAATCCCTTTGTGTTGTAGAAATTTGGCTCTTCCCTGCATGTGACATTTAGACATAAAAGTCCATAGATAGTGCTAGTGTCAATCTACATGGTATTCGGAAAGCATAATTCCTTTTTTCCTTTTTAAAGATAAATATAGAGGGTCCAATATTTTTTTCCTGCCCCTTAGTGGAGTGTTTTGTACAACTCCAGGGGTGAACACAACTGAATAGCATTTTAAAGATCATTGACCTGGACTGTGGATGATTTTACTAATTAACTAAATAAAGATGCCAGAAAGGTCTTCGTGTCCAAAATAATGTCTGACTTTCTGGGTATCTGACCCTGAAATTATACAATTTCACACCTAGACCTTTGTGAAAATTAAAATCATCAAGCATCACTGGCAACTTTGGATAGATTTAGTTCATCAGACTCATAGATTTAGTTGAGGGTAGAAGAAAATAGAAGCTTGTATATCAAGTGACATGGTGGAAAGAGCCCTAGGAATAGAAATGGGATGAATGGAGCTATTTGGCACCTTCTTTGTTGTGCTAAGAAATTGCATATATTTAGCTTATTAAATTTTCTGAATAACTCTGTGCATTGGTATTATCCACACTTTACAGATTTGAAACTAAACTTTAATAAATGAAGTTGCTTGCCCAAACTCATACAGATTATAAGTGGAAAAGCTGCTTAAAACTCAAATATGTCAGATCCTAGAGCATAAGCTTTTTATACTCTAGTATCTGAAGACAAACTTTACTGACTTTGTTGATCTTGTTTCTGATTATCATTATTTTTTCTTTATAAAAACAGAGTCCAAATTCACATATAGTTAACAAATAACATATTTCTTGTTGTTTTTGTTTTCTTTTTATTTAATTGCTTGCTATTCCATCTCTGAAGACACTTTTAATTGTTACAGAAGCTTGGATGAGGAACAGTGGGACATTTCTGTCTCAAAGCTGAATCACCCACTGGCTTAGAATTTGGGAGAACCAGCTCTGGTCTTCTGCCTCACTTAGCTGGGATTCTTGTGCTCTGGCAAAGAGGGCAACTGCGCCCTTTTCCTTCAAGGCAGGCCCAGCCCTGCTTCATCCATCCTCCTTTCTTCCCCTTGGGAGGGTGGGAAGGACAGAGTTGGTCCAATAAAGGTTCCTCCAGGCAGGAGGCTGTCCAGGCCCACTTTGCCAGCCAGATAGTAGTTATCTTTTACCAACCTGCAAGTTTAGTGGTCCCAATAATTGGCTGGCAGACAGGAGTCTGGGAGTTAGCCATCACCTAGATCATGGCATAGTGTGTCATGCCCTCAGTTTCCCTTAATTATAAGACCAAACTCTGTTAAACACAGTTGCTGTATGTCCCTCCTCACCTTGGCTTTTCTTTCCCTCAAAATGCCTGCTCTTCTCATCATAAATATAAACATAAGGATGGGAAGACTCCAAACTCTCAAAAAAATTTTGAAACCATCCACAATAGAGATTTATTATGTTGTGTTCCCAAGTAATTGTGCAAATATTTACAATACTATGGTCTGGACCCAGGCCAAGCCTGGTATTTAATTAAGAATGGTGTGTGTGTGTGCAAAGGCAACAAAAGTAAAAATAAATAATTGGAACTTCTTCAAATTAAAAAGCTCCTTCATGGCGAAGAAAACCATTAACAAAATGAAAAGCAGCTTACTTACTGAATGGGAGAAGATGTTTGCTAATGATATATCTGATAAGGGGTTAATATCCAAAATATATAAAGAACTCATATTACTCAACATCAAAAAAGCAAATATGCAATTAAAAAATGGGCAGAGGACCTGAATAGATACTTCTCCAAAGAAGACATACAGATGGCCAACAGACACATGAAAAGATGCGCAACATCACTAATCATCACAGAAATGAAAATTAAAACTACAATTAGATACTATCTCACACTTGTCAGAATGGCTGTTATAAAGCAGACAACAAAGAACAAGTGTTGGCAAGGAAGTGGAGGAAAGGGAATCCTTGTGCACTACTAGTGGGAATGTAAACTAGTGCAGCCGCTATAGAAAATAGTATGGAGGTTCCTCAAAATATTAAAAATAGAAATACCATATGACCCAGCAATTCCACCTCTGTGTATTTGTCCATAGAAAATGAAAACACTACTTTAAAAAGATATATGTACTCCTATGCTCATTGCAACCTTATTTGCAATAGCTAAGATACGGAAGCAACTTAGGTGTCTATTGATCAATGAGTGGATAAAGATGTGGTACATTTACACAATGGAATATTACTCAGCCATAAAAAGATTAAAATATTGCCATTTGCAACAACATGAATGAACTCAGAGAGTGCTATGCCAAGTGAAATATGTCAGACAGAGAAAGACAAATACCGTATAATTTCACATATATAGAATCTAAAGAACAAAATAAATGAACAATCAAAACAGAAACAAACTCATAGACAGAGAACAGACTAATGGTCACTAGGGGGTGAAGGGTAGATGGAAAAGGGGATGGGGATTAAGAGGTATAAACTTTCAGTTATAAAATAAGTCATAGGAATATAATATATAGCAGGAAATATAGTCAATAATATTATAACAAATATGTACAATTACAGATGATTACTAGATTTATTGTGGTGATCACTTCATAATGTATATAAATGTTGAATTACTATACTGTACACCTGAAACTAATATAATATTATATGTCAACTATAATTTAAAAAATAAAATTAAAAGGAACGTGCATGTGCATGGTAGCATACTCCCTTATTTAAGCTCATGTACATGGGCCTGAATTAAGAAGAAAAGAACAGTGTAGATTGCCTATACTCCTAAGCAACAGCATATATATAATAGATACTTAAATATGTGCCAGAGACATCAGGGACAGCTGAATTCTGAGGTCTGTACAATAAAATTCATATAGAGATCCTACAGTGACAAGATAATGGTGTTCTCTAATATGTTAAATGTCGGGATGTAGTAGATTTGGGGTGTGTGAATTTTTATTACAGTCTTAAATAGGTGAATATAAGAAAGCTATTTTACTCACATATTTGAAGAACTTCTGACACCCTTCTACAGAAGCCTCTCATTTGAGTAATACAGTTTAAAAACTCTAGGTGTGATAGCACAGGACAAATTGTAGCTTTAGAATAGGCTGGCTGTATGACCTTGGGCAATGTACTTCAGCGTCCTTACTTATAAATCATTGCTACTCAAAACTCCTCACAGTGATGTTGTGAGATTTTATCTAAAATAGCAGAGACATAACATATGCCAGTCAAACAGTAGGTACCCAATAAATGTCGGTTCTCTCCCCACACACACATGCAGAGAACCTGCTGCTCCACAAGCCTTCCTGCAGCCTCTGGAGGTTGCCTTTTTTCAGCTCTAAAGACAAGAAATAGTGCTATTCTATGCTAATAAAGTTACTTTATATTCAGAGCACATCACTTTCCCCTCTGGGGAGAATTACTATACAAGAAATAGGTGGTGCCTGTGTATAATTGCTTGTCCACCCAATAGGCTTTAACTTGCTTTAGGAACAGAAAGGGGGGGGTGAAGGGGGAGTGAGGGGGAGAGAGAGAGAGAGAGAGAGAGACAGAGAGAGAGAGAGAGAGAGAGAGAGAGAGAGAGAGAGAGAGAGAGAGAAAGAAAGAAAGAAAGAAAGAAAGAAAGAAAGAAAGAAAGAAAGAAAGAAAGAAAGAAAGAAAGATTTCTTGAGGCCAAGAGTTTGGAAATGTCAACCTGTCCTGTCTGCAGCCATTGCAGCCATCTACTTTTTGGTCAAAGCAAGTCCAAGGCAAATCCAGATTCAAGAAATGGGTAAGGAGATGCATCCTCTTCGTGGGACAAACTACAAAGTCACAGTGCACAGTGTTTTGACAGAGGGAGGGGTGAAGGATTATAGCCATTTTCATACCCTACCACACCATGGGAGTTCCAAATCACAACCATCTTTGGGGCCGCTGGAACAACTAATATGAGAGGTGAGACTCAGCCTAAGAAGCCAATGTATCTGGCAATTGAGGCTAATGAAAGACAGCATTCAGAAGGCATTTCTAAACATTCCTTCTTCTCTTTCCTTTGAGGTGACTTTGTCATTCTGGAAAACATAAGAAAGATGTCTGCACAAGAGGCGCTTTGAGGGAGGACGGGTGTGACTGTGTGGCCAGTGGCCCGATCATCTCATTCCTTCCAGCCACCTTAGCCATCTTTGCTGACCAGGATGGGATGCCTGCTGCCACAGCAATCAGAATCGGTCATGTAGAAGGGTGGTTCGCGTGGCTTGGCTGGGGTGTTGCACAGCTGGCCTCAATCATGCTTCTTAAACGTTTCCTCTCAAGCTTTTAAGGGTCTCAGAGAGCCGAGAGCACAGGAATCCAAACAAGCCTTGAGACTGCCTTGTTCAAAATTGGCTCAGGATGGTGACGAGAGGAAACAAAAGGCAGGGGGAGGATAATGACCTGCTCAAAACAGCACTGAGGGACTGTTTCTCGCACAGCCCAGATGGCTCAGACTCCAAAGGGCTCCTTTCCTTGGGCATGTGGACACCCCTGTGGTGGGGGCCTTGGGTCTCCGCCTGCTCTGTGGCTGCTGGAGCTGGAAGGCACAGTCTGTGACCAGGGACAACTGCTCTCCTTAGAGGGGATTTTATCCACCATTTTTCATCTGAGGTCAGTCGAGGAGAAAAGAGGCTTTGAATTACTAGTATATTCACATGATCCAAGGAAAAGAAAAAAACAACAGCCTATCTCTAAGAACCTTTTCTTTCTTAAGGGTTTTCTGTTTTCCATTTTTTGACCCAGACTGAGACTGTAGTGTTGCTAAAACAAATGTGGCCTTTCCTACTCTTGTGCACCTAACTTCTTCCTTACCTCCTCCTCCCCCTCCCTCTAACATAGAATTAGATGTAGTCAACCTTGGGATTATGCTGGAGGGAATAAGTTCCAACATCTGGATCCCATGCACTGGTGCTAAATGAGAATAACCTGATTCCTTTGAACATTTATTTTATTCCACCTGACAGCAGGCAGACAGGCACCGGGACAAACTGCATGACGGCATTGCCCTCTGCCTTCTGGGTTTAAGGTGGAGGACTTGACAGCAGGGCCTGGATGATGCTAGAGGGCTTAAAGAAATGCCATTGAACTGCTCTCAGGCAATCGATTGGGATATTAGAGTTTTCAGTTTTCCAATACTTGGCTCTTTACAATCCAGTTCTATAAAGATTTATGTAGCATTGGGGGATGGTTGAAGATTCAGCACGTATGGTTTTAAAGCTGTCAGTCAAGAAATGAGGGCAAATGATGTCTTTGAAGTACTGGTACTTCTCTGCCTGAGTTCTTCCAGGCAGATAAGGGCCTGCGTGGGGTCACTGCTCTAAGTATGGCATACAGGACTGGCACTTATTAAAAAATAGACTTATTTTTAAAAAATATTTTTATTGATTTCATAGAGGAAGGGAGAGGGAGAGAGAGATAGAAACAACAATAATGAGAGAGAATCATCGACCGGTTGCCTCCTGCACATCCCACACTGGGGATTGAGCCCAAAACCTGGGCATATCCCCTGACAGGGAGTCAAACTGTGATCTCCTGATTCATAGGTCAATGCTCAACCACTGAACCATGCTAAATATAGACGTATTTAATCTTCATAACTTATGTCTTATTCTCCAAATGATACAGATGAGGAGACAGCATAGAGAGGTTAGCAGCCTGCCCAAGATGGCATGTGGCTTGTAATGGTCAGAACCAGGATTTGAGCGCTCACTATCTGGCTCCAGAGTCCATGTTCTTCCCACTACTCTCTGATGCCTGTCATATTAATGAAAGGCTTTTTGGCCTAATCAGGCTCTCCATTATTTTCCTGGGCTATTGATTTTTGAGAGGGTGGTAGCTTACTCAGTTAACTCCCAGAACAATGCTGTGAGGTATTCTTATCCACAATTTAGGTACAACACTCAGAGGCTCAGAGAAGTTAAGTAACTTGATGGACGACACACAGCTAGTAAGATGCCAAGCTGGGACGTGTCCTTGACTTTCCTGGATCCTACAGTCCAATGCGAGCTCCCACTACATTCTGCTGGTTACCTGCTTTAGTTAGCTAAACCTTGCACCAGCTTCCAAGAGCTGAGAATTAGTTTCCTGTCTTCTGATCTCAGTCACTCACACTCTAGTTCACCCATTTGGTACTCAGAAAAAGATCTGAGGTTTTGAAACTGTGTGAAATCTAGCACATTCCCCTATACCCCCAAAGTTGCAGATCCTGTCTGCTTTCTACCAAAATATGGCCTCATGGATGTTGCAGCCTTTAAGAATAGAAATTAATGTCTTAAATTGATGTTTTAAATCCTTCATAAAACAAAGCACAGTGCCATAAAAAAACCCCACACACAATAAAAGCTTTTACCCTCATGTACTTTGCAGTTTATGAGTGCTTTCAGAAATCTTATTTTAATTTTGGCCCCAGCTGTAAGATAGAGAGGCTTGGCATAGTCATCCCATTTTACAGATAATGGAGCTCCCAAGCTCAGAGAGATTAAGTGACTTGCTCAAGATCAAACAGTTAGCAAAAGATGGGTCCAGGTCTCCCACTCCACATTCAGCAATGTCTGCAAGATAGCTCACTTGTTTCTATATGACCTATAAAGTATTGATAATAATAGCAATAAGGATTATAGTGAAACTAATTTGACTTTGGGTTATTAAAAACACAAAAGCAATAATAATTAACTTTTTTGTTCTCTTACTATTTGTTAAGTGCTTTTTATTTACTAGGTGTAGCGGTTAATAATGCAGATTTTTTCCAATAGATGAAGTTACATATATGTTGATATATATGCGATTTGATATGCATGCTATTTTGTTGTATTGACAGCAATCTTCAAAACTTAATATGTCAAGTTTTCTGAAGGTGTTAACATCATAGATATTTTTACACTTAAAAATATCGAATATTGTGCCAAAAAAAGAGCATTTGCGGGAAGTTATAATTCATTACTTTATTTTGAAGAAAAGTGTTGCTGAAAGATATCGTATACTTCGGGAAGCTTATGGTGAACATAAAGATTCTTAAAAAAAAAATACTTCAAAAGTGATGATTTCGATGTGAAAGACAAAGAACGTCCAGGTCAACAGAAAAAGTTTGAAGACCAACAATTACAAGCATTATTGGATGAAGATGCATGTCAAACTCAAAAATAACTTGCAGAAAGATTAAACGTTGCTGAGCAAATAATTTCTGATCATTTACAAGCAATGGGAAAGGCTTCAGAAAGAAGACAATGCTCTGCATTTGGTGGGACCAGGAAGGTGTGGTGTATTATGAGCTTCTAAAACCAGGTGAAACCATTAATACTGATCATTACCGACAACAAATAATCAATTTGAACCACACTTTGATCATGAAACGACCAGAATGTGCTAGAAGACACAGCAAATTAATTTTGCTTCATGATGACGCACCATCACACACTTCAAAACCAGTTAAAGACACGTTAAAAGATCTTGCCTGGGAAGTATTAACCCAACCGCTGTATTCACCAGACCTTGCTCTTTCAGATTACCACTTGTTCTGATAGATGGCACATGCACTTTCTGAGCAGCACTTCAAAACGTACAAAGAAGTGGAAAATTGGGTCTCTGAATGGTTTGCCTCAAAACAAGAAAAGTTCCATTGGGACGGTATCCACAAATTACCTGAAAGATGGGGGAAATGTGTAGCTAGCGATGGACATTATTTTGAATAGGTGATTGGTGTATATGTTAGATAGTTTAGGTTATGGATTTAGGAGTCATGAGATGTTTTTGATGTTTCTCTTGAAATTATTGTGTTTTCTTTGATTACAAAATCCACATTATTAACCAGTACACCTAGTATACTTCTCTATTCATTGACCAACACAAGCAGTTGCTATGATGCAGATGTGGTAGAGACAAAAATTAGTTGCTCCATTTTATAGTTGTATAATCTGAGTCTTAATAGGAAGTTAAATGACATCCCTAAAGTCACACTGTCAGTAAGTAACAGAATCAAGACCAAAACTTTAGTCTCATGACTCCTAAATCCATGACCTAAACCAGTGGTCGGCAAACTCATTAGTCAACAGAGCAGCAAACTGCAACTTGCGAGCTGCATGTGGCTTGCAAGCTGCAGTTTTCTGACCACTGACCTAAACCATCTAACATATACACCAATCATCTAGAATTAGTAACTAATTTAAAATGAGGAGATGATATCTAGCTTTGAGCCATCATTTCTTGTGCCTACAGCTTAGTTCAGGTGAAAACCAAGAGCGAAATCCACGTTTTGCCCCCACAGGACCTGCAGCTGGTTGGCACGTTGCTCCTGTTATCAGTAAAAATTTCTAGTACTTTTGGATCCATTTCAAGAAATAAATTCTAGTAACTGCATTTTTACAATGTTAATTATTTCACAAAACATTTTCTATGTGAACCCTGTCAGTGTTCAGTAAATAATCACAATAGTAATTATTATGAAATATTTGACACTGATGGCAACGAGGGGTTGTTAACCCAGCCCAGACTCAGGCAGGGCATTTGCCATGGAGGCACAAGGAGGTTAAGTCCTCAGGGACTCTGTCACTGTCCTTGGTCTTACTCACAGTCTACTTACACCTCAGGCATGTGTAAATTTCCATAGAAATGTAGAGGAGCTGTGAGATCTGGTTGTGGAAGTCCAGTTCATGGAAGGGACTCTGTGCTGCATCCATATCCACTTGGCTCACCCTGGAGGCTCCCTGTAGCTTTTGTGGACAGTTCCCTAGAGGCTCCCTGTATCAAGTTCCTGCATCTCACTGCTGGAGATTAGCCCAGTTTCCTGGGCATCCTCTACACAGTAAATTGCCCATAACGTTGGCTTGATTATTAATATACCATCCCTTGGCTTTATTCCCTTCCTTCCTTGTCTCTCTTTCCTACTCCCTCATCGAACTTGCTCACCTCCAAAATAAACCACTTGCGAGCAAATTTGTCTCAAGTTGTGCACAGGGGGCTGGGGACAGGGGACAGGGGAAAGGGGTCTCAAAATAAGGCATCATTCTTAACCACTAGTGATTCTATCTCATTCCCACTGCTAGTTCAGGCCTCCCACATCTTTACCCTATCCACACTGCAGGAGAGTGGTCCTTCTCAAATGAAAATCTGCTCCCACATTCCCAGGCTCAGAGCCATTAACTAACATGTTCTGAGGAAACACCTTGGACTTAGCTGGGGTCAAAGGATCTGCAGGGTCTGTCTACTGTGTATACCCCAGGCTCCTCACTCAACACCCCTCCCTTCCCATCTTTGACTCCAGCTGCATTGAACCACCAGCCCTATTCTTTTCCTTCTCAGCCTTTGCACAAGATGGTCTCTCCATTCAGAGGGACTTTCTGGCTCCCTTTCCTTCTCCTTAACCCCTCCTTCCCATCTTTGTTCTCTAACCTTCAGTTGTCTTTCAGGCCTCTAACTGGATGTCTTCCACATCTCCCAAATCTGGGTGAGGTGTCCTAGTATATATCTTTGCACATTGCACCAACCTGCCTCCCATGCCTATGTCTCTGTGCTTCGAAAGTCTGTTAGCTGTCTTTCTCACCAATCAGAGTGTGACCTCCTTGAGGGCTAGACCTGCCTTTTCATCTTTGAATTCTTAAGACTTAATACCTGGCACGTGGTAGATGCTTATGAAATGTTTTTTGAAAAAAACTGCTACTGGAATTTATGTTTTCTTGATTATTGGGGTAGTTGAATCCTTTCCCCTGTTCATTTTCCAGGTGCATGAATACTTTTTTTGGTGACGGGTCCTCAAGGCCATTTTAATATTTGCTTCCTGTTTTCCTGTGGTGACAGGACACCATTCAGTGGGCGCACTCCCCAGTGGGTCACAGATGTTTCAGTCCTCACCGGTCTGTAGCCCTCAGGTGAAAAGCTCCCATACGTCTCTGTGAACTCCGAAGGATGGAGAACCATTCCTGGGCAGTGTTACCTGGGCCACCAGACGAGGCAAATAAGGAGAATCTTTTTCCTAGATGGTACCCTGGGAGGAACATCCCAGGAAGGAATGGGTTCAATAAATCTTTGACCCCCTTTGACAGTTGCTTGGCTTTGGGTTCATGTTCTAAAACTCATTACTGACTCTTGAATGCAGCACCAATTTAATGTACAAATTTTGTCAAAATGACGGACTTGAAGGGAGTGCATAGCCATTGTCCTCATCAGGCAAGATTTCCTAGTTCTCAGAGCTATAAAGTGGGCCTGACTCACAGGCTCGGGACAGAAGCTCCTGGAGAGGGTGTCACTGCAGTCCTCCATGCACTGTCCCTCCTTCCTGTCATCACGAGTGCTCTCTGAAGAGCTCTTACTGGTCTTGGCTGCAGAAAGCAGAAAGCCTTCCCGGGCAGCCTCTATAGAGCAGTAACTTTCTAGCTCTCAAGATTTCAGGCACATTTTTTGGGGTCTTTTTCACTTTTTAGGGAATTGGCTGATGGCTAAAACATATATAACATCCCCAGTATTATGCCTGTCACTCTGTAGGTTCTCCATGAATATTACCATGGCTCTTGCTGTTGACTGATTCAGTGATGACATCCCTATGTCAAGAGACAATCGCTACCTAGTAGCTAGCTGACAGGTTTATGCCCACAGAATCCAGAGATGGGGCCTTCTAGAAACTTCTACTTACCCAGAGTTTTAGAACCATTCAGGAATGGATGAGTGGGTGAAGGGAACTAAAGTGAAGCTCACCATTGTATTATCAGCCACAATTTTAATAATGATGCTATTTAGAACAACAACAGCAAATTCAAAACCTACCTCACTAGATCATGAAACATTGTATTATCTCTATTCTTCACAACGTCTTTTTAAAGTTGGTGTACAACACTGAGGATGAGGAAACTGAAGGCCAGGGTAGTTACCATCAACTGGATACTCTGAACTGAAGGGGGTACAGTCAGTAAACTGCGTATTTCCTTCCTGCACACCACAGCTGTTCCAAACCTGTCTGTTCAACCTTGCCTTCTCACTCCCTGAAAATATCTTGGTCAATCCCATAGTTTTCCAATTGCTTTTGAGTTTTCAGCTTTTTCCAAAGTCCAATTACATACAAGTCAAACTGCAATTTCTCATGCAAATAAATACATCTCCTCTACCCAAATCCTGGCTGAACCTGGTTCTGCAGAGTACGATGAATGAATTATGGTTTGCTCTTTTAGCACCTGTGCCCCCTCTTTCCCTCTCTCTGGGATCAAGGCAGGGACAAGGAATGAGTAGACTGTGAGCATTTTACAGCACTGTGTTTGTGATTGTCTCCTGGCTGTTAAATGCCTTCTATGAAGGCATATGTCTAAATTCTAACTATATATTGAAGGCTTTGGAGGCTCATCCCTGACACCTCTTACCACTTTATTTTCTCCTACTTTGCCTTCCATAACCTTCTCCCAAGTTTCCCCACCCCTCCCCTTGGCTCTGGGAACTTTTGCCCTGTGCTCTTTGACTTTGGAGATGGATCCTGCTATCCACAGATGACTCTCCCCTTCAGCTTATTTCTATGGGATTCGACTCATCTGGCTGGCAGTCCCTTTGGACAGAGCTACTCCGGATACAGTGGATCTCTAGGCAGGAGTACAAACAGAAGCCCATAAATTTTAAATATTTAGTATACTTAAATATTGAAATTCAAACTAAAGACAATTTAATAATATGTGTTCTATCCTTATTCCCTAACAACCAGACTTTCATAAGGTAGCAATTCTAATTATATCTAGAATTTTCACATTCCTTGGCATCGAGCCACCAGCCCACTGTTGGCCTTTCCTTTCTCTCACCCTTGGCCATCCCAAGGGGTCTTGCGCATATATGTGTGGACCCCTTTGACCTCACATCCATCTGCAAAACGCTAGCCTTTGAGCAGCCCTTGGGCCTGGGCATGTGTACACAGTGATAGGGTCCATTCTTGGAAGTAGGCTTAATTTGGGGCTATTTGGGAAGGTAATTCTGCAGCCCCAGTTACCCAGGTCACAGTCTAACGAGGGCATGGTTTGCAGGAGGATGTGTCCCTAAGGTAAGCATGTCTCCTTGACCTCATGAACTGTTTCTCTGAAGAGAGAAACAAGGCTGAAAAAAAGGCTAGTGGAGTTCCCTAAAGTACAGAGTGCCGTGTCCCTTGAGTATGAGACTTTCAGGACAATTCACACCCATCTCCCTTCCTCTGAATTTACTCAGCCTATGGAAAAACTCAGACATTATGTTCCTGAAAAGGCCTTTGGTCCTGTGTGCTCACAGTTACACAGACGAGCCTACAAGTGAGATCTCAGCCTTCATTCTCACTGGCAACCACATCTCCCTAAATGCATCTCAGGGAGCTCTCCGCACCTGCTTTGCACCTTGAACTGTGTTTGCAAGGTAATAGGGACTCAGTTCAAATGTGCTGCCTCACTGAAGGAGTAGAAAGCATCCCCTTCCCTTTCCCTCCTGGGAATTTCCTACTAGAACACAACACTCTTCAAAGACCTCCTCTCCCCTCTCATTCTCCTCAGTGCAGCCCTAGGCTTACCTTGTTTTGGAGTGATGAGCTCTGAGTCACAGGACAATTTAAGCCCTGCATGGATGGGCAGTGGGAGGGGAACAGCTCCCCTTTCTGGGCTTTAGCTGGAATTCTAAGACGACAGGCAAAGTTACATTTAGCAAGTTCCATGCAGCTTGCCTAGTTCATGCAGCTTTTAGCCTGCAGAGTGTAATTTGAACCCAGCACTGATTGGTTCCATTTTCTTTATGCCAGACTTTACCTGGGACCCCATTTTTAACAAGACGGGGCGCGGCTTGGCAGCTTGCATTAGCGCACTGCCAATCATGCGCGGCTGAGGGCAGCCTGACTTCTGACTGCCCAGGACTGAACTGATGCTTATGACACACAACTGTTCCCACATCTCATTTGGCGGCTGCTTTATGTCCCTCATCAGACACTGGCCTCTCGGGAGTTGGGAAGTGCCCCCAGCTAGTCTGAAGGTTCCGTGAAATGGTTGCACAGATTACTTGGGACTGCTCCTATGATTCAGCTGCGCTATGATTCGTACAATTAGAACAGCTTTCTCGCTGGAGGCCTTCAAAGAACAATTGCAAAAACAAATAGTGGCAGTGGTAGCAGCAGTCTTAGTTGCAGAAAAGAAACAAAACCAAGAAAAGAAAAGGCACACAATGAGACAAAGGCCTCCCCGGCTCACATCTGCCTGGGGAAGGCAGATGCATTTTTCCAGCCCAGGCCCCAGTCAGCTTCATCAAGAAAAATAGCAGTTAGCTTCCCACATAATTACAACAGATACTAACCCATTATTTCATAATTCTTCAGAAATGAATTCGCCAGGAAGATTGCATCCTCTGGAAATTTCCCCTATTAAAGGTTGGATGACCAATCCAACCAAGCCTGCATTTCTGGGGCTGCTGAAAGTCAGGCCCTTGGTCTGGCTGATTGGAATGTGGTGTCTGCCCCTCCTCCCTGTCCTGCCTCAGCTGGTTGACAGTGACCTTCAGGCACTCCCATTCCCCTGCTCTCAGCATGCCTGACGTTATCTTTCCTGACATCGAAGCCTTCCACTCCTTTTAATTTTCAGAGCATGTGCCCTTATTGCCCCACTATCCCTGAATGAAGACTGTTCCCAGAGAGTTTGATAATAATACCCCAAACCAGGGTAGTGCATTATAATTTACCCTGTGGGACATCTTGTCATCCTCATTTTGAAATAAAAGAGAGGAGGGGTCAAGAGGCCAAGATATAAAGCTAACAAATGACAGAATGAAGTCAGGGATTTGGGTTCTCTTAATACCAAATTCTATACAATTGCTGCTGTCAGTTTGAGGGTGGGGAGGATATTCCCCAGTTGCTGCTGATACAGCATCTTTACCAAAATCTTAAATCTTGTGTAAGGGAAACATAAACACACCCACATACACACACACAGACAGAGAGAAAAGGCATGTTTATGACAGAAAAATTAGAAACACAGAAAGAGGAAACAGAACAAAATCCACCCAGAGACTCAGCAGTCAGTGATAAACCCTGTTAGTATTTTGATTTATATGCCTGACACTGTTTGTGTCTACATCTACATAACTTCAAAATTGTTGTCATACCGGAAATGCTGGTTTTAACTTGCTTTTCACTTAAAGGTATTAAATATCTTCCTCGTGTCCATAAATACAGACATTTCTTTGTGATAAACTTTTGATTTACCAAGTTCAAGAGAGCTATGCATCAGAGATAAAGCACATCCACAAATAGAAAGCATGAGAAGTCACTTTATAGTTTCCATCTGGCTTGGGGACCAAGCACATTTCCAAACAGGTTTTTTGGAAAGCTATGAGTTCACATATGAAAAAGTATCTTTAGAATGTTCCCCTTTCTCCTTATAGGCTGCATGGTATTCCACTGTATGGAAATACTAGTATTGTAGCTTGAGAAATCCCCTGATGCTGGATGTTCTGTGATCATAAATAGTTCTCAGATGAACACCCCTCTTCATGTACCTTTGCTCATTTTCCGATTATTCCAAGTCAACATTGTTGGATTGTATGCCTTTCAGTGCAGGGATCAGAAGTGTTTAATCCAAAGACGAGTGGCCAGGAGAAGTGATGTTCCCCTTAGTCAGTCCCATGTCTGGGCTCTGGCTGCTGAGGATCCTCCTGTCTGTCCCTCCAAAGCTCTATCAATGTTGCCAGTTCTGGTGGTTCTATTATTGGACACACATTCCTTTGGATTAAGTCTTTGTCCTCCATGACTTAATAACCTCAGGAAGAAAGCATCTCCTGAGAGTACATTTTCATGCAAGGATATCCCTTTATATTGTGTCACATTATTCTTTTTAATTGTTCATGAGTCAGAGAGAAGCAATGGAAAAGAGTTGTTACACACACAGGCTCTGGAGCCAGCCTGTCTGGATGACTACTAATATTATCACTTACTAGATAGGGCAAACTTGGTCAAGTTATTTAATGCCTCAGTATCCTTATCCATATAATGGGTATAATATTACCTAACTTCATAGACTTGTGAAGATCGAATAGAAAATGTTTAATCACTTCTCGGCCTTTTGGCTAAGATCAAGTGAAAATGCCTAACACAGTGCCTTGAATATAGCCATTTTCTCAATAATTATTACTTATTATTATCTTCCTAATGGAACTATTACCTCTAAAGTCAGTGATCATTATTATGATGGAAGCAATGGGTGCCCTGTCCAGATACCCTTAGCACTCACTGCTCCTCCTGCATGTTGGCAGCTTCTTAGGGGAAACATCAGCCACTCCCTGCCCAAGGGCTCTCTCTGGGCTCTGGAGTGTGCCCAGACCACAAGCAGAGCAGGCTGTACAGCTGATGCCCTGGGAGCAGCCCTCACTAAATAACAATGGGGAGTGGGTGGTATATGTCTTATCTTCCTCATGCCTCAGGCGGACAAATCTGAGGCATGTTCTACACCAGCCCCAGAGTTCTCCAGCATGTTTGAATCCTAACTGCACTGGTAACCTCCTCATAACACCTCCTGAGCATCCTCCATTCACTGTCTCACTTCACCTCTCCCTTATGAATGGGAGAACCAATGGAATATCTCCCAAGAAAGCTTGGGGAATCCAACCTAAGCCATGTATCAGGATTCTTTGAATATGCCACAGTAAAAAAAAAAAAAAAAAAAAAAAAAAATATATATATATATATATATATATATATATATATATATAATCACACAGTAATAATCACCTCATAGTGCCATTCAATATTTGTTTAATATATTAAGTGCCTCCAAGGAAGTGCAGCCTGGACAGGTGGCTTTCTTCTTCTTTATGGGACTTCATTAGTGAGTGCTCTGTTCTGCTATCTCTGTCACCTGGAAAGCACAAGGGTCATCTTGGGGAGAAAAATTATTCCCTTGATAACTATCCTTTCTCTTTCTCTCTCTCTCTCTTTTTTTTTTCATCCTAGCATGGGTCTCTGAGGAGAAATTCTAATTCAGAGGCTAAAAATTCACCTGCCTACTGGGGCCAGGCCAGCAAGCCTAATGAGTGATGTGGTCTAATTCAAAACTGCAGCAACGTGAGGCCCGGATACAATAAAGGCAGTGCATTCTCACTCTGCCACCCACCACTTTGCAGGATGAGGGCCCTCTGCTCCCAGATATTCTGTCTCTCGTTCTTTCTTTCTTTCTTTCTTTCTTTCTTTCTTTCTTTCTTTCTTTCTTTCTTTCTTTTTTTTTTTTAACATATTTTATTGGTATTTTACAGAGAGGAAGGGAGAGGGATAGAGAGTTAGAAACATCCATGAGAGAGAAACATCGATCAGCTGCCTCCTGCACACCCCCAACTGGGGATGTGCCCGCAACCCAGGTACATGCCCTTGACCGGAATCGAACCTGGGACCCCTCAGTCCGCAGGCCGACGCTCTATCCACTGAGCCAAACCGGTTTTGGCTCTCGTTATTTCTTAACGCATACATTTGTGTCAAAAAGCCTTGTTTTAAATGATCGACAACAGATTCTGCTTCTTCATAAACAGCTCATCCCTGGGCACAAACTCTAACTCACCAGTGGCCTTATGACACAATGTCTCAGCTCTAAGCAATGACCCAAGTTTACTTATTAGCCACAAGAACTAATTTAAATGATAAATGAGGCCACAGCACCTGTCCCTGGTTTCCATAAGGCTTGGACAACCTGCATTCAAACCGGGGATCAGCCCCCCTTTCAAACCACAATTCTCCTCACAGTATATGCGGCAGAGTTCATTTGCCTCCCCAAGCAGACACTATCTGCTAGAATGATGTGAGCATGTTTCATTTCCAGATCTCATGTAAAATTAATTTTCATAATTCTCTCAGTTCCTGCCTGTCTATACATATCTTCCTTCATTAACCACTTTATTTCCATCTGAACTGCCTCTGTCCCACATCTGGGAGACAAAGATCGCAGGCAACTTTGAACTGTGAGTTAGCAGAGTGTGTTCTGGAGTCCTGAGCTACTGGTTTCCCAGTCGACCTTGCCAAGTCCTTTAAAAATATTAGTGTGGCACCAAAACAACCCAACAGGAAAACCATTAAGTTCCATTATGAATAATTAAATTGGATAAAATCTTAGAGAATATTGCTCTAGTGAGAGATACTTAGGTGTCTTTGAACCCACAGTGGGTTGGTTTTTTCTTTGCTCAAGTTTAATAAGTTTTTTGATTATATAAAGGATGCTTTAAACTTGCATGAAAGGTTTCTCACAGGCACTGTGCTCCGAAGAGACCCTTCTATAGGAACAATTCTATTCTGCTTCAAATTTGAAACATTCCCTAATTAAGTTTGGCCCCATCCACCTACAGCTTACATTTACCAGTTGCTCCCTCCTGAAATTGGCCTTAGGTACCAGCCTACTGAACATCTGTTTTTGTTCCTGTTTACATGGGTCAAGTGGAAGGTTCTACAAATGAAAATCATCATTTAGCCGGGGACTACAGGGTCAGCCTCTATGGGGCTTTCCTTTTGCTATTCTGTGTGTTAGAGAGAGGTTTGTTTTTCCCTTCCTTTTTTAATTAAACTACAGATTTAGCATTGCTGCCATAGGGTTCACACAGTGCTATGCCAGAAAGCAGGTGAAGAGACACTAGAGTCCAGGTTGGAGCTGTGTCCTCAGCCAACCTGAAGGGAACATCAGTGTATGGCAGGAAGGTTTGTCACATTTCTGCAGAAGTATATGTTTTTATACTGGTGTGCATTTTTTAATGCTGTGGCTTTCCCCTTCCTTCCTTCCATCCTTCCTTCCTTCCTTCCTTCCTTCCTTCCTTCCTTCCTTCCTTCCTTCCTTCCTTCCTTCCTTCCTTCCTTCCTTCCTTCTTTCCAGCAGTAGAATGCATTTTCAAACAAACTCTATGTGATACTTTTACATAAATAAAGCTAGTTGCTCCTGTTCAAAAGGGCAGAGGAGGAAGAGGTAGTGCTTTACTCAAGTCCCCTTCTAAGCCTCATGGGGCACCTCCAAGAAGCTCTGGGCCTTACTCCTCAGGGTATGGTCTCTGGGCCACCTGGGGTCACCTGGAGCTTGTTAGAGATGCAGAGTTTGGGGTCCCACCTCTGCCTACTAGCATCCTAGTCTGAAATTTAACAAGATTCCCCAGATGATTGCAATGAATATTAAGGTTAAAAGAACAATAAGCTAAGGCTTCACAAAGTACAGTTAGGAAACACTGGTCAAGCTTAACTCAGTGGTCTAATAAAGACAGACCAAATTCAAGTGTTGTTTATTTGGTTTCTCCAAAACAGTTCCAAAATGTGACATTGTGTTTGTCTCCTTTGAAAACTGAAGTTAATTAAATTTTACTTTTCTTTAGTATACTTTGATATAATGAGAAATGATGTTATAACCAACCTTGGAGTTGGTGGCCAAGATGGGGAATATGGGTGATCTTATTACGGCTCTTTCAGAGCATCTATCTCCAACAGGTTGGTCCTCTGGGGAGGTGTGGCGATGCTTCCTGGTGTCACTCTCAGGTGACGCAATAAAATGCCCCTTTGGATGGCCTTTGGTTCCAGCATGACTTTTGGCAAATAGGGCCATTATACCTGACAGTACTATGACCTCTTCAAATAAACATATTTTACATGTCTGGGTGGAAACACAAAAATGACTCTAGTATCACAGATGTGACTGAGAAATCTGTCAGTCTTTCAATGCCAATGCATCAGGTCGTGTGTCTATAATATAAGCAACTTATCCCGATTTGCCCTGGCCTTTCCTGGTTTTAGCCCTGAAATTCCCTCATCCGAGGAAGCCCCCCAGTCCCAGGTCAGGCTGGCCTGCAGGTGGGAACAGGAATACTTAATTATACAAAGCTCTAAGCATTATGTTGGCAGAAATGGTGAAACAAGCTCTGAGTTTTACTATTTTCTTCAATGCCCGAGTGTGTGAATTTTAAGAAGTGGCTTAATGATATTGTTTCAACACTTATTTCTTAAATAGCAGTTGCAAATGATTCCAAGATATGAAACAGGTGTTTCTGCATGGTCTGCTGGATAGAATGAAGAAAAATGTCCTCCCAGATTACCCTACAGATGACATACCCAATGGTTTCTACTTTCAAATGAAAAATACGCTCAATCACATAGTCGACAGGCTTCCATCTGGCCTGCCTGTAACATCCAGAGCTGAAAGGAAGGCTCTGTGTCGCTTCTGGAGTCAGGCACAACCCCTCACAATGCTTCGTGAGGCAGTTAAAACAGGTGTGTATCATCCACACTTGCTGCTTCTGCAAACAGCACCCCATCCTCGTGATACAGGAAATGACTTACCGTGGGTGTGTGTGAGAGCAAACAAATGCTTTGTCCTGGCATGCCTTTGCGGTCACTGGCCTCTTACTAGAAGTTCAGGTTCCCTTTATGGAACTGTCACTTTCTGAATTGTCAAGGAGGAATTTTCCACCCAAAGTTGTTCTAATTTACTGTCTTTGGGTCTGGTTCTTGTCTTCTTATAGCTATAAGATAGTCCTGGTTTTAGTAACAGAGTAATGTTTAAACATTTTTGTTTTATATAGACCAGGATCTGCCAGAATGTGAGAGGCCAGACTTTCAAAAACCCCAAAAGATTTTTTTTAATGTCATTTACAATTTTAACATAAAAATATACTGTTAATGAAAGCTTAATACCTTTAAGCCAATGGCTGTAATTCTTGGTTAGTACCTGAGAAACACCAGGAAAGTTGAGAAAATACTGATGCCTAGCGCCTACGCCACAGCTTCTGATTTAATTAACCTGGAGTGAGGTTTTGGCATGACATTTTTAAAAGCTTTCCAGTTGATTCTAATGTGCTCTAGGCTCTTATATAATAAAATTAATCATTTATATTCCCTAAATAATTGTCTTAGTTGTTCCTTCCTTCCTTTGTTCATTTGTATCTGCTTATTGCCTTTCTATAAATAAATTGATTCATTGATCCACTCATTCATGTATCTCTCTTTTTTATTTCAGGTATTGTGCAATGAAAGGGGAGAAAACCCTGGGGCAAGCTTTATTTAAAAATCAGAAATTTTCCCTGAGTCTAAGCATGAACGCTGATAAAATATTTTACTTCTGCATCTTCTACCTCAGATGTATCTAAGGATAATATAATAAAAAATGCACAAGTTGTTTCTAACCAATTTAAAAACCAATTGGTTGGAGTCAACTTTGATTTCTGAATATTGGTTTGTGTTAATCTCTACTCATATTCATAAAATGTGCAGTTCAATTACTGACACTTAAAGATGTCATCAAACACAGGGTAATTAATGCTATTTGTAATCATAAAGATGATTCTGAATGTAGTGAAAGTAAATTTATTCCTCATTAACAACTCTGTCATTTTGAAATCTCAGAATATTCTTGGATCTAAAATATTGTATCTAGACATCTGTGCATAATTTTGAGGGTTTTGAATGGCAGGAGCACTGGACTGGGGGTCTGTTGGTTCCTACAAAGTAAATACTATCACATTATTGTCCTAGTTTGGTGGTGCTCAAATTTCAGTGCAAATTTTCAGCATCACCTGAGAACTTGTGCAAACACAATGCTGGTCCTCCCTCAGAGTTTCTCATTAGTATGCTAGTGCAGAAGGTGAAAAATGTGGGGAGCACAATTTAAGAACCACTGCCTTATATATACACCTCTGAAGGCTTCCTATTTCTTTGTGCTTTTTTTTCTTGAGATGAGATCTGAGCCTAGCAGCATTGACGTTGCCAGAGAGCTTGTTAGAGATTCAGAACCTTAGTGTGCACTGCTGACCCACTGAGTCAAAATCTGCATTTTAACAAGACCCCTGGGTTATTCCTATGCTCAGTTAAGTCTGAGGAACACTGATCGAAGTCCAAATCCTTAACACAGCAGACAGGACTCTTTAATATCTGGCCCCACACCTCCCTCTCTCAAGCCATCTTCTCCCAGTTTCTTTATATCTCTTATATGCCAATCCACTTCTCCTGGATCATTCTATGCTCTCAGGGTTCTAAGGTTTTAATGCTGTTCCCTCTGTCTGGACTGACTTTCCTCCTTATTTGATTGACAGGCACAATTAATCCTTCAACACAGTCTTTAATTCCTCAGATTTACTCTTCGGTGAAATTTACCCTAGCTTCTTTAAGCAGGCTACTTCTTGCATCTCTATCCTATCACTTACATCACTGTATTGTAATTATCTGTTTAATTGCATATTCTTCCCCTTAAATGATGAGCTCTCTGGTAGCAGTGATATGTCTTAATAGTCTCTATAACCATTAAGCATAGACTATGCGCTCAATAAATGTCTTGAATGAATGGGTCAACTAATTGTGACACTTTGGTTAAGTCACAACTTCTTTGGGTCTCTGTTTACTCATCTGTAAAAAGAGGGAAAAGGATCACATAAATCTATAGCTGCTTCCCCTCCATCAAATTTACTGTTCTTTATATAATTCCAAATTATTTTAAATTTCCTAAAAATATTTATTGTGCAAATATTGAGTGTTGGGCATGTGACTGCAGACAGGACAATGGCCATGGACCCTGCTCTTGTGGCCTTTTCAATCTGGTTAGAGAGACAGAACCTAAATAACTCCTTAAACAAAAGGAACTTTATTTTCAATTGGTTAAGTGCTTATTAAAGGCTATGAAAGGGGTTATGGTTTATGTAAAAGGGGAAATTAACCCAAGCTTTTCTTACATATTTGCATTAATGCCTTATTAACTCAAAGAAGAAACTTTATTAATGTTCTATATATGGCTCTTAGGATATATCTTGATGTATCCAGGAAAATTACAAGCTAAAAATATCAGCTAAATGGATAGATTGTGGAAATGGGCTAGACTAGCATATTCTCTGATTCTTAACCCTAATATGCCTTTCCAAGTGAGAAAAGCTATGAATGTAGCAAACAGTCCAGAAACTATACTGAATAAATGTGGCAATGACAGAGCTATTGTACTCAATTCCATGGGATAGAGATGTGGACTGCCTTCAAGGCAAAGTGCGGCTGGCAGAGGGGTGAGCTCAATCAGGCTGTAGGAGCCCAGAGTTCTAGTCCTGGGTCTACCATGAAAAACTGAGGTCTAGGCCTCAGTTTTCTCAATTGTAGAATAATAAAGATAAATTGATGTGCTGTACACTCAAAAAGCTTCCCAGGGACTCAGAAAGCTGCCAGCCCCTATGTCAGACAGTGATAATTTTCAGAGAACACAACTGGGTGTTTCCTTGGCAGTACAAGTACTCATTCCTGAATCACTTGAGTAATTTAAATAGTCTCTTCCCATTCCCCACAACTGTCCCTTCTGGCTGATGGGATTGGAAGGTTTCTGGACATATAAGACAGGTTCTGAGCCTGGGATTCAGCTCCACTGGCACAGACTGTGGCAAAATGGAAGTTTCCCTCCTTCCTCCGACATGTTCTTCGTTTTCAGTACAAGCTCGGCTAAGCTGCCATTCAGCATTTGCAGGAAGAGATATATCATCTGAAGAAGCCGAGCCAAATATTTGATTTGGATGATTATGCTGCAGGTGTCTCATCAGGACTGCAGTGCCTGGATTACTAATTATTTTTCCTCCACCTCGTGCCTCTTGTAGGGAGTACAGAACATGGCAGGAAGGATGAGGGATGGCTATAATAAATGAGGCCCTGGACAGCTGATGCCACGGGCTGACTGGAGAACCAGAAACAGCTAAGACAATGAAATCAGGGGGCAGAGAAGACGGTGGGCCCCATCAAACAGACTGGCAGAAATGGTGATAGGAGCTCTCTATGGCTACCTTGCTTGGCTCAAAGGAAAACAACTGTCATTATGAAGTTGAGCCAGACATGGCTGTTCATCACCACACACTTCTCAGGCAGGTGCTAGTATGCCATGCAGAATACTTCAGTTCTCACATACATACCTTTTCATGTCTGGGAGCATGAAAGAGCTAACATAGTTTTCCCAGCTGCCCAGGTCTACCACAATAATAAAAATATATTTTTCAGCTTAGTTATTTTGCAGATATAAAAGTCATTCAAATTCACTATTTTGTTTCAGCCCCCAACAAAGTGGAAGATATTTAGTGACCTTGATTTTGACATGGGAAAATTACTTAGTGAGGATGATTTGTGTCAAGTCACTCAATTAGGAAATGTTAGGATCTTAGCTAGGTCTTTCTGAACTCAAAACCAGGGTGATCCCCATGTGCTTATCTAGCTTTACTCAAGCTGTAAGAGAGCTTCATAGCTTATTCGTTTAGTGTGTGGTGTAAGAGAGGCTAGGGGATGAGGAGGTTTTTTCTCAAGCTAGCCAATGGGCTTCGAGCTTCTAGGTCCACAAACTGCATTAGTTCTTTTAGATCACTGTCTTTGTAAAATGGTTACATGTATATGGACGAGCATAAAACTGTCACCGTGATACCATTGTCATAATCTGGTTATTATTTAAAAGGAAAGGAGTAAAGAGAATACCAGATAATAGGCATGCCATTTATACAGCTTTGCTAATTTAACATTCACCAGGTCTGTTTTCCACTGATTGATGGGGGAAGGGACTGGACAAAGGCAGTTTGGATGCATGCCCAATAAGGTCTGAGTGATGTGGGAAGGTGCTTACTTATCAATCACACCTGAGAACAGATAACTGGCCAGAATATGGGTGGCCACTGCAAGGGCAAGAAACCTGAGTATTTATGGTAAACTTCTGAACAAAGGAAGTTCTCTCTCTTGGCTCTTGGCTCTCTTGGAACTTCTGTTGCAGGGGGCACACTCCCCTGCTTTCCCCCACATGGCTCCTGGCCATGTAGACTCCACACATTGGACTAAGGGACTTTAATTAACCTGAAACTGGACTGGACCTGGCTGCAACATGGAACGGAAGCTCTGGACACTGGCTTTGCGTTCAGCTCTACTGGAACCCCTGCTGCACCTTTTTGAGGACTGGGTTAAGGAGCATGGGACTTTTACAACCCAAGGAATGTAACTCCATGCCAATAAAAACCATTCATCCTCCCATGGAAATCTTAGAAAACTCATTTTCTAAAGATACTGTAAGAACCCCACTCCCAGGAGCAAAGGAGAAGTTTGATTCTCAGGAAACAACTGCTTCCAGAATAAACAGTTAAATATAATCTATACACTGATGATGTCTAATTTTATATATTTAGCTCGAATTCCTTTTTTGAGGTCAAATGCATACTTCTAGCTACCTGCTGGACTTGTCTTCTGTACAGTCAATGCATCCAAACTGCAAGCTTCCTTTCCCCCAGAGCCTCAAATCTGTCCCTCTTCATTTCTCTTTGTTAATGGCACTGCCATCCACCAACTCTTTCAAGACAGAAAACTGGTATTACCTTTATTTTTTCCTGTCCCTCAGCCCACCCTTTATTTCTTACTGGAAGGGCCAGCTTCATGGGCTCATGACAAGTGCAGTCATACAGGGTTCTGCACTCAGAAGGACCTCATGCTTGGGGTTTAATGCTCTGTGATTACTGTCCCAAAATTCTTAATAAATTTTCCTTTGAATTTGTGGTTTATAAAAGAAGTGTAATAAGACAATGGAGTTATCTGGATGGGGTCATGGATGTGGGCATATGTACCCACCCACTGAGGCAGGGCCAGGGGCCTCCTGTGTCTCCACATGCTTTGTAAATATTCTTGTGCCTGAGGGAGCATGACATTAAATAGCAGATAAAACTTATTATGACAGGTTGAGAGAGACTACAGAATAAAGGAAAAGCTTTTTCCCGGTTTTTGAATAAGGGACCCACCGTTTTCATTTTGTATTGGGCCCCAACAATTAAGTAGTCTGCCCTGCTAACTAGTTACGAAGTTTTAATGATTCCATTCCCTTCCCTAAAAAAATAAAAAAAATAAATTAAAAATGAATCTATTGAATATCTTGAATCTGTTTTCTTTCATTCTTATTGACACTTCTCTAGTTCAAGAAATCATTTCCTCCCACCAAAATTATCACAAAAGCCTCCTCTTTGGTCTTCTGGTCTCCAGTCTCATCTCCCTCTTTTGGAGTTCTCTTCCACATGATGTGACTAGAGTCACCTGCCGAAATACCAGCTCTTATTTTATCACCACTGCAAAATTACCTCAACTCCATCCCAAATAGCTCTCTACTACTATTGGGATAAATGTAAAAGTCCTTAACAAGGATCTTTATAAGTTGTTTGTTACTGTGATGGTTAATTTTACACCAATCTAGATGTCCCTTTGAAGGTATTTATTATGTAAGATTAACATTTAAATTACTAGACTTAAAAGAAAGCAGATTGCCCTCCATAAAGTGGGTAGGTCGCATTGAAACAGTTGAAGGTCTTAAGAGAAAAACAGTGAGGTCCCCTGTGAAAGAAGGGTGACACTAGATTACCTTTGGATTTGAGTTGCAACATCAATTCTTCAGTCTCCAGCCTGCAGGCCAGCCATGTGAATTTCTCTCTCTTCTTTGTATCTCTCTTTTAGTCTCTTTCAAAATCCTTGAAGGTATCATGTTTCACTTGCCTCTAAACATTTGCCACTTTGCTTTCTATAAAGGGAATATATTTCTCCATTATTCTCCAACTTATTAATATTTACCTCCAATTCTATGCTATAGGTCCCTCTTCCATTCTCCCAATCACTGATAATTACCCTAATCTTGGACACTACATTGCATTGGACCATTTTCTTGACTGTCTCCTTCACTGGATTCTCAGCTCTATAAAGATAGAAACTATGTCTATTTTGCTCAGACTTTTATCCCCAACACAATATAGTATCTGATTCATAGAAGGAACTCTTGAATAAATGAACAAGTTAAATACATGAAACAATTAAAAGAGCATAACTTTGCATTGTTAGAAAGAATGACAAATTCATATAACATGTGACATTAATATGGTACCTAGATGACAAGTTTTTATAGACCCTCCTTACTAGTTTTTGTTTTGAGGAGATATTGGCAGGCTTAGTGATGCTAGTTTAAATTTCAATCTGATTAAAAAAAAATGGATCCTACACTAATTGCCTTATCTCTTTTAAGGCCTGAGGATAGATTCGAAGCAACATTAAAGGATTAGGTTGTAACTGATGGTCTGTGAGGGAGATCATTAATGATTAAGAATCAAATCTCCAATGTTTTCTTTGTGTTTTGAATACTCAATTATGGATCAAAGAAAATTCACAAAACACCAAAAAATAACCATATATTCTGGGAGAATGAAGAGATCCATAAACATAGAAGGAATATGAGAATCTGAAGCACTAGGCTGTTAAAAAAAAGACCTGGCCCCACATCACCAAACTAAGACTTAATACCTAACCTAATTACAGTTTCAGCCTCTCCCAGGAATGTAATCTTAACCAGTCAATCTGGAATTTCCCAGTCTAGTGAGGTAATCTGCCTGATGGACCTCCACCCTTCCCCAAAGAAAGGTAACCTAGCCAGAAATAATCCACTCATTGCTAGAAACATCCCTTTCCCACCCCTTTCTGCCTATAAAAGCCTTACATTTAGTGTAATTACTTGAAGCTCCTAGACAGGAACATTGTCTGAGTCAAAAATCTTTAAATTTTAGCAAATGTGATGGCTGTGATGGGCTCCTGAGAAAACTGGCAGAAGCTGGGTATGGGTGAGAATTTTTTTTTACCAGAGTCAGCTCTCCCAGCTCTGTCCACAGTACCTGATAAAGAGGGAAAAATAAAATATCCTTTGCACAGTCTTTGGGGACACCACTTGAGTCCAAGTGGTTGTTCAATACCGCCAGAAATACTTATTGCTTCTCCTAACTGAAACCTAAAAGCATTTAATAACTTTATGATCAGAAATTTGGCCAGATTGGAAGCTTATGTTCAGAGCCTGATAGATATATTTTTAGGCCTCCTCCCCAAGTTAAATGTACCCAGAGGGAAAGAAAAACTTGCTAAAGCCTTTGTAAAAGGATTTGTGGGTTGGCCAACCTATGGTGTCATTTAAAATGCAACTCAATTATTTGAGGAATTAAAAGCAACTGTCCTTATCTTAAAATCCTTGCAAAACCAGAAATGCAATTGTGGCTCCAGACTCAGTTCAAAGTCCATCAATTCCCTTTATCAATCCCAAAACATCACCTATTTATTTCAAAAGGCTTGTAAGTATTATAAATAGTCTGGCCTTAGGAAACCAAAGTCCTTCTTGGAGAACTAGCATTCTTTCCCTGTCCCTTTGGGTTGTAAATGTTCTACAAACTTTGGGGAGGTAATTCTTATCAAAGGAGAATGTATGAGAAAAAGGTCATTTGAAATTTAAGCAAATAAAAAAATCATGTGTGTTTTCCACAAATATTAGCAAAAAGCTTTAGCCATCTGAGCAGGTAAACTTAACTTATTCCACCTGGTGAAAGAAACTTTGGATCCAAATGTTCCTTTTATAAACTAGTGAGTTGTATATTATTATACCTTACTCATGGCTAAAATTTTAGAATGACAGCTATAATAGCTCTGTGTCTGTATGTTTTTGGTATCTATGGCTACGTGTGTGTGTATGTGTGTTGTTATATATGGTATTTTTCTACCTCTGAATGGTATTGCCAAAATTAGTTTGTAAAAGAGCTCTATTTAATTGGCTTAAAGAAAGTTAAGTGCTTATATAAATTAAACTCTGAAAAATATAATAGAAACTAACCCAAATGTTTTTTAAGTTCTTGCAATCTAAAATAATCCCTAGTAATTTAAGTTTTTTGGTTTAATTAAAATAGGTATATTTTCAGGATTATCAGCATAAAAATAACACAGACACATAAAACTTTTATTCTACCTAGACTTACTAAGAGTCCAGTAAGTTCATGCCATCTGTTATAAAATTTTTCAGCAAGAAAAAATGACTTGAGATTATGGATGATTTTGTCTAATGTGTCTCATAAAGTTTTTGTGGGTTGTCTAAATATAATTCTTAAGAACAAATAAATTAAATAGATATAAATACGTGATACTGTTGTAATTAACTAGTTATTAAACTACAACTTTACACTCCGTAGGGGTCCAGCAAAGGGAGGATAGACACATGCCCAGTAAAGCTGGGGGGACTAGCACAGGTGCTTGTTTGTCAGTCACACCTGGGAATAAGTCATTGGCCAGAATGGGCATGGCCACTGTAAGGGTGTGGAATTTGGGATATTTAATCCCCTAAACCAGTGGTCGGCAAACTCATTAGTCAACAGAGCCAAATATCAACAGTACAACGATTGACATTTCTTTTGAGAGCCAAATTTTTTAAACTTAAACTATATAGGTAGGTACATTGTTATTAACTTAATTAGGGTACTCCTTCAATCACACTGTACGTGCGCGCCTGCACATGATATTTTGTGGAAGAGCCACACTCAAGGGGCCAATGATCCACATGTGGCTTGCGAGCCGCGGTTTGCCGACCACGGCCCTAAACAAAGGAGTTTGCTCTCTTGTCCTCTTGGTGCTCTTGGCTCTCTTGGGACTTATATCACACACAGGGAGTGTGCTCTCTTGGCTCCCCTGCATTCGCCCAAGTGGCCCAGGGTGAATACTGCCAGAATGGACCGTGACTAGTCTAATGCTGAACTGGACCTGGCTGTGACATGGAACAGAAACTCTGGACACTGGCTTTGCTTTTAACTCTACTAAAACCTCAGTTACACTTCTTCCAGGACTGGGTTAAAGGAAATAGGACTTAGGAAACCCAGGGATGCAATTCCACGGAAATCAAAATCACTCATTCTCCTGTGCAAGTGTCAGAAAATTCTTTTTCTCAAGATATTGAAGGACACCACCCCTAGCACTCAGTGGGCAAAGGCACATCCCAATTTCCCCGATAAGAAAAGTAGGATAAAAGGTTTTTAGGTGAACTTTTCAAAAGTTTCCCCAAATCTTTGTGGTAACTTGAAGTCTTAAGATTTGCTAAGCTAAACTAAATGAAAAAAAAAAAAAGTAATTAAATTAGTTAGAGCATCTCTAAATAAGATAAAATATTGAACATAGATTTATCTATTTTTCACTTCTTATTGCTGAGAAATTAAAATATCTGGGTCTGTTAGTAAACAACATATCTTGTGCCACATTAAGAAATTTACTATGAAACTCTAGCCAGGAAACTCAGTTGGTTAGATTATCATCCTGATACACCAAGGTTGCAGGTTTGATTCCTGGTCAGGACACCTATAAGAATCAACCAATGAATGTATAAACAAGTGGACCAACAAATAGATATTTCTCTCTCTCTCTCTCTCTCAAATCAATCAATAATTTTTTTAAAAAAACCATTAAAAATTTTACTATGCAAAAGCATGTTTTTAAATATATACATATTTAAAATTTGTTAATTAACTGAATGAGTTCTGATATCAAAATATGACAACTGTCATCCTCTCTGCTTGCTAGATTGGATATTTCCCAATTTATAAATCATTTAATAAAGCCAGTTTAATCTTTAAATTAACTCAGTTGAACTTTGTTTCTTAACAAGGCTGAGTTTCTGTTGTTCATCCTTCACAAGTCTGGGACTCAATCAGCTATTCCTTTATGATAAAAGAATTGTCTATGCTAATGGGACCAGTGGTACATGTCAATCACCAACATGACAACCACAGCTATTTCACAACCACAGCTATTTCACTTCACCCAGAAGGTAAAGTGTAGGATGATGCCACAAACTCTCCTGGATCCAAAGAAGGGGCTAGAGGCCGGGCATCATTTCTTTTTGTCCTGGAGCCATTTTCTTAAGAATTATTGGCACATGAAAACAGGTCACTGATGAACTTCCACCGTCTCTTTTAAAAATAGGGCTTCCCTCTAAAATATCTTCTTCTTGCTCCAGGAGGTGGGTTGTAGGGCCCTTGTAGTTTGGCCCTGGTCTCGACTCCTTATTAAGGATGAAATGGTATAGTCAGTGGATTGTGAGAGGCAAGGTTACTCTCAGTTCAACAGCGACACCTTTCCTCCCCTCTGCTTCTGTTCTATGACTGCCCCTCTCACTCTGTAATAAATAGGTTTGCTGCTTCTGCTGATAGAGCCGCAAAGGCAATCGCCCCCTCTCTGAGACTGGCGCTTCCTTCCCCATCTATACTTCACCCCACAGGCTGCCTAGCAAAGGCAGGGGGCAGGATGCAGAGTGTAATAAATTCCATCCACTGCTGAGCTGAAGGATAACAGATGGATAGGTTTCCTCATGCAATTTCCACTTCACTTGGTTTGGGTATAAAACAGCAGAAGGATGGTTTCTTCTTGTGCAATTTTCAAACAGATGAAACCAGAGGGAGGGTTTGTGAGGCTGGGAGGAAAGTGAAGGACTTGACTGTCCTTTGGAGAAAACCGAATGAACAGGATGCCCGGAAACCTCTGTGAAGGATTGAGACTTGTTTTTGCTGCTAGAGAGGAGTCAGTTCTTTCATCCAAAGCTGACTGCTCATTCCTACCAGGCATGGCAAACGAAACGATCATGGGAGGCCAGACAGTCTGTTGTTCATGTTGTTATACTGTTATGGTGATTGCAGTACAAATTCTCTGGGTAGAAAAAAGGTATAATGACAGATTGTGTGATTATACCCATACTTATAATTAAGCTGTTACAATACAGACAAGCGCCTGCTCTCTAATGTCACCAGCAGAAACCTCTTTGCTTGGAAAGAAAAGTGACTCGCTCTGGCAATTAGAAGGAGTTCCCTACAGGACTTCATTTTCAAAGCTATGAACACTGCAGTAGGAAGATGTGTGCTTGCTTGAATTACAGAGGAAAGTACAGCGATCCAGAAGCAACCACCTGATCTCCAGGTACAGGATGAGGCACTGGTTAGAGAAAGAATTATTACCATCAGAAATAACCTCTTTACAACACACAAAGGATTTGGCTCCCACAAAACACTTCACCATGGTGCTTATGTCACACTCAGTGGGGCAAGTTGGATTTGTGGTTTCCATTTCAGAGCTGAGAAAGAGCGAGAGCGAGAGCGAGAGAGAGAAACCAGCAGGCACAGCAAGTCCGTGTTCAGCTGGACTGCTGGCCACCTGCCAACATGGGCGTTTCTACTGATTGTCACTTGCCTGGTGGTAAAGTGCGTAGTTTCTGCCTGAAAAATACGCAAAACCCCAAATGGGACTGTATTGAGGTTTCTTTGTTTGTTTCCCAGTAATTTTGAACCTTTTCACTTCCCACTTTGTTTTGTTTTCCCCTTTCTAGCTGCTGGTCTTTGATTTACTAGGTCTTAGTTCCTTTCCTCTGGCAGCCATCTTTCCTGCTAGACATTGAATACTCTTACCTGTAAATGTGTGGGGGTTCTATTTTGGTAATCCATAATGCAATTGATACAAACACTCCTCAGAGATGAATGCATTCCTCTGAGTAGCAGACAACTATTATGGGATGTGTGAACTTGGAGAAGACTTTCACTCGAGGGAGAACTCATTATGAGTCAATTATTTTCAGTTCATTGATGGTTTTCTTAGAAGTATGTAACTTCTCTGTGTACTGTTTCCTTATCTGAAACTCCAGGTAATACCTACCTACCTCCAGAGAGGCATCTTAAGACTAATTAGTTAATGATGTTTGTCAAGTGTCTTGAAGACGCAAGACACCACACAAGCGGCAGAAATTAATAATACTGTATTCACATCATTCTTAGATGCCAATACTTGAGGAACACACCTTAAATTATTTCCATAAACACATAGAACATATGATGAATACCAAATATTTTGTAATTTAAAACTACTGACCATTTGATTGAAATATTGAGGGAGAAGTGTGGAAGAATCACACAACAGGGTAGAGAGTTGATGGGGAATCAATCCAAGTGAGATGGAACAAACAGAGGTATTTGGGGTGGCCACCTCTCTAAGTTCCTGGTGAGGACAGTGAATATTTTTCCTACCCAGCACCCCTTCACTCTTCTGAGGATCCAACTCTTCTATTCTCACTCTGGTTTGAATAGAGATGGCCTGTGATCCGTGCCTACACCTATTAATAAATTCTGCCCCCTTGGCCAAAGTTATTGATTCAGGGACTGCTGTGTGACACAAGTAGCTCAAATCAGAGAAAATTCCAGCACAAGTGTTGAAACTGTTGGAAACAGAACATCATGTAAGGTGAGAGGAACCAGGGGAATTTTGCCACCAACTGGGGAGAAATTACATGAGTGAGACTAACCCAAATAAAGGACATAATAAAGCACCATATCCTGTTATAAACTCACTTGAGTCTTACATTCAGTTGTGCCTGGACTTTTAATCACATGAGTCAATAGTTTCCTTTCTTACAAACAAAATTTAAGCTCATGTTACATTTGGGTTTTGGTTGCGGGTAAGTAAAAGAGTCTTAACTAGTTTAATTCTTATCAACTTTTTACTTGGAATTTTACTTCCAAATTAAATATAACTGCAACTGTTTGATCTATTGAGCTTCCTTTCTCCCACTCCTTTTCTTCCCGATGACAGTTTAATCTCATGAATCATCCATTCAGGGATAAAGTCCTCACTGCTCATCCACTATGTGCAAGGTGTTAGGAGAGATACAAAGATAAAGAAAATGTAGTCCTCATTTAAAAAAAGTTGTGGTCTAATTTGGGGTACATGACATGTATTGAAGGCATAATACTGTATATTAAAAGGGGTCTCAGTGTAATTTAGGGTTTTCAGAGGTGCGAATGATGACAAATGTTTGGGAGGAGGATTATGAAAGCAATGGAATCTGAGCAGAGACTTAAACTCTTTGAGAGGGCAATAGAGGGAGAGATCAGGGAAGAAACATTCTGGCTTGGAGGGACAGTGCAGGGGAATCCTGGACAGGGAATGGTGGGGTAGTGGATAGACCAAAAGTCTCCTAAAAGCCAACAATATAGACCTGATTCTGAAGGGTCTTTATACAAGCCTGGGTGTCTGATTTCATCCTTGAACAGCAGGTTTTTATGGACTCTCATTGCCAGAGAAGATGACTATAGCTGCACATGGATTGAAAGGAGAAAGAGATGATAGAGACCGAGTTCTCTTTGAAGATCATTACAGTAGTCCAGGTAAGAGACAATGAGAGCCTCAGTGGAGTACCAAGGATGGTATATAGAGATTGAAAAAGAAGCTGGGATGAATGGAAAAGACATGTGAGAGTAGAGTGAACTGATTTTCCCCAGTGGAAACAAAGGATGTGGAAACAAAGGAACTTCATGGTGTTCAATCTGGAAAATGGAAAGATGTCATGCCACAGATAGAATTAGAAAGTAGAGGAGGAACAGTCTTTGGGGTATACCTTTCTTTGCCTTCATAACTCTCCCAGAATTCCCTTCCCTGTATGATTTTGGGTGAGTGTTGGTCACAGACATATGTCCCATGAGCACTGGAAGTGGAAGTGAAGCAGAAGCAAGTGTTTTATGTTCTGAAGTTTGGTGCAGAGTGCCAGGAACTATGGCAGCTATGGGTGTCATCATACATATATCAGCTTACCTTTTTGGTGTGGGACCATACCTAGATATACCAGTACACCTTCTCCTGCTCCTGACAGCTTCTTCAAGGCCAAGTGCAACTGTGGAGAAGAGTACCAACCTCTGCTGCAAAATGAGTCATAGCCACAGTTGGATGCAGTGAGAGGCTTATGTGGATGCTAGTTCATCTTTGTGCCTATCCTTGTCCTTGATCACGCCCAACTTTCTTTTCCAATTGCCAACCTGGTGAACCTCTAGGACTGACTTGAGGCTCAACACTAGGCACAGAAACAAAAGCGTTGGGGACACTTCTCTACCAGCTCCCATGATTATGGAAGGTCTCATCCCCAGTGTATATCCTTTACTCTACATACACTTATGGTGGTTCTGCTTCTCTGACTAAACTCTGATTCAGTGGGGTCAGGAGATAGGAACCCATTTTTTTTTTATACCTGTGAGATGTTGGTGGCATATTCAGGTGAAAATATTTATGGCAAACAGTTGGACTGATGGGCATGGATTTTGACTAGAGAGAGAAACTGGACAGTCTTCCACATAGAGATAATAAATCAAAGCTAGAACAATGGATGAAGCTGTGAAGGCAGAGAGTGTAGATAGAATCTCAGAGGGAAGGCTGGGGAGGTTGGGTGGGTGGGAAGAGATCAACCAAAGAACTTGTATGCATATATGTGTAACCCATGGACACAGACAATAGGGTGGTGAAGGCTTGGGGTGGGGGGAGTGAGGATGAGCTAGAAGAGCTCAATGGGGGAAAAATGGACATATATGTAATACTTTTAATAATAATGATTTAGAAAGAAAGAAAGAAAGAAAGAAAGAAAGAAAGAAAGAAGAAAGAAAGAAAGAAAAAGAGAAAGGAAGAAAGAAAAAAAGAAAGGAAAGATAGAACAGAGAAGAAGGCCATGGACAGAACTTTGGACAGTGCCTTTACTGCCAGCCAGAAGCAGGATAAGAGACAGGGAAGCAAGCTGAACTTAACAAAGAGGTCAAATTGGACCAAGGAGAGCACATTTATAAAACCCAGAAGAAAGGTCTCTAAAGGAGGTGGTTGTGCAAAATTACAGCATGAAGGGCCAGTACTCTCTTTTCTCTATTGTTGTGCTTAGCCTCACAGAGGAAGCCTTGAACATCATTTTGTTCAACTCTCTCATTTTACAGGAGAAAGAACAGAGGTGCTTGAGACTTTTGTTGAGGTGAGGAGCTAGTTTGGGGCAAAACTAGAAAGAAAATCCAGTTCTCCTGCTTGTGTTTGAAGGATTTTCCCACTATACTATTCTTCGCCCTCTTGTTTATGATGCTGCTAGAATCAATGTGACAATATTGAAAAATATTGAGTCCCCTGAAGGAAAGATTTAATGATAATGCTGACATAAATTTCAATATTTCCTTGTCTCTAAGGTACACAACGCACTTTAAATAGATTGCCTTTTTTCAAGAGTCGTCTACCACAGGAAGGTGGCAAATATTTTTATTCTGCTTTTACAAACAGAGAAACTGAGTCATACCGAGGTAGCTTTCTTTGTGTAATAATTACAATGACCTTTGGAGATAAATGCACCTTCAATGCTTTTGACAGTGAGGTTACATGAGCATCACTGACGTTTCCAATTGTTCCCTTCAATTGCAGCAATAATTGGGTGGCTGGTGAAATCTGTTTCCTTGCCTTATACTTAACGATCTGTGTGCAGTCATCCTAGTTTTATATAAAGATGCACACTGGGAACCTAGTAGGTGTGCAAGAATTGTTCTTGATGTAAGTATTCTCAAGGGTGCTTTTTCACTTTGGTGAGCTACAGAAATGGGAAATAGGATGCATATGCAAGATAATTTCTTTACATCCTTTCATCAGTAGCTTCAATAACACCCTTACACACACACACACACACACACACACACACAAATGCATTACAATGTTGGCAAAGCAGCAATGGCTCAGACTGAGTTTGACAAAGATTGGGATATTTGGTTAAAATTTGCTCCCTCATCAGTGGTGGGGGATTAGATGGAGTGAAAAGAACAAAGAATAAGAGTTGATGCTGCAAATGTACCCTAGATGCATGGATATGAACATGCTACTGTCTCAAGAAGGGCTCCCTCTCAGCACAAATGAAAGCTCACTGACAAAGGCAGGCCACCCTTTCGCAGCTGTATTGATTTCCTTTCTCGCTCGTAGGCGGTTTACTGCTGTTCCATACACACACTGTTCCATGTACACGCACACAGCCCTCATCCCCAAGGTGCGTTGCTGGGAGGGGAGGATCGCAATCACCCCTGACTGATCCTGTCCCTTCCTCTCTCTGCCCCATCCTTTGTGTCTGCAGTTCAGACTGCCTTTTGTCATTCGTGCCAGTGGAGTGTTGCAAAGCAAGAATCTTGCTTCCTTTGGACGCTCAGAGAGCATACAGTATATTTATTTGATGTCTGAAACATCAAACAAATGCTTGTGCTCACAGTGCAGAAATAATCCCAGACAAAAGAAGACGATGGCCATGCGGAGAATACGAACAAAACGGGCATGAGAAGTTGCCAGTCAAGTCACAGAAGAAGCTGTTTCACCAACCCAGCTCACCCATGAGGAATAGGAAGCATGAGGCTGTCTATAGTCTGCTCTGGGCACTGCCCGCGGCCACCCTGGATGGTGACATGCCAAGGAAGGCTGTTTTCACCTGAATCTTTAGTTGCACTCCTTTATCTCCTTTGCAAGCAGAGTACTGAGCAGTCTTGTAAATGTTCCTAAAATTGGGCAGGGCCATTCGTTAGAAACACATGTACACATTACCCCCACCCCCCACTCCCCTGGAAGAAACTGATCCCAGTCTAGCTTTGGATTCTAAAAGCCAGGCTGCGCAGTGCCTAGGGAAGCAGACTCCACATTCTTCCTTCCCTCCTCTCCGTTCTGGTGGGCTCACAGAAAGGCACGGGAGTTGACAGGAATCCGTGGGATTTCCTCTTTAGCATCTGACTGTCTCCCACCCCCATCTGCTTGTCCTTTCCCCAGCTGGGCAGCTGGGTCAGTGAAGCAGCCAGAAGAGTTAAGGGGTGAGTTAATTGGAGGAGGAGGGCGGAAGAGCCAGGGCAGGGAAAACGGTGCAAATCAAAGGGGTCTGTCTCCCTGGAGGGCTGCTTATGGGACCAAGTGATGCTCACAATAGCAGTTCAAGTTCACCTTGTGGGAAGCAAAAGAGGTGTTTTAATGGCTCTGTAGGAAGAGAAGAGGAGAGAGAGAGGGATAGAAAAGAGAGAGAGAGAAAAAAAGAGAGAGAGAGAGAGAGGTGCAAATCCAAATGTCGATGTGTAGACATAGTGAGGAGAGCCTGCTGGCTGACAGGGTGATTTATTGGATTCTTCCAGTTAATCACTGCCGGCCTGTGGCCAAACGGATCTCCAGCAAAGCTGAAAGGCAGCCGAGGGAAACAGGCTTATAAGCATAAAGCCGCATAATGGTGTTCAATGAAGTGTGAGACTTTTAGTTCAGTCTCGCTGAGCCGGCCGCACCGCCGGAATGTCAAAGAGGGATTGTGGGTGGAAAAATTATGGATTTAAACTGCTAGCTGTAAATGAGGTCAATATGTCTGGTTCATAAACAGTCCGAGCCTATTCCAAGAATGCAGTGAGGGGGAAAATTAGCGTGAAGCCAACACTGTAGACAAACCTCATTGAGATATAATTGCAGCTATAAATACAAGCGAAAAGCTTACCGAGTGCAATAAAATACAGACACGCTTTTTTATTCCCCCTTCTTCTTCCTTCTTTGAATCCATGCATTTGTTAAGGGTTGTGCATCCCTAATGCCCCCCTTCATCTCTCCCTCCCTCTCCTAGTGACACCCAGTGTTGCAATTAATTGAGTGTTCTTGATCTCCCATTCCATTTTATTCAGGCAAGGTTGGAAAAAATCAAAAGAGCACATCGAAAGCATTTTCTTCCCTTTTGCTTTTCTATTTGAATCAGGTTGAAAAGCAGTGCTTATTTTTTTATGAAGGGGGAAAAATCCAAGTAAAAAGCCTTTTTAAACTAATACATCTTGTTAGATCATTTGAATCTCAGTTTAATGAAGGAACATCAAAGGCGCCCCCAGCATCCCATGGTGGGGATTCTTTCAAGAGTTACCTGGTCTTGGCTCATGAAACACTGACTCAACATTAATGTGGGTTTTTTTTTCCCTTCTTATTCTTCCCTTTTCTTAAACTCTAAAGACTCTCATTACTATGTTTTATACTCAAGCTCACAGGACAGAGGACAGACATTAGCAAACTTGCTTCGCCCAGTTTAAAAGCCGATACAGTAATAAATTGAAGTCTAATAGCTCCGGTCAGGCTGTCTTTCCCCCTAAACCAATTGATTTAAATGGCAGTAATTTGGCCAGCGAGGCTAGTCCTGTTTAAATTAAACCCATTAATATAATAGCACAAGTCCTGAATGAAATCCATCTGCAGAAAAGGCTCTACTGGTCAGTAGTTTCATAACTGCCAGGGGATGTCCTGAAACACCCACAGTCGTACAAACAGAAATTACAGATTACATCCAGCACCCTGGAAGGCTCCTGGGAAAGGAGGGCAGGAGGGAGGGAAGGAGGGAGGGAGAAAAGGAGGGGGCATGAGGGAATAGGACATGAACAAAATAGTGTGAGCACGTACATTCAAAGCAAGTGAGAAACCCACCTGAAGTTTTCAAGGGAAATGACCTTGGTTATTAGTAACAGCTAAAGGTTAATTGTATTAATAATGACAAGCAGCGTTCCTTCGGGAAAAGCCCTGTGCATCCTTCTTCTTTTCCTGCCTCCCATCTGACTAAGGAGGCATTTCCCCCCCTTCATCTGTTCTGCCTGGACCTCCTGGCCCAAAAGGACAAAAAATATATTTTTTTTCAATGCAGGAACATAACCCAAAAGGACAAAAATAATGTCTCCAAGCAGAGAATTCGAGCTTCGCAGCTGAAAACATACGTTTGTGTGTATTTCAGGGTTGGGATTCAAGACGATATCCTTGCCACATCCGTGTTTGGTTCAGAGTCAGTTTGCATTAAAGTGGTCCAGCGAGTGAGATTTGGATTTGGGAATCAGGAATGCAGCTGCCATTCCCATCACCGAGTCCGAGTCAGTGTTTAAACCCCAGCAAATTGTCTGCCATCTGTTCAAAGGGAAGAGATGCTTCCTAAACAGACCAGAGAGAGCTTGAACTGATAAGCGATGGAATTGTGGGGACTTCAGCATTTAGGGATGTTTGAAGAGTGACAGTAAAATAAGGCCACACACATTTCCAGGTGGCTGATGAAAGGAGTTTAATTACTTTATGGGCACACTCTGAACCCAACACTTCAGAAGCTGGTAGGAGGCGGCGCGGATCTGAGAGCAGGACTAGGGGTTAGGGATTCGGAGTTCTGGGTTCTAGTGGGTCTCTGTCATTTATCAGCTGTGCAGTCATAGGCAAGCACCTTCATCTGAGTTTGTTTCCTCATTTTAAAAAAGGGAGGGTGGGAGAGGTAGCACTTGTTCTGCATTCCTTACAGGTTGTTGCTGGAATCGAGCAAGAGTGCATGGAAAAGCACTTGATAATCTGTAGCAGTAGTAGTAGTAGTAGTAGTAGCAGTAGTCATTGTACCATTATTAGGTTTACCAACAAGGCAGCAACTTATAACTATACTAAATTTAATGGGTGATTGCATAGATTAATGTGATTTTTATTGGATGCTTACCATGTTTGGGACACAGCGACAGGGGCTTTCACACGTGCCATCTCATTTACAGCTCATGCAACCAAGTGAGGTAAATATTATCCTCCATTTTATAGGTGAGGAAACTTAAGCGTAGAGCATTTGGCTCATCACTTTCAACGCTTCAAATAATAAATAGTGGAAATAGCATTAGAATCTAGTTCTATATTGTTTAATGTTCTTTGAGAAGGACGTGCCCCTTCTTCAGAATTGCCACCCTATTTCTTTACTCAACTATTCAGTGGATCTTAACTCTGAATGCGCATTAAAATCACAAATATGTTTTGTTTTGTTTTGTTTTAATAATGACAGGCAGGGCTTCCACCAGAGTTTCTGAATGGAGAGTTCTGTGTTAGGCCCAGCCTGAGGAATATAGGTTTAGCCTGCCAAGAGAGAAAAAATTACAATGAGTAACCCACTGCTCCTTCCAAACTGCGCATTGTTCCACATGATGAAGAGTCACATACGTACACACATACGAACTAGGAAAAGTGCTTATTTCTGTGACTGCTTTTATAACTCAGTCCTTAAAAGGCAAAACAACAGGATGATGGTAGACCTTCCCTAAGAAATGCCTCACTTCCCTTACACACTGTTGAGTAAGACAACAATATTGCTCATCCCCTTATCCTCTAACAGGTGGCCATATCCCAAAACATAAAGGTCCACCCTCAACCAGCACACTCGGGTGCTGCTGTACAAGAGGAGGAGGGTGGGGCATTGAACAGGTGAGAGGGCCGGAGCAAGAGGGGGAGAGCTCACTGATTCCATGTCAAGCTGCTAGTTAGGGACATTTCTTTGCTGCTGCTTCTTTCACGGAGTCATAAACACAGTTCCTTTCTTGCCTGGTGAGCCCTATGCTTCCCCCAGTGTTATTATGCCAGAATTGATCTTTCTCTGAGAAATATCAGTCAAAGTACACCAGAAATCCAAATGGTTGATCCCTCAGATTTATCGTATACATCACACAGATTCCAGGAGGTGGGCAGAATACATATTTTTACTCCATATTTCACTAGTAATGAAATCGGAGATGTGTGACTTACCCACAGTCACAGAGCTAAGATACATTGCAGGTGGGACATGTTCATTATTTTAAAAATGTCTATTGAATGCCTACTATATCCCAAGTAATGTTCCCAGTTGTGAGAAATCTGCTATCATGAAACTGACATTTTTGTCAGATAATAGGGCAACAACAAACAAATGTATAATATGTGTGTGTGTGTGTGGTGGGGGGGTGGTGGCAGGCGGGGCAGGGAGGATGTGTGAGAAGTTCAACGAAGAAAATTAAGCAGGGTCTGGAGACCAAGGATGATGAAAGAGCTATTTCATACAGGATGGTCAGGGATATTCTTTCTGATAAAATGGCATTTGCATGAAATGAGGGAGGTAGCCTGGAGGAATGCATTTAAGGCAGAAGAATCAGCAAGTGCAAAATTTATGAGGCCTGGTTGTGCTTGTCTATTTAGGCGTTTCAAATAAAGTTTCCTAATCTAGGTTCTGTATTCTTTCAATTATTTAGTATAGTCAATGTGAATGTCGTAAATCTTAGCACATGGTGTTTCCTCATTGTCTCCATCTGTGCCCATAATCCAGGTATTTTAGCAGATCTTCTAAGGAGAAAGACAGGAGTGTGCACCCCTCCCCCGCCCCATGAAGGTCTCCTGGGAGAGAAAAAGGATGACCTGGAAGACCATGGCTCAGTTGAAGGGAGCCAGCTTGCACCCGCCTGCCTTTTCGCTCTGCCACGAGTTGCATGCAGCTCATTATAAAACCAGAAGATTTTGCTTCCTTTTATGAGCTTTTCTCATGGGTAGATTGGTTTGCTATGGAGCCAGTACTGGGGTTCAAAAGCCACAGAGAGGCTTAGTTCACAGCCAAGCCGTGGCCACTGCCAAGCTCTGGGCTCTGCCACTTGAAGAGTCGTGCAAATGTCATGTAAATAGCAGTGGAAATGCTGAAAGTTTCACAATGCTTTTGGGTTAGTTCCCATTGCCTCGGAACCACCATCTCCATCAAAAAAGCCAGTAATCCCACTTCTAGGACTATATCCCAAGAAACCAGAAACACCAATCAGAAAGGATATATGCACCCCTATGTTCATAGCAGCACAATTTACAATAGCTAAGATTTGGAAACAGCCTAAGTGCCCATTAGCAGATGAGTAGATTAAAAAACTGTGATACATCTACACAATGGTATACTACGCCACTATAAAAAAGAAGGAACTTTTACCATTTGCAACAGCATGGATGAAACTGGAGAGCATTATGCTAAGTGAAATAAGCCGGTCAGAGAAAGATAAACATCACATGATCTCACTCATATGTGGGATATAATGATCAACATAATTTGATGAATAAGAATAGATCCAGAGACAAATGGCAGAAGAGGGGAGGGGGGTTAGAGAGCAACCAAAGGACTTGTATGCATGCATATTATTATAACCAGTGGACACAGACACTGGGGCGGTGGGGGCTTGCCCTGGGTGGGAATGGGTGGGGGTTGGGGGTCAAGAGGGAAAAAGGAGACATATGTAAAACTTTAGACAATAAATAAAATAAAAAAAGGGAAGAAATAAAAAAAAAGCCTCCTTGTTTTGAAAACCACTGCCCTACTCTATTTTTCCCCCTTTCTAACCTCAGCCACCTTTTAAGCCAAAATGCTAAACCAAAAAAGCTAGGAAATGCACAGCCTGTGGGATGCCTGTAAAGTAGCAAAGATGTAGTTAGAATATGGGTCAACTTTCCCTTTCCAATGAACAGGACTATTGAGCTATCCTTACATCCACTGGTGAGCCTTTCTTTAAATGTTTGTCATATCTCACCATGAATCCCTAACATCAGAGTTTGAATCAATACTTGTAAATATTTGCTTGGAAAGTCATGATTATGGACAGAGGTGAGCCCACATATGCCTACCAATAAATGGCCACTTAAGACGCTGGGCTCCAGGTACCATTTTGCGGGAATCTTGAAATACAATCTACATGTTTGGTCTTGGAGGTCACACAGATCCATTGTCCCATCACCCAGGCACTTACTTCCAGCTGGCAGAAGCTTGCAAAATTCTTGGTTACACAGTATGTAACTTTTAAGAACTCATTTATTAAAATAAATCATTCTAAAAACGTAGACTGTAACTTGCTTCACAGGCTTTTTTTGCTGCTTAAAACTCTACATCTCCTCTGTCCAAATCTTCCTGAGAAATTGATCAGGAGGAAATGGATCAGGAAAGAGCACTCAGATTTGCAAACCTCTGCCCTCCCCGACACTCACACTCTACAACAGGGGTGGGCAAACTTTTTGACTCGAGGGCCACATTGGGTTCTTAAACTGGACCGGAGGGCCGGAACAAAAGCATGGATGGAGTGTTTGTGTGAACTAATATAAATTCAACTAAACATCATTACATAAAAGGGTACGGTCTTTTTTTTTTTATTTCAATAGTTTTATTCATTTCAAACATTTTAACAAGAAGAATGTAAACACTAATTATTATAATTTGAAACTTCAAAAAATGGAGGAATCATAGCACAAAAACATACCTTATATTGAAGATGGCAAAGGCAAAATAAAATTGCCTAACAAAGGAAAGGTACAAAAGCCTTTCAAATTAAACTTAAATATAATAAAATAATTTAAAACTAAAACAAATAGAAAAGAACAAAATGCGTAAACAGTAAATTAAACATTTTCTTTAGTGCAACTTCCAAATTATGCCCGGGACGTAGATGTAGATGGCAATGTAGACTGGGTTGAAAGGTTTTTGGTCTTTAAAACATCAACTTCAGTGGGAACAGTGTTGTTGGTCTCCTTTTTAGCTAATGCTCTGATACTGTGCTCTCCAGGGGCGTGTCTCCCTACATCACCAAGATAACGTGTCTACACATTCCCAGGGTGATGTCGGGGGACGCGTCCGCGGGCATTATAAGGAGCCTCTGGAAGATTGAGAGGTTGTTCCTTCTACTGAATGGGCAGATATAAATCCGCCCACTCAGAAGGAGCTGCGGCCGTGTTTCCCGATGTTGCCATGTTAACACTGCTGCTGGTGAAGGAGCGGAGGGGAGAGCAAGAGAACCCTCGGCTTTTTCGGCTCCGCGGGCTGGATAGAACAGCCAAACGGGCCGGATCCGGCCCGCGGGCCGTAGTTTGCCCACGGCTGCTCTACAACTTCAGCCACTGTTTAAGCCAATAGCCTCTAAGACACACACACACACACACACACACACACACACACACACACACACACACAGCGAGGCTTTGTCCTTTCCCTTCAATGCATATTTGTTTTGTTCCACCGTATGTCCAGAGGGCTGGCTTCATCACACTCCCAGTTCACAGTGGCCTCTCATGACTTGTGCCTGCAGTTGCCTAGCGGACGTTCTTTCTTTTCCCTTACCCGCAGCCCACACCCTTTCTCTTCCCCCTCCTCATTAGTCAGCCTTTCTCATCAGTTCAATGAACATCATTTTGTTGGAATATATTTTTGTAAGGAGTGTATGGTTTTCCCCACACATTTTAAATTAATGCAAGAATGTTGTCTGGTATATCAAAGCTTATTCTTTTTTTTTTCAACTCAGCACTATTTTTGAAAAGGACTAGACTATCTTTTAAATTAGTTTTAGGTTATAGAAAAATTGAGTGAGAAGTACAGAGTTCCCATACATTCCATCTCCATCCCTTCTCCCCATGTTTACAGATTCCCCTATTATTAACAACTTGCATTTGTGTGGTACATTTTCTGTAATGGATAAGCTAATATTGATACATTATTACCTGAAGCCAACAGTTCACATTAAGGTTCACTCCTGGTGTATATATTCTATAGGTTTTGGACAAATGTATAATAACATGTATCCATCATTATAATATCATACAGAATAGTTCCACGCCCTAAAAATCATCTGTGTTCTGTCTATTATCCCTCCCTCCCCTCTAGCCCCTGGCAACCTGTGATTTTTTTTTTTTTTTACTCTCTCCATGGTTTAACCTTTTTTTTTATAATGTCAGATATTTGGTATCATAGAGTATCTAACCTTTTCAGATTGGCTTCTTTTACTTAGCAATATACATTTAAGGTTTTTACAAGTCTTTTTGTGGTTTGATAGTTCATTTCCTTTTAGCTCTGAGTAATATTCCATTATATGGACGTACCATAGTTTTTAATCCATTCTCCTATTGGAGGACAACAGTTGCTTCCAAGTTTGGGAATTATGAATAAAACTGCTATAAACAATCATGTGCAGGCTTGAGTGTAGATCTTGTATTTTTAAGGCCCACTCAGTTGTTATTTGTACAGTCAATGTAAAAACATAAATGTGGCTGTCTGATTCTCCAAGGTACTCTGTGGTGTGCGCCCAACACATTTCATTCTCTTCTCTTCTAGCGATGGCATCCTCATTGATTCCCAGTCTGTCACCATGACTAAGTTGCCATAATCATCCCCATGTCTCCTTGTGGTCCTGTGTAAGAATTTCCTTGTTATATTTATGTTTGGGAGCTGGATGTATTCCTGGATATGCATAGACTTAATTTGACTAGATTGTATCAGCTTGTTCTCCAGAATGAAGGAAACAGTCCCCCTTTCCCCCAGCTGGGCATGAAAATCCCAGGTCTCATACACCTTCACCAATTCTTGCATTGGCCGGATAAAGTGTATCATTCTCATGAATATAAAAAGATACCTCATTGCTCTCTTAATTTGCTTTCCTCTGATTACTGAGTTTGAGCTCATTAACCTTTTGAGCCCCCTCTTTACATAAATTGCACATTTATGTCCCTTTACTGTCTATCTTCTCTATGTACAAAGTGTCCTTGTGGTCTTAAGGTGAGTCTACATTCTCTGGAATGCCTCAGTCTCTGGAGTAGGGTAACAGTCTTAGCAGTTCCTTTCCTCCCACCACACACAGCAAATCCTTGCACATTTTCTAATGCCCAGCTGCTCTGTGCCAAGAAGATGCATGCTAATTGTGCTCTGACGTGCCAGACCCAAGGTTTTCAGATCCTGTTGTGATGAAAATGCATAGAAATGGCATACAGAGTTTTGTACATTATAGTATCAGTTTTATAGAAAGAGGGTTTATCATGGTAACAGGAAGATATACACTGAGTGGCCAGATTATTATGATCTCTGAACACATAATAATCTGGCCACTCAGTGTGTGTGTGTGTGTGTGTGTGTGTGTGTGTGTGTATTAGAGGCCCAGTGCATGAATTCGTGCTTGGGTGGGGTCCGGCCAGCCTGGCCAGAGGGAGGGGACATGGGCGGTTGGCCGGCCTGCCTGCTGGTCAAACTCCTGGTCCAGGGGACAATTTGCATATTAGCCTTTTATTATATAGGATATACACTGAGTGGCCAGATTATTATGCATTCAGAGATCATAATAATCTGGCCACTCAGTGTATACTGAATTCTCTTTAATTAGAAATGACAAGCTCAGCAAGGTTTTAAAAAAGAAACGAAGTTGGCAGTGGGTTATGGAAAAATGAGTCTGTTACATTGCACAACCTCACTCCTAATATATATGCCTTATTTGAGGGGCTTGTTTGCAGAGTAAATACACTTTTAGTTTTACCTCGCTGCTTAGTTATTAATACAGCTGAAGAAATAAAAATAATCTTGCTAGCTGTTTTTTACTACTCATGATTTTGTTTAAAATATATTAATTTAGTGAGATTATACATGTCATTCATTGTACAGTGATATTTTGTTGTAAGTACTTTTTTAGTCCAAAGATTTTTATTTTCTGAAGACTTTTTTTTTTAAAAAACGGGAATTCAAATATTCTAAACACAGTGCTTTTGTGTCCCATTTAACTGTCAGTATCTGATCTGCTCATTTCATTTTTTTTCTCCCAAATGGTTAACTTGTGAGGAGTTTCTGGCATAGACTAATGGAAGGATCTCTTCCCATTTTAAAGTGAAAAAGGAGAAATTTTAGATAGAGAGAATCCTAGGTGACTACCTGGGGGGCAGGGGAAGAGAAGCAGGAATGTGATTTTGTGGTATGAGTCTTTTTGTATAAAAGAAAACTTGAGGTTTTTTTTGTTTGTTTGTTGTTATTGTTTTTGTAATTCCAGAAACTATATAAAGGTCTACTCTGTATAACTGGATCTCTATTTTAGTATCTCATTTGAATTTCCTCTTCCTAATTTCTGGTAACTTCTAAGCCCCCAGTAACCCATACTATATGCTCTTGGGGTAATACTTACATCCTGTAGAACTTCCTTCCCTGTCAAAAATTTGAACAAGATGTAGGGTCCCTTAAGCAGCGGATCTAAAATGCATGTTGAGTAAATAAGCAAGTGAATGTGGTAAAGACTTAAAGCTTGATTTCTTCTCCCCAGGAAGGTCTGAATTTTAATAGATGTACCTTGGAAAAATGAAACAAAACAAAACAAAAATCCAAACCTTGAAAACCTGAAACCATTAACCTCTGTAAAAGGGTTTTGGGGTGACCAAACGTCAGTGGGGATGAGTACAGGGCCGTGGTCGGCAAACTGCGGCTTGCGAGCCACATGTGGCTCTTTGGCCCCTTGAGTGCGGCTTTTCCACAAAATACCACGGCCTGGGCGAGTCTATTTTGAAGAAGTGGCATTAAAAGAAGTTCAAGTTTTAAAAATGTGGCTCTCAAAAGAAATTTCAATCGTTGTACTGTTGATATTTGGCTCTGTTGACTAACGAGTTTGCTGACCACTGGTACAGGAAATCATGCACCATCAGATGACACCTCAGAGGCAGCTACCAAAGTTACTCAATTATAGTTCAATTTTATTCCACTCAGACCAACCCTCTCTGGGCTTGCCTGAGATGGTTCTCTCGATCCCCATCTCACAGATTTAGTATGAAACATTTGTCAGAATTGTACATGAGGGGACTACAGTGACACCAAAGGGTAGGAAACAACTCTTCCTGGGGAAATCCAGCAGGCTTCCTAGAAGAAGCATCATTTGAATTGTATTCTCTAGATCTTAGAGAATGAGGAGGAGTTCAGCAAGTGACTAAATAATAAAGGGAATGAAACACTAAAAATGCCATGGGCCCTCAGAGGGAAGGCAGGGGGGCGGGGGAAGGGTAGATGGGAAGAGATCAACCAAAGAACTTGTATGTGTATATGCATAACCCATGGACACAGACAACTGGGTGGTGGAGGCCTGGGGCAGGGGCAGGAGCAGGCCAGAAGGGGTCAATGGGAGAAAAAGGGGGACATATGGAATACTTTCAACAATATATTTTTTAAAAAATTAAATAAAAAACATACCATGAACCAAACTCATCCTATCTAATAAAAGAGTAATATGCAAATTGACCATCACTCAAACACACAAGATGGCTGCCCCCATGTGGTCAAAGATGGCTGCCCCCATGTGGACAGAAGATGGCCACCACAAGATGGCCATCAGGGGAGGGCAATTGGGAGAGACCAGGCCTGCAAGGTAGGGCAGTTGGGGGCAATCAGGCCAGCAGGGGAGGGAAGTTGGGAGGGACCAGGCCTGCAAGGGAGGGCAGTTGGGGGCAATCAAGCCTGCATGGAAGGGCAGTTGGGGGGGACCCAGGCCTACAGGGGAGAGCAGTTGAGGGGGGACCAGGCCTGCAGGGGAGGGCAGTTAGAGGTGACCAGGCCTGCAGGGGAGGGCAGTTAGGAGTGACCAGGCCTGCAGGGGAGGGCAGTTAGGGGAAAACAGGCTGGCAGGGGAGCAGTTAGGCATCAATCAGGCTGGCAGGGGAGTGGTTAGGGGGTGATCAGGCTGGCAGGCAGAAGTGGTTAGGGGCAATCAGGAAGGCAGGCAGGCGAGCAGTTGGTAGCCAGCAGTTCTGGATTGTGAGAGGGATGTCCTACTGGGATCGGGCCTAAACGGGCAGTCGGATATCCCTCAAGGGGTCCCAGATTGGAGAGGGTGCAGGCTGGGCTGAGGGACAACCCCCCACCCCCGTGCACAAATTTCGTGCACCAGGCCTCTAGTATTATATATAACCAATAGAGAGAAACATCATTTGCCAAATCCCCCACAGCCATGTTCTTTGGGACACCTTGCTGAAGTAGTTGAAGATATGATGGGCACATACCATTCCACTATCCCTGCTCCTCTTACATTCAGGTCACCTTTTTCAAGGGCAGTCTTTTCTCTTTTCATTCTTAGGTTGCCTTGGTACAAGTCTGTATTGTGACAATCAAGGTTGATTGTCTTGGATTAGTTATACCAATGAGCTTAATTTTCCTTTTGAGCTGTTAACCATTCCAAATGTGCTTGAGTCTATGATTAGTTTTGCTGAAGAGATTTTCTGTTTGGGAACGTGGGTAGCTTTTCAACCCTGTTTTTCTGGCAGCATTATGCAGATTTAATAAGAATTCGGGTTATAGAAAATTTGGGGAGACGAAGAGATGTTAAACCAATATTATTTTAATATTTATTGCCTCTGAGCCTATTCTGAGCAATGAAGGAGAAATGGCTGCTACTTGAGAGGTCAGAGTTAAAGAAATGACCATATCTTTTTAATTATAAAGCCTGATGTTCCCTTTGTGCACCCCCCTGCCCTTAATCTTCTTTGAGGAAAGAACATAGCTAATAGGGAAAGACCATCTCTGCCTTCTGTGTCTTATCTGAGATGGCAAGACCATTTCATCATTCTCTTGAATAAACAGATACTGCATGCTAAATACTTGTTGACATTTCCATAGCAAAGGTGAGCGTTCCAGTTATGGGGCTCTAAAAAAAGGGATTTGGACAAAGGCACAATGGATTTCTGGATATTTATTGCAAGAATGTGCATCTGAAAAGAATCATAAGAAAATACTAAGACAGAAAGGGAGGTATTTAAGCAGGGTAACCAGGAAAGCTGGCTCTTAGTCTCAGAGAGATACCTGGCTTGTGTGAGCCAGTCTGCCAAGACCTCATCTACATTCATTTGTCCATAATCTCTTTTCAGTCTTTTTTTTTTTTTTTTAAGATTTTTAAAATCGATTTTTAGGGAGAGAGAGGAAGGGAGAGGGAGAGAGAGAAAAACATTGATGTGAGAGTGAACATTGATCAGCTGCCTCCTGAACACCCCACACTGGGAATTGAGCCTGCAACTTGGGCATGTGCCCTGACCTGGGAATGCAAACTGCCACTTTTTGGTATATAAGATTATGCTCCAACCAACTGAGCCATACTGGCGAGTCTTTTCAGTTTACTTTTATCACAGAGACTCTGATGTATGGAAGGTGGCACCAGAGAGGGACAGATAACTACTGCTTCACTATAATAAAAATTTGGCTGTAGTTTAATGTCAGTGAAGCAAGTATACAAAGATTTCACCCATGTAGGAAGCTACAGTTCATTGCCTCATGTTCCATCATGGCCCCCGCTAGGTTGACAGAAAGCCACACCCCAGGTCTACAGTAGTGCAGTGTGGGAAAACACCACTCTCCTGGGTAGAAGCCCTCTGTGTCTTAGATGTACACATAGGCTCACCCAGGCACACAGCCGCTCACAGGGAAACCCTTGATGTATGGGCTATCAATCCTCAGTGTGTTTACAGAGAGATCCCCAACTGGGATCTCCTGCTGGAGGAAATACTAGATATGATACAGCACACAATACATTTCAATTAAAGCAAAGAGGAGTTGCTACTTTATAGAGTGCAATACGAAGCTAGAAGATGTGTCCCAAATGTAAAATTGAAAGATAGAAGTCTTGGCAATATTAGATAGTATCTTTCTAGGTATGCAATAATTTGGAAGAGATCACACTGCATTTCCTTTCTTACCTTCAACAGTTTATTCCAAATCGAGGTGAAATCAGGTTAAAATGATTGGTGTCTGACTGGACATTAGAAAGGACTCAGCTAGAGGAGACACAGTGTGTACAGACTGGAGGAGCAAGGCAGAGAGAGAGAATAGCTCACCCATTTTGCCTTGGTGATAACCCAAGCAGAGGTCTGGTTGTATTAATGAATGTTATGTGCACTTTAAGTGCATGGCTTCTCTTGATAAACATAGTTCAAACCATCACTAGATTTGATAGCAGGAAGGAAACTCTCCAAGTAAAGAATGGGCCCTAGTTCTCCTCTTTTGCCCCTAAGTTACAACTGTCCCTTAGGAGTTTCTAAAGCTTTGTGATTCCTAATGTCATTACCATGTTCCGTTGCCAGGGGTCTGTGATTCTTTCAGCATTCTACCCTATTATGGATTTAAACCCTTCTTTTTGTTCTCCATCAATAAGGTTGATATTTTCAAGGTAAACTTTACTTTGAAAATGATGATCTGATCAAAGACTATCAAAAGAAAAACTAATGGAACTAAGAAAAAAGCTATAAAATACAATTTTATTTTTTGTCTTAGAAAAGACTATATTGTGACCTCCAAATAGCTGGAGCTATTATATTGGCTTTAAGTTCTTAATCTCTTGATTCCTGATTGCCACTTGGGTATGGGGATTTTTATTTTCTCTTATTGCGACCATTTTCAGGACCATTTGCTCCTATTCCAGTCATAGGGCAGAAAAAATTTTTGTACCTTCACATGTCTTAGGTTATCTGGCTGGGGCCCTAAGAAATTAGACTGTCAAAAGACAGACTAAAAGGAGAAGGACAAACAGAAGTTTACTACTTTACATTGTACATTCACATGGAAGTGCATTCACATTCACATGAGTAGTGCATTCACATTCACATTCACATGAGTAACCCAAAAGGGTGGTTAGAATGCTGGCTTACATAGCATATTAGGTTAAATAAGGTGAATGGGGTTTGGGGCTTCTGTGGGGAGGAGGCTAGTCATGGGAAGGGAACCAGAGAAAGGGTTGGTTGTTTAGTCAAGTTTGTTAGGCAGATTTAAGCCAGGGCCTTCTCCATTGATGAATTATTAAAAGTCCTCTTCAATCTTGAACAAGAGAGGGAAACACCTTTATAAATGAAAATTTCCCTTCTATATATAAATATATTTTACAAAAGGATACCATATGCTCTATTTTTAAAGCTTTTCCTGGTCTACTGGTTCTCAATGGCCTTTAGCTCAAAATAACCCACATGCGAAGGAAGCATATTTTAAGGTGACATATTCTGGTCCCCGTCACAATGAAAACCAGAAGATCTTGTTTTAATGTCTTAGCCTCCTTTGGGCATCTTCATTAAACTCCTTGCCATGGCTCTTTCATTGGTAATGGCTGATCTGTCTACTTTGTTACCCTAAGGCCATGATATCCACCTCATGGGAAAAATGGCAATATACTAACCATCATACATATGTGTTGAAACATTTTTCACCCAAGAAACTGAGATCATCAAAGAAACAGTAATTTAAAGTTAATTTAGGTGTTTTCCTTATATTTCTGGAAAACAGTGAAGGGCATTCATTGCTCATAGCATAACATTTATTTTTTTCTCTTTTAACAACTTCCTTCATACCACTCAGGTGCTCTTGACTGATTTATTTGCAAACTCCTTAAATAGATCTTGCATCCCACCCCCATCAATATCAGGAGTTTTTCACTAATCTAAGCCAATGCATCCTTTCTTTTCTACCCCTAGCCCTTATTTCTGTACCTCACTCCCTTCTTTTATTCTGCATTACATGGACCCAAATTACTGCCCTAGCGATAGATGGCTGTCAGTGAAGTAGCAGAAGCCTCCTCAGCAAGTTGAGGTAGAAATAGAGAAAGTGAAGCCAGGACCCTTTTTAATGGGCAGGGGGAGGGGGAAGGTTGCGTACTTCCATGTAAATAATTTTTGTTTTTCTATACTTGGAATAAGATTAGACATAGTTGACCTGGGAGAGTCTTGTGCCTAGTCTTCTTTATTTAAAAGATTTATATATAATTAACATATAGCATTATATTAGTTTCAGGAATACAACATCATGATTTGATATTCAGACATATTGTGAAATGATGACCACAGAAAGTCTGGCTAACATCTGTCACCAAACACAGTTACAAAATTTTTTCTTGTCATGAGAACTTTTAAGATCTATTCTCCTAACAACTTTCAAATATGCAATACAGTATTATTTAAACTATAGTGACCATGCTGTATATTACATCTGTGTCTAGTCATCCTCAAAAGATGAACTGGACAGGTCCCATACTTCAGTCCCTTTACTCACTACCCCTGTTTCTACCCATGTCCCTCATCGATAGCATTAGGCCCAGCCATTTCTGATCCTGAGATAACCTGTTGTTAATTATTTGAGTTGTTGGTATAACAAAGCTGTGGCCTAGACATTTGGAATCATTTTAATCAAAAGCTTTGAAAGTATCAATATTAATCCCAATTCTTTCACATTCATCAAATCTCTTTTTCTCCATTAAAAAAGAGAAAAATTCTCCTTGCAATATTTTTGAGATGGTATGCTTACCCTCCTAGGCATATTTACTGCTGACCTCAGATATGTGAGTTTTACTTTAATGTGGCTTTCAAGAAAGGCATATTAGAGCTCAAAATAGCAAAAGCACATTTGAAATAGTTGTGGGAATTGAGAAGATATGATATTGGGAATGTTGAAAGTAGATTCTTCTTTAAAAAAATTTTTTTTTCAATAGAGTTTCTGGATCAGCGCTCCCCTCCCCCTCAACAAGAAACTCTATGCTTTGCAGGAACACAGTGGTTTAATAAAATTGGCCTTCTTCCTTCTACTAAAAGTTTACCTGCGAGAGCCCCGAACATAATAAAATCAGATTATGAAGGCAATCATATTTACTTGTAATAAATCAAATCTTGCAGACATCAGTTAAGTCTCCCTCCTGCACTGGGACAATATCGCGCGTGCATACATCAATACCTGAGGTGTCAGAAATATATTTCATAAGTTCAGAAAAATTGCACATACACTTGCAGCACCATTATGAGCAGTGAATTTGTAATGTGAACATTATGATGTATAAAGTGGCTTTGTTCCTACATTTAATAAGCACCGGATGTCAAACCCACAAACATAATGGAATTTGCTGGTGATTTCTTACCATTAAATGTAGGTTATTGTTTTCAGAAAAAAAAGAGAGAACATTTCCATGCTTTGCTACCATTACCCATTTCTAAGCACACAACCTCCTTCCATATAAGACAGCCTTTTTAAATGAGTAAATAAATAAATAAAACTAGACCCACCACTGTGACATTAAATTAGGTTGGACTAAAATAACCATTGACTCCACTCTTTGTCTAGAATTAGCTGCTATGAAAATATATGCCTTTCCTTTTCAGAGACATCTTTCAAAATTACACCAGTCCGAAAACGCACTGTCTTCTGTAAAAAGGTCCCAATACAATATGTCATTTTCAGGATGGATTCATGGAAATTTTATGGCTCTTTCCTGCAACCCAATACTACAAATTGCTAGCTTATTTATAAAGGGTTATAAAGTGGAGTTTGAGTTGAAAGAGTTAGTAAATTTTACAGAGATTATTTGGAGGAGTTGGCACTTGTGTGTATTTAAGTATCTTTTAATAATTTCATAGGTTTATTACAAGAATGAGTCTATGGCCCTCTTTTGAGAATCTTTAAAAAACTAGTTAATGAGTCATAAAAATAATTGTAGACTATATCCTTTCATACGTTTTTTGAAATAATAATCCCTCAGCATTCTATATGTATAAGGTCTTGCTGCTTCAGGACATTAGTATTTCAATTCTTTTTGGAGGGGGGATAGTTAGAGAAGTTGGAGAGTCTGGGAGGGGCAGCTGTAAAATTGGTAAATCTGTGAGGAACCAATGTTTTATGCAGACTAGTGCATATCATGCACCTGATGATGCTGGAAATGCGGGACCTACTGGGCAAAAGTAACATCCATCAGCCAAGTTCAATGCTTTATGTCACATCTCAAGCAATGACATCTGGGAAGATTTCCCAGATTCTCCAGGAGCTTTTTCATTCTCTCCCACTCTGTTCCACAACTTCCACTGTTCTGTCCTTTTCCATGCCACTTCCTTTTTATTAGGGTACATCTTAAAAATGCACCTTGTATTAAGCATTTTTGTAAACTGAAATATTTGATGAAGTCTCTTTTTTCATGTGGATTATGAGATAAGAAGATAAGACAAGGACAGTCTACAAAGGGGTCATAGAAGAGCTTCTACATGTTCAAGTGGGTGTTTACTGGCAACAAAGGTGAGTTCTGAGAGGAGAAAGTGCACTGAACTAAGTGGTGGGTTTGAGAGGGGACTGTGAAGACAGGTATTGTATTTACAGGGAATACAGACAGAGGGAAGAAAGGCCTGGAAACATACTTTTCACTATCTGGCAGAAAGGCAATTCATTACTGTTTAATTTTATTCTTTAAATTTTGCCCAAAGGAATTTCAAGCACGTCTCCAGAAAAAGTTCAGCTTGTTTACTTATCACAGAGTATTTTCAGATGGAACATTTTCCCCTTTTTGATGTCGTAGAAGTAAGCATTTCCATTCATAATTGATCTCAGAGATGCTACTTCAAACACCACCCACAATGTGTTTCAAATGGTATTTAAAGTGTTCTGTGTGTTATTGTTCATAAGACTTATGTCAGACACACAGTAGAAAAGCAAAGTTCATTGCTGCAAGGAACTGAAAACATCCATTTTGTTGCTCTCAAATTAAGGAAAAAGACAGAAAAGGAGGAAGAAGAAAAGCAGACAAAAGAGAAGGAGGAAGAGATAAACTAACATTGCTTGAACACTTACACCCACCTTTGTACCAAGTTCCTCTCATATATTTCCTCACATCAACCACACAATGACTTTTGAAGCAACTATTAAAGTTATCCCTATAGTTATGAACTGGGAATTCAATATAGAGAGATTAAGAAAATTTCACAAAATTCCTAAGAGGTAAAATTGTGTTTGAAACTCAAGTCTATTTGTTCCAAAGCTGGTGTGATTATCCACTGCATTTTCTAATAAGACTATCAAAAAGGGCAATTGGCCTAGTTGGTATGGCTCAGTAGTTGAGCAGGGACCTATGAACCAGAAGGTCAAGGTTTGATTCCCTGTCAAGGCACATGCCCCTGGTTGTGGGCTCCATCCCCAGTAGGGGGGACCAGGAGGTAGCTGATCAATGATACTATCTAATCATTGATGTTTCTCTCTCTGAAATCAATAAAAAATATATTTAAAAAAATAAGGGCAATTATCTGATATTTTCATTTGTTTACAAATTTACCTAATTTAATTGAACTCAGCCTTTAGGCTTGATGGGTTTCAAATCCTTTTCTTATTGCCATACAGTTGGCAGTGCAAAGGAAAACTAAACTGGCAGGTTTGATTTTCAGTTATCCAGTTAAAACTTTTTGGGTGATTGATACAATTTTTTTTTATTAGTAGTGGAGATTAAGCACCAGTAGGAAGGTAAAATGTCTTTACTGTGTCTGAATTGATGAGGATACGCTTGAAAATAACTTGATTCCTTAATGATCGTCATTCATATTATCGGTTGTTAAACAGAGTATGTAAAGTCTTTAGTGTGCTGGCTTTGTCATGTGTCAACATGGCTATACTGAGCTACAATTTCCAGAGTTCCATTTCCTATATGTTTCTGGCTAAGGTGAGCCACCAGAGAGATTCTTCTATGAGATTTGAGTTACAGCAGCCATTCTGTAACTCGCACATTTTGGTTTATCTGCTGGCTCGCTCCTTGCTGTGGGGCAGCAAGCAGGCTGGCAGATGCCCACCGTGCCATGGATCCTCCAACTCCTCTGACTCCTGTGCTAGGTGAGTGTCCAGCTGCATGATGAAGGTTACCATCTTCTCTGGCAGCATTCCCATACCATCAAAGCCAAAGGCAGTGTAACTGATGTGGCGTCAGTCCATCCCTGTGGGTTCCAGCTCATGCTGTGGACCCCAGTTTGTCCTTCTCATTCCCAATGTTATGGAATGAATTGTGCCCCTCTTCCAACCCCAAGAAAGTTGTGTTGAAGTCCTTATCCCCAGTACCTCAGAGTGAGACCTTATTTGGAAATGAGGTATTTACAGAGGTCAAGTTAAAAAGGGGTCATTAAGGTGAGTCCTAATCCAATATGACCAGTGTCCATATGCAATGGGGAACTTTGGACACAGACATGCACAGAAGGATGACTATGAGAAGACACACAGGGAAAAGGTAAAGGATAAAAGTGATGCATCTAAAGCCAAGGGATGCCAAAGACTGGTGGCAAACCCCGGGAAGTTCCCAACAAGGAACCCATCATGACATTCAGTCCTCTAGCCTCCAGAACTGTGAAACCTTCATTTCAGACCTCTAGCCTCTAGAACTGTGAGACATTAAATTCCTTGAATCTAATTTTAAGCCTCCCGGTTTATGATACTTTGTTGAGGGCAGCCCTGTAGAGCTCAACCCCCAGTATGAGAAGCTAGTACAACTGTCTTGCAAAGACTTAATCAGCTCCCACAATCATGTAAGATCTAGTCCTGGCCACAAGTCCATAGTGGTTCTGCTTCTCTGATTGAGTCCTAACTGATGGGAAAAGAAATTAGTTTAAAAAGGACCATAAAGCTTCAAGACAGTTGCACAGTAGGAAATTTAAGGGTAACAAGACAAGAGATACTACTGTGATAGTGATATTCCGTTATTCCATAACAAACAGAATAAACCTGAATCTTAGTGAGAAAAGCTGACAGCTTATAACAAAAGTTCTTTTCCTCTAACATAGGCTGTGCTATTAAATTTGTCAGTTTATTGATGGTGCCTGTGTTAACTAAACACATTACAAGCTCTGAACAATTTATGCTCTTTCAAAAAAGATGACTACAAATTCAGGGAATACTGTCCTATGTATTACTGTATACAGTTTAACTATCATTTATTAATATTGTAACTTTCTTTGAAAAAATATCAATGTTGGCAGGTATTACTTTATTAAAACCCTACCACTGTCCTTGTGAGTGAAGAGATAGCACAATTAGTTATCACTCTTTTCAACACACTCTGGGCCCAGCAGCTAATCAGCAGGAAAGCATAGAGCACACCGGTGGTTGTGTGAATCCCCAACTAATGTGGTATTTCCTCATAGAAAGAGCAAATTTCCAGCGAAGTTGTTGATTTCTTGGCATTTTTTAATAAAAATTATTACAATAATTATTTGTCCTTAAGATTCCTCATTGTTTTGGATTTAAACAGAGGAAAACGTATTTGTTACAGAACCATATATCCCAGCAAAAAGGAAATGTATTCAAGTTCTTTTTCTCCAGGAACAAAAGCATTTTAATATCTTAAAATTTGCCTTTGAATCATCAGCATGATATTTCTATATTGCAAAGTATCATCTTGTAAGTTATTTTTTGTTTAATTTTCTTTCTTAAAGAGTTTAATCAGATATTAAGAAAGCTACTTGAGACTGAACTGTTTGAAATGCATTTTTTAACTAGTTTTGGCAAAACTAGGACTTGGTGGTCATTCCTTAAATACTGCTTCTCTGTCTTTAATCTAGGCATCAGTTCAGCTGTAAACTCTTAGAAGTTACTAGTCCACCCCTGGTAGATTTGTAATTTAATATGTTTTGCAAGGTAGAACACAAGAACAAAGCTAATCAGTACAAGCTCACAGTATCTAATGGCTGTAAGCTTGGTTCTGGGGTTGCTTCTTCACTTGCTACCATATAATTTATTTATATTAGTGTGGAGAACTTTGATACAGAATATTAATCATTTTTTCAAATTCCATTTCCCCATTTTACCCTGTTGTGCATGCTGCAACCAATAGAATTACCTAATACATCCATTTAGGCACTTGACAATCTCTTGTAAAGAGGATCTATAAAAGGTGTGTGTATTTTAATAGCCTGCTATGTTTCAATTGTCTTTTTAAAATCCTATATACTAAAGAGGTAATATGCAAATTGACAATCACCCCAACACACAAGATGGCTGCCCCCATGTGGTCAAAGATGGCCACCCCCATGTGGAAACAAGATGGCCACCACAAGATGGCTGGCAGGTGAGGGCAGTTGGAAGGGACCAGGCCTGCAAGGAAGGGCAGTTGGGAGGGATAAGGCATGCAGGGAAGGGCAGTTGTGGGGGACAAGGCCTGCAGGGGAGGGCCTTTTGGGGAGGACAGGCCTTCAGGGGAGGGCAGTTGGGGGTGACCAGGCCTGCAAGGGAGGGCAGTTGGGGGTGACAAGGCCTGCAGGGGAGGGCAGTTGGGGGCGACCAGGCCTGCAAGGGAGGGCAGTTAGGGGTGACCAGGCCTGCAGGGGAGGGCAGTTGGGGGCGACCAGGCCTGCAAGGGAGGGCAGTTGGGGGTGACAAGGCCTGCAGGGGAGGGCAGTTGGAGGCGACCAGGCCAGCAGGGGAGCAGTTAGGCGTCGACCAGGCTGGCAGGGGAGTGGTTTGGGGGTGATCAGGCTGGCAGGCAGAAGCGGTTAGGGGCAATCAGGCAGGCAGGCAGGCAGGTGAGTGGTTGGTAGCCAGCAGTCCTGGATCCCATTGGGATCGGGTCTAAATGGGAAGTCGGACATCCCTCAAGGGGTCCCAGATTGGAGGGGGTGCAGGCTGGGCTGAGGGACACTCCTCCCTCCCCCGTGCATGAATTTTGTGCACCGGGCCTCTAGTAATAAGATAGGAGGAAAAAAGTAATAGAAGTTCATTCTACCAGAGATTTTTGACAGAATAACAATTAATTATTGGATTACTTCAACCTCCTCATGCAAATTAACTTATTTGCTTGGATAGTCAAAATGGTGAGCTTAAAGATAGCTGTAGGGGGTGACATAATTATGGTAGTTAAGAATAAAACATTTCTGGTTTAGGAGAATCACAGATATTTTTGCAGAGCAAGTAAACAGGAAATGACCTTGTATATATTTTTTATGTTGCTCTGTCCCCATCAATTAGAGATATGTTGGGAGCAAAGTCAGTCAGTTCTCTCTAAAGGGGAGATGGAGGGAGGGGAAATAGGAGATAGTAGGAGTAGAAGGAGTCGGAAAAGGATTCATATACCAGCAAACCAGCAAGTGTTAAAGAGACAGTGCTTTACTTGTGTGAATTATCAAGCTATAGTAGTATTTGCAACCAAGTAATTAATGACTCTATTCAACAAAGCAGTTCAGAGTAGATAAAATAGGCAGACCTGGCAATATAGCAGAAAAATGGAACAAGACCTCCTAATAAATAAAGAGCCAAAACCAAAATGAGTGTTGCATTGTGTTTGAATAGAGTTCCATTTGGGGTATTTACATGTAGGTGTTCATATTTCTTTTAGTAATGTTCTGTATTGTATACTTTCTTAAGACTTGTTAAGCAAAGTCATAATTAACTTATCATTTCATAAAATATGTTTACTTTAACAGAAAAGCAACTTTGCCAGGGTCATTGGTGTGGGAGAAAGCAAATTAATTAGCTCTCAGAAAGCCTAGCTCCTGGTTCTAATTTTGCCATCAGAACTTTTTTCACCTTGGGTAAGTGATTATTTAAAAAGCCCTTATTTCTATATCTGTGAAATAGAGAATCTGGAGAAGAGCAGTGCTTTTAAAAAACTTGGTTTTCAGCCTTGAAATAACGTGTTCAAGCAGAAATCTTAGCTGGAAACCTAGTGTGCAAATCTAGAGCTGCTCACCTTGAAGCTGAGGTGGAGAGAACAGCCGCTGCCCTTGCTACCCACTAAGGTCAGACAGCCAGGGGCAGCCTCCACTAGAACCGCAAGCATCAGAAAGTGAATAGCCCTCCAGGACCTATGTTGTTGAATGATCATATATCCCACCTTCCTGGAGCCCTTGGTGTGCTTATTTCTCCTTCCAAGTCAGTCTGAAATGCCTGGTGATCTGATTTGGGGACTTGCCATATACAATTATGCTGGTTCCCTTTCTTTTAGTTTCTCTTAGTGGTCATGTTTTGAAGTTTCTCTTCTCTTGGAATTGGACATCTCCAATTATTATTAAAACTGTCCATTATGTCACATTAACACATCGGCTCCCCTTTGCTCATTCATGTCTCAGGGAACACTTGATTTGGATTATACTAATAGTTACACAGCCTAGAGAAAACCTTCCCTCACCAACTGACATCAACCTGTCACTCTTCACTTAACCTACAAAGTTCAGGCTGCCCTCCAATCTGAGCATATGCTAATGTTTTACAATGTCAAATGCCTTGTATATAATTGTGCTACAGATTAGTGTATGAAATAAAATAATTAATGAGGAATTCATTTAGTCATAGTGTTTGTACTTATGCTGTCAACTAGAACAACCTATTGATTTCTCTTAGGTTGCCATTATTTTAGTCATTACTACCAGCTGAGGATTAAATAAGAATTGTAATAGTATTTTGCAAGTACATGTGATTCACATATTTAAGTTTTTAATTTATTGTTTTGAATCACAAAATATACAGCATGGTTTTAAATCTCTAAGGCTTTACCAGACTCATAACAAAAAATAGTATTTCTAGCTCCACTTCCCCCTGTACCTGATTCTTATCTCTGGCAGGTTAATCCATTAGCACAATCTTCTAGTATTTGCCCCCATATTTCTAAATAATATCTTTATTTTTAAAATTTCATTTAGATATTACCTATTGACCATTGACTAACCACTCTAACCCAACCACCTTGAAAAGAACACATCCATTTCTATCAAATACCTAATGCAGTTACATCACAATTTACTTAAGTCAATAGTCCATGTTTACATGGTTATGGCTCTATGAATGTTATTTATAGTTGAATCAATGATTATATTTCTAGGTAGTATTACTTTATGTTTTTCCTGGAGTTAATAATTGCTTTGCTCTTTCATGTTCTCTGTTACTTCAGTACATTTTAGCCACAAACTCTTTTTTCAAAATAAATTTTTATTGATTTCAGAGAGGAAGGGAGAAGGAGAAAGAGATAGAAACATCAATGATGAGAGAGATTCATTGATAGGCTGCCTCCTGCATGCCCTCTACTGGGGACTAAGCCAGCAACCTAGGCATGTGTCCTGACCTGACCAGGAATCCAACTGTGACCTCCTGGTCCATAGGTGGATGCTCAACCACTGAGCCATGCAGCTGGGCATACACAAACTCTTTTTAGAAGTGTAATTATTCACATAATATATCTCAAAAACATCAGGTAATCTGCTAGTTTTATTTTCCCCTTCTTGTGATATTTCCATATTTTTGCTCCAATTTGGTCTTTTTTTGCTGTCTTGTCCTAGGTTTTTGCCACAGTTCCAGGATTTTACTTCATTGTCCTGTATCTTCTGTTACTTGAATCACATGTTTTGTTTTGTTTTCTTTCTTTCTTTATTTTTTTGCTTCATTTTGGTGTAGCACATTCTCTAGTGGATTTCTAATAAAAAATGGAGGAACTACATTTCTTAAGAATTTGCATATCTGAGAATGTTTGTTTTTTAATACCCTTACATTTGGTTGATAGTTTGACTCTATGAGTTTTCTATGCTGAAAACTCACAATTTCAAAGGCATTTAATCATTATTTTCTATTTTTTAATTTTGCTTTGGAGAAATCCAGCATCATACTGATTCTTAATCTTTTGTGACATGTTTCATTTTTCTCCTCTTTGGACATATTTAGCATTTTCTTTTTAGTCATGGTATTCTGAAAACTTAGCATAATATGTTGAATGAATGACTACTCTCAATCTGAGAACTTATAGACTTTGATTTTGGAATATTTTAGTATGGTTATTTTTTATTTAATCATTTCTTTCCTTCTTTTTTGTTTATTTTTCTCATTCTGGAAATTCTATTATTTAGATTTTGAACATTCTGTACAGATCCTTTAATTTACTTATATTGTATTTCTCCTTTCCCATCTCTTTTGTTATTTGTTTAATTTTGTTTTGCTTTCTGGTTGTAGAAATAACCCAGGAATTACCTTATCTTCCATAAGTCTTAATGTATTTTTTATTTATCTTATCTATTATTATTTTCAATTATAGTTTTAAAATTTTCTGAGTGTTTTTTAAAATATAGCATTCTTTTTTATTACTGTAATAGCTTCTATTATCTCTCTAAAGATAACATTTTATAATATATTTTTTCTTCTGTTAGTGTTGTGATTCCTTAGAGTTCCCTCTTATTCTTTGCTTATTTTGACCCTTGTATTTCTGATAGAGGATTTCCTCAAATCTCTAGTGATCCTTAGCTCTCATTTATATTTGAGCACTGACTAAAGGGTTGTTTAGCAGCTCTATGCCCATGATCATGACTTGTTAGGTGATCCAATAGGAACTATGGGTTTAATTGGGAGATTCTTTCAGTTTCCTCTGAGAAGAATCTGTCAATCACCTGCCTGGGGTTATAAACTTGACTGCCAGTATTCTCTGTGCCAGGTGGAGGAAAGGGGCTGGTATTGTCATTGTCCTCTATGTAATATTCACTAGTCTTCTGTTTTTAGCTGTACTTGATGTTCCCAAATAGTCCCTCTGGTGGAACCTTCTCAGAGAGTGTACCTCCAATCATTCAATCTTTTGCTGGGATAAAGGAGGGATACACACCTCACTGTGTGAAGTAAGGGGGGTGGATTTAGGCTAAAGTGGCTATATAACTTGCAGGACCCAGTGCAAAATTAAAATGTCAAGCCACTTGTTCAAAAATTATTAAGAATTTAATGATGGCAACAGGAGAGCAATAAACTGCATGGGTGCCTCCTAAGTGTGGGACATGTGCAAATGCACAGGTTGCATGCCTGTGAGGCCATCCCTGGATTTAGGTATCAACTATTTCTCACATACATTTCAAAGTAATTTTCCTATTTACAGTCCTGCCTGTACTCCCATTCTTCAGAGGCACCCAATGCCTCCAGTGCCTAAGTTTATCATGCTTCTATAGTGCAACTGAGTTTGCTTCCTGGTTTTCCTTTCCTCCCCTAAGGCTGTCTCTTCACAGCAATTGATTTTCATGTTGCTTTAGTCATCTTTCTGCATTTGAAATTGCAAAATTGTGTTGACAACTTTCATATGTTGTCCTCATCTCTTGTTCTATTTGTCCTTATGGGTTTTTGTTTTCTTTTCACAAACCTATTTTCTCTTGTTGTACTATTGTTTTGGGAGAAAGTTGAAATAAGCCCTTGTCTTATAACTGTCATGTTTGATAGGAAATCTGAATTTCAATTTTATATTTCTCACAAAATCATTTCCCCTTTACTCCATTGATTTTTAAAATAGATTAATACGTTCTGTAAGGATCAAATTTTTCATTTAGTTAATAAATTATTATTTTAAAAATATTTTAAAAGAATACCTTACTCTCAACAAGCAGTAATAAAAGCATTTAATAATAACTTCTCCCTTGTTTTGATCATTACGCCAAGTTTGTTTTTTAAAAAAAATATGTTTTTATTGATTTTAGAGAGAGGAAGGAAGAAGGAGAGAAAGATAGAAACATACATGAAGAAAGAAAAACATCTATCAGCTGCCTCCCGCACACCCCCTACTGTGGGTTAAGCCCACAACCCTGGCATGTGCCCTGACCTGGAACCAAACCTCCAACCTCCTGGTGCACGGGATAAAACTCAACCAACTTAACTGTACAAGCTGGGCCCAAGTTAGTTTTTAGGAAGTACTTTCTATACTAAAGTGCCATATTATTTATTGATTTTAAAAATATATATTTTTATTGATTTCAGAGAGGTAGGGAGAGAGAGATAGAAACATCAATGATGAGAGAGAATCATTGATCAGCTGCCTCCTGCACACCCCACACTGGGGAATCGAGCCCACAACCTGGGCATATGCCCTGACTGGAAATGGAATCGTGACCTCCTGGTTCATAGGTCAACACCCAACCACTGGGCAACACTAGCCAGGCTACCCATATTATTAAACATTCAACAAATATTAATTGAGTACATCCTATGGGCCAGGTACTGGTCAGAATGCTTAATTATATTACATAGTTATAAAGTGTAACTATATTTAGTAGTCTTAGAACTGGGAGGGACCTTCGAGAAAGATGAGTTCAATTTCCTTACTTTAAATAGGATGGAAATTAAGCCGAGAGAGATTACTGTATCATGAACTCCTTTAAGAAGTTGTTAGCTAACTTGCTTCGGTAAATTGATGATATACAGTATTTATTTCTTAAGTATTTTAAAAGATAGAGCAAAGTGTTAAATATTAAATGGTAGATGACATACATTTTGTTATAAAACTCTAATACAGTTAACATATGAAAATGTGGTGTTCTCAGACATTTTGAACATTAAAGAAAGCAAATAATTTAAAAAACCTAAAACTTATAAGAAAAAGAATAATTCATTCCATACAAATGCTTCAAATAAAGGCTGCTCACCAAGATCTAAGAATCTTTGCCTTAAGGAAGAACACACCATGGACAGCATCTCCTATGCAACTCACTTGGGGCAGCAGTGGTACCCTGAATGTGACCTTGGTCAGGGGGTTGGGGAAAGACTTAAGCAAGAGAAAGACCAGGAAGAAACTAGAGCCAATTCACTACTAATGAAGGTCAGTGGCTTTCAAAGCAGCACAACCAGTTTCACAGGATCCTTATATTTGTGATGACTACAGTTTGTTGCCAGGGTTCAGCCAGGTGTTCAGCTGCAGCACCTCTAATGGGGTGACCTCAGGAGGAAAGGGGAAATAAACTTGCAGTTTGTCTCTTATGAATGCCTTCTTGCTAACAGATACAATGGTTCTGAGAGGCAAAAATTAAAACTCCTAGGATCGCTTGAAAGCAAAAAGAAATTAATAATTTTCAGAATCATTTGTCATCCCTTTGTATCTGTTGCCTTACTAAACAATGACAAGAAAGTTGCCAGAGTTTATTAAATATCTTTGTTGCACCAGGAAGTGTGCTAAATGTCTTTCCTCCATTGTTCTGTTTGAAATTTACAGTAACAATCCTGCAGTGTATTCATAGAGGTAGGAATTAAGTCTCAAATATATTAAATAACTCATTCAAAGTCAAAGTATAAGGAGGGAGTCAGATTTTTTAACCCAATTTTCTCTTAGTTCAAAGCCCATGTTCCAATCAAACATACAGAGATCATGCTCATTTGATTAGATTGATTGGTATGTATCATGGTTTGTTGCTGTTTATATTAATGCCTAATTGATTACCAGATGACGGAAAAGAGTGAGTTGAGGAAATTAATATTATCAGTGAAGGTGGTTATGTCAAACAGTGCCATGAAAACGACCAAGAACTCTATGTAGAGATGTTCACAGGATCCTCTGATTCCTGTTGCTTACATCTGACTTTTGATAGCAGATCATCAAATATGATATGGTATAGCATATAATGAAGACTGTATCATAAACCATTCCTAGTTTTCTCTAGTCACCAGTTATTCTCCCCCAAACTAAATTAAACTAAACTCTGCATTCTTACTGCAGGAAGTAGCATTATCCTCAGAAAAGTATATATTCCATAAAACACAACTACTATATATGCAAAAACACTATATATGCATTCTAAGACTGCTCCGTTTATTCAAATGCATATAAAAATTTCAGAAGCTTAAAAACATCTTGCTTCCTAGTAGAAACCTCTGATAAGAAAACTGTGCCCTCCAAAACAGCATAAGTTATAAATTGTATCAAGGAAACTATTAGAATAAAGGATGGTCATTGATAAGAAAGAGGACATTGAGTATAAATTAGTTTATTTTCCTTAGTTAATCATGACAGAACCTAGTTTGTTAGAACTCTGTGTATGTGTATAGAATATGTCTGCATTTCTGACTCAATGAAGTATTTTTCTCCACTAATAATAAGGAAAAAAAATATATGGATTTAGAGCAAAGAAAAAGCACACGAATACAAATTTATGTAAGAGAAGAGGAAGGAGAAAGTGGAGGAGGAGGAAAGGAAGGAGAGAAAGAAGGAAGGAAGGAAAGAAGGGAGGAAGGATTTTAGCTCATTGGCATCAGCAAAATATAAGTATAATTAAGGCTATAGCTACATGAATTTCAGGAAGCTAGAGCACTTAGTACTAGAGGAACAAGTACTCTGTGGGCCTTAAAATTAGTTACTCAGCTGCCAGACAGTTCTTTTCCTGATGGCAGAAGATATGAGAGTCCTGGGTCAGAGACTGAGGACTTCATTACTCATTGCCCAGCAAACATGTTCCTTGTCTCCCATGTCCCAACAAGGTGATATGGAGGGTCCCTGGTAGCACTGCATACAAGTGCTTTTACATGACAGCTGAGGAACCTTAGCTTAGGAAACCTTTAAATTATGCAGTAAGCACAACTGCCCAACCTTTGCTCCTTCAGGGAATGTTAATTAATTACACCTGGCAGTATGCAAACCTACCCTCTGATCAGACTATCTCTGTCTTCCAAGGCCATTGGCTATACAGGCATCCTTGGAAAGATAGTCCAGAACAAAAGGACAAATAGGACATGTAGAAACATGATAGATCCACGGAAAATTATCTCCTGACAAAAACATAGGGGTGCTATACTGAACAGTCTGAGCATGGATCAGTCATCAATCCCTAGGGAGAGCTCAGATCAGAAATTAGGCATCTTGTCAGCTGCACCTACTCAACTGTTCTTTCATGTGCAAGTGATGTGCAAGATGATGACCAGAGTAGGAGAGACTCTTCTCTGCCCTGCCTCTTATGGCTTAATAATTAGTAATATAATTAGCAACAGGATTCTCTATTACAAATTAGATACATTATTTTGATCGGACTTCATTCTTCCTCATATCTGGCTGAAGTTCATTCCCCCACATTTCAAAGATCATATATAAAATGAGGGTGTTGACTGGAAGATCATGGAGATCCTTTCTGGTTGTATATGTTATGGATAGGAATATGTTAATACTTAAATGGATATCTGGGAATTACAAAGTTTAAGTTCCACAGGAGAAGGCAGATAACCTAAATTGGAAGTGAGCAAAGGATGGACTATGGTAGGGTTTCTCAAACTTGGCACCCTTGACCTTTGGGGCTGATGATTCCATGTTGTTGGAGGCTCTCCTGCACATTGTGGGATGTTTAATGGCATCCCTGGCCTCAACTCACTAGTGCCAGGAGCACGTCCACCCCTAGCTGTGACTATCAAAAATGTCTCCAGTCATTGGCAGATGTGCCCTGAGGGGAAAATTGCCCTAGATGGAGAACCACTGACTACAGAAAATCAAAGAGCTCAGTGTAAGATACATAAGCCCCGCTCCTCTCCTCTTGATTGTTCCAAAGTGGGAATACCAGCCCAATATGGCCAAACCTGAAAGATTTTCAACAGAAGCCAGAATTCTAGGTATTTTTAAATCTCAAAGCAGAGTTTTAAAGTACTAGTATATAAGTGCCTTTCTTATATTATTTCTAGAGTATGACTATGATGAGGATGAGGCATTTGAGGGTTTTTCAGTAACTTCTGAGCTGGATCATCTCCAACATAGGAACACACATTTTCATGGAAGTGGGTGTCTGAGATAGGTCATTTTTGAGTGCTGGCCAGAAGAAATAAATGTAGAGCAAAATCGGCTTGAAATTATGGGGAAGAGAAGTCGCTCAGAGAAGGAATGAGGCAAACAATGTACTGCTTTTAGACTGATGCGTGTATCTTTCATGAACTCTCCCTACTTTCCTTTACCCAATCGTGGCTGCTCGAGTGCTGTACCTGTAGCAAATTATTAGAATTTTTATCATGGTGTCCTGGGGAGCATCCACACCATGTCCTGGCTCTCCACAAGAAAATCAAATTCAGAACGGAGATGTGTTATCCTCGCCCATCCTTCAGACAGGAACACCATTTGCTGGCTATTTACCTGACAGATTAAATGCACCATTTACCAGAAATAAACATCTTTATAAAACCAGCAATTTTGAAGCATTTAACTCATTTGTACTAAGACTTCTGCTCTCTCTTTAATCATACACTATCAAATAAATGTCTGAGTTAATTCTCCAAAAATATTCTTTATAAAGAAAAACCCAAACCTTTAATAATAATACCACATTTATGAAAAACCAAGCACAGAAAAGCATTTTTTAAGATGACATTCTCCTTTTTGCCTGGCCAGTGTGGCTCAGTGGTTGAGCATTGACCTATGAACTAGGAGGTCAGGGTTTAATTCTCAGTCAGGGCACATGCCAGGGTTGAGGGCTCGATCCCTAGTGGGGGAACCGGGGTGTGCAGGAGGCAACCAATTGATAATTCTCTCTCATTGTTGATGTTTCTATTTCTCTTTTCCTCTCCCTTCCTCTCTGAAATAAACATATATTTTTTAAATATGATATTCTTCCTTTTAGATTAAAAACACTGAAAAATATGCTGAATGTGTCAGGTCTACTAGGAACATAGTACTTAAGAATTATAGTTATTTCATTGTGTATTAATAGTCATTAATTATAATATATGGTAATTAAGAATAGCTGTTCTTTTTCATTATAAGAAAAAGAATTCAGAGTTATTCAAGGGACATAATACCAAGTTGCAATCAAAAGAACCTGTCAGGCTTCCGGTAGAAGGACGTGTAGGAGAGGAAGGTCACCACTCGGGGCTCTTCCTCCTTGCTGCCCCAGAAATATCTTCACTTTCAGAATATGCCTTGTGCATGACTAGTCTGAGTGCCCAGCTATTTGGTGAAGTTGCCAGGCCTACTGATTCCAAGTCCATGAAAGTGGTGAAACTGTTTAGTGAGCAGCCTTTGGCCAAGAGGAAGGAGACATATGACTGGTATCCAAATCACAACACTTATTTTGCGCCCATGGGGATACTGCATTTATATGGCCTCTACAGAGATGAGCATCAGGACTTCAAGGATGAGCAGAGATGTCTGAAGAAACTTCATGGAAAGGGGAAAGCAAGGAAAGGAGAAGGAAAAAGAGCAGCAAAAAAGAAATAGTGTTGGTCAGTGCGGAGAGAAACTCCCCCCGAGAACTGAGAGCAGAAGCAAAAGTATTTAATCTCTTTCCCTATGTTGGATGAGTATAGGCTTCCTAACCTGAAGAGCATTTGGAGGAACACAAATGCTCCGTGTTGAAGTCTGATCCAGTTAAAGTGTGACTCGTTTCTTGAACACATTCTAATTTTGCAAAGTTATTTTGGCCTTGGTTTTGTAATCTGAGGTTTCCCGAAAGAAATGAATGCAGCCCAGCCGGTGTGGCTCAGCAGCTGAGCATTGACCCAGGAACCAAGAGGTCATCAGTTGGATTTCTGGTTGTCGGCTCAATCTCCAGAGCGGGGCATGCAGGAGGCAGCTGATCGATGATGTTGCTCTCTCACTCATCAGTGTTTCTCTCCCTCTCCTGTCCTCTCTCTCTAAAAATCAATAAAAACATTTTTTAAATTAAAAAAAAAAAAGAACTGGTCAGAGGAAAGTGAATGCTTTGAATTTCAGGGTGACCAACTGAAACAAAACCTCCATAAGTCATTCACATCTTCTTTGTATTCCAGAAATCATTTCACTGACTTGGAATCCCTGAAGTCCAGTTTTGACAAGACTAACTCTCTAAAGTGTGAGAAGATGGTGATAGCGGAGTCTAGCAGTTTAAAAGTTATATGCTCAGGAAATATTTCAAAGAGTGTTAGACTGAATAAAGACGTCTACCGTCTTTATGATGCCAAAGAATCTAAACTTCACAACATGATATTTTTGATTGCCAAGGTGTGCATTTTGTAATTCACTGACCAAAAATGGTTTCGGAAAGCTTCGCCCTCACGATTCCCCTTAGAAATACTAGTAGATGGAGTTGTAAGCACAACTGTGGGGTAGAGAAAGTTTTGCTCAGCTCCCTCAGGCCAATATTTCTATATATGTCATTTCCTGTACTCTCCACTACACCTTTAGGTGTCTTACATTCACACCCAAATCAATTCTTAGGAAATGGTCTGATACTTAACATTTAGGGTGTGTTTGAGACAACATGTTGATGTATCAAGTAAGCCTTATCTCTAACTATGGAACAAATGAATACTTCTTGTTATAGAAATTTCAATCATCAGCTCTGAGATGAAGAAATAACCTGTCATGTAAGATGAAATTCTGTCTTTGGCCCTCATAATCACAATAAGCGGATGGCATGAAAAAGTTCCCAGTGATAAAGAAACAATAGTCCTATTATGGTTGTGTCTAAGTCAAACTCTTATGTAGCTTGGCTTAGCCTAGGAAGCATTCTGGGTTTATCAATAAAATGGTTTAACCTAACCCTTGGCTCTGAATGAAAGGAGGTATACACATGAAATCAAGATGACATTGGAATGCCCCAGAGGGTATTTAGGTATGTGGCCAATGACTCATGGAAACTTTGAGTCCTATTGGCTAGCTACTATGCTTCATTCATTCCTCTTCTTTACCCTTACCTAAAGTTCTCAAGATTTTTTTGGAAAATTTCACCAGTGTTAAAAATATTTTCAAAACTGTGCAGGAAAAGTTGACCAGATGGGGATTAAGTTTTCATCCAGGATCAACATAAACTAGGCCCGTGGTTGGCAAACTGCGGCTTGCAAGCCACATGAGGCTCTTTGGCCCCTTGAGTGTGGCTCTTCCACAAAATACCAAGGCCTGGGGGAGTCTATTTTAAAGAAGTGGTGTTAGAAGAAGTTTAAGTTTAAAAAATTTGGCTCTCAAAAGAAATTTCAATCGTTGTACTGTTGATATTTGGCTCTGTTGACTAATGAGTTTACCAACCACTGAACTAGCCCAATGAGGTAGAGTTAGGAATAGAGTGGGAGTAAACTAAAAGTTGCTCAAAAATTATATCACACAGTTGCACCTTAGTCAATGTCAAGGTTACAGATAATGTTCTGATTCATTTGCTATCCACCAGATCTGCATCAGCTTTGGAAAGAGGAGAACGTGCCCAGATTTTCCAACTCTAACAGCCATCACTCATGTATGGCTCTATCTAGTACACGGGAAACATTCATTTACTGCTGGCCCTGAGGAACTCCAGAAGTGTGAATCATCTATAGTTGTCCTGCTCCTTTGCTCAATTTCAGGTACTAATGCTATTGTTAAACTTTTGCTATACTCACCCAATATGTCACATTTTAGTATTTCATCTACTTCTACCACACTTAAATCCACCAAATAGCCAACTGTTGGATCTGTGAATCTAGGAACAACACTGTAGTCCTCAAATGATTCCCATGAAGCCAAGTTTTCATATGGCCTCTCTCCCCATGTCTTAGGAGGAGTTTGCAGGAATAAAGTAGATGGTCACTTCAGCTTTTGTGAGGGTAAACAAAACAGATTATAATGCCTTTGTTTTATAGTCATCTACTTCCCAAAGAGAAAAGAGTGACTCTATGTGATATTTTTTATCCAAGCATCAATCTCCAAGACGACCCCCCGCTCAACTTCTTTCTAATGAAAGCACTCCTCAGTGATCTAGTATCATAAAAATATTCTCAGTCTAGGACTAGGTTATATTCCAAAGAGGCTATCTTATCTGTAAGCTCTAAGGCAAATTTTTTGAGTACAAAGGCAACTTTTTATGTACTTAGGGCATTAACAAAATAATTTTAAATCTTCATTTTTCATTGGTTATTCCTTGAAAAGCCTGTCTTACCCAGACAATCCTGATAGAGGCTAAAATTAAGGCTAGAAGTTAGCTATAACTTTCATGTATATTACTTTCATGTAATTTGTGCACGGGCGGGGTGTGTCCCTCAGCCCAGCCTGCACCCTCTCCAATCTGGGACCCCTCGAAGGTTGTCCAACTGCCCGTTTAGACCTGTTCCTACCAGGATCAGGCCTAAACAGGCAGTCAGACATCCCTCTCACAATCCAGGACTGCTGGCTTCCAACTGCTCGCCTGCCTGCCTTCCTGATTGCCCCTAACCGCTTCTGCCTGCCAGCCTGATCACCCCCTAACCACTCCACTGCAAGCCTGATTGATGCCTAACTACACCCCTGCCAGCCTGTTTGCCCTTAACTACCCTCCCCTGCAGGCCTGGTAACCCCTAACTGCCCTCCCCTGCAGGCCTGGTCACCCCTAACTGCCCTCCCCTGCAGGCCTGGTCCCCCCTAACTGCTCTCCCCTGCAGGCCTGGGTCCCCCCCAACTGCCCTTCCCTGCAGGCCCCATCACCCCCAACTTCCCTCCTCTGCCGGCCTGGTCACCTCTAACTGCCCTCCCCTGCAGGCTTGATCGCCCCCAACTGCCCTCCCTTGCAGGCCTGTTCCCTCCCAACTGCCCTCCCCTGCTGGCCTGATCACCCACAACTGCCCTCCCTTGCAGACCTGGTCCCTCCCAACTGCCCTCCCCTACAGGCCATCTTGTGGTGGCCATCTTGTGTCCACATGGGGGCAGTCATCTTTGACCACATGGGGGCAGCCATCTTGTGTGTTGGAGTGATGGTCAATTTGCATATTATTCTTTTATTAGATTAGATAGGATTAGATAGGATAGAGGCCTGGTGCATGGGTGGGGGCTGGCTGGTTTGCCCTAAAGGGTGTCCCGGATCAGGGTGGAGGTTCTCTTGGGGTGTAGGGAGGCCTGGGCGAGGGGCTTGTGGTGGTTTGCAGGCTGGCCACGCCCCCCAGTGACCCAAGCAGAGGCCCTGGGAGGACCTGGTATCTGGGATTTATTTATCTTCTATAATTGAAACTTTGTAGCCTTGAGTGGAGGCCTGGGTCTGCCAGGGTGTGCAGAAAGCTTGGCTTCCTCCATTTCCAAGGAACCCCAAGCCTCCTGCTCTCTCCATGGCCGCAGCCATCTTGGTTGGGTTAATTTGCATACTAGCCCCTGATTGGCTGGTGGGCGTGGCTTGTGGGTGTAGCGGAGGTACGGTCAATTTGCATGTTACTCTTTTATTAGATAGGATACCACTAAATTGGACAACTCCAAGGCCACCATTTACATCATAATCCATGTGCATCGTCTTATGTGGCAGCCTTGTACATGGATTTGGATTTTTTTGTGTGTGTTTTTTGCAAGAGCAACAGAAAACAATATAGTCACAAAGTATATGGGATGTGTGTGTGTATGTTTGTGTTGTATGCACAGAAGATGAGCTTTGTGGAAGACCAAAAAGGAAAACATCTAGTTGTTCACTAGAATACAAGTTCCATGTTGGAGGAGTTTTTGTCTTTTGTTTTCACTGATGAATCTTGAGCACTTAGACTTATTCCTACCACATAACAGACTCTCAATAAATATTTGTTTAATGAAAAAACCATTTATGTTTCATTATCCATAATAGATAACTGAAAGTAATACTGCCCAGTTACCATATGAGTCTTGGGAAAAAAATCTAATTTACTCTATATTATCTTAGCAACAAAAGACATTTTGAAAAAAATAAATTTAATTTTGGTAATAATTTATGAGGCTTTAATTTATATAGCTGCTAGATATAGTCCTAGGTGCTTTCCCATAATTTATATAATTTGATTTTTCCAATATCTATAATGGAAGAATAGTTATGCATGTTTTTACAGATAAGGAAACAATGCTAAAGCGACTTAGTTACTTCCTTAAGGTAATGTACAATAAATAGCAAAACAGGGATCTAAATATTGATTCGTCTTTTGATTTCAAGTCCAATGGTTTATTCATTCTACTGAAACATATGTTTTAATTTTTATGTAGAAACTAATTTATTGTATTTTGTGGCATGCTTCATTACATTATATATTCCAAATTCATTTCCTGCAGTGTAGTAAGAGAAACTCTTAATACCAGAGGAGAGGAAATCCTAAGAATAATTCTAGTCTTGGCCCTAAACTTTTCTACCTAATTCTTCTTCAATTCAATTGAAATGCATTTTTAGGCTGGAGTGACTCAGTTCAGATCTGCAGTCCCTAAGAATGTAAGGGATATGTAGTGCCTGGGGTGGATGGTAGAGTGGGATGAGGTGAAGGGGGATTGACATGGACATTTTATTAAGTAATAAGGGTGCCAGGTTGTCAAAGGACCTCTCAGATCTAAGACTACTTTGAAGCAAACCTGTTTTTAATAACAACAGATGGACATTAAAAATTCCTGATTTCATTCAGAAAAGAATGTGACCCATAACTGGAACTAGAGCAATTCTGAAACAGAAATCAGAGGTGCAACAGTGATTTTGAAATATGATTATCTATGTGCTTCCAATTCAAGATATAAAACATGTTTGAGTCATTATAAAAAGTATAGAAAAGCCCAATTAAAAAGGTAAATGCTAAGTTTTGTTTCCAAAACCTCATTATTATAGTTTAAGATAAAACAAAGAATAACTATATAATTTTCTGATGCTGGCAAAGTTACAAAGTAAATTTGAGCATTAGGACTCAGTATAAATGTTCCTCCACTGTGAGCGTTTCTTGAAATACAGAGGTAACCTTAAAGGGTTTATCACCCACACACACTCTGCATTACATTTAATCACTTATCTTATTATCCTATAATTATTGGTTTATTTCTCTGTCATTCATCATTAAATGTGTACTGAATGAATCAATGAGTCAGCACAAGGCAATGATGTAGCTGGAATATGTCGCTTTCTTAGAGAACTTTGATTTAATATTTGCTTAAGCCATGCTGTATCAGATTGTCTATATTATAAATGTTTCTCATGGTTCCTCACAGATATTGTTTTCTAGGTGTCTTCCCATTCCTAAGGTTTAAAAATGATGATATTCTTTCTCCAGACCAAACCAAAGGGGGGATATTGCATTTTAAAACAGTAATAAGCAAAGGTCTTCTAGACAAGTTGTTCCCAAACTTCGGTGTGTATCGGCATTATCTGGAGGGACAATAAAGTACACAGAGGAATAGGCTGGTTGAAGAGGTGGATCTGGTCTTTGTATTTTACCAAATTCCCAGGTAATTCTGATAACCAGCCAAGGTTTGGGAACAAAGTCTTCTCCCTACTCCCAATACCCTGAACCAATAGGGACCCAAAAAAAGGAATGAAAGACACCCATGCAAAGGAATAAACAATGCAACCTGACACATATATCATGGGTATTTCATAGGCTCTGAGCCATCAAGAGACAGTCAGACTTCTTTTGAGTTTGAAGAAAATACAAATTGTTTACAGGGCTTATTTTCCTTTAGGGCTTTGTTTCCATAGACTCGTTTTCTTCAAATGAAATCTTATGTGGACTCTGGATAAGTAAAATCCAAAAACACTGGAGCTTTTCTGTTGGAAATGAATGTGGTCCATAGTGAGGCAGGGCTTGGTCCTTTGTCCACTAACTGCCCCTTTGCTTTTTATAGTGGCTTTTACAAACTTTCCATGGAATTCCTAGGGTGTGTTGGAGCACAATTTGAAAATGACCAATATAGTTTAAAAACTTTCCCCCATCATATCCTCCTGGATTCTTTTTGGTGGATATAGTCAGTGCTGATGTGATAAATCATGAAATTCCAACTTATACCTGATTCTCACATTGAGGAAGGCACCTACAAGCCAGGAAACGAATGCCAGATCTACTCAAGGAAAAGGCAAGATGAAATTCTTGGCTTAGGTTTGCCTCTGGACAGAAAAAAAACCATGAAGAACAACAGCACTGAACACGCCAGGCAGACGAGTTTTCATCCTGCATTTGCCAGTTTGGCTTCCTGTCCTCTTCCTCCAATTGCAGGAGACATGTGTCTTTTTCAAGGGGAAAGGGAAGAGAAAAGGTTCCTGGTGTTATTCCATGTATGGTCATCTGCTCCCTTACCCTCAGAAAATGGTAGCCTGACTGTCTCATTGATTGTTGAGATCGCCTCATTATTGCCTTATTTGATGCAATCATTTTAACCAGAGCTTAAATTTTTCTTTATATATGGATCTTAAAGAAACTTAAAAAAAAAAAATTTAGCCCTAGCCGGTTTGGCTCAGTGGATAGAGAGTCGGCCTGCGGACTGAAGGTTCAATTCTGGTCAAGGACACATGCCTGGGTTGTGGGCTCCATCCTCAGTAGGGGGCATGCAGGAGGCAGCCAATCAATGATTCTAGCTCATCATTGATGTTTCTATCTTTCTCTCCCTCTCCCTTTCTCTCTGTAATCAATAAAAATATATTTTAAAAATTTTAATTTAACAGTTTCAATTCCTTAGTAACCTGACTTTTGACTTTTAGAGGGGTAAGGGAATACCTGATAGTGGTTATTAATCAAACTGCATAAGCTCTGGACACAGGAAACAAATGCATGTTACAGCTTCATCTACTTTATTTCAAAAGGAATCTGTCTGACATGAAAAAAAAATGGAGAAATGATAACTTTTTTTAAATGTACAAACCAAGATTCACTCATGCTGCAAAGGAACCTGATGATACATACATAGAAGCATAAAAGTAAGACAGAATGCTTCTTCAGTAAACCTGCAATACTCCTTTCAAATCTGACACGACAATCTCCCTTTTACAATTATCTCATGGGATTAAGTCACTAGAGGATAAGCTCCTTAAATCTACTTTCCAGAAAACAATTATTAGAAGGTTCCAAAACGGATTCTTAATTCTTTTACTATGGAGGCAGGAAGAAATTTTACTTTTCCTTTATCAGAAAAATCTCAAGATCCTCCTGGGAGAAAGACATGTGGATAATGTATTGGGATTTTTTACACTATGCTCTATACTGCTTTATTGCTATTCCTAACACAAAATTTGTTCAACTGTCTGAGCCTAAGAGATATTTCTGGGAGAAAATTCTCTCTGGCCTCAACAAGAACAGAGAAAGAGAAAAAGGCGAATTTCTTATTTGTATTAAAATATTCATCTATAATAACAGGGTAAAATCCAATATTTGTGTATTTAGAAGTCGGTAGGAACAGGTAACAAGATGTGGATTTAGCTTTCCTCCGTATTTATACCTGTATTTATGCATGTGGACTGTGGGCCTGCATTCGCATTTTCACTGCAACAAGCAGTTTGTTGTCCATGTGTAGACACCGATTCTGTGCTGGTGAGTGTATGCATTAGCCATGTCCAAGTTCTTACTTTCAGAGCAGCACCAAAAATGTAGTCTTTAAATTCACAAGTGTCAGAGACTTTCAGAAACTTGGTCTTCTCTGGTTGCTACACCTATACTCACACATTTAAAAGGAGCTTAGAATTAAAATTGGTGTTTCCATCATGCCACACGTTTGCTCCATTTTGTTTTTTGCTGCACAATGTAAATACAAAAAGCAGTGGGCAAGATATACAAAGTAAATGTAATTCAGTTCATTTTATGAATGATTTTACGAATGATTTTTTATGTAAAAAGCATGAAAATAAAAAATGAACCCAACTAAGTCAGAAGTTTTACTTTTTGCATGAGGATACTGATGAGAAATAGTTTTTTTTACAGTGTGAGGAAATAATAAAAAATCAAAGGGTTCCTTGTTTTGATTCAACTCCAAATTTTTAATGATCTGAGCATACTTCATGCAAAAGAAATCCTCAAGGTTTATTGTCAGTTAAATTTTGACTAATCTAGAATGTTAAATATAACTGAGTACCTTGGCAGTGATGGGAAAAGAGGATTATCCAGTCTAAAATTCTTGGAATATGTCCTAAACAATCAGTTGAGAAAACCTCATCTATAGTTGTCAGTGCTTACCACCTTCAGACGTGGAAGGACCAAATGTAGTTATTTCTATTGGGGTCTCAGTGTTTGTACCAATTTCTCTTCAAGGTGAGAATGTTAAAATATTATTTTGGGGAGGGAGGGTGTTAATCCTTACTGGAAGATATTTTTCCATTGATTTTTAGGGAGAGTGAAAGAGAGAGAGAAAGACAGAGCAAAACATCATTGTGAGAGAAACACATCGATTGGTTGCCTCCTGCATGAACCCTGACCAGGGCCAGGGAGGAGCCTGCAACCAAGTTACATGCCCTTGTCTGGAATCGAACCCAGGAGGCACCCTTTGGTCTGCAGGCCGATGCTCTATCCACTGAACCATACTGGCTAGTGCTGTTAAACCAATATTGATTGCCCTGGTAAAGGCCTCAGGAATCTGAAAATGTTTCCAATTACATGGGGATAAGTTAGGGGCATTTCCTAAATGCTAACTTCTCTGTTTGAAGAGTGATAGAGAGAATGCCATGTTCCTATGAAAATCACCTACCCTGTGAAAAACAGAGGATAACCTCTTTGAGGGAGCTGACATGCATTTTCTGGATCAGAGCATTAGGCACCTTGGTCCTGTCATGGTCCTTCTTGTAGCTTGGTCATTCATACAGTGGCAGCTCAGCTCAAATCCCAAATGATGTGGATTATACTGCTATCGCTATCTCTACCATCTCTCTGTGCAGCTCTTTCTCTCTCTCCCACCCTTCCTCCTAGCAAAGATATGTTTAAGGGGGTTTGATGGTTAATTTTATGTGTCAGCTTGACCAGGCCACAGTATATCCAGGTATTTGGCCAAACATTATTTTGGGTGTTCCTGTGATGGTATTTCAGGATGAAATTTAAAAAGGGAGACTAACATTTAAAAGGGGAGACTTTGAGTAAAGCAGACTGGCCTCCATAATGTGGATGGGCCTCATCCAAGCAGTTGAAGGACTCAAATAGAACAAGAAAACTAGCTTCCCTCAAGCAAAAGAGAATTCTCCAGCAGACTGTCTTGGACTTCATCTATGGCACTGGCTTTCCTGGGCTTCCAGCCTGCCAATCCCCCTGCAGATTTTGGACTTTCCAAGTCCCCATAATCATGTGAGCCAATTCCTTATATTAAGCACCTCCTCCTTCTTTTCCCCGCTCACTATGTAAGTGTGTGTGTGTGTGTGTGTGTGTGTGTAGTGCATGTCTCCTTAAATTAGGCAAATGCTGTTAGAATTATCTTTCACTAACACTTTCTACAAATTCCTCAGAAAGCCCTTAAGATCACTCTGCTTTCACGGAATTTGGTCGACGACATCTTACAATCATTACATTATTTTCATAATCTGATCTGAATCAGATTTCTTGCAAGGTATTTAGGTTTCTTGATTTTTAGAGTAAAAAAATCAAGAGAATAAAAGACATTTTAAATTATGAGTTATCTCCAGTAGGGAGAGGACTGGGAATATCCCCTGTACCTGATACACACAACCCAGTACCAGAAGAACACGAATAGTTCCATGGGACAGTGCCCCACACCAAGCATACAATGGAAAAATAATTTCTTTCATCTGCATCAAAAGGACCAGGTTCCTGCTAAAACTTCTTCAGTTAGTAAACACTCAGTATCTTCTTAATATAGAGCTTATACTAGATAGACATTATTATATCAAACTAGAGGCCTGGTGCACAAAATTAGGGGGGGTTCCCTCAGCCCGGCCTGCACCCTCTCGCAATCCAGGACCGCTGGCTCCTAATTGCTAACCAGCCTGCCTTCCTGATCACCCCTAACTGCTCGCCTACCTGTCTGATCGCCCCTAACCACTTCTGCCTGCCTCATTGCCCCTGACCACTCTGCCTGACTGCTTCATCACCCCTAACTGCTTGTCTGCCTGCCTCATCACCCCTAACCACTCGCCTGCCTGCCTGATTGCCCCTAACTGCTTGTCTGCCTGCCTGATAGTCTCTAAACACGTCTGCCTGCCTGCCTCATCACCCCTAACTGATCGCCTGCCTGCCTGATTGTCCCTAACCACTCCACTGCCTGCCTGATCATCCCTAACCACTCTGCCTGCCTGTCTGATTGCACCTAACCACTTGCGTGCCTGCCTGCCTCATCGCCCCTAACTGCCTCTGCCTCGGCCCCCGCTGCCATGGCTTCATCCAGAAGGATGTTCAGAATGATGTCTGGAAGGTCATTTGGCTGTTCGGTCTAATAAGCATATTACACCTTTATTATTATAGATGGAAAAACATTCCAAATGTGATAAAGAACTATATAAATGTTGTTGTTGTTATTAATATCATTGACCTTCAGGCTAGAAAATGATGCTTGAAAGGAGTATTTTTTTGTGTGCCCAAGTATAAAGACCGGTGCAGACTATAACCATAGGATACCTTTCTTTTCATTCCAGTTATATCTCCTTCTCCAACTTGTTCCTAGCTTTTCTATTTTTACTTCTTTGGTTCTTATAGCTTGCTCTCTCAGCCAGCTCCAGAATGGCTGGAATGGCCATTGCTAAGTATTGTATTGGAGCAGCATTTTCCTTTCAGTCATGATGAACTGGGGAGCTATCTAGGACTTTAGGGTTGGATGAATCATTCCTTGCCATTCAAGAATCATAAGAGAGAGAGAGAGAGAGAGAGAGGCTATCCAGAATAGGAACCTGAAATCACAACGATAAATAATAATAAAATGAAATTTGGGTGGCTTAGAATTACTTTGCATCCTTAAGATAAGCATGTTTCACATTCTTTTCTGATGTGGAAGTGATGGAAAAAGATAATACATTTCCTAGAGTGATTGTTTTTGCTCATAACAAATTGGGTGGCCTCTGGTGTCTTTGATACCCTATAAGAAGAATTTAGCAGCTGATTGTGGAAAAAAAAAATCATTATAATAGAGCTGAAATGACAGCTGGTTCCCATCCTTAACATCCAACTCTAAGAGAAGCTGAGGGAAACATTTTCCAGAAATAAAGCCTACCTTTCTGTAAGTCCTATGTCCACCTGCATTTCCAGCGAGCCTGCTGACATGCAGCCTGCTCTTTGCTCTCTCCTCAACCACATCAACTAGAGAGATTTTATGTTACTATTAAAAATGTTTAAAAGGAAATGTAAAACACACACACACACACACACACACACACAACAGATTTGTTATTATCCATGTCCCTTGGAAGGACGATGAGCCAGAAAACACGTATAAAATGTTTAACTGTAAAATAACTTCTCCCCACAATCTCCTTTAGGAAAAGTTACCCTCACTGATGTCATAAAACAACTTTATATTAGATTGCCTTGTTTCCTTTCTTTCTTTCTTTCTTTTTTCCGTTGTAGGGAAAAGAGGCTATTTTCTTCCAAATGGGACAAAGAAGGCTGTCATGTGGCTCGTGCTTGATGCGTTCCCCTGTTTTAATGAAACCCTCATCAGCGAATGTCCAGTCAACCAATTATTTGAGTCCAGCCTTTACATTAAAATATAGATTAAATATAAAGTGTTAGCTATACAAAAGGGAATTTGCCTGATTCCTCAATAAAAAAAGCCCCCATGTCATAAAAATACCCTTTCCCTAATCAAAATATCACCTGAATGAAGTCATCATGTTTAGCCTGATTGCATTTTCCTCATATATGTGCAGCTGCATTTGCCTCTCCATAAATGTCATTTGATTATGAGAAAATAAACAGGAAGGGACTCAAAGGGAGTCAGTACAGGGCCTGCTTGTTTACCTGTGGCAGCTTTCTTAGCTGAAGAACAAATGTCATGCAAATGGTGCACCAGCAATGAGCTGCCAATCACCCGGGCTTGGCATTCAAGATGATTTGCTAAATCATTTAAAGAGACATGCTTTACTAAATGAAAAAATATCAGAGGCAAGGGCCTGTGTTTAAACATGGGGCTGAGTTATTATCCCAGTAGGCTGGAATGAAATGAAGACATCTTCCAATTAAAGCTTGCAGATGAACCCAGACAAACCCCCCCTTTTTCATAAAGACAAGCAGATTATGATTGGGAAGGAACAGCGACAGAGGCTTTCATTACACGCTGATTATGGTGATAAAATTCCCAACGCTGTGTGTCTGCGGGCCCAACTTCACATTTGAAGGTTTTTAATATAATTTCCTTAGGGTGAAATGCTGAAGATTTATTAAACTTTATGAAGGGCTTACAGATCCAATTTAAGAGGACATATCATAGGGCAAAACTGACAGACGATAAAATACATTCCAACTATAAGAGAAAGGGAGGGGGAAAAAAGCAAGGAGAAAGTTGAGCCGTGAAACTGTTTTTAAACATTTTTTGTTGTTGGCGGTATTCAAGTGAAATCAATCATTTCCCCACTGTTACAGCCTTGTTGCTTCACTGAAGTTTTCTGCATGCTTTTTCAGGAGGTAGATATTCGGGCCACAGAAGGGATGCTTGCAGAGCTTACCTAATTTAAATCACCAAAATAATTTTGAGGTCATTGGAGCATAAACACTCTCAACATTTAGAGTTTTTCTGCAATGAAGCTCTTTATTCCAGGATACCACCATTTCAGCATTATGCTGATATGGATGTAGACCTGTTTTCTCTGACCATTTTCATACAAACAGACACTTGTCAGAAACACAGGTTTAGCAACTTCTATTGGCTTTGCTTTTTCTTCAAAAGTTTCAATACATTTGTAGGAACTACTTCTCTTTAATTTTTAGCACCATTTCATGAGCCCACACTCATGAATTTAGGTAGGATTTTTATTTAGGGTGACAAATAGTGTAGGATCAGGCTTCTAGTAGGAAGGACAGAAACGTTTTCTAGGTACTGACAAGGTTTCAATAACTGACAAGCATTGCTCATCACTCCAAACAAGGCGCAGGTAGGAGCAGCCACAGGGAACTGATGTCCTCTGTTGCCTTTATCTGGGAGGCCCCATCCCTGAAATTTGCCTAAATTGCTCTGGAGATAGGATTTCTTGGTCCTTGGGACCTACCTTTCTTTCTCCCTCCCTCCTTCCCTCCATCCCTCCCTCCCTCCTTTCATTCATTCTTTTCTTCATTCATTCCACCCTTCCTTTCTCTAGCTTTCTTAATATATAATTTACATAGCATAAAGCTTACCTGTTTTAAGCATATGATTTAATGCTATTAGTAAATTTACAGAGTTGCACAATCCAACTCATCACAATCCAATTTTCGAACATCTTTATCATCACAAAAAGATCCCCCATGCCTGTTTGCAATCAATACCAGTTTCCACCCCGTAGCCTCAGGCAACCGCTAATCTGCTTTACTTCATATAAATGGAATTGTACAATATGTAGTTCTGGCCGGACCTTTTAACCATTTCAGGGCTAGACACAGATCCCACACAGGAACTTTGCAGGGACTTGGTTTATACTCAAAGCACGCTGGAAAACAGGGCAGGCCAAAGTAGGCCCAGCCTTGTGGCTGTTTCATGGTAAAAGACCTTCTTAAGTGGTCTTGGTGAAACTAGAGAGGTGAGATTAAAGCCCCTAAAAGGTGTTTTTTTTTTGTGGGGGGGGGGAGGTGGATTTTTGGTATAATCAAAGAAAATTAATAGTTCTTATAAAGAATCTATTTTATAAAAATATGCTGTTCCTCATTAGAAATAAAAGCTTTGTCTTCACTGATTTTTTCACCACACTCTCGCATATCTCCTAGAACAGGAGATAAATCCAGGAAGGAGGGGAAGGAGACAGGAAACTAAATGTAACAAATGAGCCTACCTTGGATCATGGAAAATAAAATACTATAATAATATAATTAGGGAGAATTAGTGAAATTCTCATATAGACAGTATATAGAAACTAGTATTATATAGATCCTGGATTTGATCATTGCACTGAGAATGTCTTTGTTCTTAAGAAAAATATGCCAAAGCATGTGGGGTAAAATGTCATATATATATATATATATATATATATATATATATATATATATACACACATATATATATATATATATACATATTATATACATAATATATATTTACATATATATTATTGGTGAAGGGTATAATGGGATATTCTTTGTTCTATTCTTGCAACTCTTCTATAAATTTTAAGTTATTTAAAAAAAAGTTTAAAAATATGTAATGGTGTAGCTGTGGTAATAGTAGTTATAAAATGAAAAAAACAAACCCTACTTATTGTGTCTGCTCTTTCCTGGGTATGAAGTATTTAGAGCCCAGGCCATCAAGGAGATAATGAGGATATTTATTGATAACTCATTGCATGCCAAACATGGCTAAGTGTTTTGATTTTTTCCCCACTTCAAAACAAAAGGTAAGGGAATGGACTAATTGAAAATCGCTTTGTGTTTAAGTAGGAGGGCAAAAAGAAGGCTGCCCCGTAACTTTCTTTATCACATCTTGACCACAGTACAAGCACCTAGAGGGAATGAGATATAAATCAGGTCCAGTTTCCCGTGACAGGCTAGCGAGTGCTGGATGGAGCTCAGCACTTGGCTCTGGACATCGAAAGGGATGCAGTGAACAGCATGGCTGCATCATCGAAAAACTAAGAGCCATTAGGTGCTTCAAATGATGAAAATACACCCACATTTCAATGGATGCTTCAATGTGCCAGCTGTTACACAAGCATGCATGCGCAATAGATGTTGGGGGGTGTGTGTGTGGCGGGGGGGGTGGGTGTGAATGTGCTATCTGTACAGATATATATTCTCCTTAGTTCCTCAAAACAATCTTTTTAGATAGATATTATGTATATTTTTTGTGTCCAGAACGAAGAAATGTAAGTTGCTCAAGGTCTCGTGGCAAGTCAGTGGCAAGTCACAGGCAGGGTCTGTCTGACATCACAAGTGGCTCCCCACCACTTCTGCTACGTCTGTCAGCCTATCCATCCAGGTAGGAGAAATGAAAATATGTCCTCTATGTGCTTTATAAGGATGATAAGAGGATTTATGAAACAAATATATTATGATATGCTTCATGGAAAAAAGAAAATAAAGTTCCTTTTGCAGAACAACAAAGCACTGGGGACAGGACTGCATATTAAAGAAAACCCAGCTTCCAGTCTGCTGGCTGTGTCATTCTCAAGTCCACCACTAACTGCATATCCCACGGATCAATAATAGGTCGGAGACATGAAGACAGGAAATATTCCTTGTTACCAAATTATTGCTAGGAGATGTATTTAACAATGCAATTGCTTATTACTCATAATGGGTTCCTAAGAACAGATTAATTTGACTAATAACAGTGATATAAACATGCATTTTATTGTATAACAAGTAATATTTATAATTATATGACACATCATAATGATTGATAGCAATAGAGATAACTTCTATTATTTCTTCAACAATTTATTTTCATCATTTTGTAAATATTTGACATGTGTGGTTTATACTTATTTTGTTGATTTTATATACATTTTCTACCCTCATTGCTGCCACATAAAAATAGGTTTACAGTTGTGAGTATGCATAACAGAGAGTTTATTCCTGTATTTTATTAATTATTATATTATTTTCCATACAAATAATTGTAAACCTAGTTTTGTCCCACCTTGAATATTCTGTGGAAGAATGTGGATCCACTTAGTGTTGCTTCTTATTCCCTTATTCATTTCTAATTATATCTGGAAAGTGCTTCAAAAGCATCTCCTTGGCCATCAGCACTAACTTTTCTGCCCCCTCCACGCTTTCCCTATTACTCTGTCCTGTTGTAGAACTGAAGACTAGGCAACAGTTAAGTTTGACAATACATAGTTCTTTCAAAATTCTCTCATTTAATTTATATTTCTGAGGTATTGCACCTTTAGGTACTTTGGGAACTGGCAACATTGTTATTGATGAACTGGATAAAAATATGAAACATTTCCCAAAGGCATGCTGGAAGCAAAAGGGACAGGGCAGCCTGCCTTTCCTTGAGCATCCAGACAAGGGAGTTTCTCAGGCTGCAATTCTGCTGTGCAGCTAGAAACACATCTGGATCTCCTCCCTTCGTAGAATTCCTTCCCAGATTGGGTGCTACACCACCTAGTGAATTATTGCACTCTCCCTTCCGGGGCCCCAAGGTTCTCTACACAGTTTTATTATTATAATTATGTTAAAATATGAAAGACTCATGGGAACACAAGTGTTAAGTCTGTAATAATTTGGATTCTCAAGTATGAAATGTTAAACCATTGGCTAATGGAACTAAAAGAAATGTTTGAGATCATCTGAGCTGACATCCAATGTTCTGAGTGAGGCACTGGTTTGCTCAGAATTGGGGGTAAACTGAAGAGCAGAAAAGTTGCAAAAGAAAAAATTTAAATGACAGAGAAAGGAGGTGAAGATGCAAAGCAATGGAAGAAGTTCATTTTATTTGGGGAATTGTAAAGTGACATTTAAATTCTGAGAGTGAGAAATAAAGTGGAACTGAAATATGATATTGAGAATTAGAGAAGTACCAAATAGAGTCTTTTGCCCTTTATGGATAAGTATGAATGAATTTTAAGAGACTTAACTCAAACAAATATTTATTGAAACCTATTATGTGCAAGGCATTCTGCCAGGTGCTGTATTATACCAAGATGAGTCAAACATCACTCCTGATTAGAAAAGAATCCAAATGATGGATAGACAGAGAAATCTCCAACAAGGAGAGTTCATGTCAGTTAGGGGTGGAGAGAAAATAAAGATTTAATGGAAGATTGTATCTTTGGGCTAGAGCTAAAAAGACAAAGTGAGATCACAATAGTTCCAGGTGGCAGTCTGGAGGTATGGCTATTCTAGGTAGACTGAATGAGCAAGAAGACATTGATAGAAGGGTTAAGAATCTTCTAGAACCAACCCAAAGTCCAGTTAGGCTAGTATACAGATTTTATATCAACCAGTACATGGGAAATAAGGCTGCCATATGTTGAGAGAGTTTGTAGTGTAGTTGGTGATGAAGAACACTGGATATTGACTTTGGGTGTACAGTGAACTTTGAACAATGTGGGGGTTAAGGTTTCCCACCCTCCCTGGAAGTGAAAAATCCATTTACGACTTTTGAGTCAAATTGTCCTTCAGTATCCACAGGGGACTGGTTCTAGGACCCCACAGATACCACTATCTATGGATGCTTGAGTCCTTCATATAAAATGGCTTAGAACAGTGCCCTTTGCCTTCCCAGATTCCCAACTGTGGACTGAAAATATTGTTTTTGTATCAAAGCTTCTTGAATTCATGAATGTCAAACCTGAGGATATGGCGGGCTGACTTTATTTCTATTTATTGAAAAAAATCATGTGTAAAGGGACCCATGCAGTTCCACTCTGTGTTGTTCAAGGGTCAACTGGATTTTCTTGTTGGTTTTCTGTTTTACACAGAAGACTGTACGTGAACAAGAGTTGAAGGAGTGAGTAGAAACAAAAGAGGAGGGCAGAGTGAGGGGTAAAAAGAGATTAGAACCAAAAAGCTATCCCAGGTGAACAATGGCAGAAAAAGGACAATGGATTCAAGAAACACAGGAAAGAAGACTGGAAATTGACAACTGATTAGATAACAAAAAGCAAGATTAGCAAAGTGTTTCCTTTGCGGATTTTCCTACAGGAAAACGTCAATTTGGAAATTAAAATTGCTTTTGAACTCATTTAACAAATAGATATTTAGCATCTACTATGACCAGATGCCAAGTGCTCTGTGGGTAAAACAGATGAATTATACAGATCTGCACCCAAGAAGACACACATAGCATTGTACAAAATAGAATAAGATAGGTTTGTTACAAAATCCAGTTCTCTGGGGCTTTATTACAGAAGGGATCAGGAAGGGGCCTTTGGACAGGGCCAAGGAAGAAGAAAATTCTGACAAACTAAAATTGTAGTGAGTGGCAGGAGAGGGATAAAAGAGATTTAAACTTACCTGGGAAAATTTCAGGAAGGGCTTAAACTGGTGGGAAATCCCTATCTATGTTTCTCTGTGTCTGTCTCTCTCATGCCTTCTTCTTGGTTTTGACTATCCCTTTCCCCTTCATCTTAATCTTTATCCACATATCTCATATGGATAGTGTTAGGATTACCTAAACTATGTAAAGGCTTTCTATAAATTCAGAAAAAAAAAGTACCATAGAAATATGTATAAAATATAAATATAAATGAATAAGTCTGACTTTCATTATCAGCTTGCAAATAGTTTGAATATAGCTACACAAATGATCATTAAAGATAATCACTATCAGAAGACTTCTTGTATGATCCCAAAAGGGAGAAAAGATATTTTATTCCTTAAAAAAAAAAAAAACACAAAAAAACTTCCCTGAACTTATTCAGCTATAGAGATTGTGTTATTATTTGGGATCTCCTGCAAAGTTTGAAAATCTGGTGGGTAAAAGCTGATGCTTAGCCTCTGAAACAGAACAAAACAAAATAAAACCTTACAGTGGGGTTTTGTAAGTAATGTCTGTTCCCAAGGTCGTGAACTGAAAAGCCACAATTCTAAGTTCAAATCAGAACCAGTTTATGCTTAAGGCCCAGCTAGTGTTATAATGAATCTGAGTCATCTGGAAGATTCCATTATCAAGAAGCTACTTTCAGCCCTGGGCAAAGATTGCAGAACTACATAAAACAGTATCACCTACATCTTATAAAAAAGAGTATCATGAGGCTTGTGTGCTGTTTCTGACCTGGTTTCTCAATGAACCAACTCAAAAGGAAGAAAAAAAATAACCACTGAGGACAAAGGGCTGGAATTAAGCAACGTTTACTTATTCATCTTCAAAGGAATTTGGAAGGTCCTTCCTGAAGCATGGGGCAGCCTTAGAAGAGAGCTGGGGATTGATGTATATGCACCGATAACAACTCAAGGCCGCATGCTTGTGGGATGGCCTGCAGAAGGCCAAGTGCTCCGTGTTAACTGTGTTCTCCAGCAGTGGCCTCTGTGATCTGGGAAATGCTCTCTCTCTGGTTTTCCCTTCAGCCATGAAAAATACTAGCTACTTACTTTTCCCTCTTCTAAGGATTACCACTGGGCTCTTTATTGAATGGTGTTATCATTTGCAATGTAGGAGAAGAAACAGAATATAAAGCAATCTTGTTCCTGGTGCAGGTTTACTAAGGGGACAGTGTCTAGAAGAGACCACCAAAGGTCTGCTGTTCATGGCCCCCCAGCTGGCTGCCCACAGCTCCCAACACATCAGATTAGAGAACTCAGTGACCAGGCCTGTTTCTAGGATGTGTACTTGAGTTACCAATAGAGCGAGGAAAGAATTTAACTGTATGAACAGGGACAGACTGACAGCAAATAGTATGAATAATTGATATTTTTCCTTCTTTTATTCTGTTTTAAAGGGTTAGAGAGGCTCCTCATCATTAAATTAAAAATGTGTATGGTCCCTTGTCATGGAAAGAGACAGGAAAAAAATTTTGATAATCAGAGTGATAGTTTCTTTCTAATATATTGTCCAATATCATCTTGCCTTGTATGCAATAGACAATAGTATCAACAGTAATCATTTTTTTTATCACCACACATAGGTGGTTTCCCTAGTAGTAAATTCACTAGGCATTTCCTGGTACATAATTCCTATTAACAGTACCAATAGCTGTTGCAGAGAGAGGCAGGAAAAACCAGATCCAAACAAACCACATACCAAGTTTACACTATGCGGTTCAGAATTCTTGGCCATGGCTGAGCCACATGATGGACCAAGCCTGTTTCACTTAGATACTGAATATCGGAACTATACTCAGACCATGGGGAGCAATATGCCAACTTCTAGTTAACAGCTAACAATAACAGACAAAGCTGCAACCATTGCAAACAAGAAAAACTAAAAGTTGCCATGATTTATACGTTATTTCTTGCTTCTATGAGCTGCTATTCCTAAAGGAAGCCTTATCTTGATACTACCCCTTGGCCCTCCCTCCACATGCTTCATTTTTCTTTCAGTCTTTAGCCTTGGCCAAGAAGTCTGCTGTGCATTAGCCCTTGATTGACTGCTCTCAGCACTTTCCATCTCCTGTTCTATATTAGTGAGTATTGATTCTCACTATTGGATCTCTCCCTCCATGTCCCATACCAGGCACTATTAAGTCTGTAATATATTCTTACTGCAATGCAACACTTTCGGTTGCTTGAGTATAAGAAGCACAGAGGCACAGAGTCTCAGAGTTAAAAGGAACCTTACCATCAATGCAGTTCAACGCCATCATTTTACAAATGATGAAACTGAAGCCTTCGAGAGGTTAAGAGGCTTGCATATGATCAAGATCAATCAAGTACTAAAAGTGAAAGATCAAGGACCCAAACCCATGGGTTCTGTTTGCAAGTCCAGCCCTGCTCTTGACTACCTTGCACAGAACTGAGGCTCATTAATGAAGTAAATCTGTCACCTCTGGGCTTGGCTATAACAAAGGGATATGTTAAGGAGGAAATCCAGAACAGAATGTTATATATTAGAGGAAATTCAGTTGTTTATGATATATAAATGCTAGTAAAATTATACAAGATTAAAATATTATTACTCCTTTGTGGTATCCAGGAAGCAGATAGGAAATTAAAAACAAAAAGATTGTTTTTTTTCAAATTTCAGGCAAATAGATTTCTTATAGCTGGCCAATCATTCTCCTGTGCATGTCTAAGGGTTTAGAAAATACAATTGCTTATTAATTTGTTCTCCTTTACTTGGAGAATATAGAAACATGCAGAAGAGAGTTAGAGAAAGGTATATGGTTGGATGGCTATGGCAGACAAGGAGGATATGGACAATTGTTTCATATTGTGGCTCATCTGCTGGTCATTTCCATTAGCCCACCCCCCACCCCCCATTCTTCACTTTCTCTGCATTGATATTTGCCTGGGCTGGGGAGAGATAGAAGTCCTTTATGACCTCTACCCCTGCATTGGCCAGACTTCCTTAACCACTAGCTGCTGGTTGGAATAAGCCAATGGGAAGCTATGGCAGGAGATCAAAGGGCAGAAGCAAAAGGATAGGGCATTCTTCCTCTATTTGCTCCCTGCTTTGTGCTGCCTTGGTCAAGAAGCCTCCATATCCCTTATCTGCAGGTTCTATGAGGTGGCTCTTCTCTATGCCTCCAGCTCTCAATGGAATTCTCGGACTACTCCCTCCCCTGCCTCTTCAGGTCTCAGGATGGCTAGTCTCTGGGTGCTCCTTGTCCCCCGGAGTTTCCCTTAATGCTGCTCTGTAAAGAGCCCCTTCACACTCTGTGAAGTGTCTCATACTTCCACCTGAGCAGACTTTCTCTGCTTGTCTGGGCAGTGACTGAAACAGTTCATTTGGGGTTAATCATAGTCTGAAGTCACCATTTATCTTCTTTGCTATAGCAGCAAAGCCATCATTAAAAAGGATAGGATCAATTATTGTTCATTTTATATCTCACAGATCTGCTAATCCATGAGAAATGTAGCTAAGCTCAGCGGAGGACTGATTCTCACCTCCACTTGCATTTTTGCCTTTTGGGTATGGTTGACATCACATGTAAAAAAAGATCATTAGCAGAGAGAAGGATACAGAGGCAAAGATTATATTTGGTTTATGCCTATGGATTCTAACACTTTCTCCTGAATTATGGAGACTGATGTAAAAACTTTGTCTTTCTATATAGAACCTGGTAATATTCAGAGGACAAAAATAGGCCTGGCTTTGTTGAATTATTACAGGATAAGCAAATATACCTGGAAAAAAATATCACCAACTTTATTTATAAAAGGGCAGGTAACTGGGTAGGTTTGAAACTGGCCCCAATTTTCCTCAAAATAGAATTATTATGGACTTTTAAAATAAATGTTTTCTCTTTTCTCATTGTGGAACTAACCATTGTTGATTAATGAGAATTCATTTACTAATATTTCTAAATATCACCAACTGCTCTTTAAGCTTTGGGAATTATTTCTGCTAGTGGAAGAAATGATATACCTGGTTGTTGTTGTTTTTTGTTTCATTTTGTTTTACAAAAAGGATGCTGTTGTGTTTGTTCTTTTCCATTAATCGCCATGAATTCAGGGAGTTCTACAGAAGGACAGAGATGCTATTTCAAAACTAGGAAATAGGCCTGGCCGGTGTGGCTCAGTGCTTCAGTATTGACCCATGAACCAGGAGATCACAGTTCGATTCCCAGTCAGGGCACACGCTTGGGTTTCAGGCTCAATCCCCAGTTGGTGGTGTGCAGGAGGCAGTCGATTGATGATTCTCTCTCATCATTGATGTTTCTATCTCTCTCTCCCTCTCCCTTCCTCTTTATGAAATCAATAAAAACATGTTTTTAAAAAACAGAAAAAAATTTAGGAAGTGGGACAAGAGGCATAGTATGGAGCTTCTCTCTGGCCTAAATGTTGACTGAACTAGGGTTGTAAGTCATTCATTTTTTTCAATCCATTAACATTTATCACGTCAGTATTTATTAAGTCCAAGTAAGTGCCAGGAGCTGTGGATAGAAAGATAAATAAGACATGCTTATGGCACACAACCAAATAGGGAAGGGGTTGTTTGGGGAAGTCACTGTCCTTCACCAAGCAGGGAGATGACACCAGCTCTTACATGTTCTCACTTATCTAGTTGGTTTGGTTTAAGACAGAAGGAGACTCAAGTCCTGTTTCACTGGCTTTGTCATTTTGGAACTGAACTGAACTGAGGGGCAAGATTCTGGATCCACTTTGGGGAGCAATATGTGGCAGGAGGGTGTTGAAAGTGGAGCTCCAGTTTCCTATAAAAGATTTTTTTGAAAGAAAGTTTTGATTGCTAAAAGAAGAAGGAAGGAAGGAAGGAAAGGAAGGAAAAGAAGGAAGGAAGGAAGGAAGGAAGGAAGGAAGGAAGGAAGGAAGGAAGGAAGGAAGGAAGGGAGGGAAAAGAAACCCATTGAGTCTACAGATATTCTCTGTCAAGGGCCAAATAATAAATATGTTAGGCTCTGTGGGCCATATGGCCTCTGTCACAACTATTCTGATATGCTTTGTAGCACAAAAGCAGTCCGAGACAGTAAATAAACGAATGGGCATGGCCTTGTTCCAATAAAACTTAACTTGGGCAACACTAAAATTTGAATTTCATATAGTTTTCACATGTCACAAAATATTGCTCTTCTTTTCCACCTACTTGAAAATGTAAAAATTATTTTTGCCTGGTGAGCCATAGTCCAGATTTGGCCCATGGACCACAGTTTGCCAATTCCTGGCCTAGAGTAAGAAGCCTATGGAACCAGGAGAAGCATTGTATACCACTGCTCTGCTGGAATCATCAGTGTCCGACTCTCCATTCAGTGTATCCACTGATGAGGACAAGTGGTTAACTAGATACAGCTCGTCCCTGTGACCATGGGTGCACTAGTTGGCCTATGTGAACTTCTCCTTCTTGCCTATAAAATAGACAACTTTACCTGGCATTTTTGAACTTACAGGTTCCGATGAGAAGAAATGAAATAAGAATCCATGGAAAGAACTTTGTGCTCTGAGGAAGAAAAGCATTATACAAACCTAATGTATTATTAAAGAAAAAGCAAATCTGTCTGAGGGAATTGGAAAGCCCCAAGCATAGTGCAACATGACTGGAAAATGCTGCCCAAGATGGAGTTCTTTCTGCTAAGAAATAATCTAGCTTTCCTTCCCTTACACAGTGGTCCCACATTTCATCATCTGCAAGTGGGATGACTTGACTGCCTGTTCTATTTTTTTCTTTTCTCATTAGTACATTGAGAAAACCAAATTGTTCCTCAAATGGATCGCTCTGTGGCACTTTGCTGGATCCCTCATCTGATGTAGCTTACAGGGCTGTAGTTATCCAGCCAAGGCCTGTGCTTGCCTCCCAAATTTAATATTATTGGGCATCTTATCCCTGTGTGTAGCATGGTATCAAAAGCTTTCCGATAAAGTCCAGATAAAATATGCCCATGGTTTTTTAGAGTCAACTTATTTCTATACTTAATCAAATTGCCTTTTCAGTGGTGATTATTTTTGTGAATTAGACCTCCCTTACTCTTGGTAAGATGAGCATTTCTTTGTATTTTATAATTCTTTCCTCAGATGAGTTCTTCTGGCATCTTTCCCTATGAAAGTAATTCTGATTATCCTCATTCCCCCCAGGTAGAGTAGACTAGTTTTATTAGACTCCATTTGCCCACCATAGGTTGGCCCATGTTTCTGCCTGAAAGTACTGAGTTTCCTATCTTCACATATAATGATTTCCAGCTTTTGCTCTATCCAAGTATAGCTGGAATTTCTAAGAATAACTAAAACAAGATTCCATAATATTTTCATGTCATAAGAGAATTTCTTCTTTCCAATGGAAGTTGCCTTCACCTCCAGTTCTTGGCATATTTGTCTTAGAAATTATTTATTTTAATTTTCTGTACATGAACTGTTGTTGTTCTTGTAACTTTCCAAAGCTTGCTTTTCAGATTAGAATTAGGCATAGAAACACTCAATAGGAGAGGATGAAGATACAGAGTAATCAAGGACCTGTCCTTGACTTCGGTTAAGGTTAAACTTTAGTAACTTAGCTCTTAGGGATGGTATGATTAAACCTTATTTTTCTGTAATATCACCATTCATGTGATATACATTTTTTTCCCTAACTTTGAAGATCCCTTTCCATGCCCTGGATTTATTTCTCTGTGTTCTTGTTATTATTATACCAATAATATTTCCACATGAATAAGTGACATGGATTAGTCTATTATTCTATAGTTCTGCTCTCCTGGTGATTTCTTCCAGACTTTCCTTTGTACAATAGAATTCCAATATTCTATGACAACCTTCCTCACCATAGTTTGATATAAACTTGTAATGTCAGTGCAGGCAGAGTAAAAGATAACTTTCTAGAGCCTTGTTTCATGAAACTTGAACCATAATTGATATCAGATGGAAAAGGATCTCTCCTAGTAGAGGGGTAGAGAAGAAAAGCACTCTTTTCTTTAAAAGGAACTTTGAGTAGTTTTAATAACAAACCATTCTGGGCCATTGCTATTGTGTCTAAGAGATACCAATGTCCCTCACTTCTGCAGTTTGTGCTTAAAACAGTGTCACTTGTATTCAATCAAGTACAGTTCTCTGATTACTCTTATTTCTGGGACAGATTTTCAAGAGCAACTTCTAATTTTAGGTATTGTAGCTGAGGTGCTTCCCATTTTCTGCACTCCAATGATGTTCTCTGTGCATTAGCGTCCCTCTAAAGGCAACAATCATAGGCACTCCATAGATGAGGCAAAAAGCTTGTGTGGGTGGAGGTGAGGGAGGGCAGAAAGGGAGGAAAATATCTGTCTGTCTGTGTCTGCATGTTTAATTTACATGACTATTTTAACAAATAAGCAACTTTTCAAAACCTATTTTAATTATTTTAATCCTAGAGACTAGAATACAGTCTGAAGCTATTGTAATGATTTAGAGTAAGGTTTTACATCTTTCTTTTGTGTATGAATCTCAGTTTGTATTCTTACTGTACTTGTGATACATATAACACACACTGCTTCTTCCTAGATATGTTAAAGTTGCTCTCCACAATATTTTATTTCTGCTATTAATGCAGAAACCAAGACAGATAAGCTGAAGAGGAGTCATTATGGGTGCATGACTTAGGAAGCTTTGAAGTTTAATTCTCAAGTAAGTGCACCTCCTAGGTTGTAATACTCACCCAGACAGATCCAACTGCCTCCCAAGTTAATTTCCTCATTGTTCTGAATTGTCTAGAACTCTAGGTTCCTGCTCATGACTAAAAGTAAAGACCTGCTTGTGGGCAGAGATTATGTTCAAGGCAGGACCACCAGAGACACAGCTTAAAAGATGAGTGTCATAAGGATTGAAGAATAATGCCAATGCAGAAAGACTAAGGAATCTACCATCTTTTTGTGTTAGGAATATGGAGTCATCATTTCCGTTTCCCACTTCCTAGCTGGACTATTCACTATGTAATTCAGTGTGGTTCCCATAATGTCCTTAATGTTCTTGAAGTTGGATATGGGAGTTCTTGAACTCCCTGTGTGAGTTAGGATCCCAGCCGGAACTAGTGGGCGTTTTCTTGAGGAGCATTTAATGAAGTGACTATGTACTTGCAAGGTGTGAGTAACAGTTAAGGGGAAAAGTATGAGATGATGTCTACTCTTGGGCTGGCAAAAGTGGGAAGCCAGGACCAATCACAGGGCTGGAGGGCAAGAGTAGCAAGCCAGTGAGGCTGTGGCTGTACAGGAGGGTCCAAGATACACTGAGACCAGGCAGGTCAGGACTAGAGAGGAAACAAACCTCTCCCCATTTTTTTCCTCTGATTCTCTCCAAGTGGCTCCCATTGGGTGACACCAACTGGCTAGAGAGAGCATGGGAGACCTTGGAAGCAGGGTCCTCAGAATCCAGCCTCCTGGCAGAAGATCCAGGCAGAGGACGGGCGGATGGAAGATGCCTGCACATTCTCCTCACATAACCCTGCTTCTACATTTTCCTGAAGTTCTTGGCTTTCTTTCTTGATCTTCTTCTCCCGTCCTTATGCTCTCAGTTTCCCTGCTTAGCAGTATTTCCTCACTCTCTGTGCACTGTCTGTGCCATCCATAGTGCGATTGGCACCCAAAGGCCTCCTCCATCTGCCTGTTCCGCGCTGCCTCTAGCTCTGCACAGCTTCACTTCAACATTTAGGCCCGCAGCTCCCCCTTCAAGCCATCCCCTCACCTGCGGGGGCTCTGTGTGGTGTGTCTCAGCTGCCTTCCGGAACTGGAAATCTTTCCGGCACCAATATTTTGAAGTCACGCTTTGAGGTTGCAAATCTGTCACTTCTATATATTTCTATATATCCCTTAACATCACACCATTTGTATTTTAAGTGTTGCGTAGTAAATCCTAACTGCCACCAACTAAAATAGAAATAGGAAATAGGAAGTGTGGGCATTTGTTAAAATTTACCATTCACATTGAATCTCCTCCCCGATGTTACTGCAATAACAGCTCTTGCATAAAACACCAAGCAACACGGCCTGAACTGAACAAAAACTGCTTATTTGCTCCAAGTTGCATTCAGCTTATCATTTGAGGCCTGGTGGGTTTTCTCTCCACAGGAATTTTGAAGATGCCCATTGATGATATGTCTGCTTGCCAAAGCAAAGCTGAGTCATTGAAATGGTTGGTATTGTGGTCACTGGAAGTGCAAAAATGTAAGGAGTGATGTTTACATTCAGTCGCCCTTGTTATGAGCACCCAGAGGAAAACCTTTGCAGATCTCAGTACTAAGAACTGCCACGCTTCCTCTGACAAAGCTGGCGTATTTGTATCCTCTGAACATGGAGAACCTTGTGTGAGGGAATCACGTTCTTCTCTTGTCTTCAGCAGTTAACAATCTCAGTGAAGTATGAGATTCACCCCAACATGAGTTTTATATACTACATAACTCCCATCATTATTTTTTTTTCACTTTCATTTTCTCACATTCAATCTATGAAAAAGCTTTTAATTCTACTCCAAAATACATTTGAATCCATCTATTAGTCCACCTCTAAATTTACTCTTAATGTCCACTGCAATGACTGAGGGAACACCCCAGCATTTCTATCCTGGAACACCTTGGTAGACCCCTGACTGCTCTTTTGCATGCCCACTAACCCCACACCCCATTTCTTCTCTGTGTAGCACTCTGAGTAACTGCTAAAAAACAAGAATCAAGAACCTAATTATTTCCTCAAATGTCTTATTTTAGAAAAAAAAAGAAAATTTGTAAGAATAATACAATAAACATTCATGTACTCATCACCTAGGTTCACAGTTTATCCCTGAACCCTTCATTATATATTTGCTAACACAGGGCATCCTACATAACCATAATACCTTTATCATTGAGGTAGCATCAACACAATGCTATTATGTAATATCTAGTCGTAGTCAAACTTTCACAATTGTCTCAATAAGGTCCTTTATAGCTATTGTGTTTACTGATGTCTGTGTCTATGTGTATATTTTATCCATGATTTAATCCAGAATCATGCATTGCATTTAGCTGTCCTGTCCCTTTACTCTCAATCTAAAGAATTCAGGTCCATGGTATTACAGAGTATCTCAGAATTTGTCTAATTGATTTCTCATGATTAGCTTCAGGTTAAAATGATCATTTTTTATTTTTGAACACTATGGAGTTAATGGTGTGTCCTCAGTTCATCATAGCAGGGGCATAAACTGTGCATTTATTCCATTACAGATGATGTGAATTTAATCATTTGGTCAAAGTATTAGCCACTAGATTTTTTTAAATAGTAAATGTTCCCTTTCCCATTTGTAGTTTATATCTAATATTCAGGGTGATGAATCTAGTTCTTTTAAAGCTATATGTCCAGTCTTTAGAAAAATTATGTAGTTAAAGCCCTTTGAACTATCTTCTACCTAAAGGGCTTCGTATATGTTGTTCTCAACTCTGTGCTCATTGCATAGTTATCTTCTCTATAGACTTCATGTCAAGGATCAAATGCCTGCTGTCAGGGGGGCTTTCTCCAATAATCCAAGCAATGCATGCCTCTCACCAACCACTGTGCCCTATCTTTTAGTATTTCCTGGCTACTTATTTATCACATAAAGCTGTTACTAGACTGTAAGCTCTTGAGGGTAAAAATACCAGGACTGTCTTTTCCACTATTGTAATCCCAATGCTTGAGTATATAGGGCCATACACATGGTAGACTATGATTGAAACATTTGTTGAATGAGAAAATCAATGCATGTATGAATAAATATTATATCTTGGTAGATTTTACATATTCATATATTTAAAAACATTTTTACAGAAAGAAGGCCAAGGGAATGGGGCAGAGATGTGGGACTCTACATCAAAATTTATGATCACCCTGTGTAGCCGGGTGGCCCAGTTGTTTGGAGCATCATCTCCTTGGCTTCAGCAGTTAACTATCTCAGTGGGAGGCAACTGATTGATGTGGTTTTTATTCTCTCTTTCTCCCCCCACTCCCTTTCTCTCTCTCTAAAATCAATAAGCATATCCTTAGGTGAGGATAAAAACAATTTATGACCACCCTTCCATAGTATAAAGTTGGGAAGCAGCTGCCTAAGCAGGAACGACATTTCCTTGCACTCCTCATATCCAGGTGGCCAGGTGATTAACTCTTGCCAATCAATGTGGGTAGTGTCACTTCCTGCTCCTGCTATTAAGAAGTAGGTGGGACTTGTCCATGGGCTCTTTCTCCCTGACAGCTGGAAAAAGTCAAGCTGTTAGGGTTCAGCAGAGTCACAGATAGAAGAATCCTAGATCCCTGAGTCATAATGAGGAAGGAAGCTATCTGTCAGACTGTGAAAAGAATAAGAATAAAATGTAGTGTACGTATCCATTTAATATTTGTGATTTATTTACAATAGTATCTAGCATTACTCGGAATAATCCTATATAATAAAAGGCTAATATGGAAATCGACCAAACGGTGGAACAACTGGCCACTATGATGCCCACTGACCACCAGGGGGTAGACGCTCAACACAGGAGCTGCACCCTGGTGGCCAGGGCGCTCCCACGCCAGTGAGCCTCTCCTGTCTCTGAGGCAGCACTAAGGGGCAGCGAACCCAGCTTCTGGGGTCCTGGACTGCGAGAGGGCACAGGCCGGGCTGAGGGACACCCCCCACCCCGAGTGCATGAATGTTGTGCACCTCTAGTATAGAAATAAAATCTGAAAAACTGGTAGTCAGAAAAAAATTCTCTAAGTGAAAAGACAGTTGTGATGACTTAAGGTTTTAAGGTTCACTGTCACTTCACTATTTTTTGCAGTGCATATTTTCCAGATTTCTCAAGTTATATGGAGTAGGATTATGCCTAGAAACACACAAATAGGAGACTCTGAAGAGAGTTTTATTATAGAGTAAAATCAAGGGCTACCTTTGTCTTTGGAAAAGGTGAAAATGCAGTTGCTTAGCTTGTAGAGATGGCATGATTAAACCTCATTGTTCCTGAGATCCTACATTCACTGCCAAACTAATCTGAGGAAATTCTAGTATGATTTAAGAGACAATCCATCAAATCCTTTCTTTGTTGCCTCTGATGAATTCAGTTTGCTGTGGGTAGCATTACTAATGGAACAACAATCTATCTAGTAATTATTTATTATCAAACCAGCAAGTAAAAGGATTCCCTGACTTTTAGAGATGGATGGGATCTGAAGCCTATTTTACAGTAGGCCCAGATAATCTAAGTGCATGCCTTTCAGAGTGTGGTACAATGTGTACTGGCCAAGCTGACCCCAGAAAGTAGGGCTCCTGACCATAATAGGTACGTACTGGATACAATGCTCTATGACACGCAGACCATGGCTCAGCAGGAGTGATTTTAAAGAACTTTAGTGGCTCTGATTTGTTTCAGTTGTAATAAGGAGAAGTTGGTAATGTATATACAGTATGTATCATATACGTGTACATTTCTACCTTAATGTGAAATTTCCAAACAAACATAACCCAAACACATTGAGATACTTGTGAATCCTTAAAGGTTATGTATTTATACTAGAGATGATGTCATTACTCAGCATTTTAAAATTTGTATTTAGAATTATCTTTAAGAGCCCAAATTATTTTTCCCCTTTGATTACAAAAGTATTTCTATATACTCTGGAAAGAAGAAGGAAATTAAAACCAACCATAATTTGATTACTGAGAAGTAACCAGTCTAAACATTGTAAAGTAATTCCATTTATGTAAATGTATGTAAGAGTATGTCTTATACTATTGCAACAATGGTCTTGCATTTAAATTTTTATATTGTATATTGGTCTATACAATCAATTTCTTTTTTTTATTTCTTTATCGATTAAGGTATTACATATGTGTCCTTATTCCTCCATTACCCCCCACCTCCCATTCATGCCCCCACCCAATTTCTTAAGTTTAGCTATCACATTGAGTTGGACAGAAAACATAGATTTTTGTTCAATATTCCAACTAATGTAGGTTATTGGGTAAAAGTTTAAAGAGTTTTGATCTTTAAGTTGGTACATTATTTTGACTGTCCTTTGTGCTGGAGTTGTTATTTTAAAATAAGCAAAATATATTGGATCTAAGTCTGGTAAATAGAGTAAATGATTAATCCAAGGAATGCATTCTGAGTCAAATAGAGAATAAAATAAATAGAATAAAATAAAATGTAGAGAGACTCCCTGAAACTGTCAGGGAAGGCAGATTCAGAAGAGAAGTTTCAAAACATTTAGAGTAAGGGAGGCACTTACTGATTAAATATATATTCTCCTATGATGGCTACTTTGAAGAAAACAATCACTTCAATGCTTAAGAGCTGGTGTTCCTGACAAAAAATCAGCCCCTTGATTCACAGATATTTCCAGACATTTGTGCACATCATCACATAAATGGGGAGAACAAGGAATTAGGATCTACCATCATATGTGTATAGGAGAAAGCTAGATTTTTAAAATTTCCTATATCCTGTTCTAATACAAAGAAATAAGGAAAGAAGGAAGACAGGTGGAAAAGAAAGGGGAAAACAAGAGAAATGAAGAAAGAAAAGGAAAGAAAAAGGGAGGAAGAGAGAAAGGAAGTAAGGAGACAGAAAGGGAAGAAAGGAGAAAAGTTGAAGGAAGAAAGAAAGGTAGGAAGGCAAATTGTTAGCTCAGTATTCCTCTGGAGTAGTTTATCAACAGTAGTTTTACTAATACTTAAAGATCAATTTATAAAGCCAGTCTTGAACTTAGTGCAGACTGATGGTTTTCAAAAGTTTCAGGATAATGGTAGTCTTTTGTAATCTTTCCAATATCCTGGAATTCCAATTACAGTAGAGTCTGAGAATAAGTTGGAAATGATGGAGCAGATATACACAGAGACACATTAGACACTGCCTTCACAATCATATCGGTTCCAGAGAACAACTTTTGAAAGCCAGTTTTAGGCTGATGAAGCCCATTAGTACAGTTAGCTTGCATATCAGGACTGCAGAAGAAGAGAAGCTCATGAATACCAGATAAAGCTATTTGAACAATTTTTTCAGAATTCAAGGTCCTTAGAGCTAAAGCACCCTGACCAGAAATACCAGAAATGGAATATTAGTGCCTTTATAAAGACTCATTAACCTGCTTGTCCTCTAAAAGCGCACCATTGTGACCCATGTGCCCATTAAAACCCACCACCTTTGAGGATATGAGGATAAAATGCTATCCAGAATTGCTGCCTATCTTTAATTATATTTTAATACAAGGGTCAAAGAAAACTTGACTTTAGAGATGCACTTTTTTTTTCAGATCTGGAAAATCTTGTTGCTGCTTTAATAAATTTAATTTGTTGCTAACATTTGAGTGAATGTATTTTTTAAATTATAACACAAACACAGTTCAGAAGCAAAAATTGCTTTTCTGTTTCCATCTGAATGTATTACCTGTTTCTGGAATTAAACCACAGTATATAAAATCCTTACAACAGTGATCAGATTGTTATATAAGAAATTCTACACATGTAACAATTAAAGTGATAGATGTTGGAAGGACTGTGCATCTCTTACTCTTCCAATTTATGTGATGAAAGACTGAAAAGTCTTTTTTGAGTAATATCAAAATACAGAAATAACAGATAAATACTGGAAAAAACCCATGTCAAATTTGCTGTTTTCCTAATTATGCCCATCCATAAAAATTTGGGGAAGAAGAAAAGTAATATAATTATTACAGGTACTTTGTTTTGTAAGTACGTTTGGGATTGGGTAAACATTTTTTCTAAAATGACACAATAGTCAATGTTCCTAAAAGCTTGCATTTTGAGAGCAACTCAGAGCAACCAACAGAAAAAAAAATTTACAGGAGTTAAACATTATCTATAATCAGAACAGGAAACAGAAGAAGTAGAAATTACAAGAAAGAATGTAGTATCAAAAAAGTCATTGTTTCTTGTGTTTTATCTTCACTATCAGAAATATTATGTGCCTACTTGGATTTCAATAACTGAAAAAATCAATAATAAGGTAAGTAAAGGATATAGAAATAATGAATAAAAATGGGTTTCAATGCAAAGCAGTGGTAAAGAGTAGACTTTCAAAATCAAAGCATTTTTGTAAGGTAGGCAGAATAAAGACTTCCCAAAGATGTCCATGTCCCAATTCCAGAACCTGTGTATATGTTATTTTACATGGCAAAGGGGACTTTACTGTAAACTAAGTTTCAGGATCTTGACATGGGGATATTATATTTATACTAGAGGCCCAGTGCATGAATTCATGCACAGGTGGGGTTCAGCCGGCCTGGCCCCAATCAGGGTGGATAGGGGCTGGGCCTGTTGGGAGGAGGAGATGGTGGGAGGTTGGCCGGCCTGCCTGCTCCGATCTGGCCTGATCAAGGCCGGGCTGGCTGGGGGGAGGGGCTGATAGAGATTGGCCAGCAGGCCCCCGCCACCACTTGGGGTGGGGGGGACTGATTGGGGGTGGGGCCAGCCATGGGGAGGGGCTGTGGGTGATGGGCTTGCCAGACCCACCCCCAAATGGGGTGGGGGGACCGATCAGGGATCAGTGGCCAGGGGAGAGGCCAGGGGAGGTTGGCCAGCCAGCCCCACCCCCGATTGGTGTGGGCGGGGGCAATCGGGGGCAGAGCTGGCTTGGGGGAGGGGCCGTGGGCCAATCAGGGTGGTGGGCTGATCAGGGGTGGAGCCAGCTGTGGGGAGGGGCTGTGGGCGGTGGGCCAACCAGCCCAGTCCTCGAATGGGAGGCCCATTGGGGGCCAGCGGCCTAGAGAAGGGGCTGTGGGTGGTTGGGCGCAGGCCTGGGGCAGGGGGGTAGATCAGGGGCGGGGCCAGCTGGAAGGAGAGGCTGCAGGCCAATCAGGGTGGTGGGGGTCCATCGGGGGTGGGACAGGCCGGGGGGAGGGGCTGCAGGCAGTTGGCTGGCCAGCCCTGCCCCTGATCAGGGTGAGGGCTGGAGAAAGGGGCCGCAGGAGTTTGGCCAGCCCACCTCATCCCCCTGATTGGGCTGGTTCACTGGCCACGGTGGGCATCATAGCAACCAGTCGATCTGTTCATTATGGCATTCTGGTCACTGGCTTATGATATATATATAATCTGGGTAGGCCCAGTGTAATCACAAGAGTCCCTATAAGAAAACAACCACAACAACAACGAAAAACAAGGCAGCAGAGTTAGAGGTGGGAGTAATGAGGTCATAGGGCAAGGAGAGCGGGCAGCCTCTAGAAACCAGAAAAGACAAGGACACAGATTTTCCCCTAGAGCCTCCGAAGGAATGGAGACAGCCAACCCATTTGGACTCCTGACCTCTAAAACTGTAAGAGGATAAATCTGTGTTGTTTTAAGTCACTAAATATGTGGCAATTTCTTACATTAGATGGGGGAGGGGGGTAGTTAGTTTTAAAAGAAAATTCATACACAATCAGACTCAATTCTCTCCAAACAGATGGTTTCTCAGTTCATAAAGGGTTATGCCAGATTAAATTGTAATTTTATTTTTTAATAAGTTTTTGTTCCAGTGCCACCTTCATACTAAAAGAGGAAAAGAGCTGTCCTTTCTTGTACCTCTATTAGGTATAGTCAGAGTGATGATATTTCTTCTTATTGTTTTAGTTAATCCTTATGACAACTCCAAAATGGACATATCAGCATTTATTTATAAATGAAGTATCTAATCATAGAGGAAATAAACAACTCAATACATTTCAAGTTGGTTATAGAGCTAGAAAAATTCAATAACAGGGCAGAGATTAGAGTGTAGGTAATTCATATTCTCTTTAGAAAGCAAACACAGTATACAAGAGATAGATGAGGAGAGAGAGAGACAGAGAGAAGAGAGAGACAGAGAGAGAGAGAGATAAAAGAGTATTGGACAAAATCACACTGAATTTTACAAATCAAATTTAGTGTGGCCAAAAGTTTGCAGGGCAAAGTCTGGGTTAGATAGTTATTAGGAAAAAATTTTTTTCTGGACAATCCACCTAACCTCCTGGTTTCCTCCTCTATAAAAGAAAGATAACAATAGACATCTCTCTCATAAAGAATCCCAGGAAATAGGACTGAATACTGTGACACTGAAGTGCTCTTTAAATAGTGATTCAACACTCTTCGGTCTACTTAGGATCCCCAAACCAATTTGAGACATTCAATACTAAGAGATTATCTGTTCTGAAGGAGAAAAAGGGACATTGTAAATCAGGTGGTAATGAATGATGCCAAAGGGAATGGAACATATTCTTTGTCCAAGTGAACAGAACTTGCTGCTATGAGTTGTGGGCTCTCAGAGGGGAGCAGACTGAGCTGAAGCTGGTTACCAGAGAGTGAGCACAATGCAAGAGAACCTTCAAGAATAGCAGCTCCCAAGACATCTTGGATAAGAATCTCAAGTTAGGTCATCAAGATGAATGAGGTCACCTACTTAGAGTTTAGACAACTGCAAAGCAGAACAATATGACCCAAGACTGGCTTAAGACCTCAACGAAACTACAGAGCCAACAGCAGCTGGAAACTCTTAAAGACTAAATGCAAAGGAGAGAGTAATTTTGACATCAAAGGGATCAGTTTGACAAATGAAAATCAAATTGGATGGACTTTAATGCAAACAGCTGGGTGTGATGCAACCTAAAGAGGCAGATTTCCTGGAGTCAGCCAAACACATTTATTAGAATCCTCCATACCTCCCAAGGAGAATGTAAATACATAGTTTTAAATTTTCAAGTTTTTCCATCCCAAACAATGGAGCAGAGAGTATGGTGAGATAAACAATCCGTACCACTATCCTTGGGATGATTTATTAGTGGCTAGGCTTGTTCTATCTGTGCCAAGATGTTTTCTCTGTTCCATCCACATTTTCCTCCTTTCCTTTCTCCCATCTTTCCTTCTAATGTGTAGTAAATTTTATCTTCAGATAAAATATTTGATTCAAAGAGTAAATATTTTCCTGCTAACGGATTTGTGATATTGCAAGTGCCTCTAAAGGAATGGGCCAGGACTCCACGACGCCATGTGTGAGTGAGGATGATAGATGCATTTGCTTTCTAACATGTGCTTGGCAACCAGCTTTCGGCACCAAGAGCAATATGGATCTGCATCAGCTGTGGTTTACACCAAAGGGTAGGTCAGTGGTCGGCAAACCGCGGCTCTCGAGCCACATGCGGCTCTTTGGCCCCTTGAGTGTGGCTCTTCCACAAAATACCACGGCCTGGGTGAGTCTATTTTGAAGAAGTGGCATTAGAAGAAGTTTAAGTTTAAAAAATTTGGCTCTCAAAAGAAATTTCAATCGTTGTACTGTTGATATTTGGCTCTGTTGACTAATGAGTTTGCCGACCACTGGGGTAGGTAACTCACTTGCTGAAGGAGAGATCAGACTCAAGGTAAGTGGAAGAAAGAGCAAAAGTTTATCATTAGCCAGCGAGCAAGGCACTCTGTGGAATGGCTTCAGGGACATCTGTTTTGTATAGTGATCCACCCTTATCCTGTTATCAGTGGTAACTCATCTGAATCAGAATTCAAACATCCAGTACAAAGGATTAAAGGTATTGGAAAAGGCAATACTATTGCAAGTCTTACTGCCCTAATTCCCCTGCTATAATATAATAGAAGCTGTTAAAAGACAGAAACACTTACCCAAGCTGTTTGATATTGCTCATTACTGTATCACCACCTAGGAGGCACACTGTACATATTTAATATGATAATGAGTAATATGGGTGTAGACGTGATTGAGTATAAAAGGAGAGATAAGATCTTCCATTTCATTAAGTCATCCTTATCCATTTAACTTACCTCCTCTAGCAGAATCTGTACAGCCAATTCAAAGCCATAAAATCTAAGTTCAGGATTCATTTGGGGTTCAAACAAGACAAAATAGAAAAAAAATATCCTCCAGTTTTGGTACCATATCGTAGGGTCTATTTGCCTCACTTCAGAACCTATGCAATGACGTCTGAGCATCACTTAGGAGGTTTTAAGTTAATACGCTACTTAATTGTGCTTTGCTGGTGGATCAGTGGATGACTTCATGGACCTGAAGCTTTGTTCTTGTTCTTGTGCCCATCTAGATTATTCCACTGATATGCTGAAGACAGACATACAGGTGAGAACTAATTGGCTCAGCCCATCTGGAGCCTGTTTTCTTTCTGTTTCCTACCTGCAACTCCTGCTGGTTTCAATGTTTGGTCTTACATCCGAAGGTAAGTTTTGTTTACATAATAAGCTATTTTAGGGCCAGACCTGAATTGAGGTGAAGGTTTCCTTGCAATTGCAGGTTTGCAGATCAGCAAAACAAAAAATGAAGTAAATGAACAGATATTGTGCCCAGAAAGACCCATGTGCAATTAAGCTGATGAACCTGCAACAAAGCCTTGGGAATTGAAATGGAGGTGCATTTATATTTGGGGTAACAGCCTTTAGATCCTTTTAGACTTGGTAATCTAAAGAGTTTAAGACTTAAAGCATAACAATAAAGTGATGTACTCAAAGTCTAACTTTTCGATCTTGATTGTGCAGTGCATTTATTTATTTTAGTATTTTTGTTGTTGTTGTTCATCCTCACCAGAGGATATTTTTTCTATTGATTTTATGAGAGAGTGGGAGGGAGTGAGGGAAAGAGGAGAGGGAGAGAGGGGGAGAGAAAGAGGAGAAAGATCAATGTGAGAGAGACACATAGATTGGTTGCTTCCTGCACGTACCCTGATTGGGGCTGGGGATCAAACCTGCAACTCAGGTATGTGTCCTTGATCAGGAATTGAACCCTTGATCCTCTGGTCTGGGGACTGACACTCTAACCACCGAGCACACCGGCCAGGACAATGTATTTATTTTTTAGAACAGTTCAGAAGAGACAATGCTAGTGCTTTATGAGTATATGCAAGTATGTGCATGTACACATCAGATATAATAAAACCCAAACACTGAACTCTGATTACATTAGCTTACAGAAGCCAACATGGCTAGTGAAGAACAAAACTGGAAACAAAAAGTATAAGAATATGTTTTGAATATCAGATAACTTCAGCATTAGTAAAGAGGGTAAGATCAACAGTCATAGGCTTTTCAAACACATTGGATATCAGTTCATAGAAGCAGTTGATTTTAGCATTAGCTGGATGAAATTAACATTCCCCAGATAATAAATGAGCTTACCGTGTACTGTCGACCAAGACTTGGTTGGTCTCAATTTAATTTTAAAGTATTTTCCAGAATGCTTAGTTCCATTAAAATTATTTTCAGCCCAGCCAGTATAGCTCAATTGGTTGAGTGCATAGCCCCATGAACCAGGAGGTCATGGTTCAATTCCCTGTCAGAGGCAGCTGACCGATGTTTCTCTCTCACCGATGTTACTATCTCCCTCTCCCTCTCCTTTCATCTCTCTGAAATCACTAAAAACATGTTTTAAAAAACTATTTTCATTTCACAAAAGTTGCCTTTTCTCCCATTTTATTAGAACCCTCTCCCTCTCAATAGAACCCTCTCCCTCTCAACTTAGCTTTTACTACTAAAAAAAAGAAATAGAATAGATGGAAATTTAACCTATTTCCCTGCTATGAACTTAGTACATGTCTAAGATTGATCCAATTTAGGCAAATTCCATGTATTTGGGGTGAACTAGCCCCACAAAACATAGACTTCCGTCTCTTAACCATTAGGCAGTGGGCCTATTCATCTACATGATGAGGCTTTTAGGAAGCTAGTTCACCCTGGAACACAATAGTTTTCATTCAAAATAATTTTGAGAATAACATTAGACTTTAGACTGTTTGAACAACAACAAAATATTAATGAAAAAAGATGGCTTCACAATAGCAGGAAAAAATGTACAGGAGAAGGAGCTCAAAAATCAGTGCCAGTCATTTGTGGGTCATTCTGACTTTGCGGAAAGGGTTATCTCAGCAGTTAGGAGTTTTCTACGTAGTTAGCAATGGGAGCCAGAGAGGTTAAAACAGCTCATCACTTTATCAGGATTACTGAGGGTATGAGGGAGGCCTTAATGGTCTGGCAGTCCTTTTTGTCACAATTTAATGGCATATCGATCTTACAGAGTGAACAATCATGACCTTCAACTGTTTACAGATTCTTTGGAGGGAAAAGGCTTAAGGAGCTTATTCCAGGGAAGCTGAGAAGGTTCAGTTCTGACCAGTCAAGTTTGGGAACTCAAACAGCAATCAAAACATCCCAGTTTGGGGCAACTTTCCATTGGGGGCGGCACTTACAAGGGGGAAGATCACAAGTGCTTTGAGAAAAGCCAGTGGTGTTACAGGCAATCAATAAATCAACCAGGAGTGTCATTAACAGAGAGTGAGTGGTGTGTGTGTGTGTGTGTGTGTGTGTATAAGAGGGGTCCTTGCTTCAACTTGTGCATTTCTGTTAGAATAGATTTTCAAGAAAAGGTTTCTTTTAGGTGCCTGCAAGGTTTGAAACCTTCACATCAGCAAGCTAGTGACCCTGGGAAGAGGTAATCACATTTTTATAAGACAAATCTGAGCAAAGAACAATATGAAACAGAGTGTTTTTCTACATCACATAATTAATCTGAGGGTTGTGGAAGGCTTTTTTTTTTAATTCACATAAAACTGCCTGCTAAGATGTGGAAAACTACTTTTCAAGAGAAGATGAATGCACTGAAATGAAATTCTCAGGAGTTGGAGTTGAAATGTTTATCCGCATCATCTATTTCAATGACTCCAATCTATACTACGGTTGAATCCCAACACAAAGGTTGACTCTCCACTATTTGATCTACAATGTACTGGGTTCTAGTCAAGGTATAAAATGTAACTCCTGCCCTCAACGAGTTTGTAAGTGCTCTGAGCAGTCACAGATTCACATACTTTTTCTGGCTATGAGATTCTAATTCTTTGATGTCTGCAATGGGTTGAATGGTGGCACCCTCAAAAAATGTCTCCATCTTACTTTCTGAATCTGTGAATGTAACCTTACTTGGAAAAAGAGGACTTTGCAAGTGTAATTAAGTTAAGGATCTTGAGATAAGATCATCTTGAATTCCTGGGTAGTCCCTAAATCCAATACAAGTACCCTTGTAAGAGACTCACAGAGAGCAGAAGGTGAAGACAGAGGCAGAGACTGGAATGATGCAGCCACACATCAAGGAGCACCAAGCGGCCCCCAGAAGCTAGGATGCACAGAAGGGATTCTCCCCTAGAGCCTCCAGAGGGAGCGCTGTTCTGCTAACACCTTGATTTTGGACTTTGGTTTCCAGAACTGTGAAGAAATAAACTTATGTTGTTTCCAAATTGGTGGTAATTCATTACAGCAAATCTAGGAAGCTAATACAGATTCTTATCTAGATTAGTTTAACCTTGCCCCCCTTGTATTTGACTTTATGATACACAATGAGAGCCAAGATGTATGATATCTGCAAATAGTTACTCTGCTGTAAAAACAAAATGCACCTTTTTGCTCACTGCTAATTTGTTTGTTTCCCCTTGAATTTGTATATAAGAGATTTAAGAGGGCTGCAGGGGGAAAAGGGATTTGCCCAGAAATCTGTTGAATGGTGAGTGGGAAAGAAGCAAAGAACAGGCCTTTACAGCATTGGGTGGGAGGAGACTTGCTGGTAAGGCTGAACATCAGCACTGGGTGTTCAAAGTGCACAGCAGCAAATTAGCTAATATTTAACTGTCCTCGAAAATGTGTTACCATTTTGTAAAATTTGGGCCCCAGGTGCTAGCCATATCTTTGAAGCTGTCTCAAAATTTAGTTGCAGGAAAAGGACCTCAAGATTAGCTTCAGTCATTTGCAGGTCTTCCTGAATTTGCAAGAAGGATTATCTGAGCAGATAGGTGTTTTCTATGTAGATAGCAATAGAGAAATAAACAAATGTCAGTATATGTCGTGTGCTGATTGAGTCTGTTTGGCTGCTCAAGGCACAGGATTGGTGACAGAATAGCAAGTCAGGCAGAGCCATATGGTGCTCATGCTGTGGCAGATGCTCTCGGAAATGATCCCATCCACTTGTCCAGCTCTTTCCTGAAATGGGGCTGAAGCTATGAACCACCTGTATTAACCCAGCCTTCAGCCTCCCCTACTCCCAACCATGTTTCACTCTGACAAAGACATCTTTCCACAATACCAATCTGATCACAGTTCTCTTCTACCTAAAATCCTTCAGAAATAATAGTCTGGCTCTGAAGCCTTTATGATCTGTCCTCACCTAGCTCCACCTTCTGCCTCTTATTCCCCTTTGTCTTCCCTCCATGGAGCTGCACTTCTGCCATTCTATGCAATTAACATGGTGTCTGCAAAGATGTCATGCTTTCTTACATGAGTTAATAGCTCTTCTAGCATGCTCTCTCTGCTTATCCACTTGGCAAACACATTTATTTTTTAAAATCCAGCTCAGCAGTCTCCTGTCATGAGAATCCCCCTGACTACTAAAACAGAGTTCATTATTCTCTTGTCTAGGCTATCACTAGCCTACACTGTTGTAATCGTCATATTATACTATAATTAGCTTATATAACCATATCTCCTGATAGACTGTGAATGCAGAGGATAGAAACTTTACTTCCTCTCTGAAGGTAAAAGCTTATCTACTGTGTCATCGTATCTCTAGTGCCTGGCCTAGGACCAGACAAAGAATTGGTATTCAATAAATGTTTGATGAATAAATGAAAGAATGACTAGTCCTTTCTGTGATTAGTAAGCTCTTAAAAGCTCTTAATACATGTATGTTTATTCACAATTCATTAATGTACAAGGAGCTTGTCTCCACATGTATAAGATCTTTGTGGGAGGAGATTGCTTTTTCTTTTGTTTAAAAATCTAATAAGCTGAATATTTTCTGATAATAAAAGTAATGCAAGTTCTTTACAGAAAATCGGAAAAATAAGAGTAAATACGAAAACAGAATTTATCTCTAATCCTGTCATCCAATGATAAACACAATTAATTTTTATTTTCAGGTAATTAAAAATACATCCATATGGTCATGGGAGCAAATAATCATGCAAAATATGTATGTATAAAAATGCAGACACCGTGCACTAATATTCTCACTCATACACACACACAAATTACAATCACTATATTCGTTAATGCAATGCATGCTAGTATAAAACCCAGCCTCCAAAGGTATAATGATTTAAACATCATAGAAATTTAGATCTCTCTTGTACAATGTCTAAATTGGGTGTTTGTGATCAGCAAGATGAAGACCCAGACTACTTTCATCTTGTGGCTCCACAATCTTCATAGCAGAGCTTCTTAGGTGTCTATGTTCCCACAGAAGAAAAAAAAAGCCTGTGGGAGAGTCTAAGGGACAGGCCCAGGGGTGGCATGGATTACTCCCATTTACATTCCATTGGCTAGAACTCAATGGACATGACCCTATCCAAGTCAAGGGAGGCTGGAAAATATCTATGTGCCCTGGAAGAAAGGAAATGAGTGTGCTGAGCCCTTAAACAATCTCTGCCATACTTTAAATGTATTATTTTGTAACCTGATATTTTTATTTAAAAATATTTCATTGGAATGATGTAATAATATTACTCCTGTGGAATTATTGAGGCAAATAGTAATATTTTTTTTGCCAGACTATCAACGTTTAAAAATATTTAAAAATAATTGTTGTATATGTTGTGATCATATGTAATTGGCCACATACATATTTTCATTGTGGAATTTACTATTGATCAACATATGTCTGTACTCATCAATGCCTTTTGTCCTGTATTCTATTTTACTTTGTAGGAATGCTACCATTCCTGCTTCCCTTTTGTTTGCATTTGCCTGGCCATCCTCCTAATATTTCTGAATCACCTTGTTTTATGCATGGCTCTTATAGATTGTGTATAGTTAGATATTCTGACCCAATCTAGCAGTCTTTTTATTTAAATACAGATCTTTAACCCTTTTAATATTTATTCATCAATTTACCTGTTAGTTATACATCTACTATCATGTTTTGATTTCTGAGAGTCATTGCCCTTACATACTGACTTTGTAACATGTTTTATATTTATTTTGTCAATCAACATGCTAATTTGTACTTCTACTATTATATCTTATGATTTGCTTTTCTTTTGATTTTCATCTAGTCACCTTGAAAATAGTAATTTTATTTTAAATCTTATAACTGGTTGTCTTTTTTTTTTCAGATGATGCTTTAGTAGATACCTCAGTTTTCCAAAGTCCTTGTTCCAATCAATGAATGAACAAAAGAAATAAAGGAAGAAGCAAATTATCTCTCTAAATATGAGTAAATTATTTTTAAATCTTCATCAAGGATATGTTTTTCATTGATTCTAGAGAGAGGGGAAGATAGAGAGAGAAAGATCCATGTGAGAGAGAAACATAGATCGGTTGCCTCCCATACACACTCCAACCAGGGATCAAACCCACAATCTAAGTATGTGCCCTGACCAGGAATCAAACCCGCAACCTTTTGATGTATGGGACGACACTCCAAGAAACAGGGCCACCCAGCCAGGGCATGACTAGAAAATTTTTATGCTTTTGTTTCCTCCTACCCACTCTATCCACTGCTTATTTTTAATGAAAGGGGATTTGTATAACCTAATCTACTAGACCCAATTTAACATTAGTAATATTTTTATTATATGTTTCTTTCACATATAAAAAGCAACTTTGCTAGCTATGGAATTGTTGAGTCTTATTACCACAACAGTTCTCTTTCTATAATGTTCCCAGTCATATTTAGCTGCAGTCAAAGTCTTTCCTCAAATCCTTAGTATAGGTCAATTCTGAAGTAAGAGGTAATGTATTCTGATAATTTCACAACAGAGAGTTTTCTGTGGTAATACAGCTTGGACAAACATAATCCACAGGGGACTCCATGCCATTCATCCAATCTTATCTTCATCGTACAAGGTGTAATTAATTCAGGTCCCACCTCTATTAAGGAGCTATGCCTCTCCCTTGGAGTCCACCCTCTTCTGTCTTCCTATAATATTCACAGTTTATGTTTCATAATTAAGCCATTACTTATAGTCCAGTTTCTATTTTCTCTCATTGTTTGAATGATTGTCTTATCTCCTAAATAGTAAATTCTTTGATGGTGGAGCCATGCTCTATTTCTCTGTATAGCCAGTCACCAAGAACAGCAATGAACACTGTGGGCCCCAGCCACATATTTCTTGCTTGTTTTATCATATTAAAGGTAAATTTCAATTGTTAGTTTCAAATCCCTTTCATTTAAGTGTGTAAAAGTTAACCAGATGATACCAGCCTAGTTCTGATCCATCATTTATTTTTGAGCCTCACCCTATGTACAAAACAACCAAAAAAGATGAAACAGTTGAAAGGTGGGCAACTAACTGAAATGAGAAAGGAAACAAATATGTGAGAGACAGGAAATTGACTTTATTTTCAACTACAACAACACCAACTATAATTACAATCAGCAGCAATGATAATAACTATGTCTTTTAATGAATGCCAGATACGATGCTAAGTGCTCACATTAATTACTTTATACAATCCTTATCTTAAACATATAGGTAGCTAGGGCTCTCCCTCTTTGTAAACATGAGAAATCTGAGGAAAAAGAGAAAGAGAGGTTTGTTTTTTATTTATCATCAGAACTAGAAACCACAGTTATTGGTTACACAATGTGAAAATGCCTATTGAAAAATTTTGCTTTTAGATGCACCATCCTATATTGAAAGCAGTGCAGGATTATACACTAAACAGAAATGGCTTACAATTTTGACTCAGTTTGTTGTCTGTGTGATCTTGGTAATATTACTTAATATCCTTGTCTCCAATTTCATCATCTATACAACAGGAATTATATTTACATTGCCAGGCTCTTAGGATAATGAATGTTAATGTATAGAATGTGTTGGCACATGGTAGTTGTTCAATTGGTAGCTACTATTATTGCTAAAATAATTATCACTCATTATTACAATGCCCTGTCCCTATCTCGGGCTATTAAAATCTATTTTTTCTGTCCAAGGTTCATCTTAAATGACATCTCCTTCTTCTATGATATTCATCATCAGCATGTGACCAACATCCCTTGCCTTTTAATCTTAATAGCTCTTCACTTAGGTTATATGTTTTTAATACTTTCTGTATTTGTTTTCCTTCTGTCTCTTAGCTTGTTACTTTTTCAGTCTCAGAACTGCCTGTTATTTTCCTTTACACTCTCTACAGTCTCATGTGGTGACTCACTCAGCGTAGGTCTCCAACAGTGTCTGTCAACTTTGATTGGCAATTCACTCTATGTTTGTTAACGGCCATATATATTAAATTATTTATTAAAAATATCTTTATTTCCTTTTAACCATTGACCTCAACATTTACTAGTTCATTCCAAAGTACATAGTTGAAACAAGTGAGTGAATGAGCAACATCTTTTTAAGTATCTTTAAAAGGAATGGCTGAATTTTTATTATTCTTATAGTAGGACTGTGGTCTTCAGTCTTGGTTGATTGAGTTGACACTTGACATGGTTTTTAATAGTCAACATTGCTTTGAGTGAAAGTGAGTTCAAATGAGCTAAGGAGAGCTTTAATGACCTTTAAAATATTATATTTAATAAAATACAGATAAATTTGCATGGCAAGCCAACACTAAAAGTATTTTATAAGGGAAGAAAAATGTAGAAAGACTGTACTAGAAACCCATAAATAGCCAATAAAAATTCACCTTGTCTGTGTATTGTCCTAGGAGACACAATCTCATTTACATTTATGAGAAGTAATGATGTAGTATCCTACAGATAATTAACACAATAAAATGCTGCTAATTTCACAGTGTCATTATAAAATTTGCCAGTTCAAATTAGAAAGTGATTAACCCTCTGAGTGAGGCAATGACATTTCCATTCGTGGTTTGTGAATTATATTTGAAAAGCTGTTTCCCCTGGTTTTAAAGTTTAGCTCTCTCACCATTCTTGTCTTATCTTCACCATTTTTACCATGGCCTGTCTAAGAATGAAGACTCTGGACTTAAGGAAGAGAATTTATGGCAATTTTGTACCCCAATGTTCAGATTCTCAACAAACATATAGGTTTGTTTCAGAATAGGAATGAAGCCAATTTTCTTCCTTTACAAAGAAGGGTGGAAGGAAGAAAGGGAAGAAGAAAGGAAGGAGGGAGGGAAGGAAAGAGGGCAGGAAACAGCAATCTCTGATAAGCATAATTTCTTTGAATAATGAACTTCTTGTTGGTGCGTGTAAGTATAAAAATTCCCCACTAACACATTGCCTTCACAATGTGCTTCATTTCATTTAACGGCAGTTACTCTTTAACCTTTGCTTGAACACCACTTGATTCATTCACTGCATATCTCTCGTCCACAAATGATTTTAATTAATTCCATAGAAAGGAATAAATTCATTACAGAAAAAAAGATTTACAGCACCTCATTTAAAATATTTCTACTCAACTGAAATCCTCTTAAAGAATATTTAATGAGGGAATGGTATTGTAAATGTATGATACCTCGAGTTAATGATAAAATGGTCCAACCTGTTAAGACAACTATTAAATAAATCTAATCCACACATTTAGAACACTGATAAAAGTATGGTGCAATGGCCTTCCTCTGTCCTGTCCCCTTCACTCCTTTTCTTCCTCTAATGATTTGGGGTAAAAGAATGTATAGCTAGTGTAAGTAAGCTACTCTCTTAAAAAGTGCGTACTCATTTCCAAAACACTAAACCTTGGTAGGTAACTTCAAAGACTAAAAACAATGAGAAATGTTCAGAGAGCTTTTAAAACACTATTTTAAAAGCATTTCATTTCATAATTTACTCTATATTTCCGAGTGCATTTGTTATTGCTCAAACCTTCTTCATAAAACTGTGCAAATTTAATGCTGATCTGTTCCAGGGATTTTTGTCTCAGGATTTTTTTTAAGGCTGTGAGTGGCCAAAATCTAATCTGAACTAGTTTACATAAAAAGATGAAATCGCTTGGCTAATTATGCTAGATTGCTTGGCTAATTATGCTGGATCCAGAGCTTCAGATGATGGCACAAAGACTGTGCCTCTCCATCTTGTAGCTCTCCTTTCCTTTATGTGGCTTCATTCTCAGGCATGTTTTCTTCACATGCATCCCTTACAGCCATGGCCCACATCCTCCCATCTAAAGCATCATCGTGGAGAGAAATCAAAACCCAGACCTGGTTCTTTCTGGTGGAGGTGAGGTCAGGTAGATGCTGGGACCATCCACTGTGATGCTGAGTGGCCAAGCCCAGGACACTTGCCCATCCTTAGCAGAGGGGGTTAGTCCCACCCACACCAAGTGATGGAGATTGAGGGAGAGGAGATTCTCCAATGGTTAATAGGCTACTGACACCCAAAACAGTTACATTGGGCAGTTAAAATTCACTGACCCAGAACAATAATCAAGTGCAAACATGTTTTTTGAGAATACTGAAGCCTAAAGAGACTATATCTGCATGACTAGGTAGTGCCAGAATTCAAGAGTCAAGCTGGGATTCCAGCATCCTTCAATCATTCACCTGTGCTTTAGAAAACTGATGACTAACTGGATTCTAGTACCCCTTACACTCTGACATCCTACAATTCCGTAGTTCTGTTTGGAAGAGCGGGGGCCAATAACTCTGAATGCTTAGCCAAATACCAGTGATTTTAGTTCCAGCTCTGTCATTTAAACACTGTGTGACTGAAAAATTCACTTCATCTCCTTGGCCTCTGGTTTCCTTATCCACAAGAAGAAATGATTAATCAATAGTTTTTAGATTTTTTATTGGGATAGAACTTTTAAACAAACTGAATAGCAAAAGTTCTCAAATATGCAGTTCTTGGTTCATGTATATTGAACTCATATATGCTTAGGTGCTTTATTAATGCATCCCTGTTCAAACACACTTCTTTGTCAATGATGACAAAAGCTACTATAAGTTGTCATGGCAGCACACAGTGTGATTGTTACTAGACAATGATGTAGGTAACATGGACAGTCACCAATGAATGGCCCCACAAGGCATCACAGGTAATCGCCACTCCTATTTAGAACATAACGTTTGTCTACCTACACTGAGAAATTACTTGTGTTATCAGGGTCACACCTGCTTCAGGTTGACAATTTGTGATTATCGAAAAAGTGTCTTTCAGTGCTTCAAAGAGAAGCTCTAGTGCTGGAATTTATTTTAAAAAAAAAACAACAAACCTTCTTGGGAATCACAAGGCCCAGACAGGTGTATAGGTGAGAATATAGGGAGCCTGACCGAGGACTGGGCTAGAGCTGAGTGTCAGGGGAATTTTTGTTGACAGGAAATAAGCAGTCCCTCACTTTAGTTCCCTGGGAGTTGGCTACCTAGAATGGGCCCAATGGAATCTTTCATCATAATTGCCTAGAAACAAATACTTTTTTAAGTCACAAATGCCTTTAAGTCAGATGACTTAAAATGACTGCATTTTTTAAGTCACAAGTGTTTTCCAAGATGCACTGCTCTTGATTAGCAAGTAGACCTATGACAGAAATCAAATGTGTGTGTGGTGGGGCTCAACCTGCTAGCTCCCAATGTGAAACATTTGGGCTCTTGGGAATGTGATTGGAAAACCAGTGAACTAGATAATCTTTCACATCCTTCCAGCTCTCAAGTGAGAAACACAATAAGAATGCCAGCTGTTCTCAAGTTCTTAAATGTCCGTCAGTGGCCAAGCTAAGGGTTTTCTCACATCTGAATTTTTATTTATTTATAACACACGCACACACACACACACACACAATCTTCTAACAGCAGTCCTTATCTACAACCATTCTATGTTTGCTATTAGTAGTTTCTTCCCATGGCAACTTAGTTGTTGTGTTTTTGTTTTGTTTTGTTTTGTTTTGTTTTGTTTTGTTTTGCCGAAAGGCAGAGTGGGGGAACGTACATATTTAAATTGGATTTGATTGCAGCTCCCACAAAAACCCCATGTGGAGATTATGTCCTGTTGGTATGTCCTATTGCAACACAAGGTGGCAAAACACATATTTAAAGCTGCTCCCTGATTTATGGGTGAGATCTTAAGAGTGGGAGTGCCTTGGAGCAAAGGGTGTAATTGTTGAGTGTGCTGATTGGAAAGATAAGGGAAGATAGAAGACAAACCTCTGGTTACACAATAGATTTTTAGTGTATTTAAACTGAGAATATTTCATCCACTGTCAAGGAAACAAATTGCTTAACCTTAATCTACGCAATAATTTCTCCCACACATAAATGCCCTTTCACTGTTAAATCAGGTCCCTCCTTTCCTGCCAACTTCAGCCCACAGCTCACTGTGTCTTGTCTAGGAGGTTTGGCCCGGCTTATCACCCTCCACCTCCACTAGGCTTTTTCTCTATGAACATATATCTCTGTATTACTGGGCACTTACTCACTTTATGTAACTTAGTCATATTATTTATAGTATAATTATAGCTTAGAATGTATGTATTTTATTAACTAAAAAATCTTAAACTCGTCTGATTAACTGTGGTTACATGGGTAAGTCATTCTATTCTGGTTTCGATAATCCTTGGAGTAGGTAGGCTAACTCCCTTAATTTCCATTTTAAACCAGTAAAAATGATGTGCTTATATCTGCACTTCTTTGATGTGCTTATATCTGCACTTCTTACATCCAAGAGCTGTGTGCTTAATTTATTTTCTTTTAAAGTTCAGACAAAGCTAGTAAATGTGTAATATATAATTGGCATTTTTTTCTTTGTTTTTTGAGTAAGAAAAAGAAACTATGCTATGCACAATGTAAACATTTTACATACATACTTTTACTTAACCCTCATATCAATTCTATGAGATAGTTAATTTTATACCCATTTTACATATGAGAATATTGAGCCTCAAATTTAATTAACTTGACTGAGCTAAGAATTAGACAGCTAGCATTTGGACTAGGTTGGTCTGGCTCCAATGTCTATTCTGACTTATTCTCTTCATTATGGTGCTTTCTGTGCAAACCAATTTATTTTTTTTGTATGACAAATTTACATGAGAGTTCAGAAAGGGCATTGACTTAAGTAAAGTGAAGCCAACACAAGTATTATTGATATGATTGATATCTAATAGTTATGTGACTACAGACCTATTGTTCCCTTACTTACAGCCTCATGTTTCTCAATAATGAGTTGAATAAGGCTATCTAAAAGATTTCGTCTAGTGCTAACAATTCAAGAACATGTGCTATTTGATTATATATTTTAGCTTAGACTCTTGCAACTATACAGGTATCAAAAACTGAAAAAGAAAATATGTAAATTCAAATTCCCGTAAATTTATAAACCCAGTCTATATTAAGATAAGGCAAAGACTCCACTTAAAAAAAAACAAAAGGTAGAAGAAAAGGTTGAGGCTCTATGTGCACCTTACTTTTCTACTTTGCTACAGAATTCCACCCCACCTCCAACCCCAGGGGCAAGTTTTGGGAGTGAAGCATAAGATAGTATCATGGGCGGTTGCATTTTTACAAAGAGGCGAAGGATTTTCATTTATTATTTCACCTAGGAGATATTTTTGTGCTACCATTGACTTAGCTATACTTCTGTCTGCTTATTGTCCTCCTTTTGGATTGCATTAAAGTCTAGATAACATGCATCTCAAACACATCAAGAACAAAGGCCCTTTAAAAAATGTTGTAATCATTTTATGGGGAACTTGGCTGAGTCAGTGCAGCAGCTGCCAAGACCCAGGGGGCTGAAGTAGTTACTGCTGCTTGAGCACTTGGCTTGTGGCTACTCTGGCTGGGTCCTCCTACTTTGATGAGGTTTTGGAAGGTGGTTGATATAAAACCAGACAAGCTTTGCAAGTTGTTATAGAACATGATAAAGTACAGACTTGATCTCTTACAAGAGAGGAAAACAGATTGAATATGATACTCCTTATTTTCCTGGATATGATTAAAAGGAATTTTCCCAGGTAGGAGAATGCATTGAGTAAAAGGATAATTAGAGAAATGCAAGGAAATATATAGGTGGCTATAGTAAAAGTTTTAGAGAGAGATGGTCAGGACCACAATGAGAATTTAAAGAAAAATGGGCATAAAAGATGTGTTTCTTAAAATCTTCAGCTGTGGAAGTCAATTATATATACAAGGTGAGGAAAAATGAAGGCTGAAAGATGTCTCTGAAGCTCTTAGCTTGGGCAACTGGGTAGATGGTGGTGCTATTAAGATATGGGAAGCACAAAGAGGAAGGTAGGGGTTTAGAACAAGTTACCTCAAGATGTGACTCTGGTATGTGGATTATGTTAAGCCAAAGGCAACTGTGACCCTAGAGGGTCAAAAGAAATGTCAGCCCCCACCACCACCCCATTAACTACTAGAAAAATTTAAGTTAGGGCCCTTGTGTATAATAAGAGATTATCAGAGATTATCTTTTTTGACCTGTCTATTAGGGTAGGGCAAATTACTGAACATCTGCTCTTACTCTCATCCTACAATGACCCCCTGAGGCCCCAAGGCACCTTATCTCATCCTTAGCTCAGAATGTCACATATACCTCATTTTCCATTTCTATCTGTGAACCTCTTATGTATGTGGTGTTTCTGACTCTATCATGTATGTGGGGTTCCCATATGTATGCATGTAATTAAATTTGGTTATTATCTCTTGTTAGTCTGTCTCATGTATATTTAATTATTAGGCCAGCCAAAAGAACATTGAAGGGTAAGTTTCTTCTTCCACCACAGAAGCATGTATAAAAGAGCATGAGTTTAATTAAGGGGTATGTTGTGCTTACAGTAACCGTAGGTTACTGAGGCAGAGATATAAAGTAGGAGAGAAGTCTGAATGAGGGATATCAAATTTGTGTGGGGTTATACAGGGGATAAAAGAAGCTATAGGAAGATGTCCCCCAGAAATATTGAGTACAGTGAAGAAAGAGAAAGTTTTAGGGCAGAATTCTGAGGAATATCAGCATGTTAGGTATGAGTGGGCAGAGAAAGATTATCTGTGAAGGAGAATAAAAAATACCTAGAGTTAAGAGGAAGTGTATAATGGAAGACAAGGGTTAAGAGTGCTTCAAGAAGAGTATAAGGATAAATAAAAGCCCCAAATAGGAAGTCAAATAAGACAATCTTTACCAATTTTGCAATTTTGCCTATTTCCAAGCCTTTTCAAACGCATAACATGATACAAGGCTTAGTAGAAAGATGATTGACTTGCCTCACTTCTGTTGCCTTGGGCATGTCCCTTAACTACTTGGAGCCTCACATTCACATCTGTGAAACAGGAGGTAAATTAAATTTTTATATTTAGAGGACTGATGTAAGAATATACAGAGTTCTCTGAAAACAGTACCTATTTTTGTGTAACATATACAGCAGTGGACAAAAGTATGTTAATAATAAATAATATAAAATAAATAAATAAGAATACAACCATAAACTCTGTGTTACGTGTACTCACAACGTGTAAATCTACTTTTGCCCACCCCTGAATTGTCTAGGCCCTGAATACTTAAAACTTTTTCATGATGATTACTATTATCACAATGAATAAGCTAAACTCTCGTCTAAAGCAAAAGCTTAATTGCTGTGCTAAAGCAAAGTTAAATTTCGCCAATATTTTTATTCAAATAGAGAATAACTTACATTGTGAAGACTTTCAGAAATGAAGTGCTCTCCCATTCATAAAGAGGAAAAATTTTTGCAGCCATTCTTAGATACCAGTCCAATTAAAGTTCTGTTCATTTAAGTTGTTCTCTTCTAATCCTGGACTGGTATGAAATGCAATGATGCATGGCAACTGTCCATAGTAGGCAAGTACAAGTAATGAATTTCTTAGAGTCCTATTTCTTACCTATAATGAAAATATCACCCACCTATACCGTATAAGCAAGATGCTAAATTAGCCATGAAGATCTTGGCAGCATTTGCTGAAGAGGGTGAAACCAATGTTAGAAACTGTGTCTTGCTAATTACTTTGCATTCTTCATTATAGGTGAGCACTGAATACATACATATTCCATAAATACTGGTTCTTGTACTTAAAGAAGGTACAGTATTTTTCTTAGATTCCACAGCTTTATTAAGAAAGTCATTAAGTCTAAACTTGGAAAAAGTTGGAGTTATTATTTTCCTACCATCATTGGAGGATTTTAAAAAACATATATTTTATTGATTTCAAAGAGGAAGGGAAAAGAGAGATAGAAACATCGATGATAAGAGAGAATCATTGATCAGTTGCCTCCTGCATACCCCCTACTGGGGATAAAGCCCGCAACCCAGACATGTGACCAGACCAGAAATCAAACCATGAAGCTAAGCTAACTGAATATTAATCATGTGCCATGCGCTGGGAGCCAGAAAGCAGGAAGCAGGCAGGGTGGGCGCTCCAAGTGAGCCTCATGAATATGCATCACTAGCACAAAGGCATACCTGGCCCATGTGGCTCAGTGGTTGATGTACTTAAAAAAAGCAGCATGTGTACCATTCTATGTCAAGGTCTGTTAGGATGAAGGAAGCATCATACAACAAGGAGAGAATAAAAACATCCCAAGGATGACTGAACAAGTAGGACAAGGAGGGAAATGAAGGGAGTGAGCAGTGGCCTACCAGGAAAGGAAAGGTTTTTGGTCACAAACTGCCTTTTTCATAGTCTTGCCTAAAGCTAGAGCTGAAACATTTAGTCTATAAAGACTTATCAATTCACTTCTGTCCAAAGAGAAAAGGTAACCGGGAGGGGATAATATGGTCTGTGTGCTGGGGAGGTTTAGGGAGGATGGAAACTCAGAGCTCTATGAATAAACTCACAAAATTAAAATAAAATAACATTACAGCTTAAAATTTCACATTAGTTATATATATATGCATACCCTGGCAAATTTAGGGCACCTAATTCAGATTGCGCGTGCACGCACTCGCGTGTGCACACACACACACACACACACACACACACGTGAATTCAGGATCCTAAATCATTATTATTAGTAATAATAAACAGACTGAGAGACTCCACTTCAGGGAGGATAAAGGGCATTAAGGGCCCACAATTAGACAATAACAGATGTCACTTTCCTAGTATGTATTGGGTGTGGCCCTGCCCCTAGGCAGTGAAACAGACTCAAGCACCTACCTGTGAGCATAGGTTCAATGCTTTCTTTTAAGATGCAGGCATGTTTGGAGAGGTAATAAGATGGTATCTATAAGGAATTTAAATTCTTAAGACAGGCCAAAAACAACTTCTGTGCTGTGTTATTATCACCCTGTGAATCACTCAACACAATAATAACCAGTCCTACTATGATGAGATTCTGGAACCTCAACCACAATTAATACTCTGGACTCGAATTTGTTTGACTGAAGTTAGGCTTTCATTATAGCTCTTGTCCATTTTTCCACAGAATGTCTGCAGAGGTGATTGTTTCATCAAAGGCAAACCTTTACAATCTTGGCTCACCTCCCTTCCCAACTGTCCCACTAAGCAGAGAAGAGTTGGGCATGGACAGAGAAAACTCTCCATCCTCACAGAAGAGCGAACCTTCTGAATGTAACTAATCACAACACAGCAGCCAAGTGGCTGGAAGCACCAAGAAAATTATAGGCGAGCACATAGGACAGAGAAGGTCAACTGGTGAATGTGCTTGGTAGACAGAGTTTTGTAATCAGCTCAGAAAAATGTGGCTCTCCCTTTCAACTAAGAATTTGCAAGGACTCCGACTACTGTTTCTCACTTGGTGGGACGAAGAGATAGCTGGGTCCATATTTCTTAGAAATTTCACTCTCTATGCCCCTTAAAAAATCAGGGTTCTCATAAAAATTAAATATATTAAACTGAATATATGGTCAAAAAGTGAGAATTTGACATTTATTCATTCATGAACCCATGTTTTTGTTCATTCAATAACACATTATTATGCACCTGTTTTATGCCAGACTCTGAATTAGATGTTGGGAATACATAAATGTATAAGAAATTACCCTTGCAATGATCACCCTGAGCCTAATAGGAGAGACACATGAGTAAACAGATAAGCACAGTGCAGAATGATCATGGCAATGATTCAGGTAAGTTGGGATGTTATGGGACAGAAGAAGAGTATTTATGGTCAGCCTGTGGCTGTGTGCTGTAATTGTACATGTGCATGTATGCATGTGTGTAGGGCTGGGATGGGGGTAGAAGTGGGGAGAAGGCCAATTTAAAGAAGTCTTCTAGACCTGGCTATTCTTTAGTTATGCATGTGGGAGTAAAAATAAATAGAAATCAGCCAATTAGAAGGGGCATGAAAAATATACAAGGCTGAGGAACTGTGTGTGCACAGGTACAGTGGTGTGAGAAAGCAGTTTCAGAACCCTGCAAGTGGTTCCAAATGACTAGAGCAGTGGTCATCAAACTGCGGCTCGCGAGCCACATGCGGTTCTTTGGCCCCTTAAGTGTGGCTCTTCCACAAAATACCACGGCCTGGGCGAGTCTATTTTGAAGAAGTGGCGTTAGAAGAAGTTTAAGTTTAAAAAATTTGGCTCTCAAAAGAAATTTCAATCATTGTACTGTTGATATTTGGCTCTGTTGACTAATGAGTTTGCCGACCACTGGACTAGAGCATTCACTGCATGTTTGGTAGATTTGGAGAAGGAAGTAAACAAGATAAGGTTTTTAGATTTTTATCACCACTTTGATAAGGAGCCAGGGGAAGGGCTATTAAATCATTTAAAGATCATTGTGGCAACACAAAGACAAGTTTGAAGTTATTGCCACTGGAGGCAGTAACCAATTAGGAGTCTACAATCTTTATCCACGTGAAAAGGGAAAAATGCCTTTACCTGAGATACTGAAGATGGTAAAAAACAAAATCCTTGCCGAAACCGGTTTGGCTCAGTGGATAGAGCGTCGGCCTGCGGACTGAAGGGTCCCGGGTTCGATTCCGGTCAAGGGCATGTACCTTGGTTGCGGGCACATCCCCAGTGGGAGGTGTGCAGGAGGCAGCTGATCGATGTTTCTCTCTCATCGATGTTTCTAGCTCTCTATCCCTCTCCCTTCCTCTCTGTAAAATATCAATAAAATATATTTAAAAAACACACACACAAAAAAACAAAATCCTTGTGAAGTGAAAAATAATAAACTGGAAATGAAGAGTGACCGGATGCATGGGATACACAGGAGTTGAGATTTCTGTACTGTGTGGGTATTTTTCAATATCATCACTATCCAGGTATACGTAAAAGCATAGGTATGTGTAAGGTGACTGTAAGAAAATAAACTAAGTGAATAGAGGAAAAGGCTAAGGAGAAAACTATAGAGAATATCAAACTTTAGTAAGTAAGCAGAGATGGAAGAGTATATGATGAACATTAAGTGGCAAAATCAGAGAGATGGAAGGAAAACCAAAATAGAGCATTACTCTCAGAAGCCAAGAGAGACTTTTTATGGAAGGAGTGGTTAACAATGCCCAATGTTGACAAAAGGTCCAATTTGGATCTTGAAAGCGTAAGTTGAGATGTTAACTTGAATACCTATCGATACTGATGCAGGAATAAAGGAAATAAGTTTAAAGCCTTTCATGAAGCTCCTGATCTTGCCTAAATACTTACCATACATACATACTTTACTGTCCGTAAATAGTTAACGATAATGCAAAAAAGACCTAGTGAGGGACTGCAAAAAAACCCCTCTTTTATAAGTAGTATTTCAATGTTGTTCTATTGATCCTCAAATTTCAATAAATAAGATGTAGGAACGCACCTCTAAAATTACTCATAATGCTCCTACCTTTGGTCTTCATGCCCTTGTGTAATCCCCTCTTCTTAAGTGTGGCTGGAATTAGTGACTTGATTTTAAAGAACAGAGTGCAACAGAGATGATGGGATGTCACTTCTGAGATTAGGTAACAAAAAAAAATGTAGCTTCCACCCTGACTGGTTTGGCCCAGTGGATAGAGCGTCGACCTGCAGACTGAGGGATCCCAGGTTTGATTCCGGTCAAGGGCATGTACCTTGGTTGCGGGCACATCCCAATGGGGAGTGTGCAGGAGGCGGCTGATCCATGTTTCTCTCTCATCGATGTTTCTAACTCTCTATCCCTCTCCCTCTCCCTTCCTCTCTGTAAAAAATCAATAAAAATATATTTTTTAAAAAATGTAGCTTCCATCTTGCCTCTCTCTTTGTCTCTGTCTCTCTGTTTCTGTCACTCTCCCAGCTCTTGAGAGCAAGCTTTCCCATTATGAAGAGCCCCATGGATAAGCCTGCATGTCAGAGGACTGATATCCCCATAGGACAGCCAGCAAGGACCTGAGGCCTGCCAACAGCCACACAACTAAGCTCGGGACTGGATCTAAAGGCTATCAACAGTCATGAGAATGAGCTTGGAAGGGAATCCTTCCCAATTTGAACCTGGAGATAACTGCAGCCACAGCCAATAGCTTCATTGGGTCTTTGTGATAGGCCCTGAACCAGAGGCACCCAGCTAAACTACTCCTGGATACCTGATGCAAAGAAGCTGCGAGATAGATGTGTGTTGTTTTAAACCACTTAGCTTTGGTGTAATTTGTTACACAGCAAAAAGTAACAAATGCATAGGATAAACATCAGGTACTTATGTGCATCAAAATGCATTTCTCTGTCTTAAAATATACCTTCAGCCATCATCTCAACCATAAGTGATAATATTGTAATACCAAGAATTTCAGGGACATAGTGTGTCTCCTAATTTTTTAAATACAAATCCACAACTTTCCTACTTAACCAAAAATCAATAGCAATTACAGTTTTTAGAATTTCTTAACATTATAGCCACCCATATGCTCAATTCATAATAGAAGGTTAGAGATGCAAGAGAGGTCATCCTAGTGCATTCATTCCCTGCCAGCTAGAAACAGGACTGGCCATTATCTCCCCGCTTCCCGAGTGATTAATTCACACCTGTCTTTCCTAGCCTATGCCTTCCTCAGCTGGCATCTTGTGCTTTCTGTTTACTAGACTTAGAAATGCCATGTTTCCTAAACCTCCAATCCTCATGTATAATCCTGTGCTCAACTCAAATGTTTCTTGATTGTATTGGATGTTATCACATCCTATTGACTGCCTGGAGTTTGCAGTTATCTCCAGAGGGTGTTCATCCTTTTGTAATTAACAGCTTATTTGATTCAATGGTAGCCGAGGTCATGCTGTGTGTATTTTACCATTCTGAGTTTGCAGGGGTATTTGCCCTTCCCTTTGATATCTTTATTTTAATTACTACTGCGATTTGTGTCTGTATCGGAGGATGTTGAGTGTGAGTCATTTTAAACATCCCTCTTCTTTTTAATATATTTTGTGAATGCTTCATTCACTCCTACAAGGCACCACGCCAGGCTTATCAAGCATTTCCTTTCTGCACTTATTTTTATTTGTTTTATTTTTGTTTTTTGGCTCCGCTCCATTTTCCTCGTATCTTAACAACCAATTTTCAGTTTGCATATTTTGATGCAGACATCACAAAGGGCTAGCTGAATCCCTCCCAGGTGGAAGTTAAATAAATTCCTGGGGATAAAAACCAAACATATTTTTATGTGAAGTATATATCTTGTTTCTACATTTTCTGAATCACAAAATGTAAGATGAGTAAATATAATCAGCTTTCATAATGTATTCTGAAACTTTCTTCAATTACCCAAAGAATCTTGCAGGCCAGTGAGCACAAAAGGCTTCCTTTTAGGTACAAATGATGAAGTTTGTTTGAAATTTAAAAATATAATAAAATAGCTCCATGTTACCTGCTGTTGTTATCGTTTACTTAGTTTAGGACAGTGGTTGGCAAACCATGGCTCGCGAGCCACATGCGGCTCTTTGGCCCCTTGAGTGTGGCTCTTCCACAAAATACCATGGCCTGGGCGAGTCTATTTTGAAGAAGTGGCGTTAGAAGAAGTTTAAGTTTAAAAAATTTGGCTCTCAAAAGAAATTTCAATCATTGTACTGTTGATATTTGGCTCTGTTGACTAATGAGTTTGCCGACCACTGGTTTAGGAAAATATCCTTTATTAAAGGCGTGCAATAAAGGTTCAATGCAAAATCTGTCACATGAGAATATTTGCAGCTTCCAAAGAACAACAACAAAAAAAATCTGTTTTGTTTTGTTTTTTTCCTGAGGAGAGCAAGGTTAAATAGGCGTCCAGTTTATTGAAATAATCACTGCCATATTTTGTCTTTAATCAATTTGGCTTTTGCATTTGGTTAGGGACAACTTAGTTATTCAAAGATGGGCAACACAGATTGGCAAACAGGCATATTTAACTTTGTAACCAATTCATACAATTATCCTAGACCATTAAACAGGACTTATAATTGGCTGGAACATAGGTATTTAAAAGCAATGATGGAGAAAGCCAAGCAGTTAAACAGCCTGAAAGAAAGAACCAGGACTAAATTTCAAAAGTCAGGGCAGGCCAGGTCATGACTTCAGGTGGCCAGACTAGTAATAAAAAAGTTGGCTATATAGTCTACAAGGATAATGAAGATACAGATTTTTGACTTAGTTTTCCTACTGTAACTGAGATGTAACTTTCTGGGCAGCTGCAGCATTCTGCAGAGAGTCACCCAACTGACTCATCCTTCCAGAACATCAACTAGACATTCTCAAACACATTTTTTCCCATTCAAATTATGCCATCAGTAATACAAGCGAACTATATTTTCTACTCCCATTGGTTCCCTGGATGTTGCTAACATTTTAAAGTAGTCAATTATATGTAAAACCAATGAATATATCTCAGTAATTAAATTGCATGGGACCTGTACATCAAATCAATGGAATAATCCAGAAATAGACGGAAGTGTATAAAGGAATTTAACATATGATCAAGGGCACATCTCAAATCAAGGTAGAGATAAAAATGCTTTTAAAAATGGTTTTGGAAAAGTTCGGTAGAATGATGAGTCCCTATAGAATATTTTCAGATGTTGGTAAAATAAGGAAATCTCCTACCCACACTTCACACTTGGAATTTCAGGTTGTTTCAAGAAGAACCTGTGAGAGCAGCCAGGTGGAGGCTTCCCTTGACAGACTGGGAAGCACAGAGCTAAGGCGGCTTGCCCAACATAATGTCGTGGCACTGCCAGGGCTAGAATCTGTTCTAGACCCTTGTCCTGGATGCATGGATTCCAAGCCCTGTGGGTTTTCCTTTGCACCACACTATTTCCAGCAAGGCCCTCTGATGTTGGCTACAAAGAAAGCAAAGGGGAGAAAATATCGCTATTAGCATTTCCCAAAATGAGTTCCTTGAAGGATCAGTCTGGCATGGCAAGCCATTTTACACACACACACACACACACACACACACACAAACTTTCATAGGCAAAGACGTTTGGGCAAATGTTACATTTCATTCTGAAATGGTCAGTGCACATAACAACTCCCCCAAGTCCTGCCACAATAAAGCCTGCTTAACTTTATTTAATGCAGCATTTCTATGGAACTCCTTTTCTATATCACAGCTATTAATACTGTAGAATAGAGTACGATTAGAAAACTGGTATAGACTCATGTAAAAGTAAAATAATTGCCTAAAGGAGGCAGACAAGGAAAGAAAGCGGGGGAGGCGGGTAATTGCCCCAATTCTCCATTTTACTTTGTAGTTCCAGGCATATAATTAAGTGTGTTCCTGTGCCTCTCCCAGCCGCGTGCAGCTGAGTCACAGATGCCTGCCACCTACAGTCTGCGACCTGCCCAGGTTCTGAACTGAGCCTGCGAACGATAGGGAGTGTGCAGGTAACACCAGCCCCGCAGACACGGGATGTGGCGTTAGGAACACTGATATTGATCTCACAGAGTCACCGGTTGCTATCCTCCCTTGCTATGTTGGTTGAAGTCATTTGAGAGTTTTTACCTCCATTTGGCTTCTGGTATAAATTTCATCTGGAATCCCAGTCCATATCCATTAGCGACCTCTTTTTCCAGGACTGCAACCTCCAGCCAGCATTCCTTTCACATTCCTGAACTTCCTTCCAGCATTGGCTGGTCTGAATATGAATGAACTATTACTAATATTATTATCATCACCATGATTACCTCTATCTAGATCCAACACTTTCATCACCCCAATAGCATGCCCCACACCCATGAAGTCCCTACCCATTCTCCCTTCATTCCAGCCCTTGCCTTATATTTCCTTTTCTTGCCTAATTTGTTGACTATAATAACTTCCAGTACAATGTTGAACAGAGTATCACAAGCAGTCATCCTTGTCTTATTTCTGATCTTAAGGAGGAAAGTTTTAAGACTTTCACCATTGAATATAATGTTAGCTGTGGGTTTTTTTCCAACTGTTCTTCATCATGTTGAAAGAGTTCCTTTCTATTTATAGTTTATTGGTGTATGCTTTAAATCATACAAGGGTGTTCAGTTTTGTCAAATGCTAATCTTTGACAAAGGAACGAAGACAATATGATAGAGAAAAGATAGCCTTTTCAACCAATGGTGCTGAAACAATTGAACATCTACATGCAAAAAAAAAATATGAATCTAGACACAGACATTATAGTCTTTGCAAAAATCAGCTCAAAATGAATCACAGACCTAAATGTAAAATGTAAAGGTATAAAACTCCTAGAAGATAAACAGGAGAAAAATCTAGATTACCTTGAGTCAGGTGATGACTATTTAGATTCAACACCAACAACATGATTCATAAAAGACATAATTGATAAGTTGGACTCCATTAAAATAAAAAAAATTTAATGTCTTTTGCTCTGTAAGATATACAGATGTCAAATATGGAGAGAAATTAAATGCAAATTACTAAGTGAGTGAAGGTAATCAAAAGGTTGCATACTGTATGGTTCCAACATCCAATAATCTGAAAAAGGTGAAACTGGAGACTGTGAAAAGATAATTGATCACTAAGTGTTACAGGGGAGGAAGGGATGAGTAGACACAACACAGAGGATTTTAGGGCAGTGAAACTATTCTATATGATACCATACTGATGGATATTTGTTGAAACTCATAGACTACAACACCAAGAATGAACCCTAATGTAAATTATGGATCTTGGGTGAGAATGATGAATCAATGTAAGTTCATTCATTGTAGCAAATATACCTGCCTCTCTGGTGCAGAAAGTTTTAAGCAGAGGAGTGATTTGATCTGACATTTAAAAAGGTCCACTCAACTTTCTATGTCAAACTAAACAATAGGAGGACAAGGGAAGACACATGGAGACCAGTTAAGAGGATACTGCATAATCAAGAAAAGAAACGCTGATAGCTTACAGTAGCATAATAGAAATAGGGAGGAGACTGGAGTCTCTATATAAATGTTTCCATATAATTTAATGATTGGGATGTCAGGTGTGAAAGAAAAGAAGACATCAAGGAGGATTCTTAGTCTCTTTTGCCTGGAACTATGCTAGAATATAGTACATGGAATAGTGGACTACCAGCTCTGTAGCCAGGGACATCTGAAAGAATTCATCACTCGCCAGTAATGTGACCAGAGTCCCAATGACCTCATCTAACATGGTATAAGAACAACAAGCTCCCCAAAGTCGTGAGTGTAAAACAAGATAACAATGTAACGCATCTACTTTTGTGCCTACATTGCAGTAAGAAATAAATGAGTTAAATTCATTTTACTTCTCACTCTTTTCTAAACCTGGTAACAGTGGGCTCATTTTAGAGGTTCTTTGTAATTAAATGAAGCCTCCCTCCAGTTTTTAGACTTCCAATGCTATAAGCTCTCCTAATTGAAATTTTCAGTTTGCTCTCTTTAGAAGTATATACAGAGAGATCAAGAATACACTTCCCCCTGGATGTGAACTAGACATCAGGATCTGACTCCTAGAATCACAGCTTGTTATAAATTTGAATGATCTCATTTCATTCTCTCTAACATCAGAGTCCTACAGGGGACCACACCGTAGACATTTCTTTCCTTGCTTTCTTATCAAAGGAACCTTGGGGAAACTTTTACATTTTTTCTAGATCTTTTCCAATTAACAATGTGAAAGGGGTAATTTTATAAACTGAGGTTCTTTGACATTGTCACCACAATTAGAATTATTTGGTTGATGAAAAGACATAAAAAGACAGAAGAAAAACATACGTTGCATTAACATAGGTTGAAGACATGAGGACATACCCAAACGTGTGCTGCACTGATCGGGGACACTACAGCACTCCCTGTGAAAGAGGATGCTCCCTCAACCTTCAAGTTCCCACAGAGACAAACAGCGCCCATTGAAGGACATACATATCCCAACATGTTCATCAAAGAGATCCTGTTTACCATTTACATGGGTGCTCTTAATCTCTTCTGCACCTTTCCAATTGTTTTGGCTACTTCAGGCATGTGTCTTTCTATTAACCAGGTGCAAGTAACAGGTGAAAACCATGGAAAATTTCTGTTTCCTGGAAGATTGATTGGCTCAGAGTTCATTTCTCCAAGCATCCCACCACTCTAGCCAACCTCAGGACTAACATGGGATCTGTAAAAATAGGTCTTCTTCCTGATTCATAAAACCCTGGGATATACTTACTAGGCACAAAAGAGAGAAGGCTCACAGTTCCTTCTTTGTTAATTTTCCTCACAGCTTTTCTGTGACACCTCTCCTACTAACATGCACAGAGAAGGACAAGAAATCCAGCCACGGGGCCATGCCTGAAGTTTGATTTGGTCTACAGGGCTTCTCCTTACAGCTGTCACAGCCTTGGCTTATCTCTAGTGTGTGTAGTAGATGCACTCTCAGGTTGGGGAGAGCTCCATGTGGTCACCTGCTCCATAGATGGGAGGCAGATGACCCTGGAACTCCAAAAGGCCTGTAAGAATATGCCCACTGGAGAAACACTGAGCTACTTGGAAACTGATGGGATTAAAGAAAGACCTAAAAAGGCAAAGGGAGGAACACTGGCCCCAGGGGAAAATAAGAACTGTTTAACATGTGCGGTGGCATCCCTGGAATGGATTTTTAATCAACAACAGTTCTCATTTGGTCCAAAAGTGAACCAATGAATAGACTAATACTACTGACTGACATTATGGCCCATTCATCTGCTAAAGTTGTTTGAAATTTTCAGCTGCCTGCAAAGGATTAATATTGATTTTTAGGCTATCTTCGTTAAATACTTGCTATAGAGTACCACTCTCTTATTCTCCTTGCCAACTTTTTCCCCAATTGCCACTAGCATCAAAATGAAACCTATCTATTATTAAATCAATCATGCCTGGCAAAACTATCCAAAAAGAAGAGAGCATCCATCATCTTTACCATCAGCATGAAGCCTGATTTTTTTTCTTTTTGTTGGTCAACCAGGAATTGCTGGTACAGCTAATTACAACATCCTTTCAGAACTAATATAAGAAACCAAAAATGAAATATGTCTGTGGAAGGACAGTGAGTTCAGGAGCATTGTTATAGCTGCAGGAGCATGCCTTTACTTTGAGTTTCTATCAGCTCAGTGCATGAGCCTAGGCTGACATGTTTAACTCTGGGGGGCCCAGTTTTTAAAATTTGGGTTCCATAATGCCTTTGGCAAACTTATGACCTTTTTCTGATCACAATCTCTAACATCTGGGAGCTTACAAACTACTAGGAGAACTAAATTTTTTTTAAAATATATTTTTTATTGATTTCAGAGAAGGGAGAGGGAGAGAGAGATAGAAACATCAATGATGAGAGAGAATCATTGATCAGCTACCTCCTACATGCCCCACACTGGAAATTAAGCCCGCAACCCAGGCAAGTGCCCTGATCGGGAACTGAAACCATGACCTCATAGTTCATAGGTTGACATTCAACTACTGAGCCATGCCGGCTGGGTGGAGAGGTAAATCTTATAAACAAACAATTTACTTTAAACCTATAGGCGAAAAGTCCAGACCAAAATCACAAGCATAATCATAACTTATCTAAAGTAATTTTCAGAACAAACATTTTTTGAAACTGCTGTTTTCCCTATTTAATAGACAAGGATATTGACGCTTAGAAAACTTAAGTCACTTGCCCAGCTCCCAAATCTGTGCTTGTAAACTGTCCTGTGCTGTGTTTGTTTTGGTAATAGAGTGGTCATTTCCTGCTTGGATAGTCAAGGAAGTCATCATGGAAAAGTGAAGTAGAAATTTGTCCTTAAGTGATGGCCAGCATCTTTTTTCCCCTCCAGTTTCATTGACATAATATTGTGTAAGTGTAAGGTGTACAACGTGATGATATGATATACATGTATATTGTAAAATGATTACTACGATCAGATTAGTTAACAAACCCATCACCTCATATAGTTTACCTTTGTGTGTTTGTGTGTGGTGAGAACATTAAAGTCTATTCTCTTAGCAATTTCCAAGTGTTCATATAATGCCGTTAATTATACTCACCATTATGCTAAGCAAAATAAGTCAGACAAAGACAAATACTGCATGATCTCACTTGTATGTGGAATCTAAAAGTCAAACTCACTGAAACAGAGTAGATTGGTGGTTGCCAGGGGCTGAGTGGACACATCTTAATGCTTTCTAAGAAGGTGGAATAGAATGAGCAAAGGCTGAGAGGCCACTGCATCCATCTCTAGGAAGAATGAGTTGTTTGCTTTGACTGGTGTGTAAGGTACATGCAGAGGGTAGCAGAAATATAATATTGAAAGGTAGTTTTGATTCATATTATAATAGGATTTTAAAAACTAATGGTCAAATTATATATTTTTTAGCAATACGACACTATTATATTTGTTTTCTCCCTAACTGCTGTCCCAAAAGCATTCTTTCTGAGTTAAGAATTAATGTGCGAAGAAGAGGATAAAATGGTTAAAATGGGTGAGTAAAATACTGTTTGAAAGAATGTAATTCCATCACTGACAAAGCCCACCACTAGTTAGCACAACTGATTTGCAACTCCAATTCTTAAAATGACTTGCTTAGCAGATACAGCCACTTTCATATTTACTTCTTATTATCCTTCCAATTGCTATAGTTACCAAGCATCCAAAGGAAGTTGTCAAGTTTCATTACAAATTTAGCAAGTATAAGAATAAGTAAATAAATTGAGGATAAATATAGAGGCAATTACAAAGCATGTTAGGCCTAACTTAAAATATTTACATATCAGTTTTTAAACAATCACTTCAGTGTCCATTTAAATATTATTCTTTCTGAAACATTTTGAATACTCTGATTAAAATTGGAAAGTACTATTTCATCTGCTATAAACCTTAGGTACTCTAGGGTTCAATGTTCAGGATCTTTTTGCAGTGTTTACTAACTTAGGGTGTCAACTTACTTCCTATATTAGCTGAGACTCAGACAGTCTAACTGCATACTCACTACAGAACGCTCCTGGTTGCAATGGCTTTCCAGCTGCCAGATTTCTCCCTCCCTCTCCATTTTTCTTACCTTGTACTGCTTGAGTGTAACTACATATAGGAAACTACATTACTGAGCATATTCTAACTTCCTCCACATCACTGTTCTAACAGAGCTCAAACAAAGACAACTCTTCAAGTTACTTTCTCCTTTTGTCTGGAGAGAAAGGCATTGTCATGGTGATTTGAAGAGGAGGGAAAACTCTCCCAGCTTTCATCCCTGCTTGGGAGCCTGGGTGGGAAGTGAGGGAAGGGGTGAGTGATGACTATGCCATTACACAGAATACAGTAGATAGCGACCTGTAGCAACCTCTGATCCCCACCATCCCCCTGACTAGCACCAAAATTTCCACACACAGAAGTTCTTAGGGGTCTTTAGGAATCTTTTATATCTTTATTGTTTGGAGCTCTATATTAACAAGAAGATATAATATATAATTAGAATACAGAAAGAGAATACCTTAATTCATTACCATCCATTATCATTCATCAGAGAGCAAGAAACCATGAGAATGAGACTCAGAGGAAGCAACTCTGATGGTCAAGAAGAAGGTAAGTTGAGGAAAACATAAGCAAGATAGCGCTCGTGCGCGTGTGTGTGTGCGTGCGTGCGTGCGTGTGTGTGTTTGGTAGAGTGGACAGAACACAAGATGATTAGTGCTTCAAATGAAGCACAGTGTTTTAGTTCAGGTCTGTCAAGAAGCAGATATCAAGACAGAATTAGATGAGCAGGAGACTTAATTAGGGGAGAAAATAAGAGAAGATGGGAAGAGGGAGCAAGAGAAGGCAGAGAGAGCCTTCAGGCAGACACCTACATCATGGAGATCAAGGAGAGAGGAAAGGAAGGCAGGAGGGTAGAGTAGGAAGAAATGTGGATTGCAATGCAGTTCCAAGAAAGATTCAGCCAGGCCAGTGGGAAGCTCTTGAGCCCAAGTCCCTCTATGGGGAGTTCTGCATCTCACTGGAAAGGGTCCGCCCTATTACCCACTCTGTGCTCAGCATGAACTAAGAGAAGCCTCAGAGAAGCCTGGCTTTGGTACAAATGTGAGGTTGATTCAGAGGGTCAGCAGATGGGACTTACCCCATATTGTATCATATCATGTGTCATATCATCATATATCGTAGAGTTACTTAGGCTCTCTAATGTGAGTGGTACATTTTCATGGTCACCACAAGTAACCATAAAAAAAATTAGCTTTGTGGCCGAAACCGGTTTGGCTCAGTGGATAGAGCGTCGGCCTGCGGACTGAAAGGTCCCGGGTTCGATTCCGGTCAAGGGCACGTACCTTGGTTGCGGGCACATCCCCAGTGGGGGGTGTGCAGGAGGCAGCTGATCAATGTTTCTAGCTCTCTATCCCTCTCCTCTCTCTTCCTCTCTGTAAAAAATTAATAAAATATATTAAAAAAAATTAGCTTTGTGTATACTTATTCGGCCCTCAAAACTTTTATGTCAAATATAACCAGAAAAAAAGCTTTTGATATTTAGTAATCATTTCCATTGTATAAAACATTTATTTAGTTTCTATGTTATCATATACAATTAAGTCTTTTTATAATATAAAAAGCTAAGTGTGAAATATTATTTGTTTTTCTTTCAATGACTTACTTTCAAGGGCATCATAAAACCCAAGGGCAACTGTTTACTATTTTCATCATATTAATGACTTAAACACATTCCTGAGAGAGAAAACCCCCTATCCCTAATGTGCCTTCCCCGGCAGTGATTCTCACTCCGTGGGTATTATATGGTTATATCCAATTGGGATGCTGTGGGATAATTTGAACTCTACCACCCATCACCATCACCACCAAATACAATGCATGATTTGCTGTGCCTGCATTTTTCAAAAAATTCCCCTCTGAGGATCACTACTCCAAGGAAGTGAAGTTCAAATGTGAATATGCATAAAAGTAGAAGGCAGGGGGGCTTAAAACACATCTGTTTCAGTAGGTCTGGGGTAGATACCATTAATAAGCATTTTTAGTAAGTATCCCAGATGATTCTATATATCCAGGTGGGCCATACAGATATATTTCCAGAAGCACTAAATCAGGGCCATGATTAGCTATCCCTAATTTATAATGAACCAAATGTCACCTAGACCTAAGGGAGCCATGCAGCAGAATGGGGCATGGGCAGGGTTCAGAGGGCAAGGCCTGGTGAAGAAGTAGCAAGATGATCAGAGAAATAGGGAAACACCAAAGGATGGAGAAGTATATGTGATCTATATATCTACATCCACCAAACTATCTACATATCCCATCATCAACTTCATCAGGAAATTCTGTTTCAGTTTGGACAATGGAAAATAATATATCACAAAAATTTATTGTTTTACATCTTAGTGCTTTATTTCCCTCTGGATTATAATCATAAAATCTATCCATATATATTATACCATTATATTGTGTTGTTCACACACACATACTCACTGTTTTCTTAGTTCTTCTTGGCTTTACTTTAAATATAAAGAAATGGTACTGGTCTTACACATCTATCTATCTATCTATCTATCTATCTATCTATCTATCTATCTATCTATCTAAAGTCTAAGTGACCAGTCAACAGCTTACTATGACGTGCACTGAGCACCAGGGGGCAGACGCTCAACACAGGAGCTGCCCCCCTGGTGGTCAGTGTGCTCCCACAGCGGGAGCACCGCTCAGCTGACCAGGTACCAGACGCAGGTCTCACAGCTGGCCGCCACAGCAGGGAGACCTCAGCGGAGCGGCAGTGAGTCTACCAAGTGGTGGCGGCAGGCACAGCAGGGTGATGAGCCGGAGTGGCAGGCAAGAGCGGCAGGTGGCACTGGACTGCCAATTTTGGCCCAATCCCTGTATGCCACGCAAAGGGACCCCACCAGTGCACAAATCCATGTGTGTGTATATATATATATATATATATATATATATATATATATATATATTATATATCTGGTCACTTGTTCAATAGAGTAGAAGGTGAGAGCCATGATTATTGTGTAAAATTATCTGCACAATGATAATATCAGCATAAGTATAGCCTTATTCTTGTTTTACAGTTTTCAGGCTATATATTGAATATCAATGCCTGATGGAAAACTGAGGCCAGCCCTCGCCCAAAAACTCAGTTGGTTGGAGAGTCATCCTGTACACCAAAAGGCTAAGGGTTCAATTCCTGGTTAGGGCACATACCTAGCTTTCGGGTTTAATCCCTGTTACAGGGATCAATGTCTGTCTGCCTCTTTCTCTCTCTCTCTCTCTCTCTCTCTCTCTCTCTAAACATCAATAAAAAACATATCCTTGGGTGAAGATTAAAAGAAAAAGAAAAAGAACAAAAAGCAAAGCTGAAGGCAGCAAGTAGATAATAAACCATTTTACCAGGGGGAAGAGATTTTTTTTTAAAATTCTCATTTTAGAGAGAAAGAGTGAAACATCAATTGGTTGCCTCCCATATCCACACATTTTTTTTTAGTTTCATGTTATTTTTAGTTTTATTTACTTTATATTATTCCCAAACACTTTTTTGAATAATGTTTCAAAAAATAATGCCATTCATATGCTGCATGACAAAAGTGCTGCTATGTCTCTGTACCCTGGGCTTGCCTCCCTCTTGTCATCACCCAGCTGATATTATTGTGACATGATGACACTGCATTGTGACCCAATGACCCGGAGCCTCCAGCAGCCTAGAAGGACAAGTTGACGAAGGCACATTAGGAAGCGGTGAAGCAGTTCATTACTGCTACAGAGAGGATGTCTGCTCCGGAGACTAGAATTCCTAAGACACAGACACTCTCAATTCTGCTTCCTGCCCTGCCACTGACTGACTGTGAGATCTATCACAAATAATTGTAATTCACTGGTGACTCGGTGTTTCTGTCTATAAAATGGAAGTGACCCAGCATATATGATTATTTTTAATCCTAGGGCAGTGATTGCATTTGAGGCCCATCCGTGGTACATAGAAATTTTGGAAGAGCACAGTTTGAGAATCTAAATTAAATGATGATCACACATGATTGACTTCAGTACTGTCAGAGTTTGAGAACTATTTAGTGCCCTGCCTTGCTCTCCCTGCCTAAAAGGTCTCCCAGGATAGTCTAGCCATGAAATCCTTCTTTGGTCCTTACTTAACATTAAAATTTGTTCCTTACATATTAATGATAGTGAGTTGTATCTCACTTTACATGGTGTTATGCATCCCACTCACCTCAAAATTCCATCTGACAGATATTCTTTGATAGTATATAACCTCAATTATTGCAAAATGATTATCCGTTGGTTCTGACAAGCAGTGTTTTCTTGGAGATCATGTTACAGATTCAGATGGAAGAGTCACCGTCTGAAGTCATGGCTTGTCTGATGTGTCTAATGGGCCAGCTCCTAAACTATTTTACAGACTGACCCTTTCCACATGGGAAATGCAACTTGGGACCTTCTAGGCTTAAAGTCCATGCCTTCTCAGGTCATCTTTGAACAGGAACATTCTGGAGCACACACTCCCTTAACAAACAAATGCCTTGCATACAGTAAAGCCCACTCACTAACAAAATGCCCATCTATGCTGCAGTGAGTAGCAGAGCTGCATCTTGGACCTTCCATTCCCAGCATTTCAGAGGCAGGCAGGGTGATGAGCCATGGGGGTAACCACAGCAGGAGTTCTGTAATCGAGCCACCAGGGGGCAGGGAACCATGCTTGCTTGCCACCTCAGCCAGGGGAACTTGGCGTGAGCTGTGTTTTGATAGCCTTGTTTGTTTTCTTAGCTATCTGAAGAGCATACTAATAAGGGTAGTCACAGAAGAAGGGGAAGATGGGATTAACTGCCAGGGAAAGTCATTAAAAATGAAAGAATGGGATAAGCCTCACAACTATTTTCAAAGCTTAGCTATTTCCTGTCCAAAGCCAAGGCCCCTTTATTTTGTAAAAGATGAGTAAAATGAAGGTAAAAGCATGCTTATTCCCTCAGTGGCCTGTATTAGCCAAGTCCTGCTAAGAGGGTGTGGTGAGATGAACAGCTAGATGCCTCATAACCCTTTTCTCTTTAACAAATAAACCTCAAATGGTTATTTTTAAAGGGGCTCTGCTCTGTGCATGCTTCTTAACCCTCAAACCCCCCCCCCCCCTTTCAACCACAACAACAAAACAAAGCAGTAAAAAAAAATACAATTGGATTCTCACAGGAAAACAGTGCAGAGCCCACTTATCACTGATGAAGGAGTGAGTGCCACTTGTCGAGGAAAAGCTTGACTAGAATTTTATTGCCAAACTAACTAGGATATTTCATAAATACCTTATACTGGGCATGGTAAAAACTTCATTATTTATGAAAATATTCAAGGAGACAAATTCAGTGCCACTGATAATGACTGTACATTCCAGAATAGAACTATGTTCATTGATTTTTAAATATTTTTATATTTAATTTTCTTTTTAAGTATAAAATGATTTAAAACATAGAGAATATTGAATATAATGAATGCTCATGAATTCATCGCCCAGATTTAATAGACAGATATCAACAATTTGCTAGCTCTCCTGCTCCAGTGCCCTATTTCTTTTTTAAAAGTGTAAATAAATCTTTCAGGACTAAGGCAACGCTACAGGAAAAGAAAACAGATTGGTGATTGCCAGGGGTTGAGGTGGGGTTTTCCACAAAGGCTTTGGGGAGATACAGGGGGCAATGAAAATGTTCCATCTTTTGATTGTGGTTTTATTTGTCAAAACGCATAGAAATGTCCACTAAAAAGAATGGATTCTACTCCTTTTGAATTATACCTCAATAAACCTGACATAAATGAAACAAACAAACAAACAAACAAAAATCTCGAAAGGCTCATGGAGAAACACCTTGCACAGGGGGCAGAGATGGTTCTCTGTATCACTGTTAACTATTTATCCCCACCTAAAAAGTATGGGGCGAATTTCAAGTGTCCTGGGTCGGTGCCCACAAAGCCAAATAAAACCTGGTCTGTTGCCACTGCAGTTTCTGTTTGAAAAACCAAGAAGGCTGGGCCTGCGTTCAGTAAGACCTTCCCCGTGGCTGGAGGTGGAGGGGAGGTCATCCGAGAGGCCCTGCTGCAGTTATCCAGGGAGCCCTTCCTGCTGAGCGGGCCTCGGGTGCCCAGAAGGTTATTGCTGCAGAGGAGGGAGGCTCTCCAGGCTCCTGGAGTCACAGCACACCTGAGCTGCCCTCTACAGACCCTGGCTGGAAACATGCATGTGGCAGGAGGAAGGAAGGAGGGAGGGAGCCTCTCTCATATGCAGCCTGAATATCTCACAGTGCAGGCCCGGATGCTGGCGGTTTAGATCCTCTGATGATTGCTGGGACACTGGCAGAAAGACAATGTGGGAAGCAATTTAATCAAGGCGGTTGGAGCCATCACCACAGAATAAAGCCATCTGCAGTGTCGCCTAGGACTTTTGGTCTTCCTACCTGAAAGCTGAATTTCTTTGTAATGCTGGTTTGAAGAGTTGGAGCTATTCTCTGAGTCCGTTGTAGAACCCAGCAGGATAAGATATTAACAAGCTTAAAAGGCATTGCCTGCCTCCCTGTACCAGGAGACTTGCGGGGACCGTATTTCTTGTGCTTTCCTGAGGGAATGAATTAAGATTGCCAAGGTGGAAAGTATCTGCTTTAGATGAATCTCACTTTGCCAGGCAGGAGAGCCTCATTCCCCTGATTGGCTGACCTGGCCATGCTGCCCTTCTAGCTCCAGGAAAGGGGAAAAGGCTTCTGGGTCATAGCTCTTGATGGATAAGTAACCTAAGTCATTATCATCCTTTCATGAAGCCCATAAAAAGCATAGGATAAACCGGAGAGCTGAGTCAGTGGAAGGGGCGGTGAACCCTCAACATTGCACCATCTTTGGCAGGACAAGAAACGCTAAAAAGAAGCATGCGAATGCCCTGTCCTCGCTGTGCACTGATTCTTCCTGGACCTGGGGTCGTGACAGGCCCATGTTTTAAGTCCTGTTAAAACCAGCTGGGAAAAAGTTTCCATTAAAGATTTCAAAAGGGTTTATTGCTGCAAAGGGGAAAACAATTACAACCATAAAAACTTATTTTAATTAATCCAAAATGAGATTTGCTATTTTAGGTTTTATGCACTGTCTCTATATAAAAGCAGAAAGCTACCCTTTTCAGGGGAAGCAAATTACTGAGATATGGCCTTAAACGGGACTCCTTGAACTTGAGCTTGCAATCCAGTCTTCTGCAGCCTTGTTAAAATGCCAATTCTGACTCAGCATTTCTAACAAGCTCCCAAGGGATGCTACTGATCCAGGGAACACATTGTGAGTAGTAAGGAAGTAAAAGATGGGAATGCAATGAAAAACTATTTGCAAATTGAAGGGCCTGGGTCATGCAAGTTACCCAAATGATTCACTGTAATGGAGACATTCCTTGTCAGTTTGTATTTATATTTTTGTTAAAACCTAGTATCATATTTCTTTCCCTTTCACTTATCTTATCATCCATGGATAGCTACCAGCCTGTCTCGCACAGTGCCAAGAACCTCACATAATCTTGGCCAATCACTGACACCTCACTTACTTTGAGATATCTGTTTTGTATTTCCTTGTCATGTGGGTAAGTCCACAATCACATCACCTTTCTAAATTGTGAAATTATTGCTCTTTCCCCTCCCAAATCAGAATAAACTTCTCTCCAAATCTTTGAAATCTTTGCCTCCACAGAAAATCTGCTTTTTTAAGAAAACGCTATAAAAGTAAATGTGGTCATCTTCTCTCAATCCATTAGAACTCTGTTCTACAGGGCCTAACAGACCGTGGATGACTCAGACTTTACAAAGACACGGACGATTTGAAAAACAAACACACAAAAACTAAACTCAAACCACAAATATTTTGTTTATTTTCTTTGAAAGGGACGAGCTTTGCAAACAGATAACTCTAAATTTTTCTTTCATTGCATAAAATTGTTAATAGGTACCATTTCCAGGCATAATTACATATTTTAAAACCAAGGAGAAGAGGTGGGTGTCTCTGAAATCTGAGGTAACAACTGGACCCTTTTTTCGTGCTTTATACACACATAATTAGCAGTTTAATTTCCTCTGTGGCTACGTTAGCCTTAAGATTTCATTTAATAACAAGCACAATTTAACAGCCAGCAGCGAGGTTCCAGCGCCAGCCTTGGCTCAGCACTGCCCTCTGCCGGTCGGCAAGCAATTCACGCCGCCCTGCTCTGGGTAAAAGCATCAGAATTGCAAATTGCAGTAGGGCTGCACAAAAATTAATTGTGAGAGAAATGGAGAAATATAATTCATTTAAAACTCACTTTAATGAGACTTTTGTTTTTAGCTGAATGCCAACAAAAGGCATGAAAAAATTATATTGCTAACTGCCTTGCCTCTAGTCTCCCAGATAATAGGCATTATCGTATTAGCCTTGAAGCAAGTTTTCCTTTCACACTACTTAGCACAATTATGTCAAATACCTCCATGCCAAGGATGGCCAAAAACAACTGTTACACACAAACTAGCAGTTTCTATTCTTTAAATAACCAAACTATACATGGTCCATTTTATTCTTGGCAAGCCCAATTTTGGCCTTATAACCCATTTCTTTCTGTAATTATTTTTTAATGAGGGAATAAAGTTACTTCTATGCCCACAGGGCAGTCACTTGTGTTAACACCGTGTGTGACTGACCACTGAGAGTTAGAGATGTGTCTGGTGGATTCCTGCTAATGAGCTGAGGAACGTCAAAGCGACTCTGTTCAGAGTCTGTCCTCCCAGCCTTCGCTTTTCATCAGAATGGGAGATTTGACAGTTATATGTCTTTCCATTATGCCTCTATGCCATGTGCAGAAATACTATTACTGCCTTGGGTAGCTATCTAAAATGGGGATGAGAAGTATTCACTAGGATTTGGAGAAAACAAATATCTATTCCGACCAGAAATGCAGGTAGATTGGAAGTCCAAGATGTGCTGGTGCCCGGGTGCAATGAAGCTACATGAGGCTCTCCTCTCCCATGTGCCCTGCCAGCAACCTCCAACAGGATTCGCTGGGCTTGGATAATGTGGATAGAGAATCCTTGTCTCCAAGGACTATTATGTATTAGACTTTATAAAATTGTGTCTTAGCTGAGAGGCAAGATGGCGACCGACAGGAAGGTAGGGAGGGAGAGTGTGTGAGAGAGGGAGGGAGCGATAGAGGTGTGTGTGTGGACGTGTGTGGGTGTGTGTGTGAGTGAAATAGGGACAGTTAGACCCTGCAGTTCTTCCAGGGGGCTGCCGATCTGGGCAATCTTAGATGGCAAAACCCCGCGGCCGCCGCAAACACTCTGGGGAGGAAACCGGTGGCACAGAGACCACACCATCTTGAAGAACAGAACTGCTTGAGACTAGGATCCTAGCCTCGCCACCACCCAGTCTGGTCTTGGAAGCAAACCAGGACCCTACAGCCACTCTGGTAGAAGACCTGCCACCACAGCTGCAGACTCAGGGACACCAGGACTCCAGGCACCCGGCCGCAGATTTCTGTGAGTCACAAAGCCAATCCCCCTCCCCCGCTGCCCCCGCGGCAGTGACATAGAAACTACCAGACCCCAGCCGCACAATAAGGCTTTCTGCACACACAAAGCAGTGGCAACTCTGCCTGACTTTGAGCCTTGGTGTCAGACACGGGAAGTTTGTTTCCTGCGACTAGTCTCCACGCCCAGGCAGAGAGACTGAGAGGAATTCTAGCCTAGCCGCTCATCCCTAGGGAGGTGGTCTTCTGTGACCAGATCCCACACTCACGCAGGGCAGGGAGACAGTGCTGAACTTGACCCCGGACTTGCAAACTCGGGGAATTTGTTTCCCGTGACTCGTCTCCACGCCCAGGCAGGAAGACTGAGCGGAATTCGAGCCTAGCCACTCATCCCTAGGGAGGTGGTCTTTTGCAACCAGATCCTGCACCCACGCAGGGCAGGGAGACAGCACTGAACTTGACCCCGGACTTGCAAACTCGGGGAATTTGTTTCCCGTGACTCGTCTCCACGCCCAGGCAGGAAGGCAGTCCTGAATTTGAGCATAGGTGCACGACCTTGGGGAGATTGTCTTCTGTGACCAGATCCTACACCCACGCAGGCAGACAGCACTGAATTTGAGCCTGGGGGTGCAAACCCAGGGAGTTTGTTCCCCACAACCAGACCCTGTGCCCACACAGGAAGGCAGCGCTGAATTTGAGCCTGGGTACATGGACACAGGGAGTTTGTTTTCCACAGTGCACACCCACGTGACCAGACCCCACACCCACACTAAGGGGCAGAGCCACCTGACTTTGATTCAGGGCAAGTGCACACAGAAGGCTGTTTACCTCAGGGCAGAAGTGGACCTCCTGCCAACACAGTGTGACTGAGCAACTTGGTCTCCCAGGCAGATCAGGGACCCTGAATCTCCACACAAGAGGCAGCATTGACCACCAGTGACTAGACTCCGTTCCTCATTACATGCGCCTGAGATCCCTAATTCCCAGTACATTCACACTAAGAGCCAGTGACTCCAATTCTTGGCGCATGTGCACACAGGGACCTGATTCTCAGTGTGAGGTAGTACCAAGAAACAGAGACTCTGATACTCGATTCTCGGCATGGACACTGGGAGCCTCTGACTCTTGACACGCAATAGGGGACTTTGATTTTTGGCACACGCCAGTGGGTTCTCTGTTTCAACGTGGTGCAGGCAGGGTCTGTGATTCTAGGTGCACACATGAAGCCACACTAAGCACCTGTGACTCTGACCCAGGGCGAGCGTGGTTCCCACAGCAACCGCATGTCTTGGTATCAGAGCTCTTCAGTGACACTTGGGGGGTGCAAAACTCCCACTGCACGCAGTCCAGGCTCCTGCAGCTCGACATCTGAACCTTCTGGTGATAGTCAGAATGGGGAGACAATGAAGCAATCCCTAGAGGAAAGAAAAGAAGGAATTTCCAAGTAAGGAAATAAGTGAAACGGAAGCATGCGACATGACAGAAAAAGAATTTAGAGCAATGGCCATACAGTTCATACACCGAATGGACGAGAAAGTCAACAACCTATGCAAAAATCAGGAAGAAATGAAAAATGATATAGCTACAATAAAAAAACACCATGGAAGGCTTCAACAGTAGACTAGAAGAAGCAGAGGACTGAATCAGCGAGTTAGAAGATCAGGTACAGAAACAAGCTCAATCTGAACAGCAACTAGAGAAAAAAATTAAAAAGCAGGAGGAGAGCCTAAGGGAGCTTTGGGACAATGAAAAACGAAATAACATATGTATAATAGGGCTGCCAGAATGACAAGAAGAGCAGCAAGGATTAGAAAATTTATTTGAAGAAAACTCCCTGATATGTGGAAGAAAAAAGTTACTCAAGTACAAAGAGTCCCAAGCAAGATGAATCCTAAAGACCCACACCAAGACACGCCATAATTACAATGGCAAATGTTACTGACAAAGAGAATCTTAAAGGCTGCAAGAGAGAGATAGAGAGTTACCTACAAAGGATCCCCCATCAGATTATCAAATGATTTCTCAACAGAAACACATCAAGCTAGAAGGGAATGGAAGAAGATATACAAAGTGATGCAAAGCAAGGGACTCAATCCAAGAATACTCTATTCAGCAAGACTATCAATCAAAATTGAAGGGGAAATCAGGAGCTTCACAGACAAAAAAAGGCAAAGGGAGTTTATCACTACCAAACCAGCAATGCAAGAAATGCAAAAGGGAATGCTGTAAAAAGAAGAAACAAAAAGGTAAGAAGGAACACAGCCTCAAAAAATAAAAATGGCTATAAACAAGTACCTTTCAATAATAACTTTAAACGTAAATGGACTAAATGCTCCAATCAAAAGACATCGAGTGGCTGAATGGATAAAAAAACATGACCCATATATATGCTGTCTACAAGAGACCCACCTCAGAACAAGGGACTCACACAGACTGAAAGTGAAGGGATGGAAAAATATCTTTCAGGCAAATGGAAATGAAAAAAAGCTGGGGTAGCAATACTTATATCTGACAAAATAGACCTCAAAGTGAAGGCCATAACAAGAGATAAGGAAGGACACTTCATAATACTGAAGGGATCGATACAATAAGAGGATATAACCCTAGTAAACATATATGTACCCAATGCAGGAGCACCCGAATACATAAAAAATCTCCTGGAAGATATCAAGAGAGAGATAGACAACAATACAATCATAGTATGAGACTTTAATACAGTATTGACATCACTGGATAAATCCTCTAGATAAAAAATCAGCAAAGAAACAACAATCCTAAATGACTCACTATATCAGATGGACTTAATTGACATCTTCAGAACATTTCACCCCAAAGCTGCAGAATATACGTTCTTCTCAAGTGCACATGGGACATTTTCAAAAATAGACCACATACTGGGTCACAAGCAAAGTCTCCCCAAATTCAAGAAGATTGAAATCATACCAAGCATCTTTTCAGACCACAATGGCATAATATTAGAAATAAATTACAATAAAAACAATCCAAAACACTCAAACACTTGGAAGCTGAATAGCACGTTATTAAATATTGATTGGGTTACCAATGAGATCAAAGAAGAAATTAAAAACATTCTGGAAACTAATGACAATAAAAACACAACAATCCAAAACTATGGGACACAATGAAAGCAGTCCTGAGAGGGAAGTTTATAGCTCTACAGGCCTACCTCAAAAAAACAAGGAAAAATGGTAGTAAATAATCTAATGCTACAACTCAAAGAATTAGAAATAACAACAAGAAAAGCCCAGAGTGAGCAGAAGGAAGGAGATAATAAAGATTAGAGCAGAAATAAATGACATAGAAACCAAAAAAACAATACAAAAGGTCAATGAAACCAAGAGCTGGTTTTTTGAAAGGATAAACAAGATTGATGAACCTCTAGCCAGGCTCACCAAGAAGCAAAGAGAGAGGACTCAAACAAAATCAGAAATGATAGAGGTGAAATAACAACAGACCCCACAGAAATACAAAGGATTGCTAAAAAATATTATGAACAACTCTATTCCAACAAAGTAGACAACCTGGAGGAAATGGCCATATTCCTACAAAAATACAACCTTCCAAAACTCAATCAGGAAGATTCTAAAAATCTCAATAGGCCAATAACTATGGAAGAAATTGAAGCAGTCATCAAAAAGCTTCCAGCAAACAGAAACCCAGGCCCAGACGGCTTCACAGGAGAGTTCTACCAAACATTCAAGGAAGAACTAAAACCTATCCTCCTCAGACTATTCCAAAAAATTCAAGAGGAAGGAACACTTCCAAATTCATTCTATGAAGCCAGCATCACCCTAATACCAAAACCAGATAAAGACAACACAATGAAAGAGAATTACAGGCAATTATCCCTCATGAACATAGATGCCAAAATCCTCAACAAAATTCTAGCAAATCAGATCCAGCACTACATCAGAAAGATCATACACCATGACTAAGTAGGATTTATACCAGGGATGCAAGGATGGCACAATATCCACAAATCAATAAATGTGATACATCACATAAACAAATTGAGGGGAAAAAATTACATAGTCATATCAATTGATGCAGAAAAAGCATTTGACAAAATCCAATACCCTTTCTTGATAAAAACTCTCAGCAAGGTGGGAATAGAAGGATCATACCTCAACATCATAAAAGCCATATATGATAAACCCACAGCCAGCATCACACTCAATGGACAAAAACTAAAACCATTTCCCCTAAGAACAGGAACAAGACAGGTGTGCCCTCTCTCACCACTTCTGTTCAACATAGTATGGGAAGTACTAGCCATTGTTATCAGACAAGAAGAAGGAATAAAAGGCATCCAAATTGGAAAAGAAGAAGTAAAACTGTCCTTATTCGCAGATGACATGATGCTGTACATAGAAAACCCTAAAGACTCCATCAAAAAATTATTAGATTTAATAAATGAATTCGGCAAGGTAGCAGGATACAAAATTAACACCAAGAAATCTATGGCATTTGCATACACCAATAGTGAACTTACAGAAAGAGAAACTAAAAAAGCAATCCCATTTACCATGATGCCAAAAAAATTAAGATACCTAGGAATAAACTTAACTAAAGAGGTAAAAGACCTATATGCAAAAAACTACAGGACACTAAAAAAAGAGATAGAGGAAGATATACCATGTTCATGGATTGGTAGAATCAGATGGAAGAACATACCATGTTCATGGATTGGTAGAATCAACATCATCAAAATGTCCATTCTACCCAAAGCAATCTATAGATTCAATGCAATCCCCATTAAAATACCAACAGCATATTTCACAGACCTAGAAAGAATTCTCCAAAAATACATCTGGAATAAAAAAAGACCCTGAATAGCTGCAGCAATCCTGAGAAAGAAGAACAAAGTAGGTGGGATCTCAATACCAGATATCAAGCTGCATTACAAAGCCACTGTTTTCGAAACAGCCTGGTACTGGCACAAGAACAGACATATAGGTCAATGGAATAGAATAGAGAACCCAGAAATCGACCCAAACCACTATGCCCAACTAATATTCAACAAAGGAGGCATGAATATAAAATGGAGTCAAGGCAGACTCTTCAATAAATAGTGTTGGGAAAATTTGGACAGATACATGCAAAAAGATGAAACTAGGCCACCAACTTACACCATACACAAAAATAAAGTCAAAATGGATAAAGGACTTAAACATAAGATGGGAAACCATAAAAATACTAGAGGAATCCACAGGCAGCAAAATCTCAGACATATGCCAAAGGAACTTCTTCACTGATACTGCTCCTAGGGCAATGGAAAATAAAGAGAAAATAAACAAATGGGACTACATCAAAATAAAAAGCTTTTGCACAGCAAAAGAAACCATCAACAAAACAACAAGAAAGACCACTACATGGGAGAATATATTTGCCAATGTTATCACTGATAAGGGTTTAATCTCCAACATTTACAGGGAATTCATACAACTCAACAAAAGGAAGATAAACAACCCAATCAAGAAATGGGCAACGGACCTAAATAGAAACTTTTCAAAAGAAGACAGAAGGAAGGCCAAGAGACATATGAAAACATGCTCAAAGTCACTAATTATCCAAGAGATGCAAATCAAAACGACAATGCAGTACCATCTCACACCTGTCAGAATGGCTATCATCAACAAGTCAATAAACGACAAATGTTGCTGAGGATGCGGAGAAAAAGGAACCCTGGTGCACTGCTGGTGGGAATGCAGACTGGTGCAGCCACTCCACAGTATGGAGTTTCCTCAAAAAACTAAAAATGGGACTCCCATTTGACCCAGTAATACCACTTCTAGGAATATATCCCAAAAAGCTAGAAACATCAATCAGAAAGGATATATGCACCCCTATGTTCATAGCAGCACAATTTACCATAGCTAAGATTTGGAAACAGCCTAAGTGCCCATCAGCAGATGAGTGGATTAAAAAACTGTGGTACATCTACACAATGGAATACTACGCTGCGCTAAAAAAGAAGGAATTCCTACCATTTGCAACAACATGGATGGAACTGGAGAGCATTATGCTAAGTGAAATAAGCCAGTCAGAGAAAGATAAGTATCACTTGACCTCACTCATTTGTGGAATATAATGAACAACATAAACTGATGAACAAAAACAGTTCCAGAGACAGAGAAACATGGATCAGACCATCAAACCTTGGATGGAAGGTAGGGGAGGGTGCGGGTAAGGGGGAGAGATCTACCAAAGGACTTGTATGCATGCATATGGGCCTAACCAATGGACACAGACAACGGGGGTGAGGTCATGAGTGGGGGAGATAGGAGGGTAATGGGGGAAGAAGGACACATATGTAACACCTTAATCAATAAAGAAATTTAAAAAAATTGTGTCTTAGGTTAAGACTGGGGTTCACATGGCAGCTTTGGTGCTTCATTAACTACTAGTGACCTGGTGCATGAAATTTGTGCACATTAAAAGAGAATTAATTAGAGGAAATATTTTAATATTGCTATTTGCCCTTTCTCTATAATAGAAGTGTCAGAGATGAAAGAAAATTAGTAAAATGTATATGAAAATCTTCCTCCTGTTAGAGTCTGGGAACCAGAGTCAAGTCCCCGCCCACCCACATGCACCTCAAAATCGCGCAAGAGCCAGACCCAGCCAGCCTCACCTCCATTGGGCTAGATCCAGACTTGGCTGGCCCCAGCCCGGTCAAGCCCCGCAGGGTAGGGGGCACAGCCTCAGGTCCCCTGCTCCAGCCTAGTGCCATGCAGCCTCAGGTCTCTGCTGATTGCTAGTTAAGGCTCATTATGGAACTCGGCCTCTGCTGTGGGCGCAACCATCTTGTGTTATGGCATCCCTGCCTCTGCTGTGGGCACAGCCATCTTGTTATGGTGTGACAGTCAATTTACATATTCCCTCTTTATTAGATAGGATGGTTTGATCTCAAGTAAATGACTTCCATTTTCTAAGTCTGTTTGCTTACCTATATAATTGAGGTGATAATATGACACATATGGCATGCAAGATATGGGGTTTAAATTAGATGCAGTAGTCTCCCCCTTACCCACGGTTTCACTTTTCACAGTTTCAGTTCCTTGTGGTCAACTATGGTTCAAAATCTTAAATGGAAAAGTCCAGAAATAAACAACTCATATTTTTAAGTTGTGCATCATTCTGAGTAACGTAATAAAACATCAATCTGCGCCATTCAGTCCCCTCCAGGACGTGACTCATTCCTTTGTCCAGCTTATCCATGTGTTAGATGCTACCCACCCATTTGCCACTCAGCAGCCATCTGAGTTATCAGATTGACAGTCTTGGTATCACAGTGCTTGGGTTCAAGTAGCCCTTATTTTACTTACTAATGTTACCAAATCACAAGAGTGGTGATGCTGGAAATTCGAATATGCCAAAGAGAAGACATAAAGAGTATGTACATACAGAAAAAACATAATTTCAGGCATCTACTAGGGGTCTTGTAACATAACCCTTGTGGATAACAGGAGACTACTATACTTTGTGAAAAACACAGTCAGAAACCCTAAGTATTTGTGGGTTCTGAACTGAAGATACAAGACTATGGGAGAGGGATGGTAAAATAGAGCTGTGCAGAGAAAACACTAATATCTCTGAGAGTAGCTAAGAGCCTAGACTTTTTGATGTGCAGGCCTAGATTTAAATCCCAGTCCACCACTGTCATTGACCTTGGGAAAGTTCCCTGAACTTTAAACCTCAGTGCCCTCATCTGTAAAAGATGGATAATGTTAATTCCAACTCCTAGTATTACTGTGAACAATACAAGGAAAGTCATCACCATAGGACCTTGTTTATAGTAAGTGTTTCTACAAGCAGTAGATGTTAGTATGGAACTAGGCTGTTTTGGGGACCTTACTTCAAATTCAGAGTCAACATTTTTGTTGGCTTTATGTTTTTGTTGCATAGCTAAAAGTTGCAATCACGATTGCTCTATTTGTGTTCATAAGAAGGTTTACTGTATTTTGTTTAATAAGTTAGTAGTGACTAAGAGAAAAGAGCTACTTAGGAAAACTGTCTGATCTGAAGATTTAGGAAGTTGGCCAGTGCCTGTAGAGCTGTGTTCGGCTTTATGCTGGGTGGCTGAGGAAGAATCTTTACAGCTGGTTTACAGAATTCATTGGATGCACAACGATGACCTTGACTATTATTACCTCATATTGTCCTCCTCTTTTAAAGGGCAATGACCCAACTAATTTACAGCCCTGATTCTGGGACACTGAGAAGGAAGACCATTGCTGCAGCTTCTGTCTGGCCTCTAGTACCGATACTACTTAAGGGACAATTAAGAAATCTCCTGGGTGGAGATGGGGGCAGCTGTTTTCCTGCACTGTCTCCACACTATAGTATATTCCCAAAGACAAAGGAGACAGGCGTACAGACTGTTGAGGTGTTAGAGGGCCAATAAATGATGCTTTTCTTCTCTGCCTGAGTTTGGAATTTGGGACCAATTAAGAAATAGGAGACAGGCAGCTGGAGATCAAAATGTCAGTTTTGCGAGTGGTAAAAGATGGATTGCAGCATATGGCATTAACTCTATGTCCATTTCTGAAACATCAGCTCTGAAGGAGACAAACATACTCACCAGCAGTCTAGGCTGGCACTTTCTGGGATGATAGGTTTGGTTATCCTCCTTAGTAATTATTCTAAGCAACTTACTTATGTGCTCATTGAACCAATCCTACATCTAGTAGTCAACTATTATTCTGAGTCCAGGGTCCTACCCTTATTCTTCTTATATAAATGAAGAACAAGCAAAATTTGTTCCTTAAACAACTAATTTTTTTTTCCATTCTCAAGTACTATCAAGTAACTCCAACTGGGTGATATCTCAAATGTTATAACCCTGTTTTAAACTTTGACATGAAGCCTGATGAAGATGGTGTGAGGATAGGGTGATGATTTTAATGTGGGAACTCAGCCAACTTCCACACTCAGGTGAGTAATAACCTCTGGTACTGGCTCATCCACATGGCCTCATCTGTCTCCCTTCATCTTGTATCATTATTCCTCATTGTAGACCCCTGCCCTTTTCAATAGCAAATATGTTTAAGGAGGAAGGACATTATCCTCATTCATTATCATTAACTTGAAATTGTATTAGTGACTCATTCCAAATGAAGAAGGAAGGTTAATGCTCTCCTCAATGGCCACTAGGAAAGGTATTAACTAAATTGACCACAGTAGAATTGCTCTTATTTCTTCCTTTCAGTTTGGTCCCCTTTGAGTACAGTCTTGGAACCAGCCTATATCTCCTTGACTTGTTAATAAGAATGTCATGTAAAATGAAATCAGTCAAAACTCTAGCTGCATTCTAGGTAGATACAGCTATTGTGTTCCCCCTTATCACCTTGGCATGTCACTCTGGCACAAAAGGAAATGAGATGGGTCTGGCTCTGGCCAATCGGATTGATCTTCACAAAACTATTGTGGTTGCAACTCAGGATTTTGTTTTCTTGTAGGAGGTTGAAAATTGATAGTTTGATTATTTCTTCGAGTACCTTTCCAGGCCTTGAAGTAGATACAGAGCTTGGAGTCACCAAGGATAATTCTTTTTCTCTTTATTAAAAGTTGGCAACTCATTTGTATTTGCCAGCCTTCAGATTTTTTTACTCTGCACTGTACAAATTTTTATAACGAAGTGGAAAACTCAGTTAGCCACAGCTATCCCTGTCTCAAATGCACAAATATCAAAGAGTTACAAGTTATGTCAGTTATACTTTTTAAATTCCTTGAAAGTGTTCTCATCTTTCAAATTTTAATGCCTCAATTTAGGCTCCTGTCATCTTTCACCTTATGTTTATAGCATGGTAATTGATCTTCCCCTCATAAAATTTTCCTCAATTCAGTCCATCTTCCATACTTCACAAAAAAACAATCAAAAATTAAAATTCCCAAGCTAAAATAAAAAAAAAACCAACAAGGAAACAAATGTGGTTATATCATGACCTTGGTTATAGGTTTTCATTGTTCCCGCAATAGTTGTAGTGCAAAGTGCAAGCTTTCTAGCATGGCAGATAATACCCTTCAATATCTAAGTTTGTAACCTCATCTTCTACCACCCCGCCCCAGCACCATATACTTGAGTCAGGCCAATTTTTTTTCTATTCAAAAAATGATAATATCACAGATATCTTTCAAGTTTCTAAAAAGTGGGGGCTGTTGTTCTGTTTACCTCTATTCCCTCATAACTTCTCCATTACCTGGGAAATAGTAGACTCCATAATAACTGATCGAAGCATGGATAACTCAAGTTAGATAACATAGGTATCAGGTTCAACTCTATATAGATTGGTTTCTGACTCCCATAACTCTGTGTAATTATTTGATTCATTTTTAACTTGGCAGGACTGTGAGATAATGGAGAAGGAGGAAAGAGATGGCTGCCTGGGATGAGTGGGAAGATATAAAATAAAATTCACTGTCTTCACAACTTCACTTTAGGTCCATCTGATGATTCAAGAGTCACCATTTGATCTACAGAAAGTGACATTTAATGAAGAAAAAATCTAGGTAAGTGAATTAACTAGGGGTTGAAGATGGTTTCATTCTTCCTGTCCACCAATTTAGGAGAGGCCAGACTGAGATCTACTATCGCCACAATGGCCTGAGCTAGTCCACTTTTGCTACCATCAAGATAAACTTACTCTTACTGCAGGTGATATTCCTCGCTAGGCGGTTGTGGTTAGCTCAGGATACAGAGATATCATGACACAAGATGACTCTGAGAGTACTAACCCCTGGACAACTCTGGCTCCTACAAACACAGGTGGAAACTAGTAAATCAGGTGCTACCAATGTCAACATTGGTAGTAAAGCAGCTTAGCCCCATTGCTTAATCAGTGCATGACCTTATTTTATATTACCTCATTAATCCTTGCAAATTTTAACATGGTTCTACTTTGTGTGGGATAAAGGCAAAGGTTGCTGCGAAGGTGATAAGAATGGAATCCCTTTGAGGACTGGAAGAAGAGCACTTTGGAGATCGCTATGGGCCTAGAGCCTGGCCAGCTCTCCACTGAACCTCATCTTCTACAATCTTTCAGATGCCCAGTGAGGTGAGATCTGTTGCTTCTCTATTCCACTTACTGAGTAAACAGACAACTTAGTGGCAAGCAGGTTGGGAGGGGACCCACAGTGGGGCTGTGAACCCAACGGGGTGGCTTTGGGCTTCTTCGCCTGGAGTTTAGTCCCTATTGTTCTGTTCTCTTTAGAGACAGCCCTCAACTGCCTTTTATTCTCTGTGTGATCCCACTGGCTGTACTTGAAGACCTTGGTCCAACTACCCTCAGCTCTTCCTGACTGCCTCATTACCCCTCTCTTTTAAACTTCCCTCATAGGTCCTAGTCCAACCCGTTAGTCACTGCAGTTTGTACTTCCCTGGATCCTCTCCAAATAACTTAGAACATGATGGCTCACAAAACAAGGGCTTCCCCCAGGGGTCACGGGTACTCTGACATCTCAGTGAGAGCAAGAAAATAAGGAAGAAGAAGAAGAAAGCAAACAAAGACATACAGGCTGCCATTCAGGGCAACAGCTTCCTGGTGAGCACCCAGTCCCTCGTGACACTCCCTTGGCATGGCTCAGCTATTAGGCCGACTGGGATTTTGTCCAGAGCTGTCTCCAGGTGAAAAGCAAGCCCTGCTTCAGGCTGAGGAGGTGCCATTAAGTCATTTTCTTATTGCCTGTCAGATCAGCTTTGAACTATAAATAAACCAAGTGCCCAGGATTAGCCACAATGCTTGCTGTAAGGTTATTTGCATCCCTGTGTCTGTCTGTGGCATTCCCCTTATGCCAACTCTCCCTTTTAGAAAGCCCACAAGGTTGGCAGGTCCACCTCCTGCTGCCAATGTCAATGCATTAGCACTTAGCTTAAGTGAACACAATATGCCAGGCGGGCTCACGGCTTCCTCCCCCTCCTTCATAATGGAAACACTTTAGATAAAGAATGACACCACTAATATATTGCATATACTTATTGTATTGGTCCTATTTTAGATTATTAGCCCTTGAAAATAGTAACTAAATTAGCTAAGCTGTTGTAGAGTGACCAGTACAGGTGTATGATGATGGTAAGAATGAAGATGATGATGGTAAGATAATAACAGTGGTAGTGGTTGCCATAATAATAATAAAGGTTTTTATTGAGTGCCTGTGACTGTTGGTCAGGCATCATCGGACAGTGCATTTTGTTTTATACATTGTATTAGAGGCCCAGTGCATGAAATTTTTGCATGGGGTCGGGGGGGTCCCTCAGCCTGGCCTGCACCCTCTCGCAATCTGAGACCACTGGCTCCTAACCACTCACCTGCCTGCCTGCCTGGTCGCCCCTAACCACCTCTGCCTGTCAGCCTGATCACCCCTAACCACCTCTGCCTGCCAGCCTGATCGCCCCTAACTGCTCCCCTGCTGGTCTGATCACCCCTAACTACCTCAGCCTCAGCCCCCATATCCAGAACCCAGGCTTCCCTCTTCTAGCCGGCTGAAGGCGCCCAGAACCATGGGTAGCTTTGCCCAGGCCCGCCACAGTCGCAGGCACCCGGGACCACGGGCGGCTTTGCCCAGGTAGGCCGCAGGCGCCTGGGACCCTGGGCGGCTTCACCCGGGCCTGGCTTTGTCAGGAAGGACATCTGGAAGGTCGTCCAAAAGATGTCCAGTCTAATTAGCATATTACCCTTTTATTAGTACAGATGAGTTATTTCTAACTGTCACAATAACCCCGAGAGTTTCTTCTAAATTTTAGCTGGAGAAAGAGAGGCTTGAGGCAGCAAAATTACTTACCCAAAGGCCTGTGGTGGGCAAGTAGGACAGTCTGTCTGACTCTAACATCAAGTGGCATTTCTGTTCCCTGCAAGTTACCTCTATGTTTAATTGCATGTGACAAGGAAAGTCAGAAGAGTTTAATTTTTAAATTCATTTAAAAATATTAAAGTAGTCTCACTTCTCTTAAACTTTCATTGGAAAGCCATAGAGGCAATACGTTTTAAAACGTGAGATACCTACTAGAAGCTAAGGCTGGGTTTCAGTAGATTAAGGTGGAGTTTTTTCACAATCATGACAGGCTAAAAATAAAACTGTGAATATTCTCTCAGCTCCATTGTCAAAGGTATTTATTCTCCCCTCACCTCCTTATAAGTTCAAGAGAGAGAGGTGTCATTGGTAATATAAAAAAGGCAACATTCCAAAGTTTTACATGATTATATAACACTATTTTCTTCTCTTTCACAGTTTTTGGTTTTTTATTTGTTACTGTGAAAAGCACTTGAGTTTTTTTAGTTAGCTTCTTTGACTTCATGGATCCAGAAGATTTATTTTTTACTTTTTTTTTTTTAACCAAAAGAGAAGGAAAAGCTTACAAAAATTAACATGATCTTTGTGAACTTGAAAAACAATTATCATCTACATTCTGACCAAAGGTGGAATAAGTCTGAACATGACAAAAGCAGATTACTAACCCAGGCACCTATCCAAGATGTTTTCATTAATCCCCTATCATTGGACCACTTTGCATTTGCCATGTTGGTTCACCTGTAAAATATTAGACTTGTTGATCTCCAAGCCTGGATAGGATGCCCAGCTTCTAGTAAAGTTAGGGAATCTAAAAAATATCACCTAATGAGGAAATATTTGCAGGAAGAGGAGAGTCCCTAAATGTTGCCTTATAAAAATAAGACTGTTGACCATGAGACCACTGGTTTGATTTTGCGATTGAAATGATCAGTATTTAATATCCAAAATTGTGGTTCAGAAGGGGAATAACTAAGAGTTAGTAAATACTTTTGTTAATTGCTTACTATGTCCCAGGTATTCTCTAAGTGCTTGGCATGGGTTTGTTTCTATTAAATATTGACAACAACCCTATGGATATTTGTATCATTATCCCTATTTTATATATAGTGATAGTCGTAGAAGAGTTAAATCACTCATCCAAAGTTATACTAATTGAGGAAAGATCAAGCTGGGATTTGATTCCAGGTAATTTGGTTCTAGTCTCCATCTATAACACTCTGCCATGCTGAACAGATCCACAGAACCAGCGTGTGAGTCCAGCTTATTGGAGAGGGAGAGAGGTCTCAGGCCTAGTGAAGTGCAGGTGCTGAGCTAACTCCAATCTTCCTCCTTGTGAGGCAGCAGGTACCTGATCTCAGAACACCCTGAATCCACAACCCTAGGTCCTGAGCCCTGTGAAAATGGCATCAGCATCTTCCCATGGGATCCTTTGCCTGGTCTAGGGGGCAGAGCCATTCTAATCCTACTCAGAATCCAGAAAGATGGGACATCCCAAAGTTTTCCATTTACTCACATCTTCCCCTTTCGAGAGTTTTTAATGGGATGAAGCATCACTGACTTAGCCTGATTGAGAGGAAACTGAATCCTGAGCTTGCAGATGCTGGCAATGGACCTCCAAGGAGGACGGAGAAATTCTTGGAAAAGCAGGCCATCCTCAGTGCCATTTTCCCCTTTAGATAATCACACGAGAACACTGGGAATTCTAGCAGCAGGAAATCTGAGCTAACAGGATCCTAGTACATTGCCCTCCCTTCCTGGAGTCACCTGCTCCTTGCTCCAAGTCACTAGCAGCAATCGTTTTCAAAAAACAACTTTTTAAAAAATATTTTTTCATTAATTTAAGAGAGGAAGGGAGAGGGAAAGAGAGCTAGAAACATCAATGATGAGAAAATCATCCATCGGCTGCCTCTACTGTGGATTGAGCCCCAGAACTCAGGCATGTGCCATGACCGGGAATCGAACCATGACCTCCTGGTTCATACATTCAACCACTGAGTCATGCTGGTCGGGCTCAAAAAATAACTTCTAATTTTTTTCCTTCACTTACTAGAAAAGAACTTTCTGATGGTCTTCTGTCTATTTTAACCTTGGACAACAATCTTCTTAACATTCTTTTTGAAGCTTTTGTGCACTATTTCTTTTCAACAGCTATCTTCCAGGGTTGGACCCATTTCATCTTTGAATGAAGAAGACTTACCCAAGACCCTCTCACACCAAAGCCTGTGGCCATGAGAACCCACAGAGAAATCACAAGGCTTAACCAAGTCTGTGGAGCCTTGACAGCCACGGATGAAAAGGGCTGGAGATGCACAGACTATCATTTATAATTTAGCAGCATTATTTTATTATGGTCACCCCTGCTCTCCCAGGTTTGCCTCACATCCTCCTTGGCATTTTAAACAAAAAGATGCTTTCCTCCAACCCTCCTTCTGATTTTCATCAGCCTGTGTTATGTCTTGTCACATTAGGTCATGTTTGATGTGACATGACATGGGGTGGTCCGGAACTCAACCCAATCAACAGAGGAACCAAGAGGTGGGTCTTTGACCCAAAGCTGGGGTCCAGGGTTGCTGACTGCTTTTTTAAATCCCTCCAGTTCTTTGGGGAACCAGCTAGGACAGGGGCAGGGTTAGCCTCATAAAATGTGACAGTGTTCTATTTGTTGTTTTCATTTTCCCTGCTGATTACCTTGTCAGGGAAGCTGTGGGTGAAATGTTTTTCATCTGGACATTCTCTGACTAGATAGCTACATTCTGTCCACATCTAGGACGGGCAATTTGCAGGGCCCAGTGTAGAATAAAAATGTGCAGCCCCATGTTAAAAATTATTAAGACTTTCAATATCAGGATGGGGACATCAGAGCATTTAGTGGAGCCCTTCTGAGCATGGGGCCCTGTGTGACACCGGCTCCGTGCCTCACACACGGAAGGCTCCTGGTCTTAGGATCACATGCAGGCATCTTCCTGTCTTTAGAAAGTGCACCTTGCAAGATGGTGCACATTTCTGATGATGGTCTATCATACCAGACACAAGAGGGAGAAGAGGAATGTCATTACGATGACATTCAGGGATATTTCAATCAGCACTGATTGCTTCTCCTTAAAGCACAGCAATTTGCTGCGTGGGTTCTGTGGTGGTGAGAACGGCAGCCCCTGCTCTTTCTTATCTCTCTCGACCTCTCCTCCCTGCAACGGATCCTTTATTCATTTTTTTTCTGTTTTGGTTTGGTTATAATGCTATGGCAAAGATTTATTTTATTTTATTTTTTTACATTTTTACATTATGGCTTTTATTCTAAATAAAATCTACCTTGCTTTGTATTGTTGTATTGGTCCTCTGCAAAATAGCAGCAGTGTATTACACAATTAACTGGTACAATTTATGGACTGAAAGAAGGAACCCCTTTCCTTTGAGCTTTAAGTTGTGTGTGTGTGTGTGTGTGTTTGTGTGTGTGTGTGTGTGTGTGTGTGTGTGTGGACACTTAACATCTATATCCAAACACATTTTGAAAATTGCAAGTGAACTAGAACAAATTCCTTTAGTATATAAACATGATTTTGAAGTTGGTTGTAACCTCTAAAAGTATAGTGTGCATGAAATGGGAAGGGGGGGAAGAATCTAAGAAAGAAAAATGGGAACAAAAAAGATCTTTTAAACCAAATATTTTCCTTTTCAAAGAGGTTGGCATGAGAGACCCAACTCTCTGTTTTAAAACAAGTAAAATTGTGTTAAAATCCTTCAAGATCCAGCCCATGAATAGACCCTGGGTCCTCTCGGCACTGCCAACGTTAATACCAGCTGGCACCAGAAGCCCTGCTCTGCGGAGCCTTTGAGGCAGCAACCCTGCCTTTGGAGACCTGAAAAGGAAATTACCCAATTAAGATGTAATGGCCCTCCAGCCTTCCCAGGCTGTGAGAGGAGGCGTACTTACAAGCACAGCGCGCCATAAACTTTATCCGGTTGTACCGCATCAGCAGGACTAATTGAGCCAGCGCTGCCCTGGTGCAGACTCCACATGCGCAGGCGCAGGAGAGGGTACAAGGGGCAAAGGAGACCGGTCGGCCTGCCAGGGATTTAGGAAGATGTTCAGAGGACGTGGGGTTGGGGAGAAGAGGCATTAGGATGTAATGTGATACAGAGTTTACCCAAGATGGTTACTATCTGTTCCCAAAGAGGCCCCACTGATCAAAAGCCAGCTATTCTTTAAAAACAAACAAACAAACAAACAAAAAAAGCATCATGTAGGCAGCATGGGTATTTTTACACTTCTCTGGAAATATTAACCCATCCTAATTTTAAAGGCTTATATATAACATTTTGAGTGGTTCTAAGATGACTTGGTTTTAATCACCTTTTAATTTTACCACATTTCCCGGGAAAATATCCTTGTTTTTAAAACATGATTTTTGTTTAGGGAGCTTAAGCTGAGTTTCCCATTCCTCCAAAGGCCAGGGATGATGCTCTTCTGTCTTCCTCCTTTGTTCTTACAGACCAGGGCGATGCTGAACAGAAACGGCTGCACGCCTGTCAAAGGCGAAGTCCAGCCGGGCCTTTGGAGAGGACAGGAGCGCCACTGGCGAGGTGGGGTGGGGGGGTGGGGGGGGGGGTGGGGGGGGGGGCGCGGCGTGCAGGGCATGGGAGGACCCAAGCCTGCACACCAGCACCTCCGTTTCCTGTTCAGGAGGAGAAAGGCCTCCCTCCGCTGGGACAGATAAAAGCAATAGCATCTGAATGGGGACAGAGAAATGGGGCGGGGGTGGGGGGGGGGCGGATGCACAGGGAGCGGGGGTGAGCGAGGTGTGCTGAGTGACTGAGGTGCAAGTGTGAGTGTGTATGTGAATGAGTGTGTGTGTCTGTGTGTCAGGAGAGGGGACGAGGGGGAGAAGAGCGCCGTGGGAGGGAAGCAAAGGACACCCTCCGACGGAGCCCCGGCTTTGCTGTAAGACCGTTGATGTTTTCCCAGTCTGCGTTTTAAAATCGAGATTCTCTAAACCTCCGTTGTCCAATACCACAGTCACGCTCACCACGTGGCTACTGAGCACGAAGTGTGGCCCGTCCAGTGGGGATGCGCTCCTCAGTATAAAACACATGCCGCATTCAAACATGATAAAGAGAATGTAAGCTGTTCCACCAGTGTTTATGCCGATTCATGTAAAAGTGACAATAGTTCGGACGTTTTGGGTTAAATAAAATATATTCTTAAAATGAACTCCCCCTGCTTTCAATACTTTTAAAATGTGGCTCTGAGAAAACAATTACATGGCATGTGGCTTGCATGCTTTTCCTGTGGACAAGGCTCCTCTAAATAGTTCAGTCTCTGGTGTGTGTATTTGGGTGGGTGGGGGGCAAGGGGGAAGTTTGGAGGAGGGCTGTGAGTTCCCACCCACATACGTATAATTTTTTTTATCTTAGTGTCCTGATTACCCTGAAACTTCTCACTTGATTACCAGTCCATGGAGGTACGACACATTCCAGACAGGACTGTCTCTCGTTGTCATTTTCTCCATGTCCTGGAGCCCTGCGAAGGAAACATATTTACAAGGCACTTACGCCTGGCAGCTCTCTTATCTTTCTTAAAATATGGGTGTGGGACTGGTTCTGTGATTGAGCACAAAGCTGAAGCTGCTCTTTCACACCATCTTCCAAGCAGGTGGTATTATGTGCCAGGTTATTTATACAGCGAGTCCGGAGCCCAAACAGAGAAAGTAAAAAAAAAAAAAAAAAAAAAGTGAGAGAGAAAAAAATTCTTTACCTAAAATCCCCCATTTCTCCAGGAGCATACAGAGAAGAAAAAGACATTTGGTGTCAGCAGTAGTTCATTATCTAAATCCTTAGTAACTATTCTAAAGCTGTCATGAAAGATAAAAAGTGATTATAATATTAATTGTATCTTCTTGTATTTGTGTAGCTCTTTATAATTTAAGAAGCATATCCTCAGTTATCATTTGCTCTCTTTGGATGACTCCCATGACTTAGATGGTTTATTCCAGTGGTCGGCAAACTAATTAGTCAACAGAGGGGCAAACTGCGGCTCGCAAGCCGCATGTGGCTCGCGAGCCGCAGTTTGCCGACCACTGGTTTATTCCCATTTGCAAAGGAGGTGATGGAGGCTGCATGAGCTGCTGAAGAGGTACAGTCAGCAGCAGCGGGCCATGAATGGAGCTCCAGGCTAGAAATGAGCTCCAGGCTAGAAATGGGTTCTGGGAGCATTTTCTCCTCAATTCCTCTCCTACTTATGGCTTGGTTGGTCTTGCTTAAAGGTACTTTAAGGTGTCTTCTCCAAACTCTGTATGATTCAAAAGATAAAACCAAATAAACTCTTAGGCCAGGGCAGGGGACGGGCAGGGGGAACGGGCACGGAGCACACAGATCACTAAAGCAACTGGTCATGGTCGTGTCACTTGAAATCAGTTGGTTTCACCCATGATGGTGACAAGGCTGTGATCACCAGAATGGATGGACTGGGAACAAACTGAGTAACCTGGAGGACTTGTTAAAACACGGATCATGGGCCCCATTTTTAGAGTTTTTTATTTCATGGCTCTGGGGTGGGCCTGGTCATTTGCATTTCTATAACTAGTTCCTAAACAATGCTGATGCTCCTGGTCCAGGGGCCACAGCCAGGAAACCACTGCTTTTAGGGTGTTAACCCCGTGGCAGAGATTCACAAGGACAGAGGACATAATTGCAGGGACAGGACAAAGTCAATGAATATTTTAGAAGCTAAGCTGGGTTTGTTTGTTTTTTTAGAACCTTTTTGAACCCCTTACATTAGTGAATTTCTGGGATGTAGACAATTTAGGAAACTGGGTCAAGAGGCAATAGGAGGTAGAAGATAGTAGGAGAGAGAGAGAGAGAGAGAGAGAGAGAGAGAGAGAGAGAGAGAGAGAGAGACATCAGAGAGAGACCAAGAAATACACACAGACTGATTGATTTAACATCAACTTTTTACCAGAAAAGAAGAGCAAATCAATACCACCGTTTCCTGTTGTACACATATTAAGAATAATCAAACAATAAAAAGGTCATTAGTTATCTATTTAAATGTTTGCAGTGTTTCCTCTAAGAAGGGAAATGGTCATTTATCACAGTGGCTGAAGTCACTTAAGAAGTCTAAACACACAGTTATCCAAATTGGCAGTGCGGGCAGAATCTCCTGCTTCTCCAAACTGTGATCAAGCAGTAGGGCTTAAAAAACAGTCTTTTATATAAAAGCCTGAAAGGGAATTACCAGTCAAGGAATGCAATTAACTGGCGGTCCTTTTCCTATGACATAAGTTTTAAGTAAATAAAGTAGATAACCGCATTGTTCTGCTCCCACCCCTGGAGCAGGGCGTGGGACCCAGTTTCCCGTTCTTCTGACACGTCCTTTCTTCATTTTCCCTCACACACTCTCATTTGTTTTGTCTATGCACTTCTAAGTTATAAAAGCGGGGACATGCAGTGAAATGACAAGTATTATGTAGCCATGGTCAAAAATTAAATTACCCAAAGTACATTAACAAAAACCCTTGCTTTAAGAAAAGCACTCTCTTATTTCAAATCTGGGACAAATGACATTTTCAGCCAAATGGTTTTCTGAGACATTAAGTTGTTCCTAGTGACAGAGTGAAACAGTTGGATAATTACCAAGCAGTGTGCCACTTCGGAGAATAATTTCCCATTTAGGAGAGAGCAAGAAGCCAGTTTTCTCGGGAAGTACTTTCTGATTTGGCGGGTTTGGACAAGGAAGTAAAGTGGCGTCTAGCTCCTGATTGTCATGAATACGAACCTAATGAGCGCACACAGCCCACAGGCGCGTAGCGTGGTCTCAGCACGGTTGTGGAGTGAGCCTCTTTTTTGCCCTGCTCAGGTGAAAGTCGGAAGGAGTGCAGCCATAGAAAGCTATGGCCAGCACATTCTTTTCATGGGTGAAATTTATAGAGTAATGTATCTACTTTGAGCATGACTACTGTTAAACCTGGAGATCAAGCGGAGTGACACTGAGTATATTGCTTTATCAATTGGATCCGTTCAAGTGAAAAATGCTGATCAGGCCATGCCTATCCCTTGGGTGCAGAAACCCTACTTCAACTCTTGAATGGTCGATACATAAAAGTCAAATTCATTATAATTTGTAGCTTTTTTTTTCTTGGAGAAGCACACAGTTCTCAGTACATCAATATCATCTCTTAAATCCACATCGGATAGAGCGGGTACAGCACAGTAATTCAATCTCTTTACACTTAATATGGTCAGGAAGGGAGAATGAAAACAGCCTCTTGTAAAATGATAGAAAAAAACAGGATGCAATCACTCTGGTAGAATGGTGCAAAGGAGTCATTTTACACCATCCGTTACCAGGGCAACAAAATACAGTGAGCCCTATACATCTAACAGGTGACATTTTAGCTAAGAAATTGCTTCTTTGGTATTTTTTCTTTCTATGAAAAACAATGTTACCGGCATTTTCACTTGTCATGTACTATAGGGCAACATATTCCTGCTGACAGACCCATAATGGAAAAATCGAGCAGTTAAATAGTATTACAGTCTAACTTTTTGGGTACATGTTAATACGCTCTTTAAAGAGATTTCAGACATTTTCAAACACCCTGGAGATTCAAGGGACTGGAAATCTTGGCATGTCTCTATGCATTCAACTTGGTTTTTAGATAAGGAAAAGTACTTACTAGTAACTGGGTTTCTAAAATGGGGTGTAAATTCCCAGATTTACTTTTAAGAAAAGTAATTAATGTCATTGTTTCATGTCATGGGGCCCACTGGTTTGAAAACTTAATGTCATGTTATGAGCACAGACCCTTCTTAAGAAACAAAGAAAGAAAATGATCTTTTTATAGGAGAATTGTCTTTTCTTTTTAGCTTATCTCAAAAGTAATCTGATATTGAAAAATTAGGAAATGGGGAAATTAATTTTCTCAAGAATATCATGAAGATTTTATAGAATGTAGTGCAATTGTTTTCTTAGGTACCTGGAAGAGATGATTAACTCCACCCACCCACCCCCACCAAAATTCACACAGTGTGGTCATTAGTAAATATGTCTTAGTCCTCCCATCAATTTTATTTCCCATTTAAGGACTTTGTTACTGCCCTAAAGGTACTCTAGGTCTTCTAGGGCTTAGATTCCAAAATGAAGTATTCAAATTTGTGGCTGGGTCGTTATTTGGCCTTTTATGATGTTCTTTTAGAACCACTGATATACAAGAATAGAAACTGAAAGCTAGGATAGAGTTAGAGAATGTAGTACAAACTTTCCTCTTTACGTATCAACAAACCAATGTCCAAGAGGGCAGAGAGCAGTAGAAATGGGACTAGAACCCAGGTTCCCTAATGCTGAGGCCAGTGCTCACACAATTACTGCAAAATCTTTCAGATATTTATTGAGCAGCTGCTGCATGCCCAGCCTTCTGGAATGCAAAATTGAATAGAGCACAGTCCCAGGCTGCCAGGAGTCCATATATGTGGTGACGGATAGTAATAAATACAACAGGCTAGGTGCTCTAGTGAAGACCTGACCAAGGCACCGTTGGGAGACAGAGGTGGAAAAGCTGCTATTTTAAGCAAAGGCTACGTTAGTTAGGTTAATATAGCTACACTTCCTTTTGGGATAACCTTTGTTGATTTTAAACTTGGAAAGTTCTCCACATTTCCAGAATGATAATAAGAATTCACTACCTTTTCATTTTTAAAAGTAGTATTTTTAAAGTAGCTTTGAGGTTTTTTTCCCTTTTACTTCCCAAACTATCTGTAACTTTTTCTGTATGTGAGGTATGTATGTAGATAGTCCCTTTTCCCTAAGTACATAAAAAGTTTTGAATAATTGTTTATTGAATCATAATTTTTCTTTAGTTATTTGTGACATCACTTTCTAAATATATTAAATACTTGCCCGCCCTATGTTTTTATTTCCTAGCAAAATAGCTGCATTTTAGATAGATAAATTTATTAAAGTATAAGTAGAAATCAATTCTGACTGAGATAACATGGCTTTGTGTGTTATTAAATGAGAATCTTTATTACTCAATTAGATTTTAAGTATTTGTTTGTATTTTTCATAGCAAACAATAATTTTATGAACCTTAATTTTTTGATTTGTGAACTCTAACAATAAGCAGTACCTGGCATATCAGGCTTATATTTTTTAATTTTTGTTTTTTGAGGTATAATTCACACTCCTCTCAGAGTTCATATAATTACAGATGAAATATTCATCACATATTCTGAATATAAAAGGTGTTATCATGAAAATGTAACCTACAAAATAGCAATAAGAGGAATCTGTGACAAGATGTAGATAAAAATATGACCACAGTTAACAGGAACACCCAACTGGCAATATACTAGAACGAGTGGGGTACCATTTAATCTCTTATTCTTCAAAGTTACTTAGGTGTCTCAAGTGAAAGTTGTAAGAGAAGTAAAAAGTACTGTAGTTAGAAAGGAAGATGATAAAAACACACACCAAGGGAATAACTAATAGAATACAATCCAATTCCTGTAAAAGTTTAATAACTGATCTCCTGACTTTTCAATTTGGGGGGATGAAAAGCTATTAATATTCAATGGGGAGAGAGGGAGGGAGAAAGCTTTGAAAGCTAGGCTACAATCTTTAAATTATATGTCGGTAAAATACAGTATATTTTATATTTTTGTCAGTTTGTCAATAAAAATATTTTTTTTCATGTTGGCATTTTAATTCTAGTAAAATGTATAAAGAATGCAATCTTTATGTTTAACTTTTAGAGCAAATATATAATTTCAGTGAGTCACATCAATGATTATAAAGAATAAATGGTATTTAAAATTAGAACAACATTCCTTTCCTTTCCCGTACCATTTTCTTTTCTGCCCAATATCAACTACTTAAAACATCCCTACCATCACAGAATGCACGTAAAAATTGATTAATCCCCAGTGACTACATTAATAAACTCCTTAACACTGATGTCCCTAACACTATTGCCATTTGACTCCTTCTTAATTCATCCTGTATTCAACTAATGGAGTGATCTTATATTCACAGATCAGACACTATTCCACTTATTCAACAGAACAAAGTCCAAACTCATTGGTTTTATGTATAGCATGACCATCAGCTACTTTTCCACCTTGATCTTCAGTTCCTGACCAACTTCTGCTCTACCCACTCTGAAAACCTCATGTTCTGTGGACAAACGCTATGTATTTGCTTACCTTTGTACCAGACTGCTATTCTGCAAACCCTTGTTCCTGAGGAATTGCTGATGGGATGTAAATATTTTTAAAAAGTCTTCTAATAGTGCATTAGAAATAAACATAAGCATAGAAAAACCAGCCTTGCCAAATAAGCTGAACCCAAAGTTCAAGGACAGTGGAAAAAAAAAAAAACGTCAGCTTAACCCCAACTGGCATTTACAAGATTAACAATGTGGTTTGCAGTTCACTTGGAAGGAAACCAACTGGCTTTAAGATAATTAAGTGCTACCATCAAAGAAGGATTATGCAGGTGCCAAATAAGGTTGTCTGGGACACCAAATCCCTCCCTATTTACAAAGTCCTAAAAACATGCAGAACTTGGAAAATGTGGAACCCTCCCAGTATTTGTGATATTCTAATTCTGACTCAAGGAAGACTTACATAGGAATCTAGATGGAGGAAAGAGAGCAAACATAAGAGATACATGTTCCTATATTTTTAAACCTTAGTATGTAAATCCAAGACTTTCTTGAGTATTTAAGACATCTGTATTCTCCCTCTGGTTCTTCTTAAGTTAGTATAGGCAATAAATCCTGTAGCTGCCCATCCACATTGCCTTATCTCTTCTGAAAAATGGACATTATAGATCAGAAAGGAAAAAGCTTGCTCTTCTGGTCTGAGAAATGAGCGCTTTCTTGTTGGCCTGCCTTTACCAATGCCCAGTGTAAAGGTAAGTGTAGCAGAATCAACTGCTACTACCTCATTCTTTAGGGTCCACTTGAAAGCCACTGGCTCTCTGGGTTTTTAAAATTTGTCTTTGATTCCTGCAGACAGGTTTAATTGCTTCTTACGTTTGCCTGCAGCACTTTGTACAGCCCACAACATAATATTTTGCATTGCATACTTAAAAAAATTGAATTCCTTAAGGGTGGGAGCTAGAGCTTCATCTTTTATTGTTCCAACGCCTTGAATACATTTTGCATTAGAAAAAAAATGTTTTTTTCAAATTAAATTGTCAAATTAGGCAATGCATCTATAAGTTCTAAGTTGTGTTCAGTCCTCTTTATCCTTCAACTTTATTACCATGGTTTCATGAAGAGCTTCTTTGCACCATAGCCTGTGACCAATAACCTTCTTTCTCTGAACTCCCATTGAATTTATTCTTAGTGTTTTATAGTTTAGACCTTAATTATTTCTCACATAGTCTTTCTCACTTCCTTGGTAGATAATTGGGTTCTTCAAGATAATAATCACATTTTATCCTAAGAAATGTCTACCACAATACTGACACCTGAGAAATACTCAGTAAATACCTGTTGATTAGTGTACTTAGGCCAGTATCCTAGTTTCACCCAATATATTAATACCTAATATATAATTTTAATAATAATGGTAACAACAAATGACCTATACATCATAATTAAATGCTATAAACTTCTGAATTGCTTTCCCTCCTGGCATCATAGTTAAGAGCAGCACTTGGGAATCAGCCTGACATTGATGTGGATCACAAATCTGCCCCTTGCTATAATGTGACCTTGAATTTAATCTTTTTAAATATCAGTTTTCTGGGATATGAAATGAGGATAATAAAAGTCACTACCACATAGAATTGTTGTGTGAATTAAGTAATAAAATGCATAGAAAACACATAGACAATGCCTAGTACATGATAAGTGCTTTAGGGAAGACAGATATTATTATTATTATTATTATTATTATTATTATTATTGCTACAGGCCCGATGCATAAAATTTGTGCAAGGGGCTCAGCTCTCACAGCCCTGGCTGCCTCTTAGCCCCAGCTGCCTCACAGCCCCAGCCACCTAGGCTGCGGCCCCACCCCCCACCCACTGGTAGTTCCGGAAGGTCATTCTGCCATCCTGTCTAATTAGCATATTAGCTCTTTATTATATAGGATTGTTATTATCATCATTATTATTATCACTAGAGTTTCAGTGCATGAAAATTCATGCACTAGGGGGGCAGGGGAGTAGGGTCCCTCAGCCCAGCCTGCCCCCTCTCACAGTCTGGGAGCCCTCAGGGGCGGGAGGCAACCCAGCGATCAGGGGAAGGAGATGCCCCCATCACACCTCTGCTGCTGCCACTGCCAGCAGTGCAAGCCTCAGCTGGCCCTGGTTACCTGAGCCTCAGGCGGCCCTGGGCAGCTGGGCAGCCGCCATCCAAGGCTTGCCTGCACCTCGGGCTGGCCCTAGGCGGTTGGGCAGCCAACATCCGAGGCTTGCCTACGCCTCAAGCGTCAGAAGGGCAGCCAACATCCAAGGCTTGCCTGCGCCTCGGGCCAGCCCTGGGTGGCTGGTGGCCTGAGTGGACTGGGGGGCTCCAGAGGAAGGTGTGCAGAGCAGCTGGACCCGCCTGGGGGTGGGGCTGAGGGGACTGGATGCCACCATCTTGTGGCTGTGGGCGCATCCATCTTTGAGGGTGTGGCGGTCAATTAGCATATTCCCTCCTTATTGGCTGTGGACACTTCCATCTTTTTGAGGGTGTGATGGTCAATTAGCATATTCCCTCTTTATTAGATAGGATTATTATTACAATTTCAAGAAAACTAATCATCAGCCCAGGGAACTTTGAGCAGATCTTTAAATTGCTGAGAATGTTTTTCATTTAAAATCATTCCCTCCTCCCCACCGCCCCCCCTTGCTAGAAAAACACATGTAAATGACTAATATGAAGCTACTGGAAATAGAAGGATATTTTTTAAAATTACACAAAATCACAAAAGTATACACTTGGGGTAAATGTGCTATAAGAAATTCCAAAAGGCCACAAAGTAATAAAAAACCTGGAAAATATTTTAAGTATCAACTTTTAAAAAAGTATATTTTTGTTGATTTCAGAGAGGGAGAGAGAGCTAGGAACATCAATGATGAGAGAGAATTATTGATCAGCTACCTCCTGCAGGCCCCCTATTGGGGATCGAGCCCACAGCTGGGGTATGTGCCCTTTACTGGAATCAAACCTGGGACATTTCAGTCCAGAAGCCCAACACTCTATCCACTGAGCTAAACCAGCTAGGGGGGTATCAACTTTTTTTGAAAATCTGAAAACTAATTAGAATCTTACAGCAACCTGGACAGAACTTAGTCAGGGAACGTGGCTGAATCATATTAAGCAGAGCAGGCTTGGTCCCATTTTCACTTACCCTAGTCCCAGCCCCCACTTGTCAGCTCAGTAATAGTCTTGAAAATTATAGCCCACACTACTGACACCTATTCCTGAGGGAGCAGAAGAACCTCATTTACAAGGACTTATCTATAATAGATCTGTCTTTTGACTGCCTTGAAGAATTTCTCAAGTGGCTTGTCTTAATCTTGGCTAACTGAGAATATACCCAGACAAAGTCACTGTCCTGTGGGCATGTGTCAAAACTACAGGCCCCTATTTTAGTAGCTGCTTCTTGAGGCAATGAATAGCAGTTGTGGCAAATAATACACTGACCAAGACCTGGGAAGAACGGCTGGATAACTGAAAAACGCTGATGTAGCCCCAGGAATTAGAAGAGCACATGCATGCCTGGTCTGTTAATATGCCCAAGAATTACCTGAGAAGTCCCAAGCTCTTACTTGTAGCTGACTTTGAGGCTAGACATGCCCTAAAACACAGAGAGCCTCTTTGCAAACACTGGGAGATCTTTTTTGTTTGTTGTAGTTCCAGGAATGTTAGGAAATCTCTACTCAAGCACTAGTTGACCATTAAGCTAGTGGGATGGATGTCTCAGTAGTCATGCACAACAAAGAACACAGAATTTACAAAAGTGATTTAGAGAAGTCACTAAACAAACAAACCAAAATCACCACAATAAGTAGCAACAGTAAATCCTGAGGACAAGGGAGAATATGAGTTCCAGACTTACCACAGTAAATATTAAAAATGTCTAGTTTTAAACAAACAAAAAAATAGGCATGTAAATAAGTAAAAGAAATATTGGTCATACACAGAAAAAAAGCAACCAATAGAAGCTGTCTCTGAGAAAGCTCACACATTAGACTTATTAGACAAAATCTTTAAATCAGCTGTTTTAATGTGTTCAAAGAACTAAAGGAAATCATTTCTAAAAAAAACACAAAAGCTAGAGAAAAGCATCAGGAATAATGTCTCACATATAAAGAATACCAGTAAAGAAATAAAAACTATAAAAAGGAAACAAATAGAAACACTTGAGTTATAATGTACAGTAATTAAAATGAAAAATATACTAGAGGGGCTCAGCAGCAGACTTAAATAAGCGGAATAAAGAGTTAGTTAGCTTGAAGATAGGTCAATAGACATTATCCAGTATGAGAAATAGAAAAGAAAAAAAAAAGAATGAAGAGAAATGGACAGAACCTGAGAGCCTTGTGTGACTCTATCAAATATACTAAGCCATGTAAAATAAAAGTATAGAAGGAAAGGGAGCAGAAAGAATATTTGAAAAAATAATTTTTGCTTAGAATCTTGAGTTTTATCATTGGTACAAATGTCATCCATTGTTTTCCTTGAAATGACAAACTCACTTTGAAAGTGTCTTTTTTCTCAAAAGTGTCTGCCAGATACGCCCTGGAATAACTGTAGTTTGTCTGTCAGTCATTCTTTCAACTAACAATGGTGTTCCATAAATAAAAACAGCTTTTTTCAGCTCATAACTGAATCACACAAGTGGTGTTCTTTGCTCTTCACTCTGCAGCAGAAATACTTCATGCTTAATTGTAATTTTATCATACAAAATATTAAAATGATGTGAACTCAAGAGACAAGATATATTTATTATTTTTTTTAATATTCACATTCCTTTCCTTCTCAGCTAAGACTTCTCACTTCTATTTGAGTTTTCTTTTCTCTACATTTCTGGTTCTTCTCCACAAATTACCTAACAAAATCTCCCTCCTGGTCAACCAAACTGTCTAGATCAGTGGTCGGCAAACTCATTAGTCAACAAAGTGGCAAACTGCGGTTCGCGAGCCGCAGTTTGCCAACCACTGGTCTAGATCATCCATATCATTTTCTACTCCCATTTTCATCTAATCTTTCACACCCATCTCTCTTTTTAGCTTCTACCATTATAGAATGTCATATTATGCATGAAACCAAGTTATCAAGCAAATGTTTTTATTAATTAAATGCTTTTAACAATTAAACTAAAGGGAAAATTACATCATTTATGGTTATATATTTTTAAAACTATAATGTTTAAAATTTTGAAAGTTCTCTACCCTTAGTGAAATATATAAATGGAAAGATTCCATTTCTATTAACATGAAATGTCGCATTTTTTCTGTTGCCAAGGTGAACTGATGTAATCCAGGATTTTGTTCTTTTCAAGAAAAGATGAGCAACTTTAAAAGAAACCTTAAAGGGGGATGTGGGGAGCTCCTTGTATAACAAGTACAGCTTGGGTAACTGATATTTCTACATGACAATTTTGGCTCAATAAAAGAAAGAGGATTTTATAGCTCCAAATAGCAATGTGAAATCCTTCAAACTCCTATGAACAAGTTCGAGTATTAGGGATTCTGTATGATTTCTTTTCAGAACTAGACAAAATTGAATTTTGATATCTCATTTAAAAATTTGAATCCATCTTGAGAGAATACCAAACAACTCTACCCAAACTATATATAATTCTGAGTATGTCTATGTTTCCTATTTAAAAACTGTATATTATTTTGATATTAATGATAAGATCAGATTTGCAAAGTTTAGATTCTAGTTTTGGCTTTGGAACTTAGTTGTTATATGTCCTTAACTTTCAAGGTGCTTCTTTAGAAGGGGATATTAATATTTATCTTGGCTTCTACACAGTGTTATTATGAGGGGGGAAATCAGATGATGCATAAAATGCATTGTAAGCTTCCCAGCACTCTATTGGCCCATGATTGATATCCAGATAGGACACCCTTGCTTATGAAATTCTATATAACAAAAATACACCTCCTCTAGGTCTAACCAATTCTCCTTGGACAATAAAGTTTACATGCATCTGGCTTGAATATTCAAATACTGATCTTACTAGAATTATTCTATTACCTTCCATAGATGAAGGGGGTTCTCCATTAGCCATCACTTTTCTTCTCCCCAAGTACTAAGATAACTGGTGAAAACAGTGCCTCCAGGCACCAGGATCACCCTGCAATTTGCCTAGTGATGATATTAACAGTCACGACAATAACAGTTAACCAGTGCTGTATGCTAGTAAACACTTTTACGGCGTGATTTTATTTAATACTCAAAACCAGTCTCTGTGGTTGCTATTATCATTATTCCCTTTGACAGAGAGAAAACTAAAATTCAGGCAAGTTCATTCATTCATTTATTTATTTTTTAACAATGTATGTTGGGTGCCAAATATGTACCAGGCAGGCAAGGAGCTAGATGGGGGAGAAAGAGCAGTAACCAAGATTTAAACAATCCCTGCACCCGAGGAATTTGTATTATAATGGAAGGAAAGACAGAAAACAAACAAAGAAATGAGTACATCTCAGAAGGCAATATGTGCCCTGGAAAACATTGAAACTGAGTGGTTACTTTAGAAAGTGATTAGGGAAAACCATTCTGAGGAAGGGTCCTGGAAGAGAAAGCTTGTATAACAGGAAGGGGCCAGCCATGTGGTCCTAAGATGGGAATAAGCTTGAGGTGATGATAATGATGAAGATGTGTGGACAAAATTAGATATGTTCTGGAATTAGAATTGATGAATTTTCTGTTGGACTGGAGACCAGGGTGAGGGAAGGAGATAAGTGTAGGGTAATTACTTTGTTGGTTTGCCAAGATTGATAATGTGCTATCTGGACATGGAGTAAGCAGTTTTGAGAAAGATCAAGAGTGATCTTTTTTTTTATTATGGTAAAGTATGCATAACATAAAATTTACAATTTTCACCAATTTTAAGAGTATAGTTTGGGAGCATTGTGGTACAATCATCATCACCCTTCATCTCCAGATTTTTATTTTCATGTTTCCAAATTGAAACTCTGTACCTATTAAAAAATAATCCTCATTTCCATCTCCTTCCTCCCCCCTGCCTCTAGCAACTACCATTTTAATTTCCCTGTAAATCTAACTACACTAGGTACCTCATGTAAGTGGAATCATACAGCATTTGTCTTTTTGTGACTGGCTTATTTCACTCGCCTCATGTCTCCAAGGTTCATTCAGTGGAGACCACAAATGCCTAAAGAGTGGGTAGCATTTTCTTCCTTTTTCTTTCCTTCTTTATTAAATGACTTTTTAGAGCAGTTTTAGATTCACAGCAAACTGGAGCAGAAAATACAATTAATTCCTCTTATTTTTCTTCAGTTGTGCTGGAGAGTTTGGGTTAGATCTATCCAATTTGTTTCTTTCTACCACCAAAATGAAGCTTGCAACCTACATTTCCCAGACTCCTTGGCCAGCTGACTTCCTGCTAGGTTCCTACAATGGGAGATATTGTGAGAAATTGGAATTTGGAGAAGGAAAGCTGCAGTTTTCTTTCTGTGTTAGCACCTGTGAGAGTGGCCAAACTGAGGTGGGCAACTATAGGGAGCTGTGGGCCCCAGCAGAGTTGGTGGGCTTAAGCACCATTATCAGGTTTACAGTGGCAATGGGATGTGTGGATTCCTGGGAAGCAGCTCAGAGAACAAAGGGGATTTGTAACCTTTTCATACATCTCTCTGTTCTCTTCAGGCTCACTGTCTAACAACTTTGTAGTCAGCTCTCTGTATTACATTCCTCTTTACTGGAACTATCCGGACTGGTTTCTGTATTTCTTGCACACAGTGACTTATACATCAATAGAACACGATAGAACACTACATTTTTAAAGATGATAAAACTTACATACTTCTCCCAACAAGAAGTAAAACTACCTCATTTTCTCATGTTTTTTTTCCCAGGCTTTGTATAGAAGAATACATTGTAGATGCTTATCTCTCTGACTAGTGGCCTGGTTCACGAAATTCGTGCATGGGGGTGGGGGAGGGGTCCCTCAGCTCAGCCTGTACCCTCTCCAATCGGACATCCCTCTCCCAATCTGGGACTGCTGGCTCCTAACCGCTCACCTGCCTGCCTGCCTGATCGCCCCTAACTGCCTCTGCCTGCCTGATCGCCCCTAACTGCCCTCCCCTGCCAGCCTGATCTTGCCCCCAACTGCCCTCCCCTGACGGCCTGATCTTGCCCCCAACAGCCCTGCCCTGTTGGCCTGATCTCACTCCCAACTTCCCTCCCCTGCCGGCCTGATCGCCCCTAACTGACTCTGCATGCCTGATCACCCCTAATTGCCCTCCCCTGTTGGCCTAATCTCGCACCCAACTGCCCTCCCCTGCAGGCCTGATCTCACCCCAACTGCCCTCCCCTGCCAGCCAATTTGGTTCGGATTGGTTGGTTTCTATGCCAGTCAGCATCAAAAGCTCTGTCTCCTAGGCAGCCATTGGCTCCTCACAGTTGACCCAGATTTGGTTCTGATTGGTCAGTTTCTATGCCAGTCAGTGTCTCTGGGCCTATCTCTGGGCCTGATCAGAAAGGCGGGGTTATCAGCAGCCCCAGTGGAGGCCCAGAGAGAAACAGAGGCACAACTGCTGGCGAAGCCCGGAGAGAAAGAGAGAGGCAATGGCTGATCAACAGCTATCATGGAGGCTGCAGATCAGATCCTGCCTCTTTCTTCGGGCCTCTCTCCGGGCCTGATCCACAGCTCCCTCAGCAGTCAGTGCTGGGTTGCTGCGCCCGCACTGGTGGCAGTCAGTGCTTGGTCGCCACAGCAACCCAGCACTGACTGCAGGACTGACTTCCAGTGTTTGGTCAAGCCTTCAGTCAGTTGTTACAGACCCTGGGTTTTTACATATTAGGATAGTTTTTAAAGTTTCCATTTACTTTAGAGACCAGCATATTAATTGGTTGACAGCAACCTTCTCAGGAATACAAGTAACTTTCTCAGAATTTTGATTATTTGATTTGAACATTTTCTTATGGTATTCACTAAATAATATATGAACATACACTAACCCTTAATCACTTCTGCAGAATCCACAGTGTAAGAAAGACAAAGGAAATTTTAAGTTCAAGTTCAATTTGTGGAAACTGATGACCACCTCAATTTCTACAGCAAATAAAAGAAGTAGTAGTAATTTAGGTGTTATCTTCCAGTGTGTAGACTTTTCCCTTACCAATGACACATCACTTAAAGAATGAAAAAGAGTAATCAAGCCCAACTGGTGTGGCTCAGTGGTTGAGCATCAACCTATGAACGAGGAGGGTACGGTTTGATTCCCGGCCAAGCTCAATGCCCAGTGTGGGGTCTGCAGGAGGCACCCATCAATGATTCTCTCTCACCATTGATTTTCTATCGCTCCCTCTCCTTTTATCCCTGAAATCAATAAAGTCTGCTTTTTAAAAAATAGTAGTCAAGTTTGCTTCTTTCCAGTTATAAATTAGGATATACCTGAACTTGATATCTGATATATCTTTAGCTCAGTGACTTGAGACATTTACTTAATGCTCTCATTCTCAATTTCCTAACTACAATATAGGGATAATAATGCCTAATAATAGGAATGTTTACAGGATTATGTAAGATATCTGTGTGCCAGGTAACTAGTATAACTGATGTATATCCTCAGTTCTAAATTACTATTGGGCACAGCTGCTCTAAAACGTTTTTAGGACTATGGGGTGGTGTGAAGAATTCCAATGCAGTAAATGTATACATAAAATACAAAAGAGGCCATTTAAGTATCATTTAAATAAAGGAAAATACAGTCTTAGGGGAAGGGCCAAGTACTAGTATATATGTCATCGTTCTGGAGGCAACATTTGATTTAATGAATCTTGCTTACTTTGCCCCTCTTTTTATGAAGGATAAACAATTACATAGATTAAAAAGCATTGGGTGCCATTTGGACAGTAGGAAGAGGAGAGAAAGATAATAACATTTTGACTATTTTCTTTGTCTAGACCAGCTCTGCCCAGTATTGGCCACTAGCCACATGAAGCTATTGGCTATGTGGAAACGGCTATTCAGATATGCTGTAAGTGTAAAATACACACCAGGTTTGGAACAGTTAGTAAAAAAAATAAGGACATGAACATAAAATGTTGAATTAATAATATTTAGCATTGGGTAATTGAAATTATAATTTTCTAAATTATTAAAAATTGTGGTAAAGTGCACATAGCATAAAATTTACCATTTTAAGTGCATAGTTGAGTGGCATTAAGTACATTCACATTGTTGTGTTATCATCACCATCACGCACCCACGGAACTCTTTTCAACTTGCAAAACTGAAACGTTGTACCCATTCAACCTATGTCCCCTCCCACAGGCTTGTGGAAATCAACCTTCAACTTTTTATTTGTATAAATTTGACAACTCTAGGTTAAAATGATACTATTTGGGTTTGTTGAGTTAAATAAAATATATTTTTAAAATTTACTTTTACTTTTTTGTTTCTTTTTAAAATGTAGCTATTAGAAAATGTAAAATTACATATGTGGTTCACAATATACTTCGGTTGGTTAGTGTTACCACACACAAGTATCTAAACTTAAATAAATAAACATTAAATAAAATTAAAATTTCAGTTTCTCATTTGCACCAGCCAGATTGCATGTGCTCAATAGCCACATGTCCCTAGTGGTTACCATATTGAGCAGTACGGATACAGCACATTCTTATCATTACAGTGAGTTCTGTTGGATGGTACTACGATATAAAACCCAACTAAATAAACAACCAAATGAAAACAAGAAAATCTGAAACAAAGTGATGATCCAGAAAGTAGTTCTTATAGCCAACAAGGGAAACTGACAATTAAATTATGATGCAAAGATTAAAAAAATATAGTGAAATTTGCAAACTGCATTATTTATTTTTAAAAATACTTGGGGAAAGACACATGACTTCAGATGTTTTCCCATGAAATTTTAGACACTGCCACCAAATGTACAGCACATTACTGTGTACTGTCGTAAATCAGCTAAAACACGTGTAAACATATGTCATGTCAGTCATTAAGAAGAAGGGTATAATTACACTTTTAAATGTGGCAAAGCATTTTGAAAATAGTGTATAATTTCCTGGAGCAGAACTTTGTGAACATATCTTTCCTGGAGTGTTTATACAGCTTGACATCTTCAGGTTTGTTCAATCAAGGGCCCACTGTGAACAAGCCAGCTGCAGACAAAAGAAGCAATTTTGTCCTTTCATGTCATTTCATTGAGAAAACCAGAAAGAAGTAGTAAGGTAGGCACAGAGTTGCAGACAGACAGAAAATCAAGATAGGAGAAGGAGACAGTACTAACAAATTAGAGCAAGCAGCTGAAAACTTTGTAAGGTTTGTTTGTAGCAAAGAAACAATTTTTTTAAATTTATTTTTTAATTTATGTATAGTTGGTATATAGTATTATATTGGTTACTAGTGATCCGGTGCACAAAATTCGTGCACATTAAAAGGGGATTAATTAGAGGAAATATTTTAATATTGCTATTTGCCCTTTCTTTATAATAGAAGTGTTAGACATGAAAGAAAATTAATAAAATGTATATGAAAATCTTCCTCCTGTCAGAGTCTAGCATACACTGCGGGATCCAGAGACAAGTCCCCGCCCACCTGTGGCACCTCAAAAATCGCGTGAGACCCAGACAAAGCCAGCTCCACCCCCATTGGGTGAGATCCAGACCTGGCCAGCACCCCCTTGTCAAGCCCTGCAGGGCAGGGGGCATAGCCTCAGGTCCCACCAGGTGTCAAGCCCCACCAGGTGGGGAGGCACAGCCTCAGGGCCCACATCAAGCCCTGCTGTGCAGGGGGCATGGCCTGAGGACCCCTGGCCAGGCGCCGGGGTGGACGGCGTGGCCTGAGGTCACCTGGTCCAGTGCTGGGGTAAGGGTTGTGGCCTGAGGTCCCCTGGCCTGGCACCTAGGTGGGGGATGTGGCCTGAGGTCCCCTGTTAAGCCCCGACGGGCGGGGGACACAGCCTCAGGTTCCCTGGCCCAGTGCCAGGAGGGGGGCACAGCCTCAGGTCCCCTGCCCTGGCCCAGTGCCACGCAGCCTCAGGTCCCAACTGATTGCTCGTTAAGGATCATTACGGGAACTCAGCCTCCGATATGGGTGAAGCCATCTTATGTTATAGAAACCCCACCTCCGTTGTGGGCACCACCATCTTTGTGACAGCGTGACAGTCAATTTGCATATTCCCTCTTTATTAGATAGGATAATAGCCTCAGGTGTACAATATAGTGATTCAACATTTTTATACCTTACAATGTGATCATGCCACAAATTTTAGTTATCATCTGTCACCATGCAAACTTACCACCATGTTATTGACTCTATTCCCCTTACAAGAACAAATTTTTAAAAATTGTTTGTGACCACCCAGCCTATGTAGCTGTGATTGAGCATCAACCTATGAATCATGCAGTCACAGTTTGATTCCCGGTCAGGGCACATGTCTGGGTTGCAGGCTTGATCCCCAGTGTATGTGTGTGTGTGGTGGGGGGGGTGGGGGGGGGGTGGGGGGGGTGGGGGGTGTAGGAGGCTGTCAATCAATGATTCTCTCTCATCATTGATGTTTCTATTGCTCCCTCTCCTTCTCTGAAATCAATAAAAATATATTTAAAAATATTTTTAAATTGCTTGTGACCAAGATGTTAGTTAACATAATAAATATGTAGTTTATCCTATAAAAGTTAAAGTCTTTGTACTTTTCTTTTACAGCTCTATTAAGGTATTATTTATATACAAAATAACTGTACATATTTAATGTATACAATTGTTGAGGTTGGACATATGCATACACCTGTGATACCATCACCATAATCAAGGTAATTTAATATATCCAACATCACCCAGTATTTTCTTGCGAATACTACTTATACTTCTTATACAATCTATTTTGGATTAGATTACTAATTTTATTTTCCAAAAAGTTTTAGCTCTCCTGTTTGTATTTCCCATTTAGTTTAAATACTTGTGATATTTGATCACACACTTAAGTTCTCATCTAATATTCTGGTGTGTATGGAGTATTAAGGATAACATTAGGCACTTCCTATATTTTTACTATTAGAACATAGCCACTGAATCAGACAGCCTTGGATTTGAACTGTGACTCTGAATATATATATATATATATATATATATATATATATATATATATATAACCTAATAAAAGAGAAACATGCAAATTAACCATCACTCCACTACGCCCACAGCCAGTCAGAGTGAGTATGAAAATTAACCCAACAAAGATGGAGGTTAATTTGCATATGCAGGCGTGGAGCGGAGTGAAGTCTGCTATGAGGGGAAGGGGGGCAGCGGAGGGAGCTACTGTAGTGGTACTTCAGACAGAAGTGAGGACTTGCAGTTCCAGGCAGCCCAGCAGTGAGGAGGTGCTGGCTCCCGGGCAGCCAAGGAGTGAGGACTTGCCGGCTCCAGGCGGCCTGGGAGCGGGGACTTGCTGGCTCCGGGCAGCCCGGGAGCAGGGACTTGCCGGCTCCCGGGCGGCCGGTGACCAGGGACTTGCTCCGGACAGCCAGGGAGCAGGGACTTGCTGGCTCCCGGGCGGCTGGGAGTGAAGCCAGGGGAAGGAAGGAAGGAAGGCCTATTCTTGCATGAATATCGTGCAACGGGCCTCTAGTATATATATATATATATATATATATATATATATATATATATATATACATACATACATACACATTACTATAACATTTTTAGAAGTAGAAAATTAATTGTCATCAGGTCTAAAATGAACTTATAAGAAGAAAAAAATTAATTGCTATAATTCAATAATTTAAATTATATTGATTTTCTGATATATGATATTATACAATGAGAAATATTGATTACTGGAGACATTAAAAGGGGTATCCTATATAATTGAAAGCTAATATGCAAATAGACTAAATGGCAGAACAACCGGAACAACCAGTCGCTATGATGTGTACTGACCACTGGGGGGCATGTGCAGAACATGGAGGGCATTGGCCGCAGCAGGATGGTGTTGCAGATGAGCCAGGGCACCAGACCAAGGTGGGGTGCTGGTCGCTGTCATCTGAAAATTCTTTGCTCCTGTGCACCACAGTCCTGCCTGGCACTTGCACCTGCTGCTGGCACTGGCCTAGCTTGCACCTGCTGCCAGTGCCCTGCCCGGCGCTAGTCCCGATCACTTGGCACCATGAGCAGGTGTAAGCAGTAGTTGCTGGCCCTGATTGCCCCTGAGGGCTTCTTCAGCGCCCCTGCTCCTGAGGGGCGATCAGAGCAGCAGCCACCACTCGCACCCGCTGATGGTGCTGGCCCCACTTTCACCCACTGCTAGCACTGGGCCCAACCATTCTGTGCCATCAGTGGGTGCGAGTGGCCAGGCGCTGTCAATGCGTGGGAGTGGCAGCAGGGGAAGGTACTGCCGGCAGACAGGGGACGGGGGGGTGAGTGAGGCCATGGTGGGAGGGGTTGGGCGGGGGCACGGAGGATGGGCCAAGACCTACTACAGCCTCAGCCTCATGGCCCACAGTTCCTTTCAAGGTGCACGAATTTGTGCACTGGGCCCCTAGTTTATTATATACAAGTCCTTAAAAAGGGTCAAATTTGGTCAGCACAACTAAATAAGTAAAATAATTAACAAATGTGTCCTGGAAAGCTGGATATCACAAAACAAAGATCAAGCAGGAAGTGAGAACAGCCAGAATTGTGGACTATTTTGTTTCATTAATGGCAGGAGTGAAGTGAGCCAAGAACTTGGTGGTAATTTTGCCAAGAGGGGTTAAGGTTTTAGTAAAGGTCATAGCACACAGAAATCGCTCCTATTATCTCTGGCAACAGGGCCATCTCTATGTGCTCTTAGCATGTCAGTGAGAAATGTATAAATGAAATAAACAGCAATTAATAGGGGAAACTTTTAGATGGGGGTAGGATCTGGGGAGAAATTTGGGAAGGGTTTATGTCACATAGGGAAGGTCATTAGGGAAAGAATTTATGCCATGTTTTTAAGGGTTAATCGGAGACTAAAGACCTGCTTTTTGGGGGGACTTTATCTGTTATTCATACCTTATCTCATTTAGCCTTACACTTTTAGTATCAAATATGTTCTTGTCCTGACCAGTGTGGCTATGCTGGTTGGAGCACTGTCCCATACAATGGAAGGACAAAAGTTTGATTCCCGGTCAGGGCACATACATACCTAGGTTGCCAGTTGAGGTGTGTACAGGAGGCATTTCACTCTCTCTCTCTCTCTGTCTGTCTGTCTCTCTCTCCTCCCTCTCTAGAAATCAATGAAAATGTCCTTGAGTATTTAAACATATATATATATTAGTAGCCCTGCACACAAATCCGTGTGCCAGTAGCTCTCTGCAGGGCCTTTCCACTCCACGCCCGCTGCCTAGAGGCTATCCGCGGCCCAGAGGCCCATCCACGGCTGGGCACGGAACACTTGCCTTGTCATTGTGGCAATGAAGCAAGCATTCCGCCAGGCCACTCACACTGCCTGCTCTCAGTGGCTGCCCCCCCAGGACTGGGGAACTCCGGCAGGGCTGAGAGGACTAAGCACCCCCATCTTGTGGCTATGGGTGCCACCATCTTTGTGACAGAGTGATGGTTAATTTGCATATTACCCTTTTATTAGATAGGATATATTATATACATATAATATATATATATATATATATATATATATATATATATATATATATATATATATACTAGAGACCCAGCGCACAATTAAATCATGTGTGTGTAGGGTCCCCTAGGCCGAGCCTGCCATCAGGGACATGTCTGCTGCCCCATGATGCCTCGCATGCTCTGCAGATGCTGTCAGTGCCCTGCCCTGTGACACCTTGCTCTGCAGATGCTGCTGGCACCCCTCCCCGCGATACCTTACATGCTCCACGGACACTGCTGGCGCCCCACAACACTCTGCTGATACTGCCAGCGCCCTGGGGGTGGGGGAAGGGCCCGAGAGGTGTTCCAGCACCTCCTGGTGACCGGTTGTTTGATCGTTCCGCCATTACAGCATCACAACAACAGGCCTTTTATGATATAGATATATATATATATGATCCTATATAATAAAAGGGTAATATGCAAATTAACCCTAACGGCAGAACAACCAGTCACTATAATGCGCGCTGACCACCAGGGGTCAGACACTCAATGCAGGAGCTGCCCCCTGGTGGTCAGTACCCTCCCACAGGGGGAGTGCTGCTCAGCCAGAAGCCGGCTCATGGCTGGCCAGCGGAGCAGCGGTGGCAGGAGCCTCTCCTGCATCCACGGCAGCGCTAAGGGTGTCCGACTAATGGCTTAGGCCCACTCCCCATGGGCCTAAGCCATTAGTAGGACATCCCCTGAGGGCTCCCGGACTGCGAGAGGGCGCAGGCTGGGCTGAGGGAACCCCTCCAAGTGCACGAATTTTTGTGCACTGGGCCTCTAGTATATATATAATATTCTCTTTATGTTCTTGTCTCATTCTTTGCATTTGGTGCCACTCTTTTCCCTCCAAGGATGGTCTTGGATCCTCCCAACAAGGATTTTGGAGACAGCTCAATGTTTGCCACATTTTGTATAACCCCAAAATACTACTTCCTTTCAACTTCCTCCTCTAATCCTCACTACCCAATTTTACTCCCTCTAGGGCTCTCATCCAGCTTCCATTGTCCAGACATAAGACCCAATAGTTTGAAAAAGCTGAAAGAGCCTTACCTTTCCTTATCTCTCAGAGAGGGATATGCCTTCTTTGTTTATTTCATAGAGATATAAAAACAACAACAACAACAAATAAATCAATGTGTAAGTTAATGTACAAATTCTAAATTTAGAGTTATACAAATCTAGAGTATTATTTTTAAATTGTGCCATTAAATGTATTCCTTGTCAGCACATCTTCTGTAGTACCTAACAAGGCAGGTTATCCTTAGCAAGAAAAACACGTACAAAGAAATGCAATTTTTTTTCAGCTTGCAATGAACTTCTGTTCAGTTTTGTCTCTCCTGTATGGCTAGAACTAGGCTTTATAATTGGCATTGGTCGAGACAGTAACAACAATTACAGAAACTGAGAAAAAAGAGTCTCTTGCCCAGCTAGATGAATGGGAGAAAGTTTAAATGATGGAAAGATTTTGAAAGTGTACATGAAAAACCCTTACTGGGTCACCATTACTCAAAGAATAATATTTTCAGGCCTGCTGAAAATAAAAAATTCACAGCTATCCTGCTGACATTGAGAGAAAGAAAACTTCAAAGTAAACCTTGAAGAAATGATTTTTAAAGCAGTAGAGTTGAGGCTTGACCCAGTAATAGATTTTGAAAGGGTGTTTGGTATCTCCGTGGTAAGTCGGGATGTCCAATAGACACGGCTCCAGACCCGAATACAAACAGGCTGGAGGTGCCTTAATAGTGATATTGATTGACTATAAACAAAGACAGACGAAAGTAACCAGGATAGCAGAGAAAAATGTATTTTGGGAAAAAGGTTATTATGCTCCTTCGGGATGACTAATACCACAGCTATAGAAATTCATTTTACAACAAATATTTTTTGAGATCCTACAATGTGTCAGGCACTGTATAAAAGACGCATTTCTAGCCCTCAAGGCATTTTCAGGCTAGTTTATGTGTTTTAAGGAGGTTGGTAGAAGGAAGAAAGAATCCATGGCCTACCCACAAAAATCAAACCTACCACTTTAACATTATCAGCAACCCACACTCTATTGAATTGCTCTGAAGAAAAGAACTATACCACACAGAACGACTCTCATTTTGTTTCTGTCACAAAATAGCTGGGTAACTTAGAGTAGTCACTTCACTTTGCTGGGTCTTAATTTCTTCTTGGCCAAATATGGGGCAGGCTGGGGACAGCAGGGACAGGAGGAAGACAGTAAGCAAGAGTTATTTCTAAATCTTCTAATCATGAAATGTCAATTTGGTGGGGAAGCAATTACAACACAATATCAGGATGTGAATTGTAGTGACCTCTGCGAACAGAATATAAAGTCTCACTCCTTGCAAGAATCAATTTGGAGCAAACTTGCAGGTGAACTTATTCAGGACATGTGAGGCATTTGCCAGAGTGCCTCCATCCCATGATCACCACGCTTCCTGGCCTCAGGGCTCCTGTCTATGAGCTGGGCAGAAGTAGCCCCACACACACTTGGGCAAGGGAAAATGTGGAGCTCAGTGAAGCCCCTCTTCCTTGACTCCTTCTGGATGGATATTTTCCAAAGACTGAGGTTTCATTGGTTATTCTGGAGTCATTCAATCTGGAGTAACTCTATGGAATGGAATGTGTAATGGGGCTGAGGTTTCTCTTGATCTGCACATACAGTTAGTTACCTCCCAGCCTTGCAGTGGTCTCTGGTCCAGTCTGCTGTAGGTAGAGTATCTCTCAAAGAACACACTCTGGGTGAACTGCAGCAAGAAAAGTAGTGGGGGAAAAAACAGCCTAGTTGGGACCACCATCTTAAAGAGGCAATCTTGTGCTTCGCAGACACTGGGACTTCACGGTCACATGTCAATTAAAAAATATTTAAGCACCTAGTATAAGACAAGTAGTGTTCTAGGGATGAAGAGTTGGACAGTATAAAAATAAGACGATTTGAGCCCGGCCAAGGTGGTTCAGGAGTTAGGCATCAACCTATGAACCAGGTGGTCACAGTTAGATTCCTGGTCAGGGCACATGCCAGGGTTGTGGATCCCCAGTAGGGGGCGTGCAGGAGGTAGCCAATCGATGATTCTCTCTCATTGATCTTTCTCTTTCTCCCTCTCCCTTCCTCTCTGAAATCAATAAAAAAATATTTTTAAAAAAAGACAACTTGATTTTACAATCTAAAGGGTGAGAGAGGCAGCACAAATGTTCAATCTAACAAAAAAAATATCACTTCAGATAGCGACAACTGCTATTACACATCACAGCTCTACACCTGATTCTGGCTATGGCTGTGGCAACAGCTTCTATGAAAGCTTCCTCTAGCTTCCTCCAGGTACACTCGCTGGAGCCTTCCCTGGGCCTAATGTTTACCCTAGAGCTTCTAGCCTGGATGCCCATGGGAGGGCGCTCATTCACAGAACTGCCACCCTTGAGCAATGTGCAATGGAAGATAAATGTGCCTCCTATTTTGTCTCCTTAGAAGAAAATTCTGAGATGTGTTTCATTGGGCACCTCAGAAGGCTGTACCAAATTGAAAATGCATTCTTATATTTACTTTCCTTCACTACTTCACTCCCCTGTCCCTCCCTTTGCTCCTTAAGATCATTCCCAAATAAACTGCCTTCATGCAAGCTTCTGTCTCATATTCTGCTTTATGGGAGCACCTAGGCCACTGTACCATCCAAAATACTGGTGATTCTGCAGGTTTGTCTACTGATGTACTCCTTACAGCAGAGCAGAATATAATTGGGGTGAGCAGGGGTTCGGGGTCTGGGACGAGAGGGAAAGTGTGGTAAGGGGGATGGATGAAAAGACTTGAGAATTGTGTTTCAAGTATGAAATTCCTTTGAAGAAAGGTGGTTTACAGTAAAAGTTCATGGAAATTTTGCGTGCTTCACAATAATTCCATGTATGTTTTAACATGAAATAACTAGCTTTATAACATCTCCATATCTAAAGTCCTGTCATAGCTTATTGGCTGGCCTCACTGTTTCTAATGTTGCCACATTCAAACCATGCTTCATAGTATCATAATGATCAAGTCATTTGATCAAGTCCTTCCTTGGCTTATAACTTTTAAAAGGACAGACCATTTGATGAAGTACTGATGAAGTTCAAACTCCTTAACACGATTTATAAAGTCTTGTGTAATTTGGCCCATGCTTACATCCCCAGACATTTGCTATCTTCTCCTTGATATTTATCATCCAGCCATAATGAATTTCCTTTAATTCTCTAAACTCTCCATGTTCTTTTGCCTCCAGGAATCTACTCATTTTATAAAATCAGTCTATAGTCCTCACCCTATACTCTACAATCTGCCATATATCAGTTCTTCACTCCTCGGCTTCCTCCTACAAAAATGAATCCCCATCTTTGTCTGAGTTAGATGCTCCTGTTACATCCTAATCTTCACCCATCATGGCACATTTCATTCATTTGCTCTTGCCTATTTGTCTAGATCTCCCATGAAAGGAAAGCATGGGCAACAGGTCACCCCATTGGTCCCTGGTGCCTAGGGCCTTGCACAGAACAGGGAACAAAGCTAATGACTATCAAGTGAAGGTCCTCAGACTCACCGAGTGCAAATATTGTTCTTCACACCTAAGACTTTAAGTAACTCTTGCAAGCTCTTTTACTCTTAGTTTCTTCATCTATACATTGTGGAGAGAATACCTGACTATAGGAGGATTAAGAATAGATGAGATAATTTATGCAATTTAGTACAATGACTAATCCATAAAAAACACTTAATAAGTGACAGTTTCTGTTATTCTAATAATAATTATTATTATCATTATTATACAGAGAGAATATATATTCAAACTTACATATAGGATAATAATTATTATAATTATTAGGTATTCTATATGTAAGTTTGAAATGACCAAATGAATGCAAGATACAAATATTTTATACCTCTTCTCATTTGTTAATGAGTAAAGAATTTGAAAGTAAATTATATCATTTAATTTAAGTTAAAAATCATTATCTATGCAGAGATCACTATCATATAGGTATACCTTGGCCCTTTTGAAAAACTCTTATTCATAATATAGCCCCCCTTTTCATATAGTTGTAAGGAAAATATCTAAAATCTGGCTTAAAAGTCAGCAGACTAAATAGAAATGAAGAAAGATAAGACAGGGAAAGTTAGAAAAGATTTAGACTATGGCATTTTTTAATATCGGTACTTAAGTTTTCCTATTCCCAGGCCCAAGGAAACTGCTCTTTCCTGGTACCTCACCCATTCAGACTTGCACATAGAACTAAGACAGGCCTGTCAGAGAGCCTGTAAAGGTAAACGAAGAATAAAGCCTCCAGAATTCAATTTACTACTGCACAGGACCACTGCTTAACTGCTCTCCTGGGTCACTGATGACAAGTTTTGAAATCCCACATCTAAAGGAAATTAAGATTCCTAAAGGAAGTTTTCCTTTGTTCCTATTGGAAACAACTTTCCACTTATTCAAGAACCTAGTGAGGTAAGTACTTGAGCAAAGTTACTACAAAGAGTCAATGGGATGGGACAGGCAGACATTCAGTAATGTCCTTTGAGACATTCAGTAAGAAAGCAAGTTTAAAAATGACCACTTCAATTTTAAAGAGGCAACCAACTAGTTTGTAAATTCTACAAAATATAGAGAAATGGACCGAAAATTTTAATGTCATCTTACACTATGTCCACATGTACTACAGCTTTCTCATCCACTCAATCTACTAATGGATACCTGGGCTGCTTCCAAATCTTGGCTATTGTAAATAACACTGCAATGAACATAGGGGTGCATATAGTCGTTCGAATTCATGTTTTGGGTTTCTTTGGGTATATTCCCAGAACAGGAATCGCTGGGTCATAAGGCAGTTCCATTTTTAATTCTTAATCTCTTTCAGTCCTTACACATATTCTTATTTTCCATCATTGTGTACTAAAATAAAAACACATCTCATTCAACACAAATGAAGAAATCTCCTACAAGTCTAAGAGATACTAGTGGTTATAAGCTCCTAAACATCTATTCTAAGCATACTGTTACATTGCAGGGAACCTCATTGTTGGAAGAGAAATTATTACATGTCAGCATTTTTTTTATAATAAAAATTTTTAAATTCTGATGTCTATATTAAAATGTCAAGACACGATTTGCATAAAGATTCCCTCTACCCCCAAGATAAGACTTTGAATTGCAGAATGAAAGATTTATATTAAAAATCAGGAAAGCAACAAGCCAAACCAGTTTGCTTTCTGAAGGAGGCTGCAGCGTGGCATGGCAGGACTCAGGAACGTGAAACAGCAGTCCAGTACACATCCTTCCTCCTTGCCTCCACACTTCCTGATTCTGTCGGCTGCCTGCTTCTCTACAGTCACAGCCAATAACATGCTGGGGATAGAATCAGAACTCTTTTCAACTGGAGTCTTCCATATGTTCATTATAGAAAATGTGTTTGCATTTTCACTGCAACACACCACGTATACTGACGCTGCCTGACTGTGAATTCTTAGCTTGGAGAGAAGACGGACTGGCAGATAAAGTGAAAGGAAGTTGGTGAGAAGCAGAATTCCAGCCCAAGAGAGTTTCACAGACTTTGGAACTCTTCTGTTTGGCATAGTTCTCATTATAGAAAGCCTGGGTTGTTGTTTCCCCCCCACTGGGGCCTGTTTCACTTAGACATGGCTATACTTTCATCAGTTAGAGCAACGCATGAATTTTCTTAGCATGGGACCCTATGTGAGACAGATGTGTCTAATTTTTGATTGGTTGAAGTCTATCTTTAAAGTGATTTTCTTTTTTTCCTAGCACTGACTATATATTCTTATTTCATGGATACCTGTAGATTCAACATCACTGACATATTCTACTTTACCTCTATATGATGTACATAGATGAATGGATGGATGGATGGATGGATGGATGGATGGATGGATGGATGGACAGATAGATGGATAGATGAATGGGTGGGGGGAAGAGAAAGGGGGGGAAGGGAAGAGAGAGAGGGAGAAAGCAGTGATCATACTTTTGTCTAATTTTAGAGCTTGCTATTAGAAAATCTAGCATACAAAGAAATCAGAAAATTTGATTTACTGAATCTACATTTCTGTACTGCTTCCAATAGACCGCTGTTTGAAGCTTTGCAGCACCTCTCAAGTCCATGGCTTTCCTAAGGTTTCTAACTCCTATTGATCTTGACTATCATTGCCACATTATGACCAGATTTATTTTGTTATAGATTACTTGAGATTTTCAGTTGCCTGCTATCTTGGTCTATTAGAACTGCCATACAAAGTACCACAAACTGGGTGGCTTAAAACACTACAAATGTATTCTCTCCTTTTAGAGACTAGATGTCTGAAATCAAGGTTTCCACAGGGCCATGTTCCATCTGAAGATTGTAGGGAAGAATCTTTTCTTGCCTCTTCCTAGCTTGTGGTGGTTGCTGGCATGTCCCATGACTTGTAAAAAATGTAATTCCAATTACTCTCTCTGACTTCATATGACCATATTCACTCTGGGTATATAGGCCGTGTTTTGACATGGCCTTCTTTCTTTAAAAAAATATTTTTTTATTTATTTTAGAGAGAGAAGAAGGGAGAGAGAGAGAAATATCCAAGAGAGAGAAACATCAATTGGCTGCCTCCTGCATGCCCCTTACTGGGGATCAAGCCTGCAACCTGGGCAGGTGCTCTGACCAGGAATTAAATCAGTGACCTCTTGGTGCATGGGATGATGCTCAGCCAGCTGAGCTACACTGGCCAGGTCTCACATGACCTTCTTATAAAGATACCAATCACTGGATGAGGGCCGACTCTAATTCATTATGACTCCATCTTAACTAATTACAGCTGCTAAGACCCTATTTCCAAGTAAGGTCACACTTTGAGGTTCTAGATAGGTATGAATTCTGAGAAGACACTATTCAATCTTCTGCACTGACCAAGAAATAAATATATCTTTCTAGAATGTAGGCTTCAGTTTTGAAGGGCTCAGAGTAATGCCCTTGTGTAAGATTTTTAAAAACATGGTTTTCTTTCTTTCTTTTTTTTTTAATATATTTTATTGATATTTTACAGAGAGGAAGGGAGAGGGATAGAGAGCTAGAAACATCGATGAGAGAGAAACATCGATCAGCTGCCTGCCTCCTGCACACCTCCCACTGGGGATGTGCCCGCAACCAAGGTACATGCCCTTGACCGGAATCGAACCCGGGACCCTTCAGTCCGCAGGCCGACGCTCTATCCACTGAGCCAAACCGGTTTTGGCAACATGGTTTTCTTTTTTTCATCTGAGAAGATATTTCCTTGACTTCTTATCATCTTGTCCTTCTACAAACTGAATTTCTAAATTTTATTTTGGTTGTGAAAGGAAGATATAGAATGTCTCCAAGAGTGATCCCATTGATTCTGTTTGTTCCTTCAGAACTAAAATGCATGGACTAAGTCATGTGAGAGAGAGCTTAGAATTTATGGGGCTAGTTTCACTCCTACACCATCCACTATGAAGCTGGAATCAAGCTACCCCAAATTCTGGTTATCAATATTAGCTTCACTCCACATCTTCATGTCCCCCTGCCCCTCCGCAAGCTGTTCTTCATACCTGTGATACACTTCCTACTCCATTATTATCAAAATTCTACTCTTTCTTCAAAGACCCAACTAAAAAGTGTTGTCTCTGCCCAGTTTTCTCCTTTCTACACAACCTCCCCAAAGACTGAATTAATGGCTCTGTCCTCAACCTTCTCATAAACAAAGAGGTCAAAACTTTGGCCCCAGTTTCGTTGGATCTATTTCCCAGCACAACCATTTTCTACCTGTGTGACTTTAGATAATTTAGAAAGCTTTCCTTGGGCCTTGGTAAATTGAATATAATAATAACTATTTCTTTGTAAATTGCTTAAAATAATGCTTGGCACAAAGTAAGAACTCAATAAATGTTAGTTCTCCTTGGTAATCACTTTCTTATTTGCCCTGAGGTTATTTGTGAACAAATGTGCATACTCCACTAGATAGGGAACTATTGGAAGCCAGGGGCTGAGCTTGATCTGTCTTAGCATGCCATATGCCATCAAGTACATGCTTGTTATATAGCTGTGCTCAGTACATTTTTGCAGATTTGATAGAGAAAGTTCTGTAGGAATTCTTAAGTAGTAAGACAAGTTTTCTCATGTTCTCTAATAGAGTTCTCTGGTAGAAAACTTTTTCATTTGCACAGATCACATGTGAGATGCATGCATCAAACATTTTTTGTGTTTTCTTTTTTTTGGCACATTGATGATAGAAAGCTTTTAAAATAATTATAAAACGAAAAAGTTTTTATTTATTAGACACTTAATAAGTGCTAGGCACAGATAATACGTTATCTCAATTTCTCATCCTCACAAGAACCATGCAACTTTTTTTGCTATTATTTTCAGTTTACAGAAGACAAAAAAGAAGCTGAGAGTTTAACCACCTGTAATACAGAAGACCACAACTATAACAAGTGACAAGGCTGAGAGTTGAACCCACTGTAAGCTGGCTGTAACATCCTTAATCTCCTCCCTCTTTGGTATTGTCTTCTTTCTTTTTTATTATGGTATTACAAAAAAACGTGAGAACTAGAGGGAATTATCTACTAGAAATCAAACTCCTCAACATAAATTGCTATATATGTTTTGCATATTTCCTTATCTTCTCCATTAGCCTAGTTTCTATAATTGATATCATAGTACACACACAATTTTGTGACTTGCTTTTTTTCACTATCTCAAGTGCTTTCACTATACCATGCACCAGTTATCACCATTTTCCTTTTTCTTTGAGTGATAGATAAAACCTAGGGGTCTGTCAAATAAAAATCTTGGTGTATTGTTCATACTCTCTGTGTCTTTATCTGATTTGGAAGATTTCTTTTTTCTTTCAGGGAAGAAGGAGAATTCAGAAGGAAACACAGGGAAATCATAAATGAGAATATGCCATAGATGGAGGAAAGATGGCTTTTATTCTGAACTGAGAAGAGATAGTTTCCTATTATTGTCTGAATAATATTTTCACCTCTTACACACTTCTGCGTTTCACTCTCTACAGAAAAAGCAAAACAAAACAAAACTATTACCTCTCTCTCTCTCTCTCTCTCTTTCTCTCTCTCTCTCACACACACACACACACACGTTGAAAGGGAAAGAAAGAGAATAAAAATCCCAACAAAACTTGAAAAACAAAAGTAGAAACTAGTGGATTTGTTAGGTTAGCCTATTATAATTACACAGGAATATAAATTATTAGATTCAAAAAGGAACAGAAAATCTTGAGAGGCAGGGTATTTACTCGTTTATTATTTTGTGACTGAGCGCTTTTGTACTTCTTCCTTTTGTCATGTCAAGAGCTTGGTTATAGACCTTTGATTCAGAACAGTTGGAAAATCAGAAGATGATTAAGGACGAACCCTTTTCCTGGCTTGGCAAGAGCCTAAATGCATAGAAGTCATTTTGCCAGGACACCCATAGAGAGGCAGAGGTCTTTGGGGGTGAGTTAGAGGGGAGAGAAGAGGGTGAAAGCCAGGGGCTGAGGAGAGAAAGAAAGCAGACAGGAGGTGGAATGGGAATGGGAGGTAAGGAGAAATGCTGCCTTTGTGGTTCTCTACCTTCTTGTGAGTGGCTCTGGTTGCTGAAGAACAATAAATGTTCTCTTTTGAGAACTGCACATGTAATTTTGATTTTCATTTTCTAGTAGCTACATTGAAAAGAGTGAGAGAAGAACAGGTGAAATTCATCTTCATAATATAGTTTATTTCACCCAACATATTAAAACTATCACTTCAACATGTAATTAATATAAAAATTAGTAATCAATATTTGGTCTTCTTTTTGTCATACTAAGACTTTGATAACAAGTGTTCAATCATACCCTACACATCTCAATCCAGACATGTCACTTTTTAATAACCATGTGTAGCTAGTTGTCATTTTATTGGACCACACAGCTCTTTGTAATAGATATCTGAATTTGTAACTGTTGAAGATTATTTTTAATCTAATTAACACACTTTAAACATGAAATAAAAATTACTTAGAGGGGTTCAGCAATTAGTCCAAGGATATGAAGCAAGATAGCATAATTTAAGAGTCTAGAGCTATTACTCACAAATCTCTTCAACCCTGGAGTAGTGCCACATTTGTTTCTCTTTTTTTGGAAAGTGCTGCTAATTACCTACCAAATATCCATTCTCTTCTTGGTTCTTATAACTAAACTATAATACTGGGGGGAAGTGGCAGTAATATGCTCATCTGTAAACCTACATTTCTTAGCTTCCCTCGTGTGAAGGGCTGTTTGTGAGATACAGTTCCTGCCAATGAGTTAAAAGCAAAAACATGAAGACAATTTCAGGGTAAATTTCACTTTTCTGAAATAATGCTTTGTCTCTTGTTCTTTACTGTTTTCTCTCTTTACCTGCCTGGAATGCAGATACCAGGCGAGAGGCAAGGCTGCCATCGCAGGACACAGAGATAACCACTGGAATGAAAGCCACACTCTGTGATGATGGTTAAGAGACACGGAAGGTCAGTGTTGACATGCAGCTGATGTGCCAGGCAGAGACAGCACTAGTGAACTTTTTCATATGTAAGTAAAAGCCCTGTGTGGTACAATGATGTACTTACATGTACCAAATGTGATGCTTGATGGGTGTTTTCATTTCAAACATCATTCAATTATTTCAACATCACTAAAGTTTTAAAGTAAATAAAAAAATTGACTAAATACCTGGTAATTCACATCAGACTAATACTTATTAGTAAATATGCTAAATTTGGGAACACAAAAGAAGAAAAAAAGAGAAAGATGTGTTATTTTCCCTTTGTAAAGTACAAAGTCGTGGAAAAAATCTTTTCAACCCTCTGTAATCCTATACGGTTTTCTAGAGCAAAATGTGTCCATATCACAGCAGTGGTTAAACGCCATGTCCATGTATATCGATGTCCACTGGGCTGATGATGTACTAGGAGTTATTTGGTCTTCGCTTTGTTTTATAATTCTGTCACAAACAAGTTGTCTTTGGGCAACTGAGGTAGCTTCTCTGGAACTCAGTTTCTTCATCTCCAAAGGGAAAGATTAAGACAGTGAAATCCTGAATTCCTTGCAGCGTTAGCTTTCTGCGAAACTACAGGAGCATTTCTTCCAGGAGACAAGATTCTTAGCCTGATTTCCTTCCATGTTTGGCCTTTGGGGCTATACTCGTTTAAATTGTTAGATTAAATTTTTGGCAGTGATAACTCTCAAACAACCACATTTGCTATTCTTGACAGTATTCCTTCTGCTGCGGAACCTATCCTTTTAGAAAACTCAACTGATTCAGTATTGCATAAAGCACCTTCATAAAATTTCAAGTGAAAAGGATTTCGAGGAAGTCAGATTTAGTACCTATTTTCTCTTTCTCTGGGAAATTATTTTTAGTGAGCTAGGAAAACAGGGACTATTCATACAGTTTAACATACTCTGTGTGTGTGTGTTTTAAAATATTAGTCTGATTTCTTTAGTTGTATTTACTATTAGGCATTATTGAAAATTCTACCTCTTTACATTTGCTCTTTAAAAGAAAAAAGAACAGCCCTAAGAGTCTTTTTCCAATTCTGAAAATTCTTGGCTAAATATGGTGCTATTTTTAATGGAAGTTAACCGGCAACCTCATATTTTGTGTTCAATAAGAGCAGAAACTGCCACTGTATCAGCCAGTGAGAATGAGCAGGAAGAAGACAATGGAAGACAAATTTATGGATGCCAAACCCTCCTTCCCCTCAAGAGCAGACTCAAATGAAGACAAGTTTTCAAATCTCATCTTTCAGATGGTCATGTTGAGGGGTGGATGGGACCCACTTCTAATCATGCTTCTCCCATTCAGGTCACCTATAGATATCCTATTAAGTTTTCTATTATACATAGAATAATTATTATTTACTTTAATGCTATTTCTATGAGAGAACATGTATTCTGCCTCACAATGTCTGCAAACCATGGATGCAAGGATGCAGTATTGCTTAGTGGTTAGGAGTTCAGGGATAGTAGTTTACGTTAAGAAAGTCATTCACTCTCTATTGAGCCCTAGCTCCCTATTCTCCATTGTAAAATGGGGTTAATTAGAGTCTCTACTTCATATAGGATCATTGTGATAACTGTGTGTGATAATACATGTAAAACCCTCCGTTACTTTTGGTCATGGTCAGTATTCAATAACTAATAACTGTATATTAGTATTATTATTTTTATCATGACTGTTTACCATAGTAATAACATTAACAGCATGACTATTTCTCCTAATAGTTTTCTATGGTGATACCATTATATACTTCCTCTCTATTATTACATAAAGTAAATAGATTACTAGAGTCATCCCAATAATTTAAATAATTTTATTGGGGTTTTTTGTGATAGTCTGTGCAGGATCCTGGAGAGTAAGGATAAGTTTGTAATCATCATAATACATAAATGTTCACTGAACAAATCACTTTGGCTGACCACCCTTCCAAATAAGCCAAGGGAGGGTGTGCAAGAGACTTTCATGCGAAGATTGATGTTTACAAGAAATTAAAAATAGCATCTCATTTTCTGATAGGTATCTGCTTAAACAGTGGACTTTCTGTGCTTTCCTTTGTCATATGTGTGTGTGTGTGTGAGAGAGAGAGAGAGAGAGAGAGAGAAAGAGAGAGAGAGAGAGAGAGGAGTTTCTCAGGGACCTAGAACTGAAAAGGGAATCCGAGGAGGTCAACTGGAGAACATATTCATAACAGGGTCCTGTTGGAAGGACACGACCAACCTGAGGAGCCTGCACAGCGGCCTCAGGGGAAGCCAGCACTGGGAAGCTGCCCCACGGAGGGCACCAGGTAGTGAGAGACTCGCTCTTTGCCCCAATCCTCGCTCCCTAACTCCTAACTCAGAGGGGTGGGCAAAAACAAAAGAAGAGGCAGAATATCCAAAAGGCATGGAAGCAAAAAGCCTTGAGCTGGATATAAGATGGAAGTCTAAAGACTGAACTGGAGCATTTTCATACTTCAGTATTAAAAATATCAAGAGGAGACTATTCTTTTTGTTTTGTTTTCATTGATTTTAGAGAGAGGAAGGGAGAGAGAGAGATAAATATTGATGTGAGAGAGAAACATCGATCGGTTGCCTCCCAAATGTGCCCACAACCTTTAAGTGCATAGGATGATGCTCCAACCAATTGAGCCACACTGGCCAGGGCAAGATGAGACTATTCTTTACCACGGGTAACTCGTTCCCTATGGAATATACTTAAGATATTACCAAGGGATATGAAAGGAAAGTTTTAAAAAGCAAGCATGAAGGCAGTGATGGAAGAAAAAACGAATCTCTCTCCTATGTGCCCCTACATAGCCAAGGCTGTTCACTGTACCAATTACACTCAGACCCTGTGGAGGATGGAAGGGAGGAAGGAAGCATGAAGGACCTAGGTGGGTAGGCAGGTCCATCGAGCTTAGCTACTTGTTAAATGTAAAGTGAGGTAGTAGGATTCTAAAGCAGAACTTCTGACTCTTGGTCCAAGTTTCTCTCCACTGCACTGCCAACTCCTGCCCCAGGGGCTTCAGCTTATATTGCACCTTAAAATTGCCAAAGCACTAGGGCAAACCTCTGCCTTGCCAAGACTGTTTATTTGCAACAAAATTCTGTTTAACAAGGTGTCAAAACAACCATTAAAGATGTGTCTTAGAGCATTATCTTAGCACCGCAGGGCGTCGGTGCGATGCAGAGAAAATGTAGGATAGGGAATGCAGAGAAGCCTCGCATTCTGTCACAGTTCAACAAAGAGCACTGCAAAAGGAGCACGGCATTTGGAGTCAGATCCAAATTGTGGCTCCGGTATTTAGCAGCCTGTGACCTAAGACCCAATTCTTGACCTCTTTAATCCTCAGTTTCTTCATGCATAAAATGGGGAGGTGGCATCTACTTTACAAGATTGTTGAGAGGAATAATCTACATTAATAAAAGAGAAATATGCAAATTGACCGTACCTCTGTGATGCCCACCAGCCAATCAGGAGTATGCAAATTAACCCAACAAAGATGGAAGGTTAATTTGCATACACAAGCATGGAGCGGCAGGGCAGGGCAGGATGCCTGCTATGAGGGGGAGGGCAGGGGGCAGAGGGAGCTACAGGAGCGGCAATCTGGCCAGAGCGAAGACTGAAGGCTCCGGCCGGAGCGAAGGTGAAAGGTGGTGGCCAGATCAAAGGCCTGGGTCCCGGGTGCCGGAGGAAAACAGGTGCCGGCAGCCAGGGGAAGGAAGGCCTATTTTTGCATGAATCTTCATGCAACGGGCCTCTAGTGAGATAATATAAAGACAGGAAAGTGACAGGAACTGAGCCCAATGAAGAGCCAATCAGGCATAAGTTTTGTCAAATCTTCATCAGTATGCTTTCTGCTCTGTCAAGCTAAGAGAACTCTTGTGATGATAAAATACAACAATATACTGGAGGAAAATTTTTTAAAGTGAAAGTTATTTTAAAATATTTATTTTTCTCATTCTCTTCTTTGGAAATATCTTTGAACTAAAAGAACAGGGGTGAAATTCTTTCACATCTTCTTAGAAGATAAATTCTAATCTCTCAAAACCAATTTACTCTATATATTCTAGGCTACAGCTAGTTTTATTAATATTTACATATATATCTTTTTTCAATTATAAAACACATGCATATTCATTATATGAAATGTGGGAAATATTACAAAATATTTCCTTTCAGTTTTCCCTAGATAAGAATATTGTAAAGAATTGAGATTATGTATACACAATTTTATATCCTGGTTTTAAAAATGTTTACACTATGTAATAGGACTTTTTGATTAAGATCATTTGAAACTTGGTTGAATATTTGAGTCAGTAAACAATAAAGAGACTGTAATTCATTAATAAAAAATAGAGAATGTAAAGATAGTTCCTTAAAGGTGTTTATTATTATGAAAATGCAAAAGCTATGTATACAATTTATGGGAATATCAGAAATCAAGCACTTGTGTAACTCACCTGTGTAACTATGCCACAGTTTTAGGAATAACATATTTCTAGTTCCACAAAAACCCACTTGGGCATTTTCTCCCCCACTATATCCTTTTTTCTTCTATCCCCCAAAAGTAACCTCTATCTTCAGGAGACCACAATCCTATCTAATAAAAGAGTAATATGCAAATTAACCATCACTCTGCTACACCCACAAGCCACGCCCACCAGCCAATCAGGAGCGAATATGCAAATAAGCCAACCAAGATGCCTACTGCTACAGAGAGCAGGAGGGAGGTTTGGGTTTCCCCGGCAACGGAGGAAGCCAAGCTTTCCGCCTGCCCTTGCCAGCCTAGGCCTCCACTCAAGGCTACAAAGTTTCAATGATGGAAGATACATAAATCCAAAGAGAAATGGCGGCAGCCATGGAGCTGGAAAGAGCAGGAGGCTAGGGTTGGAGGAAGCCAAGCTTCCCACACACCCTGGCTGGCCCAGGCCTCGCTTAAGGATACAAAGTTTCAATTATAGAAGATACATAAATCCAAAAAAAAATGGCTGCCACCACGGAGCAAGCAGAAGGCTTGGCTCCGCTCCAGGCTACAAAGTTTCAATTGTAGAAGATAAATAAATCCCAGATACCAGGGCCTCTGCTTGGGTTGCCAGGGGGCGTGGCTGGCCTGCAAACCACCACAGGCCCCTTGCCCAGGCCACCCCACGCCCCAAGGGACCCCCCACCCTGATCGGGGACACCCTTCAGGGCAAACCAGCTGGCCCCCACTCGTGCACCAGGCCTCTATCCTATCTAATAAAAGAGTAATATGCAGATTGACCATCACTCCAACACAAAGATGACTGCCCCCATGTGCTCAAAGATCCTGTCCCCATGTGGACACAAGATGGCCACAACAAGATGGCCAACAGGGGAGGGCAGTTGGGAGGGACCAGGCCTGCAAGGGAGGGCAGTTGAGGGCGATCGAGCCTGCAGGGGAGGGCAGTTAGGGGTGACCAAGCCAGCAGAGGAGGGAAGTTGGGGGCGACCAGGCCTGCAGGGAAAGGCAGTTGGGAGGGACCCAGGACTGCAGGGGAGAGCAGTTAGGGGTGACCAGGCCTGCAGGGGAGGGCAGTTAGGGGCAAACAGGCTGGCAGGGGAGTGGTAGGGGGTGATCAGGCTGGCAGGCAGAAGTGGTTAGGGGCAATCAGGAAGGCAGGCAGGCGAGCAGTTGGGATCCAGCAATCCTGGATTGTGAGAGGGATGTCCGACTGCCCGTTTAGGCCCAATCCCACAGGGATTGGCCTTAAACAGGCAGTCGGACATCCCTCGAGGGGTCCCTGATTGGAGAGGGTGCAGGCTGGGCTGAGAGACACCCCCCTCCCCCGTGCACGAATTTCGTGCACCAGGCCTCTAGTGTTTAATAACTGTCATAGCATGTCATTTGTCACTGCCAAAGACATTTTCTCCCTATCCAAGTTCCCAGAGTCAGAGGCACCAGAGTGTGGGAGCTGTCCCCTGCAACTTTTCCTGTCTTTTCATTTTGCTTATAGTGTTCTTTGCCATGTCATTTATTTAAACTTTTTGTTTAATTAAACTTAGCGATCTTCTCTTGCTGCTTGTTTTCTCGGGGATAGCTAAAATTACTTTCTCCACAGCTAGGTTATAAAGAAATTTTCTTGTACCCATAGGTTTCATTTTCTGCAGTTAGATCTCTGACAGTTTAGCAGAACATTCTGGCAAATGGTGTGAGGTATGGGTCTATTTTTCTTTTTTCTCAATAATTTGCATTGACACTTTCATTATACACTAAATAGAATGGGGCCATTTCTATATCTTCTTTTATGTTCATTAATGTATTTGTCTGTTCAGGCACAAATACCACACTGCTTTAATTATAGGAGCCTTATAGTATGTTTTAATATCTGGGAGCGCTAGTCTCCTTCACTGATCTTTGTTTTAAGGCTTTATAGAGCGATTTTTCAAGTTTATTTTCCATGTGAACTTTATAATCAAGTTATCTAATTCCCAAACAAAAATCAAATAAAACAAAGCGATGCTTGTTTGTGTTTTATTGTGATTGCATTAAATATATATGTTAATAATTTGGATTGAATTGACATCTTTATAATGGTGAGATATGCACTAAGAACAAGACAAGTCTATTTATTTAAGGCTAGATTTTGTCTATTTCTCCCCTTTGGAATTAGTATGTCTATCCTATGCCTGTTTTACCACTGTATTTTGAAGCCTATAACTTATATGGTTTCACAGGTTCACAGCTGGAGAATAATTTGCCTCATGATGAATTATACCTTGAATTTCACCCATTACTGATTTAGATGATATTTGATCCAACTTTGGATTTTAGATTTTAGAACCGATACTGGAACAAGTTAAGACTTTGGGGTATAATGAATGTATTTTGCATATGAGAAGGACAGGAATAGACTGTTTTTGTTTCCTTAAAATCCTTGAGCTGAAACTCAATTCCTAATGTGATGATATTAGAAGTTTTATCCTTAGGAGGTGATTAGATCATGAGTTGGAGGCATCATGAATGGGATTAGTGCCCTTATAAAAAAAGATCCTAGTGAGCTCCCTCACCCCTTCTGCCATGTGAGGATGCATGCAAAAGACAGCTGTCTATGAGTCAGGAAGCAGGCCCTCACGAGACACCAAATCTGCTTGTACCTTTATCTTGGACTTCTCAGCCTCCAGTGAGAAATAAATTTCTGTTTTATAAGCTATGCAATCTATGCTATTGTTCTAGCAGCCTGAATGCACTAAGATAATATTTATATGTCGTATATCTCTTACATCTGGAAATACAGATTCCAGACCCAAACACTGAATAAATATGTCTAGGATGGCTACCTTGGAAGCTCAGTTCTTACTATATATTTCCATGTACCAACATGATTTCAAATAGCCTTATTTTACAAAGCTTTATTTATTTGTTTGTTTATTTTCCACCTTCTTTCTGAATGGATTTAAGGTGGCTTACCAGAACACAAGAAATAGAGCAAGATCAATCTAAAGTAAATTTAAGAAGAGAGAGAGAAAAAATTAAAACCAAGAGAGTGAAATGTTGGCATAGTTGAAGCTAATACAAAAAAAAAGTCCACCAGAGTGGACTAGAAGCACTGGGACGCTTGCAGAGGTGGGACGCAAAGCCAATCCTGGGGTGTTATGTGGAATAAATTATATTACACACACACTCTCTCTCTACATGTGCATGGACATAAAATGGTTTAAAATAGACATCAAGGGCTGCCTCTAGGGAAGGAGGCTTCATAAAGGTTTATCACAGTCTTAGAAGTGCATGTATAAAGATTGGAGTAAATTCCAAAATCTTGGTTATTAGACAGGGGTCTGGGGCCGGGATTGTGCACATACCACCTTAGATTTTTATACATTTTATGTCAACTATTTTATAGCCAGAATCTGTATCTATGAAGCTTTATTTATTATCTATGCCTTATGGATACTATACAGAATTTAAAGAAGGCTAGATTAAAACAAACACACATAGACACAGGTGTGTATATGTTTACAACATAACAATTAAAATGCATATAGAAAAAGCAATTGGAAATTATATAAAGCAGAGAAAGTCAGACACATCTAGTAGATATATTTTATACATTTTTTACTGTAATTGATTATAACATTTATATTTTTATTGACTAGCTACTAAAGCAAAATGGGAAACATAATAGCGATTGTTCTTCTCTGGTAAAAAGAAGAATCTTGAATTTCTTTCCTCCTGCTGTTAAATTCTAAGAGTAATCCATGAACAGTATTGAGCCATAATTCTATCGCCTTTAACCACTCCAAATTATCAGGAGATTGGATTTTATCTCACTGGTTTATAGTTAGTTCTTTTGTTAATTCCTTACACATGCTTCTTCTGATTTAGATTAAGAGCTCTGTGAGAATCAGAATATGTCTGTTCATTTTCCTGATGTTGTACTTTTCTTGATATAGTGGTACTAATAAATTATTATCAAATGAATAAGTAAATAAGGAATAAATAAATGAACAAACAATAATTTGAGTGTCTAAATCGCATCTCTAAGCTGTTATCCAAAGAACTGGGCTTGGGTGGTTATTTTACAGTTCATTTATTTAACTGGTATTTATTGAGCACCTACTATATCCCAGGAACTATTTTTAATACTGGGATATGGACAGTACACAAAAGAAGTTTTTAAAAATACCTTCATTCATAGTATTTATATTCTAAGGTAGGTTGGGGAATAAATAAATGATTAAAATACATTACATCAGATGACAAGAAATGCTTTGGGGGAAACAAAACTGACAATTAGAAAAAAATGGAATAAGGAATTCTGGGCTTCATGTATGAAGAGAGAGGGAAGGGAAGGGAAAAGGAAAGAGAAGGAAAAGGAAAGATACTTGTTCATCCTGGCTTCTTATAGAGACTGATCTACATATGATTAAAAACATTATGAGTTGGCTCTAATGGTTCCAGGTTTAACTTATATCGAGAAATACACAGAATTATAGGTATTTGCCACACAGAGAGATTTGGGGGTCTATCCAAATCATACAAAGCTGGTTAAGTGCACACATTTTGGGGAGTGGACTATGGAAAGTGGCTGGGGGAAGGCTAGGGGAGAAGGAAATTCTTGGGCACATTGGGACTCCTTGCAGAGCTGCAACAGTAATGTTTTCCAGTAAAGAACTTGAGAATTAATTTCCAGTTGGAAGTCTAAGTGTAATTTAGGTAGGCAAAAAGTAATTTCCTGGGTTGGACTTGAGCCAGGGCAGTGGAATTAACACCTAATCTCTTACAAAAATTGCCAAGGGATCTTTAATAATCACAAGCAAGCAGGGCCTTAGATTTACAGCTCAGTGCAGGCTGGTCTCCTCAGAGGCAGCTTCGCTTAGCACGCTGAACAAACTCCAGGTGATGAATGACACCTAAATGCCACTCACTGATTTACACACACTCTGTGCTCCCAACGGCCGCTCCGATTTTCCTAGAGAGTTCCTGTGCTTAAGGACCACCAAGGCTGTGCTGACAACCAGTACAAGATGAGATCAATTGATACTAAATGACCTCCACAGCCAAAAAAACTAAAACATATATATATATATATATATATATATATATATATATATATATATATATATATATAAAAGCCCAGCGACCGGAATGGCGGAACGACCAGAATGACTGGAATGACTGGTGGCTCTGACATGCACTGCAGCAGCCAACCAGCCTGATCCAGGCCCCAACTGCCCACGCCCTGACTGGCCTGGCCCCCAATCGGCCCCCAACACCCCAATTGGGGGCAGGGCTGGCTGGCCAACTGCCCACGGCCCCTCCCCCCAGCCTGCCCAGTCCAATGGGCCCCCATTGGGGCAGGCCAGCTGGACACCACCCATGCACGAATTCGTGCACCAGGCCTCTAGTTAAAATCTCTCTCTCTCTCTCTCTCTCTCTCTCTCTCTCTCTCTCTATTTATATATATATATATATATATATAAAAATAGAGAAATATGCTAATTAACCAGGATGCCATAACAGGTCCACCAGGCAGGAGAAGGTTGCGCACGCAGCATCAGGGGCAGGGTGGCAGGGGCCTCCACATGCCTGCGTTGGGGGAGGGCCTGATCAGCAGCAACCACAGCTGCTTCAAGGGCCGGAGAGGGAGGCAGGGACAGACCAGCGACTCGAGGGTGGGTGGCACCGCGCAATTTTCAATCGTGAGCTGGGCTCTTAGTATAAAATAAAAAGTCAAAAGATTCTTGCTGTGGTGATTATTGTTAAGTAGGTAAATACATCAATATGAATATTGTAGAAATAATACATGTAGTAAACACTGAATTAAGAATTTCAGACTGGGTTTTCATCTCTACAATACAACACCAGGTAAAATTCACAAGTCGCTTCACCTCTTGGAGCCTCAGCTTTCTGGTCTATATGCATCTGGAATAAAATCCAAACAACTTACTTGTCCTAAAAAACTAATATCTGATTTACCACCTGCTGGTCTCTTGAACTTTAAAATCTGTTCCTATCCCCTTCTCCCTATGATCCCAGCCACACTGGCCCTTCTGTTCTGAAAATCTGCCGCATGTGTCTGGAATCAGGGCCTTTGCACTTGCTTTTCTTGTCACTTGCAACTCTACTCCCTTCCCCCATCCCCCTGAGCTGTGCATGGCTGGCTTCTTCCCATAATTCAGACATTACCTGCTCAGAGGCTCTACCTCATCACCCAGTATGTTCCTCCTCATTCCATTTATTTATTTTTCTTACAGCATCCCATTTTATTAAGTTCACTTTCCAAAATCATCTTTTTATGTAAATATTTACTTGTTTAATGTCCATCTGCAACCCTTTCCTCGATTAGAATCAGAATTTCCATAAGGAAAAGAGTCTTGTATATCTTTCTCATTAAGTTATTGCCAGTATTTAGGTCAAGAACTAGTAGAGAACAGATCCCTAACAAATACGTTTGAGTAGAAGAGACTGGACTCAATGATTGTCTTGGGCCATCCCAGCTCCAGCAGTCTGGAGGCCCACATCTCTTTAGGTAGGATAACTATGAGCTAGGGACATTGTTTGTAGTGTCCTTCCCCACCTGTCCTCACTCCCTGCCTATTCTAGATATAATCCCCTCCCCCGCCAATTGTGGACACTGTTCTCAGTTAAAAATCACATAGGAAGTTTATAGAGTAAGAGTATCATGAGATGAAATGAATTAAAACACCTAAAATAGTGCCTAACTCAGAGTAAGCACTCAATGTTTTCCCTAGTTCTCCCTACCTAGTACTGGTAAAATTTATATAAATGTTAAATAATCTGTGAAGGCATTTATGTTTTAATAAATATAAAAGTGAAAATTTTAACTATGATAAACTTTCTAGTTAATAAATTTTCTAAGAGTTAATTTCCAAATTCCATACATTTCTCTTAACAGGATGGGAAGGACAGGGATTGAGGAAGAATGAATGATGTTGAGATTAAGCACAGGTCATAGGGGCTGTAGGGTATTAATTGACGGTGGGGTGGGGGGGCGTGGGGAGGACCTATGGATTCATGAAATCCAAGGCAAGAATGTGACTGATTGTGGTGGTGGGAAGACTGCCAGAGAAAGTGTGGCAATATAGAAGAATGGCATGTGAGCGCTTCTTGCCAGATGGAGCAGTCAACTGAAAAAGTCTCAAACTGGCAGCCCAGGAGGCCAGATTTGGCAATAGTTGTGTTTTGTGTGGCTCATATGGAGCCATTAATTTAAAAACAAAAATCAAATGCTTCTTGTAGGCACATCATTTCATCGATCCCCTTCACCACCTTTTCCCTGATTTCCATTACTTATTGTGTCCTGAGGTTATTGTAGACTGTAACCACATGGTTCCAGGGTGGTGCAAACAAGTAAGAAGCAAGTCTTACAGTTGGGAACCTCTGAAAGTTTGGGATGTTAGAGCAGTGAGGCAAGGCCAAAATTGGCTAAATACAACAGCCACTGTTTCTATGAATGAGATTTCTGGAGCATGCTGCATTTTTAAGTAGTTGGTCTGAATATCTAGACTTACCTCTGTTATGTCTGATGTGATATTTAAATTTGTCTCTTTCCTCTTTAAAAGGCAAAAATATCAGTGCCTTTTTAGCTAACAGATTTAATGTGAAGTCACAAGAGGCATTTTTTTCAGGGACTAGGAAAGAGGGCAATTCCATCTTTGCACCTAGACAACTGCTTCAGGGAAGAGAACTTCCACATGCTGGTTCTATCAGTCAGAGACCATCCAAGAAAACAAAACTCCGGCACCAAGTTATTCAATAGGGATATTCAGTCTGGGTAACTGGTTACTAGATGTAAGAAGATTGGCAAGAGAATATGGCAATAAAGAGGTTAGCAACTGCAAGAAGCTACTACCATCCTAAGGACTGGTGAGAGAGGCAATGTAACTATGGGCATGGAATCACAGTAGAACTGTGGGGTGGGCTGGAAGGTGGGACCAAGGTGTATGGTGCTATAGCCATTGTTGGATATATGCCTAACGCAGAAAGAAAAGGAAAGAAATCTTCTGATTTAAATGTTCTTGTTACCTTCCAGCCTCCAGCCAGTACTACTCATTGCCCTAAAGGAGCCAGACACTAGATATAACTGGCAGTGGATCCCTATGGTATAGCAGAAAAACAGAAAATGGATCTAAGAGCTACCAGGTCCCAGACCAGCACAGGTGAGAGCTGAAACACAGGCTCCAGTTCACCAAAGCATAGTCTGCCCACAGCTGACTGCTCCATCAATCCCTCCGGTGTCCTCTTCTTTGTTTACTTGTTATCATTTATAAGATGCTCTTTATGGGAACATGGTCAGCACAATATTGCCATTTTCACTTCTCACACAAGTGAAACCTTTCAAGGCCATTCTACCTAGATGGGTGGTTTCTTTCAATGCCAATTTAAAATTATTTTCACAAATATATACGCACTTGAAACCAGGGAAGAAAAGAAAAGAAATAAATTTGAGAAGAGAGTGGAGTGCTAACACAAACCAGAAATCCATTAGAGCGTACTTTGCAAATCCTGTAGGTAATTAAAGACTTTTAAGGGCAACTACAGTATTATTTACTTGACAGTGTAACTCTTACAGGCTATTATGTAAATACACATTGAGCACATTTTAAACATGCATGCTATTTACTATTCACAAGTGTTGTTAATATGTATTTCATTTAACCCTAAGGAGCCATTTCAGTCTCTTGTGTGAATTTACATGTATGACTGTTTTTATAAAATGCATATTATTTACCCAATAGGTAGCTCTGCCATCAGAAATACTAGAGCTGATTGCCAATTTAACTTCACATGAGTTTCCATGCAATTGTTCCTGAGGTCTGCCTACATGGTTGGCCATCCCTAAATAGCTCTTCTTTTCAGAATCCTGCAAGTTAAGACCCCTGAACTGTTCAAATGAAAGAATTTTCCAGTCAGTTTGATGGTTCCAGGGATTTTAGTATCATATAAAACAGGCCGGGGCATGCCTCATCTTAAAATTAAAAAAAAAGAGAGATTTCAACATTGAAAAAATGGCAGTCCATAAAGAATATGTGTGTTTGCTCTGTGTTCTGAAGTCAACATCTGCAAAATAAAGATGAGCGGGCTCTAGAATGAGATACTGAAAAAGTGAATTTCCTTTTTCCTTCCCTCCCTTCCTTCATATCAGGATGAAATCCTTCCTGTCCCAGTTATTTTTCCTGACACCAAAATTATCCCCCCCAACACACACACACATACACACACACACACACACACACACACACACACACACACCCATATGTGGAATTTACAAAGGGAGTAAAGTTTCCTTGCCAATACACACACCATATGCAGAATTACACATGGAATCTGTTCCATGACTCCTGTACCCTCAGCCAGATCAAAGACATAAACAGGAATCATAAAAAGAACCAAAAAAAAAACCCAAAAAACCCTTAAAGGGAACAGACAGGTGAAAAGATTTCTTTGGAGAAAGTTCCTCTAAGCTGGAAGTCCCTGCTTCTTCCTTTGGGGGAGGAGTGGGTAAGAGTGCCACTTCCTGACCCAAAGCCTGGAGGGACACACTGAAAACCTTAAAATGTACTCAAACGGGAGAAACAGAGACATGGTGCTACTCTTATGATCAATAAAATTAACAAAGATTGAGAACTGAGTTCGGGTTCCTATCCAGGAAATCTAGAGGGCTAATGGATTTTTCAAAGATATGGAAAATTAAAATGGACTGCACAATATTTGACATTAAGATTTTATAATTTATTTCCTGGGTACTTGGTAACAAGAGAGGTGCCTCTACCAACAGATTTTAATGTAAGCATCAGATTAAGCCATATGACATTGCCATTTGTATAAATCCACAACGTACAGATGTTCAGAAATTTTGTATGACTCTGTCTACAATGTATAGGTTAGCCAACATGAGAAAGAGCAGAAAAGAAAAAGAAATAAGTGAAATTTGAAAGACATTGTTTATTGGTAATCGAACACTTTCCCAATATTTCTCCACCTCCTGTCCCTCACACTTGATATGGGGTTTGGAAAAGAAAATGTACTTTCTAGTCATAGTTAAGTATGCTCATAGGGATTTCTCTGGCATGTACAACATAAGCTAGGACTTCTGAAAAGAAAGTTGTCCTCTTAATAAAAGGGGTGGATGAGGCTGGTACTATGCTGTCCCTTTTCTCTTCTTCCCACCGGGGTTTGATACCATAGCTGTCCGCTGGCTAAAAGGTTAAAAATGCTGATCAGAAGGATAGAAAAAGTTGGGTCCATGATCACACCATAGTCCCATCATACCTGCTCTACACTTTCTACCTCCAGACTTCTGTTATGTGAGAGAAAACCAACCTGTATTTACTTAAGTCACACCCAGCTGGGTTTTCTGTAACATATAGCTAAAACTTTTTTTTTTTTTTTCCTAATTCAGTAGTAAACATGAATGTGTAGGTAGACACACATAGAAAATTATCAGGGCTTGGGTAATAAGATTTTCAGTTAAAAAAATCCTATTAATGAGTTAAGAAAGCACTTTTTATAGCAATCTTTATTAGAATATGTGTTAAATGTGTCACATTTCTCTACTCCAGTGAATAATTTGACTTCTTCGTATGATACTTCAACCGCAAGTTAGTACCACAGCCTCATCTTTCTGAAAAAGGTTATTAGTAGGTTAAACCTTATGAAATAGCTGTGAGTTGCCTGGTTTGGACCAGCTTAAATGACAATGTCATAAGCTTCAACATAATATCCAGCCCTTTTGCTCTAGCTATGAGAAGTTGCTGAAATTTGGCAGCAGCTGTGAAAGTCACAGAAAATATTCTGGAAGTAACAATTTTACATTTTATTTATTTATTTATTTATTTATTTATTTATTTATTTATTTAATAAGCTAAAATTTTATATTTGCTTATTTTCCTGGAATTTTCCTCTTAAACATGAAAGGAAAGCATAGCAAAACTTCCGATTAATTATGATTTGGAATCTCATAGTACCCAATATTAAACTCACAAAGACACATATGCGAGTTCTCAATATATTATTGGCTAAAACCTGATAATTGGAGATGGGTTGGTATGTCCAAATATACCACACACAGAGACTCACACATATACATACATACACATATGTCATATATAGCTTATAAAGCTTCTCTTTAGACAACATTATTTTAATTTAAGACTATTTCTTCAAAATAAGCATTTGAAAGCCAAATTTTCTAAGCTTATTAAATGACAGTAATAGTTATATTTAGTAGAATTTTATTTGCTATTTACTAATTTGTACTAAAAATAATAATTATTAGTAAAGTTTGTGTGGTATTTTTTTTTACAATACACTCAGTTTTGAAAAATGTCTAGAATTTCAAACATAATGCATTTTGCATTAGTTCTATATAAATTTTCACTGAATTCAAACTTTTAAATAAATCTTCCAATTTCTAATGCATCATATTATCAAAGCACAGAAAACCATTACATGATTATAAGAAGAACCTCAGAACTCACTGTCTTCAAATTTAATGGACTCCCAATGCTTCCCTTCCCCCCGCCCCTGTTTTTAAGACATTTCACAGTATTTTATACATTATAAATGGATTCCATTCTTGGCTTAGTAATTCACCTAATGGACAATGGATACAAAAAAGCTGTAACTCCGGGGACATTAAATTGGTTCTAAACTCTGAAAATTACAGCTTTTACAAAAAGAAGAAAATACTAAAAACATGTCTAATGCAACACTGCATCTAATTTTCTCACTACCTCCAGATTGTGTCTAAAAGCGCCTAAACTTCTTAATGACACAATATGTTAAAATTACGTTCCTGTATATTTAGATCTCAGAAAGATCTCATCCATTTTATAACCCCAAGGAGGGCTTACCAGCGTGAAAGACATGTGTGCGTGTTCAGGGATAGAGGGAGGAACAAGTATGAGGTGCTACATCAATCCCAGAGCCTATGAATTCTCACTCTGGGGTAGAAAACTAGCACCCTTGTATGGTCCCCTTTCGCTCAGCAAGGCAATTACAAATCCAAATTCTCATGTTCAGTACTGATCAATGGTATTTCAGTAAAGGAATAAAAGGGGGGAATGGAAGAAAATGCTTTTCTAGATATACCTTGTAATCAGCTTTAAGCCTTAAGACCAACCTGTAATTTGATGATACTGTCATTTAGGTCCTCATCCACCCAACGAGCATGAGCGATTCTCTCTGAAGCTAAACAATACAGTCTAGCAGTCGGGGTAGAGAAGTTATCCCATTGAACTATAAAAACAAAATGCTTTACATTCTGTGAATTCTCACGTGACTATAAGAACATTATGACTAGTGTCTGAATGTACACTCTATGAATTGGCATGAATTTCAAATAATGCTTAACATGTTATTAGGTAGCTAAGTTCTATGATATTCTAATTTTAAAGAGGATACTTCCCCACTCACCTTTACCGTGCCCTTCTGAAAATACAAGTGATCCAGAATATTCTTACTGTAAATATGTCCCTCTATTTAATCCACTTATCTTTTTCTCTACCTTATTCTGGGATTAGGAAGTTCCTTTATCCAAATAATTATTTGTGTGTGGGGGGGTTTCCCCCACATCTTCACAAATAGTTAACATGAGGACAGTATGGAGAGATGCCTATCTTACATGCTCCTCTGATATCCTGGGGCATTTTACTTATTGATTGCCTGTTTTTGAGAAAGCACTGTTTCATTCTAGTTTTCACTCACTGCTTTTTAACTGCTGGTGGATCTCCTGCAAGGTTTGTACATATTTTAGAGAGCTATTGTTCTCTTAAACTAGCACCTTTTGACATTGAGGTAAACAAAAACTTCTCTATGCATAACACCTTTTATTACTCCTAATCTGATCTATTATAACAGAAATTTACCTAGTTTGGGTCTTTTGATGCAAGGAATATGTCATCTTCCTTATACGTTGATAGTTTTCTAATTTTTTTCATGGTAATAAAAGAAATCTGTCAAACTTGAATTATTAATTTGTACCTAATTCCTTCCATTAAAGTCTGCACAGCACCCTCCAATTCTCAAGGAGAGCACTTGACTTCAACGAGAAATTACATAGTTTTTTAGAAGCTCAGTTATTCTGTTCCTCCCTTGATTTGCTCTGAGAGATTTGCCACAAACCAATTCTTCCGTCTTGTTTCGTAATATTTCCTGGATATCTTTCATCACCAGTCACAGACAGCACACCTCCATATTATGTGAAGTAACTGTGCTAAGCATTTCCCACCATTTTTATTTTAAAATTTGTGTGAAAATAGGTCTTAGTTTTTCCACATTTCCTCTGTGCTCTTTGTCCCTATCCTTCATCACCTATTGACTTACGTTCCCCTGGATTCTCTTGAATCTACATTTCACTGTCTTTCACCGCCATCCAAAAATGTCACAGAAGTCCTGTGAATCATAGCCCTAAATGCCTCTAGAGTCTGTTCCCTTTTCCTTCTTTCCTATTGTGTTATGTACCTATAATAACTAATATATATCATAATGTATGAATGCTGTCTTATTTTATCCTTCGTTTATTTTATGTTATTGGATCAAATCAATTCTATCATTACAGGAACTTTGTAAAGTAGCTAGTGTTGCTCTTCTACTCTACATATGAGGAAATTAAGACACAGGTAATTGTTTCAGATCCCCAAATCAATGTTTGAACCTAGGCACACTGATTCCAGAGCCCATTCAACATGGCTTTCTTCTTGCGTGGCTTATTGAAAGGTACTGCAAAGTACTCTTCCAAACTATAATTTCAGCCTCAAACCTTTAATCCTCCCCCAAAGGTACTCATCTGACTTCCTGAAGCACAATTTTGAACAAAGCATCTCTCCGCTTAAAGCACTTTACTAGTAGCAGCTTCCCACTGTCTATAGGGCAATGCTTAACCTTTCCAGTGAGCATATAAGGCCATCTGCAGTCTGACCTCACCTCTCCCTCCCACCCTGTCTACCCCTTCCTAGCCCACACTGATGCTCCAGTTACTGAAAGCATTACCCCTGAGGGAGCCACACCTTTCCTACACCCTTCTGTGTCTTTCCACTGAGTCGCCCTCTGCTTGCCCACCCCTGCTAACAATGCTGCATTCCTCATCTCTGCCTAATCCTGAATGTCACCTCTTCTCTGGGGACTTCTTGAAATGGCTTGTCAAAAATCATCTTTCCCTCCCCTGGGGTGTCTGAGAATTTTCTTTTTCACTCTGTTGGAAAATTATTAGTGACCTCTTTCCCTTGATTATGAACATGTCACACTTTTGAGATCTTTTTCTTCTCTCCAGTGCTAGCTATGTAATGTGGGAACCCAATCAATATTTGTCAAATAATGCCCAATCCTTTCCCCATCCCTTACCTTTTAATTCCATTATCTTACTCCTCAAATAAAAATCATATGCTTTAATATATTATCCAGAGATCTTTAATAGAAATATTAGCTTTCAGTCTGCGAGCTTTTATACCCTGGTAGTTGATCATTTTTTCCCTTAAGGAAAGTTTCTGTCACTGAATGTCCTGACAATTCTCCAGTTACCAGCCCTGTAGCAGAGCTGTTATCAAAATATGTTCCAGGGACCACTGGGACACTTGAGACACAAAGCTCTGTGAGGTCAAAACTATTTTCACTGTGATCCTATAAATTTATTTGCCTTTTCACTCTGTATCTCTCATGAGTCTCCAGTAGAGTTTTCTATAAGCTACCTGACATGTGATATTGTCAATCCATGGCAAATGGAATGTGTGCTTGTGTATTGTTGTGTTTTAAATTTTTCTCCGTTTCTATATATGATTCAGTTAATATTGATAGGTATGGTCCCACAGAAAGGTTCTGCAATAATCTTTAAGACTATAAAAAGGTCCTAGGACCAAACAGTTTGAGGACTGCTGCTCTAATAGTATGCTGGTCTAAAGTGAATCTTGGTCTGCTGAAAAGAATGGCATACGGAGCAGAATCAAAATTCTCAAGATCACATGTACATGGTCACTGTAGACTTTCCAACTTCAGTGTATCCTGAAATACATTTTTATTATACTTGAACAATGTTGCCAAAAATCTATTTTCTGGAAAGCAATGTTGATTGTAACCCAGGATGTTGTGCTTTTTCTTTTCTATTATACTAATTCCAAATTAGTCTTTGAAATATGTAACATCCATTTCTTCATGCGACAGAGAAAACTTTATAGTTTCCAAAGTATTCTTTCATTTAGTCTAAATGTGCAACCCTTTCTCAGGGTTATACTCATTCAACCAGCTCCCTCACATTCTATGAGTATGCACATTGTAAAGTGAATTATCCAGTCCTCGGGTCTTATGTTTTCTTAAATGTGGTAACAAAAATAAATATATTTAAAAAAGTATATTCTAGGATGAAACTTTATTCTATTTTTCTAATAATCAAGATTTTAAATTTATGATTTTTCTTATGTAATTTCTTTCTTCACTAGGCTTACACAGAGAGAAGTGCTAAGATAGATTTCTACTTATTTCTGCTTTCTAAAAATATCATGCATACATTCATCTTAGCTAATCTTTCTATATGTGGTTTCAAATAGATTACTTTAGAACACTTTTTTCTAGAACTTCCTATAAATTTATTTTTTATAACTATATTTTTATTGACTCTATTACAGATGTCCCCATTCCCACTCCCCTTTGCCCACCTCCACCCGGCCTTCTGCCCCCCACCCTCCGCCATCATTGCACTGTTGTCTGTGTCATGGGTTATGCATATATGTTCTTTGGCTAATCTCTTCACCTTCTTTCATCCAGTGCTCCTCCCTCCTTCCCCTCTGAAAGCTGTCAGTCATTTTGACTGAAATAAAAATCCTTTGTGAATTTTCACTAATATTAAACTCATATGGGGCATAAAATGCTTACAAAGGAATGTGTGTTTCCTTTCAAAGTGATGTATTATAAAACCTAACCTACATCAAAAGAATCATCTTTTGACAGAATTCAACAAAAATAATGAACAATTAGGAAACTTAAAATGTTTGATATCTTATGGGATTTGAGGGAGCGATAAAAAAAACCTGTGTATTGATTCTAGCACAAAAGTATGAAAATTAATTTCCTTCCACACTAACATTTTGGAAATATCTTACTTTCAAAGATGCAGCTAGATAGGGGAGAGAAAACATTTTTAAAATCTGATCGTACAACCACCTTGAGATCAGTCTTGTCAAGTCTGAACCTTCCAGGATTACACCTCATTCTCAAGCTCATTGCCATGATACACTCTTTCACACATTGATGCCCTTTAGGGCTCTGCCCAACCCCATAGAGATACCCTGTTATTTCTCACTTTTTCTTATAATTTGAAGAGATAAGTGGTGCCAGCTGGCTTCTGTTTAACTCAAGGCAAGATGATATTCAGCTCTTCGAGAACTTGGTACACACCTCAGAAAACTTGCCAGGAGAAAGATGAGGAGTGATGGGTGTGCGTATTCAATCAGGAAGGCAGGAAGTACAGAGAAAGAAATATCTGAATCGGGTTGCTGCAGTAACATTCTTTGGGGATTTAATGGCCAGATTATCAATAATACTTGTAAATCATAAGTGCATAGAGAGGACTGAAGTTAGATAATTGAATGTGAAAAAAAATAGCCATCTAACATATTTGGAAAAATTTTAACCTCAATTTTACTTGATTGGATCACTCATTTTTTCAGTTGGACAGATCAATGGGGGAAAGAAGGTGGGAGAGTCCATAATTACAGCAAATCTTTAAACTGCTTTTCTAATAGGAAAAATCTATTTTGAAATAAATATGATATGTGCAATTAAATATCAACAAATAATAACTGCTACTTCTTGAGTGCTTAATATGTGCCAAGGACTCTTGGTGGAGTTCATGTGTAATAACTAATTTAAATCTCATGAACACCTGATGCTGTAACTATCATGATCCCCATTTCATAAGTGAAATAAAGAAACTGAGGCAAAGAGAATTTTAGTCTTTTTCCAGGTAGCAGAGAACAAGTGGTAGTTCTGGGATTTGAACCCAGGAAGTCTCACACTGGAGACCATACCCTTAGTCACTTCCTATTGTCTCAAGACCATGTGCAATGACAAAATGAAATTTCTCTTGCAACTCTCTCATGAAGTGTTTTATAGTTTCTAATTTCATATATTTGAGTGCTTATTACTTTTAAGTATTCCTTATTGTTCCCATTTTTTATCACTCAGATCCTCTTTCTTCCTGTGTTGAACAAATCAAGAGAAAAAGCCCTGTGACATATTCCATAGAAAATTCAAAAACCAACTTCTAGATAATTGTGGCTAGAAATACATTTTTATAGTAATGAGATCACAGTTTAGCAATCAACACCATTAAACAAGTGTCCCATTATATACTCATTCACATGTGTTTTTCAAATCAACACTAAAAATATAAAAATGATTTCTGAAAATTCTAATTATAAAAATATTGCATATTCATTATAAAATTTGTAGAAAATACTGAAGTGGGAGTGCACGATCCCATCCTGAAAAATCAGCTTCTATTACCATTTACTGTCTTCACAAAGAAACTAAGAATCAGAACGAGGCAACAGCAGAATGAGGAGTGAGCTTGACATTACTGAAAGCAGAGTCCGAGAAGACAGGGAGACCACTGAGCCTAATCCACAGGTTACGCAGTGTCTGGGGGGTCACAGTAGGGGAAGGTGGAAAGCTCTGACTTAATTATAGCGTTTGTGAATTCCCATGGTGTAAATACTCCCACCACAGCCTATTTCAAGGCATCACCATATCACTGAATGTAGAGTTAGGCTAGAGGCACACATTAGCTCTTGAAAACCAGACCTAGTACAGCATTAATAGTGTTCTCTAAGATTCTTGCTAACTCCAACAGTCTAGATAAGACACTGTTAGCCAAGATGTTATAGTTCAGAACTCCTGAATGAAATTATTTCCCTTTTCTCCTTGCCTGGACCACTACATTTGCCTCCCAATGATTTCACCAACATAAACCTGGTTTTCCTCCTATTTGTCCTTCACAAGGCAGCCAGGGTGACCTCTGAACACACTGTATTTCCTGCTTAAACAAACACAATGACTTCCGTGGTAGGCTTAATAATGGCCCTCAATTATGTCCTTGTTCTAATTATTAGAGGCTGTGAATGTTGCCTTAAAGGAGGCTTTGCAAATGTGATTGATTAAAGATCCTAAAATGGGTAAATCTGGTAGGCCTGATGTAATCATAATGGTCCTTATAAGAGAGATGCAGAAGAGTTCAGGGTCATAATAGAAGGTGATATGATGACAGAAGTAGAGACTGAAGTGATGCACTCTGAAGATGGAGGGAGGGATACAAACCAAGGAATACAGGTGACCACTAGAAACTGAAAATGCAAGAAAACAGAGTCTCCCCTCAAAGACCCCAGAAAGAGCAGAACTGCCAACACCTTAACTGTATCCCAGTGGAAATGAGTTTGGATGTCTGACCTCCAGAACTATAAGACAATAAAGGTTTGCTTTAAGCAAACATTTATTACAGCAGCAATGGAAATGAATACAGTGTCCCTTCCTATGAGATAAAGACAAAACCCCTTCAAATAGCCCATGTCTCCTATATAGTCTTGATTCTATCTACTCCCCCATGTCAACTCATCTCACATACTCTTTTGTTCTTTTGGCTCCAGTCCCACTATTTTTCTTTCAGTCCCCTATATTTGCAATGCCTTGGCTGTCACAGGGCCTTCTCCTATGCTGTTACTTCTGCCTTGAATGCTTTCCTTTCATTTGTTTTCTAGTTAATTCCTAATCCAAGTCAATCCAAGGATCTCTCTCTCACACACAGAATAATACCTCACTCTTACACTGTATTTAAAGCAATTAGAATTTACATGTGTTTGTATATATATTTTTTTATTAATTGACTTATCCTGCACTAGGTAGAGCCCATGCTAGTTCTTATTTAGCTTTGTATCATAGAGACCTGACACATAATAAGCACTTAATAAATGCTTGGAATATGACTTAATACTTCCTGGCTCATTCTTCTGTAACTATTGTAATCAATACACTCTTGGTTTTTTATTGTGCATCCAACCAAAAGTCAACTTTATACAAAATCCTGATCTATATATATATATATATAAAATGCAATTTTTCTAACAAAAATAATAAAAATATAGTAATAACAGCTAATCTCTACTGAGAATTTACTATGTGTCTAGCACTATAGTAAGTGCCTTAAATATATAAGCTCATCTTACTCTTATAAGTTTATAATTATCATTTTAAGATCAGAAAAAAATTGGATTTAGAATATTTATGTAACTTCTAATATACCATATGGCTAGAACTAGATTTAGTATGTAGATCTGGCTGACTAAACCTTCATCTCTTAGCACAATATTATCATCTGTCCTCTCCAGGCCCCAGACTTGTTTATAGGAATTATTCATATATTTACACTTATTTATTAATGTACTCTATTTTAGCCCATTCTCACTTCCCCTCTATTTTTTTATTCCTCATTCTGTTGTGAAGAACTATCCATATTGCTGGAATACATACAGTTCATTGATACTCACTGTTGCCACATTTTATTCAATAATATCTATTTATCATAATTTTACTCACATTGCCAATAACCACTCCTCTACCTTCCTGTGGTAGTAGTGGACAGCTGGGAACATTGCTGTCTAGCTAGAAACTACAAAGTTTCCCAGAGTTCCTTGAAGCTAGATATGGCCAGTGACTTATATTCTGAATATGATATATGAGTGTCAATAATTGTTCAAGATACAAATAGGTGGAAGCATATACTAAGTTCATGGATAGGAAGAATTAACATCATTAAAATGTCCATACTACCCAAAGCAATCTATAGATTCAATATGTTTCACAGAACTAGAAACAATACTCCAAAAATGTATATGGAACCACAAAAGACCTTGAATAGCTACAGCAATCTTGAGAAAGAAGAACAAAGTTGGAGGCATGATGCTATCTGATATCAAACTATATTACAATGCCATAGTATTCAAAACAGCATGGTACTGGTATAAAAGCATACATAGTCAATAGAACAGAATAGGGAACCCAGAAATAAACCCATGCCTTTGTGGTCAATTAATATCTGACAAAGGAGGAAAGAACATACAATGGAATAAAAACAGACTATTACATAAATGGTGTTGGAGAAATTGGACAGAGATGTGCAAAAAAATGAAACTAGACCACCTTTTTTACACCATACACAAGAATAAACTCAAAATAAATTAAAGACTTAAGTGTTAGACTCAAAGCCATAAAAATCCTAGAAGAAAACATAGGTAGTAAAATCTTGGACATTTCTTGTAGCAATACTTTTTTTTTGACATATCTCCTTGGGCAAAGGAAACAAAAGAAAAAATAAACAAATTAGACTATATCAAACTAAGAAGTTTTTACACGACAAATGAAGCCAACAACAAAATGAAAAGACAACCCACTGAATGGGATAACATATTCTCTGATACATCTGATGAGTTAATATCCAAAATTGATTAAATACATACAAAACGCATTACCAAAAACCCCAAACAATTCAATTTTAAAATGGGTAAAGGACAGGGAGAGACACATTTCCAAAAAGGACATACCAATGGCCAACAGACGTATAAAAAAATGCTCAGTCACTGATCATCAGAGAAATGCAAATTAAAACTACAATGAAATATCACTTCATACCTGTCAGAATGGCTATCATCAATAAAGCAACAAACAACAAGTATGGGCCAGGATGTGGAGAAAAGGAACCCCTTGTGCACTGTTTGTGGGAATGCAGATTGGTACAGCCATTGAGGAAAGCAGTATGGAATTACCCCCCAAAATAAAAATGCAACTGCTTTATGACCCAGAGATTCCACTTCTGAGAAGATACCCAAAGAAAATGAAACACTAATTTGAAAGAATATGTGAACCCCATATTCATTGCAGCATTATCTACAATAGGTAAAATTTGGAAGCAGCCCAAGTGCCCTTCAGTAGATGAGTGGATTTAAAAAAGTTGTGATACTGCCAAAACCGGTTTGGCTTAGTGGATAGAGCGTCGGCCTGTGGACTGAAAGGTCCCAGGTTCGATTCCGGTCAAGGGCACGTAACTTGGTTGCGGGCACATCCCCAGTAGGAGGTGTGCAGGAGGCAGCTGATCGATGTTTCTCTCTCATCAATGTTTCTAACTCTCTATCCCTCTTCCTTCATCTCTGTAAAAAAAGCAATAAAATATATATATAAAAAAAAGTTGTGATACATATTTATACAATGGAATACTACTCAGCCATAAAAAGGGAAAGAAATCTTACCCTTTGCATGGATGGACCTGGAGAGTATTATGCTAAGTGAAATAAGCCAGTCAGAGAAGGACAAATACCATATGACCTCACTCATATATGGAATCTAGTCAACAAAATATACTAACAACAAAAATAGAAACAGACCTACAGATGTAGACAACAGACTGACAGCTATCAGGGGGAAGAGAGACTTGGGGGCTGGGTAAAAAACGTGAAGGGATTAGGCAAAACAAAAAACAAAAACACCTCATAGACACAGACAACAGCATGGTGATTACCAGAGGGAAAGCAGGGTGGGGAGAGGTAGAAGAGTAAAGGGGGAATAAATGTTGAAAAAAATCTATGTATTATCAGAAAGATTATTAATTTAATAATATTTTATAATTTTATAACTTAAGCTTACACTCAGAAGCCAAGATCTCTTTTATTGTCTTGGATTAAAAAAGCTATGCTCAGTGACCTCATACCCTTTGAGATAGCTACTATTTAAAAAACAAAAACAAAAACAAAAAAAAACAGAAAACAAGTATTGGTGAGGATATGGAGAAATTGGAACCCTTGTGCACTGTTGGTGGGAATGTAAAATGTACAAATGCTGTGGAAAACAGTATGGAGATTCCTCAGAAAATTAATAATTATTATAGTTTAAAGTTTGCAAGTAGTCAAAAGTGAGATATTAATCTATCTGGTTTTTATATCTCAAACCCACTAGCATTTAGGAAAGAAAGCAGAATTTTTGGTAAGTTTTCATTGGGAAGCTAACTGATTCATACTTCACCTCTTCAGAGGATGTTTCCTCCGCTTGAGGGGCTTAGCATCTCAAAGTTATCATCAGAGGTACTAATGCTAGAAGCTAGAGAGGGGAGGATAACTCCCTGTTGGCCTGATCATGCGGCAGGCCTCTGTACTTCATGCCTGCAGTGTTGCTTGCACACACAGAGCTCCAGTTGCAAATGGGTTCTGATCACTGAACAATGGGCTGTCTGCTTCTGACTAAGCCTTGCTGGAAGGAGAAAGTCATGCTGGGAGAGAGTTTTATGTCATTAGTGGTCTGGGTTACGACTCAGAAACAGGTGATCAAATAGATCTTTTTAGGACTGTGTTATAGCCTTCAACATCTCGGTCTAATGCCTAAAGACTCTTTTTTTCTCTCTAAACAATAAATAGGATTGGACTCTACCATAACGTTTCATATCAGTTCTTCCCCAAGGCCATTAAGTGTTTACAAAAAGCTTCTGTAGAAAACCTCCTGTAATAAAAGTTGTGAAAAGTTCTGATTTTAAAATTAAAAATAGGCAATGTCTGTCTCTCCCCCAGAAGGAACACTCATCTCCTTCGAGCCCAGTTCAAAGCCCACAGTGATTTGCTATGTATGGAGGCAACTTTCTTCCTCTTCACTCCAGATCCTTTCATCCCTATTGTCATGGGATGACTATACATTGCTTTTCATAATCTTTTTATACCCAGCTCCTATATATCTCTCCAGCCTTGTCTCTCACTAACCCCCCATGCGACCATTGTTGTCTAAACTTCCCACAGCACAATCCTTCCTTCTGTGCCTTTGCACATAATGTTCTCTCTTCCTGGAGTGTTCTTCCCATCACTCTCTCCATCGTTAATGCTAAACTCATTCCTGTTTACTACTTGGACTCAGGGAGAAGGGTCACTTAGGAAAAACCTCCCAAATCCTACCTGAGTTCTGAAGGGTCAGTCCATGTGTTCGGGTCTCTCACCTTCCAGACAGTGTATTCGATCTCTCTTAGAAAAACGGAATATCTTTTGCTCCAAGCAGAATGTGTCTTCTTTGTAGTTGTTCAACGACAAATGCAATTGTGCGAAACAAAGAAAAGTTTAAAGGTAGGTGAACAATAGTTCTAACACACATTCTAATGTCTTAGACAACTATCTGGTTTCCTGCTGGCTCCTAAATAAACACATCGCAAGGCTGCTATTCAGCAGTATGCACTGATATTGTACTATTCTATACCAGTTAGTAAACCTGACCTGAGTGCCACCTTCCACCATTGCCTTGGCATCTCACCTTGAATAATTTCAAGAACTCTTCTGCAGCACAGGGGTTAAAGCCTGGCCCAGAAGGGGGCCTCCAGAATCCAGCCCCAGAGCTCCAGCAGGTATCGTTCTAAATGATTATTGCCACACTCCTTGTTAACATATTTTAAATATCACCCCTGCAGATCACCAAATTGGTTCAGGCTTTGAAGGAGCAATTGCAGGAATTCTCTGTTGACAAGTACAATAACAATGCACAATGAGATAAGCTGAAAATCAAATTTGCAGTTAGAAAAAAATTCGATATAGTATCGTGTCATAAGCCAAAGAGACTCAAGAAAATCTAACTCCCAAGGAAGTGCAGCTAGGGTTGAGAAAATGAATGTTTTAAATTTGACATCTCAAATGGTTTAATTGAAATGATCAAATAGGATAAATACCTTTCATCAGTAGAAACTTTTATTTACTGCAGTTTACGTGTGTAGGTGTTAAAACACATTTTGGTTCAGTATTCAATAATTTATCAAATATGTATTGAGCTTTTGTGAATTTCTATGCATCTGGCATATGGAAAAGATAATAATTAGAGAGAATTTACAATTAGGGCAGTCCTATCATGGGACTTATTGGCATAATTAAGGATAGTATTGAAAAATAGAAGCAGTGGATGCTGAATGAGGTAGAGAGATTGTACAGATGACTTCAAGCCATATAATAATGCTTCTGACTGTTGGAGATATTCAATGATGTTGTTTCCACTGGTTGTGTTATTTATGAGAAATAAAAAGAAATGTGTAACAAACATACTAGAAATGAATAAAATGCAACAATAATACATATACACAGAGAATTGTTGATAAACAAATGTCATAGGACCTACATTCGTTTAAATGGAATCTACAATGACATTGATAGGAGGCACTTAGTGTAGTGTGTGAAAGGAATTCTTATCTCAGAATACCCGTTTTTGAGAGTGGAGCCTCAGGAAAAGGACATAGATGGGACTACTGAAGTGACTAGACATGGCCAATAATTTCTTAGGTGATAAACAATGTAGTAAACAATCCCTTTTTTAGAATAGGACTGAATGCAGACTCTAGATTCAGTCTTTTGACTTTCGAGTCTCCTAAATCATACATGTGCCTATAGTTGATCAGACCTTTCCAATGCCCCACTGACCTACCTAGAGGTCATTTGCAAATGTACAGGAAACTTTTATTTCTCGATTTAAACAAGGAAGGAAGGGAAAAGGAGAAAAGGAAAGAAGGGATGGAGGGAGCATAAAAGGAAGACATACCACACAGTTCAAAATAACATAACACTATAGATTAGCATTAACACAACCCTCCTTCATTCCACTTTCGTACTCTCCCCCCATCATCTCCAGCCCTCACCTACCCATGCCTGCCCCTACAGAAACCAACACATATTTTTACAATGTATTTTTACATCTCCTGGTAACAGGTCACTTGCATGCCTTTGCTTTTTAGGTCATTTAAAATCCTTAGATCCTTTCCCCCCATTTTCTGATAGCATTAAAGTTATAGGTTGAAGAATAATATGAATAAAGTTAAAATTTCAGAATTTTCCATGGTGTATCACTTTAAAATTTGCCTAGTATTCAAATAAAAATAAATTATTTTTTTTAAATGTGACAAATGGAAAAGACAAAACAATTCTTAACTGTTATTCTAATTTATTCTTTCTCTCTATCACTCAAAGACAAGCTACTTAAAATATAACCATAGACTTTGAAACATTTATAGTTAATTCAGGAACTTACTTAATACATACAATGTTGAATAATTTTTTTCCCAAGGAATCAGTGTTGGTTATTTTATTTTTAACCAAGTCCATATACCTTAGATTTCCTTATTAAAGATATATTTGCTTCTACATAGATATACACTGAGTGGCCAGATTATTATGATCTCTGAACGCATAATAATCTGGCCACTCTGTGTGTGTGTGTGTGTGTGTGTGTGTGTGTGTGTGTGTGTGTGCTGGGTGCATGAATTCGTGCATGGGTAGAGTCCAGCCAGCCTGGCTAGGGGGAGGGGACATGGGCAGTGGGCCGGCCTGCCTGCTGGTCAAACTCCTGGTCAAGGGGACAATTTGCATATTAGCCTTTTATTATATAGAATATACACTGAGTGACCAGATTATTATGCGTTCAGAGATCATAATAATCTGGCCACTCAGTGTATATGCCTGTTCTCTTATCCCACCCACATTGTGAATGACAGCAGGAACAAGCATCAAAATGTGATAACCACACTTAAATGATTCTGTTCCTTTTAGACTTTGAATGTATTACGGCCTTCATACTATAAGCCTAATGTTTGGTGTTTTCTTCCAGACTCAGGCAGTTTCCTACAAAGAACTTCCTTCTAGTTAGAAAGAAAAGCGAAAGCTGCCCTTGCTACTTAACTCTATTATGTATCGTATAGCTCAAAGCCGTGTGTAACCTTAAATAACTTGCATTTTTACTTTTTAACTTCCAAAGCAATCCAAGTTATGAAACTTCAGAACAAGTCTGAGAAGTCTGATGGTTGTGCTGCAAAATGACTGTATGGCAAGTGCATTAACCAAAGCGGCTGAGAGAGGAAGGATGAGCATGGACGGTTTTCAAAATCGGGGGAAGCCAACTGAATGAACACAGTGACATCTGCCTTTTTAAATCTTTGGATGAGGAGAATATCTTAAGAAATGTAGTGTGACTCTTTATACATTTTAGGTTCTTTGCAGAAATTCTAAGCAAGGCCATGTTATGGACTGAATGTTTGAGTCACCCTGAAATACTTATGATGAAGCCCTAACCTTCAAAGGGGCCCTTAGGATAGGATTACTGTCCTTATAAGAAGAGACCAGAATGTTCGCCCGCCACCCCTTTTCCCCCCTCTCTCTGGACCATGTGAGGACACAAACTGTCTGCAAACCAGGAAGACAGCCCTCACCAGAACCCAAACGTGATGGCTCCCGATCTTGGATTTCTCACCCTCCAAAATGGTAAGAAATAACTGTCCATTATTTAAGTCACACAGTCTATGATGTTTTGATAGCAGCCCGAGTTGACTAAGACAGGCATCACTTCCCAAGAATAAAACTTCATTACTGTAGCCTTCATTACTGTAGCATATAATAAAAGTCTTTATGATCTACATGGAGTGATACTTTTAATGATATCAAATCTAATATTTTTCCTGTCCCATTTTCTTTACTCCAGGTTCTCATTGGTGCTATTTCTTTACCCATGAGTATGTTTCATTCACTGCATATAACCTAATCCTACTCACCATTAAAGTCCAACTAAAGTGGGTTCTCTCCTCTACTAAGCCTTTCCTGTACCTCTTTCCTTCTCCAAATTTACTTGTTTCTTACCTGTGCCTCTCACGTTGTACTTATTTCTTCAAAATATATTTATTAAGTGGCAACTGGAGTGTGGTAGGTATCTGTTAGATGACTCCCATGATCCCCACCTTCTGGTATCCTTGCCTTCATGTAACCCCTTACCCTTGATTGAGGATTATACTTTGTAGCTTGCTCCTAACAAATGTAGAGTTGTCACTTCTGAGATTAGAATTTTTTAAAATTTGGCTTTCCTCTTGTTCACTTTCCCTCATTCTCTGGCTTGCTTGCTCTGAAGAGAGCCAGCTGCTGTGTTGTCAGCTGCTTATGGAGACGCCCATGAGCCAAGGAACTCACTCCAACAACTTGTGAGGAACTGAATCCTACCAATAGCAATATACGCTGCACCTAGATCCCTGCCTCACAAAAAACTGTGAGATAATAAATATTTGTTCCTTTAATTTATTAGGTTTGGAGGTAATTTGTTATGTAGCAATAGATAACTAAAACCTAAAACATAGACCTAAGCATGCTAATAGGAAATTATCATGTCTCTTTAGTATTATTTTTTATTCATGTCTTTTGTTTCCTATTGACTCATAGGGCATATTGAAAACAAGATTCTTCTTTAATAAAATGAGAAGCACAAACATGAAAGTCTCATAATGTCCACAAATACCCTCCTCCCCTCAGCCCACCAAAGTAAACCCTGAAACTGCCAGCTCCATTTTCTCTCTTCACATTGCACCCTCCAACTCTCTTTTCCCTACCTCCACCACCCCAAAAGTGTCTATTTTACCAGAAGGAGTCAAAGGTTTTGTAATGCTACATTAATGAATGGCATAAAGGGAGGGACCTGTGAGGCCAGAGGTGGGAGGGAAAGACTTAGTTAAAAATGTTAAAAAGCTGAGAGGAAAGGGGCAGGGAACAATGTCAGTCAAACAGCTTGGAACAGAGAGGGAGAGCTTCATTGGTGTTTGACAAGTTAAGATGCCCAGAAAGATGTGTTTGAAAAAGACACAAAATTGATATAATAAAATAGTAACAACAACAGACTGTTTAGATTGTTATCCTACAACTCAAACAATGGACTTTGTTCTATAGCCTTGCTCAGCCATTCATTCAATTCACACACATTTATTCAACACACTCTTCCTTCACAGAGCTTACATTCCAGTGGGGGAGATTAAAAACAAATTGATAAAATATTCATTTATTATATAGTCTTATAGATATATCTAATTGATTTTTTATCTCTTGCTGCAACCAATATAATACTTTTACAAAATCAAAGATAAATGTTTGTTAGATGGATAAATGAATGAAAAAATGAGAACCTACATTTACATGTTTTAGTAGTACCCTTTCTCTCTATATATAAAAGCCTAAGTGACCATTTGACCATTCAACCATTCGACCAGTAGCTATGACATGCAATGACCACCAGGGGGCAGATGCTCAATGCACAGGCATGGAAACATGGAACAGACTGATGAACCTCAGAGGGAAGGGGGAAGAGGGGAGGGTGGGAAGAGATTAACCAAAGATCTTATATGCATACTAGAGGCCCGGTGCACAGATTCATGTACCGGTGGAGTCTCTCCACCTGGTCTGCGGGGAGTGGGCCAAAACCAGCAGTCCAACATCCCCTGAGGGGTCCTGGATTGTGAGAGGGCGCAGGCCAGGCCAAGGGACCTCATCGGTGCACAAATCTGTGCACTGGCCCTCTAGTTATTACATAAGAAAAAGTTTTATCCTAGCAGGTTTGGTTCAGTGCATGGAGCATCAGCCTGTAGGCCCAAAGGGTCCCGGGTTCGATTCCAGTCAATGGCATGTACCTTGGTTGCAGGCTGCTCCTCGGCCCAAGCCCTGGTCAGGGCGTGTGCAGGAGGCAAACAATTGATGTGTTTTTCTCACATCAATGTTTCTCTCTCTCTTTCCCCCTCTCTTCCACTCTCTCTAAAGTCAATGGAAAAATATCCTCAGGTGAGGATCAAAAAAAAAGAAAAAGTCTCATACTATATGTATTAGCTTGCTAGGGCTACCATAACAAAGTGTCACAGACTAAGTAGATTAAATGGAAATGTATTATCTCACAGTTCTGGAGGCTAGAAGTCTGAGGAAAAGGTGTTGGTGAAATTATTCTTTTCTGAGGTCTCTCTCCTTGGTTTACACATGACCATCTTCTTCCTGCGTTTGCATATGAACTTCCTTTTGTGCACATTTGTGTCCTAATCTCCTCTTCTTTTAAAGACATCAGTCATGTTGAATTAGGGATCTACCCTAATGACCTCATTTTAACTTCATTATTTTTAAAAGATTCTATCTCCAAATACTGTGACATTCTGAGGTATGAATTTTGGGGAAACACAACTCTGCCCATAATACTACATATGATTACTATTATATTAGAACATTTTCTTTGACCAAGAAGTTCACATTTTTCTTCTGATTTTAAAATAAATTAAAACATGTGCATGGGCCCCTAAAAGTGCTATGGGCCCTTGGCACTGTGCCTGTTGCTGATAAGTTTGTCCTGAATACCTAAAGGAACGACAATTGACTTGAATTCTGAAGGATGAATAGTTTTCTAGAGCAGTGCTTCTCAACTTTACAGGACATGCAAATCATCTGGAATCGCATTTAACTGAAGATTGAGATTCAGTAATGTCTAGGGTGGAGTCCAGGATTTGGAATACCTAAAAGGTCCCAGGTGATGCTACTGGTGTAGGGACCAAACTGTAAATAGTAAGAGTCTAGAGCTATGTTGTCATGCATAGTAGTCACTAGCCATGAGGTTATTTAAATAATAATTTAAAGTAATCAAAATGAACTAAAATATAAAATTCACTTCTTCAGTTGCACTAAACCCATTTCAAGTGTTCAATCAGCACTTGTGGCTACTGGCTACCTTATTAGATACTGCAGGTATAGGACATTTCTATAAGTGTACAAAGTTCTGTTAGATAGGACTGATCTAGAGGGAAACATGGGAAGAAATAGGAATTTGGTATAGAAATACAGGGAAAGGCCAAATAGGATGAGCCACACAATTGAAGGCCAACTACAAGAGTGTGTTTTTGTGAAGTAAAGCAACATCATAGGCTTAAATAGAATAATGTCATCTCAATTTAATCTATTTCTTTATTTCTAGTTGGACAATTGCTGCAGATGTGTTTGCTGTTAATGCTAATAAAAATTCAGTTAGAATTAAGTTACCTGAATATGTGCTATCAGATGCCCCTAGATGGAAGTTTAATCAGATTAAACCATTAGACTTCGAGCTTCTGTTTAAGGTAACATGAATTCAGAGCAGAGACAGATGAAACCAAAGGCGCCTCTTGTGTGTATATAAAAGCATAAGTGTATGTGTGTGTGTGTTTAAAGACTGATAGCTTTCTCTTTTGAACTCCATTTTAGGAAAGCTAAATGTCCTTTCTGAGGGAGGTGAAATGAATGGTCCCATCAGCAATCCTTGTAAATTCTCTTGCTTGTTTCCCACATTTATCCCACAGATGTGCTGTGCTAATAAAGTATTTTTCACTTGGTGACTCATTCATTTATTGCAAACCCTACTCTTTTTCAAGTTTATAAAGGGAATCTGAGCCCAAGATAAAAGCACATTTAATATAGTCAACATGACAGAACATAGCCAGAGCACCCATCCTTCTGATTGCTAATGCTCTAGGTTCTCATCTCAAGTCAGGACATAGCTACACAGAAATTGCAGTTAATACCTCCTGAGATCCACATCGAACAACAACACTAACCCTTAATGGTAGCTAGGACCTCAGATTAAGTTGGACATCTCCCTGTGCTGCAAATTGTCTTTGTGTTAAACATCCCACAATAACGAGGTGTTAATTTTATTTTTCTCATATGGCTCATTAAATCCAGCTCAAATAATGAAACCCAAAGGCTCTGTGCTTTACATAGTGTCAAGTGAATCTGATCACTTTACAGTCCATCAACTTTAAAGATTTCCAGTCAGGGTTGGTTCAGCTGGAGGGGAAAAAATCAAAACCTCCAAAGGAATATGATAGCATGCTTTGGCTACAAGACACGTGTGAACACAAAGAACACACTCATTCCAGCTTAAAGTGCATCTGGCTGGGAACTTCTGCTGCAACCTCTCCAATTTATCACCAAAATACCTATGAAGAAACAGAACAAGATGAAAATTCACACCTTCCAAAAATAAAGACTGATAGAAAAGCTATTACTTAAGTCTGGAATTTCCAACTGCTACTCAGCTCCAGGTGCCGAATTAAGAAAAATATACCTGTAACTCTATAAGCAATATTTTATGAAACAGAAAATAAATAGGGCAGAAAGTTATTTCACTTCTCACTGTCTGCTCTATGCCAAACAACTAAACCAGGTAGACAGTCCTCCACTTTTATAGAATTCTACCACCCACCATTAATTTTTCTACAACATTTCCAGGATTGAAAAACAAAATAATAGAGAATGTGTGTGGTTTGTGTTTTTTGTTTTTTTTTTGGGGGGGGGGGGAAACAGTGGGAGCTAGGAAATTACATCAATAGTTATCTTATTCTCAAGTATTAGATATTACAAATGAAGCAATATGTATATTTCTTTGAATTTTACCAGTTTGGAAGACTACAGAACCAAATACAAGCAAAAGAAAAAAATCCTACCTCATCCCTGTGGCATTCCACAAGATGAATACCTCATAGACATTGACAATTGGGGTGCAAGTTGAACATAGCTACTATTGTTTAAGTCAGAATTAAAAAGGATATGCCCTAGCCCAAACTTAAAAGTATGCCAGTAACACAGGAATAAAAGTAATTAATAGAAACTGCCTCTGAGAAAGCCCAGACATTGGATACTAAAAACTAAAAACAAAAACACTTTAAAATAACTGTAATAAATATGACCAAGAGTAAAGAATACCACGGACAAAGAACAAAGGTAAACCATAAAAATATATGTCCCCAAATAGAGAATATTGATGAAAAAAACAGAAATTGTTTTAAAAAATAGAAATTGTAAAGTTATCTGTAATAATTGAAAGGAAAAATTCACTAACATTTCTCAGTATATGTGAGAAGACAGAAAAAAGAATCAGAGAAGCTGAAGTCCATTGATATTATCCAGTCATGGGAGCAAAAAGACATTAGAATTGGGGTGGGGGGCGGAAGAGAGAAAAGGGAGAGCAGGGGAAAGGAAAGAAAGATTATTTGAAGACACAATAGCCAAAATCTTCTCAAATTTGATGAAAAACTTTAATCTACATATCCAAGAAACTCCACAAGTTCAAGTAGGAAAAACTCAAAGAGATACACACCAAGACGCAGTATAATCAAACTGTCAAAGCTACCAATAAAGAAAGAACCTGAAAGCAAAAGGGAGAAGCATCTTGTTATGTATAAGGGATCATCAATAAGATTAATATTCAGGAATAAATTTAGCTAGTGTACACTGAAAACTATAAAACTTTTTTTAAAAATCCTCACTGAGAATATGTTTTTTTCTATCGATTTGAGAAAGAGAGAAAGAGAAAGAGGGAGAAAAAAAAACCCCAAAACATCAGTTGCCTCCAACACATGCCCTGACCAGGGATCGAAACCACAACCTAGATAAGGGGCCCTGACTGGGAATCAAACCCACAACCTTGTTGAGTATGGGATGATGCTCCAACCAACTGAACTTCCCAACCAGGGCTATAAAACATTTTTTTATAGAAAATGAGGACCTAAATTAAATATGGAAAAAACATGATGTGTTCATTGATTGGAAGACTCAATATTGTTAATATGGCAATAATTACTAAATTTATCTATAGATTCAAAGTAATTTCTACCAAATTTCTAACGTGTTTTTTTCCCCCAGAAACGATTAAGTTGATCCTAAATTGCATATAGAATTGCAAGGAACCCTGAATAGCCAAAACAATCTTGAAAAAGAAATAGTACAAAGTTAGAGCACTCACAAATCTTTATTTCAAAACTTAATACAAAGATACAAAATAGTATGGTACTGGCATAAGAACAACATTATGATCAGTGGGATATAATAAAAAGTACAGAAATAAACCCACATATGCACGATTAATTGATTATCAACAAGGTTGCCAAGAGAGCTGAAACAGATAGATATCCACATACAAAAGAATAAACTTTGCCCTGACAGATTTGGCTCAGTGGATAGAGCATCGGCCTGCGGACTGAAGGGTCCCAGGTTCGATTCCGGCCAAGGGCATGTACCTGGGTTGCGGGCACATCCCCAGTGGGAGGTGTGCAGGAGGCAGCTGATCGATGTTTCTCTCTCATCGATGTTTCTAACTCTCTATTCCTCTCTCTTCCTCTCTGTAAAAAAATCAATAAAATATATATATATAAAAAAAAGAATAAACTTTGACCCCAACTTCATACTCTGTATAAAACTAATGCAAAATGAATCAAAGACCTAAATGTAAGTGCTAAAATTATAAAAACCTTGGAATAAAATGTAGTGCAGGTCTCTGTGACTTTGGATTAGCAAGCAGTTTCCTAATTATGATACCAAAAGCACACGGAACAAAACAAAAATGAAGTACATTGAACTTTATCAAAATTAACAAATTTTGTAGTTCAAAAAACATTATCAAAAAGCAGGAAGACAACCCACAGAATGGGAGAAAGGATGTGCAAATCATATATTTGATGAGACTCCAGTAATCAGAACATATAAATAACTCTTAAAATTCAACAACAAAAATACAATAAATGGCCAAAGGACTTGGATATTTCACCAAAACATATATAAGCAAAGAGTAAGCACATGCAAAGATGCTGAACACCACTTGTCATTAGGTAAATGCAAATAAAGACTACAATGAGATATTACTTCACACCCACGAGGATGACTACATTTTAAACAAACATAAAACCCAGAAAATTGCAAGCATTGGTGAGGAAGTAAAGAAATTACATTGCTTGTGGGTATTACATCCACTGTGGAAAAAACATTTTTGCCTTTTCTCAGGAAGTTAAATGTAAATTTATTATACGACCAAGCAATTCCACTGATACAAATTCATAGAGACAAAAAGGTTAGAAGTTACTAGTGGCTGAGGTGATGGGTAGGTGGAGAGTGACTGCTTTAATAGATATGAAATTTTCTTTTTAGGGTGATGAAAATGTTCTGGAATTAGATAGTAGTGATGGTTGTACCATATTGTGAATATAATAAAAACTACTAAATTGTACACTTTAAAATGGTTAAATTGCTAATTATTAAGCTACTAGAGGCCCGGTGCATGGATTTGCACTGGTAGGGTCCCTCAGCCTGGCCTGCACCCTCTCCCAATCTGGAACTCCTCGGGGGTTGTTGGATAGCCAGTTTCAGCCCATCCTGTGCGTTGAGCGTCTGTCCCCTGGTGGTCAGTGTGCATCATAGTGACCAGTCGACCGGTCATTCGGTCGTTCATTTGCTTAGGCTTTTATATATAGATAGATAGATAGATAGATAGATAGATAGATAGATAGATAGATGTGAATTTTACCTCAATAAAATAAAGAAAAATAACAAAAATAAAAGGAATTAATGTTTTCTATTTTAAAAAAAATTAAGTATAACACAATTCATTCAAAATACTAGCAAAAAAATTTACAGAAAAAATGAGCATCTATTAGGCATGTTATTGTTGTTTTTAAATATATTTTTATTGATTTCAGAGAGGAAAGGAGAGGGAGAGATAGAAACATCAATGATGAGAGAGAATCATAGATCCCCACTGGGGATCGAGCCTGAAACCTGGGCATGTGCCCTGACTGGGAACTGTTCAGTGACTTTCTGGTTCATAAGTCAATGCTCAACCACTGAGCCACACTGGCCAGACAGGCATGTTGTTTTTAAGGTGGAAAGAGTTAGAGAAAGCACTGTTAACTTTTCCTTAATAGTCACCCAAATTACTAGTCTTTGCCTCTTCCACCATCAAATAAATAAAATTTGAAATGTTCTAAGCAATATTCATAAGAAATTTCCTGGGGTTCCTCCAATACTGAGGCAAGTATTGAGTTAATACTGTGGGGAATACAAATATTCCCAGAATATTTGCACTCTAAATACCCCCTCTTCTCGGAACTGATAACATTTCAGATGCTTAGGAATATAGAGAATATAATTTTGGAAGATAAATTGGGGGATATCCCTGGGTGGATGAAATAGCAGGAAATGGTGGTTCGGACCAGACATAACCTCCGTTGGGGGTGAAAGTCTGCTGTTTGTCCAGCTGTGATTCAATTCAGTCCTTGGCCCCAGCTGTTCTCATGCAGTCATAACAAATTAATATTCTTTAGAGGCAAGTTTAAACATGCCACCTATAAATTCTCTCTGAATATATCAAGTGGAATATAATCTTTAGTTCTACTGAAATCTCCCTAAATGTCATATTTTTCCTTCATATAAATGTATATATTTATTGGCAGAAAAGATGTTGGGTTGGAAAAACCTGCTGTTTTATTGATTTCCGAAAGCATTTCTTCATAACTAAAGTCACAGGGTGGCTTGCTTTCACTCAACAAAATGAGGCTTTGAAAATTTATTTGTTTGTCTGAATTGGATGCCATCCACTAGGAATAACATCCATCCTAGAATTAGTGGACTTCAGACATATTTGTTCACTTGCTTGTCTGCTAAAACTTAAGTGACGAGAAGTTCTCTCTTGAGATTATTGGGCAACAAGTTGGACAGAGGAAGACTTCTTTTGTATTAAAAATAACAAAAAACTGAAGGACTAGATACAGATGTCAAAACAGATGAAGGCAACTGCATTTCCCCTGGAGGTGATTTTTAACTGTCACATCTAAAATGTAAATACTATAAAGAATTCTAAAGTGTAGTATAACATATTATAATGTATTTTCAAATGCAGTGTCTCAATCAATCACTCTTTTTCCAAATGAGACATATAAAGCTGGAAAAGTTTATGAAATTTACCCAATATTATACAGCCAATAAGAGATAAAAGTGGAATTTAAATCTGAATTAAAGCCCAGGATTCTTTAGAAAAATAAAAGATTTTTATATGAAATATTGTCATTTTGCATATTTAAATGATTCAAATTAGCTTTCTTTGCTGAGTCACTGTATAGACCAGTATCACATGTTCTCTTATTTCTGTAATTGTGGCTGTGGAAAAACATGAAACTTTATATAAAATATCATGGCAGAGATGAAGACTTATTTGAATTATAATGGTTGACTTTACCTTCTTACTGGGCCATAACCTAATTTTCATCCCTTCTGAACACTAAAAGCAGTGATACCCCTATATTTAGAAAACAATATTGCCCACATCATGTTTTGAGTTTTAATTAAAGAGAAAAGTGAGTGCATATTACTTTATTCCATACTAATGACTAAAACCATTGCTTTTCTTCTTGTATGTTTTATGTATAGTAGTACAGTGAATTCAACCAATATTTACACATGATGACTTGTAATAGTCATCAATGAAGTCACGAAATAACATTATATATTATACACATCCATGTACAAGCATTGTCTTTCACATGTTCGGCGTAATCTACCAATGTAACTGTAAGTCAATAATCCTTAGATATGTTTCTCTCAGATGTACTCATAAAATATCATTTAAAATAATGCTGCACAGCCCAGCCAGCATGGCTCAATGGTTGAGCATTAACTTATGAACCAGGAGGTCAGGGTTTGATTCCCATCAGGGCACATGCCCATGTTGTGGGTTCGATCCCCAGTAGCGGGCATGCAAGAGGCAGCTGGTCAATGATTCTCTCTCATCATTGATGTGTCTATCTCTCTCTCACTCCCCCTTCCTCTCTGAAATCAATAAAAATATATTTTAAAAATGATGCTGCACAACTAAAGGTAAGACTAGACATACACAATTGGAATCCTTTCTAACTCATGGACCACAGTCTTATGAAATCCTAGATAAAATGACTATCTTTCAAATACTGCTAGAAGAAAATTCATAACCACTGGATGAAAGCCAACTAATAAATTCCTACAACCTCAACTTCTCTTCTATGTTTTTCTATTTCTGTTAGTCCAAACATGCCTGCTTATGAAGATCTTTTCCCCATTTCTACTATAAAATGTCTATTTAGATATATATGATTTTAAATAATTTTAATAAATTAAATTTATGCAGATTGCACTTTGAATTTGAAACAAGGCCATAAATAAGAGAGAGGCTGGTACTGGAAGGCAAATTGAAGAGAACAGAATGACATCAGTCACATTGACTAAAAAGCCATACAGAGCAAGAAAAAGATATAATTTGGTTGTTAGTAAAGAGATACTTTCAGAGTGATATAGATGAACAGATATTACCTGCTATGCGAATAATGATATATTCAACTGTGGTGATTTCAATCCTATGGGATTTATAAGAACTTTGTAAATAATAATACTAAAGATGTATTTAACAAGTGAAGGCTTGAAACCAGATAACAAAAGCTGAAAGTGCTATAGAAAAGTTATCACAATCAGGTTGAAAGAATATATATCAAATCACTTTGTGCCTTGAATTTTTCTTTGTAAATCCTTGCTTCATTTGGCACTTTGAATAAAATATATTTTACAGTAAATGCACTTACCTTTTTGCTTGATCATACTAAAATAATTTTATTTCCCTGTAATACTTAGTTTTCAGGGCACATTCAATTTATTAAATTCACTCAACAAAATTCTGGGGGTTTCAATTGTGTGCAAGATACTTTGCTAGACACTAAAAGAGAAATGAATTTACAAAGTCCCTGGTTTTTATTTTGTGTTTTTTAAATATATATTTTCTATTAGTGGAAATAAAATACATACCCAAAACAACACAGGACAGAAAAATTTAGAAGTTATGGATGATAATAAAGGAAGAAATAAAGCTTAGCTGGTGGTCAAAGAAGGCATTAAGGAGATGATATTTGAGATAACTTGAGAGGAAGTTGGTTAAGTAGAAGGTGGGAGGAGACAGGGAGAAAAGAGCTAAGAATGAGAATAAACAAGACCACAAAAGACAGAGGCTCCCTTCTCATATCCCTCAGGCATCCTACTTCAGTGGCCAGTTTCCCAGCGTTACTATCTTTGTTCATTGGCTTGGGTGCTTTCTCTGAAGTGGCAGAATGTCGCTCTTCTCATAGGTAAGACTGGCCAAAGAGCTGGGGAATTAACACCAGCTGCATCCAGCTCCCTGCCTCTGATGATTCTACACTGACTCCCAGTTTTCCCAGTGTCATTAAGTTCTAGTTTTCTGCAATAGAAGAGACTCTATAAACCTTTATTAATAATATTTTATTGGCTGCCTTCTCTGCTTTGTTTTTTAAAAATATGTTTTTATTGATTTCAGAGAGGAAGGGAGAGAGGGACAGAGAGATAGAAACATCAATGATGAGAGAATCATTGATCAGCTGTTTCTTGCATGCCCCCTACTGGGGATCCAGCTCGAAACTCAGGCATGTGCCCTTGACCAGATTCAAACCTGGGACCCTTCAGTCCTCAGGCTGATGCTCTATCCACTGAGCCAAACTGGGTAGGGCAATTTTTACATATTTTTATAGGTCCTCTCTATAGAGATGAGGAGGCTGTAGTTAGTTGTATTCTAGGTAGTGACTCTGCCACAAAGGAAGTTGACTGGAATTGTGTTTACCCTATAACATTTATAAAGGAAAACAGATTTGGTTTTTGCTTTTCCTTCTGAATTTTAAAAATATTTTACATTCATGTGCTTCAAAATCAGTTACAGAAGAGGTATTAACTGTAGCATATTTCCTTCCATCCTTATTTGTGAACATCATTAAAACCAAACAGATATATAAAACCACCCACTTCATCCCTGTTCATCACTTTAAAAAGGAATTCCATGACCAAAGCCACATCTGCTGACACCAAACAGATATGTTCTGTCAGAGTCTGACTTGGCATTGCAAGTTCACCTTACTCTGAGTTTATTCTCAGGGCATAGAGAAGAATAAATTGCTACATTTATGATAATTTCTTTCCAGAAGAGACATGATTTTGAATGGAATTGAGTAGAAAAATCACTTTCGGGGACTGACAGGATGGTGAGAATATTAGACATCAAAGTCAACCCTTATATATATGGATAGGCACTTCTTGAACTTAAAAAAGAAAGATAATGTGCCTGGGTCCAGTAAACATCTATTCCAAACTCTTTTTTATTAGTGCAGAGAAAGCTCAAAGTTACATTTCTCATTGAGTCCATGTTAGTATTCTTGGATGTGTTAATGGTACTGTGATTATATAGAAAAATGTTCTTGTTCTTAAGATATTCATGTTGAATTTATTGGGGTTAAGTGGCATGATGTGTGCACTTTACTTCAAAATGATTCTGCAAAAACTAAGTCTTAAGTGATGGACTTAGAAAGTAAAGTATGTATTTACTAGTATGAGAGCGAGAGACAGAGATGAAGGAACAGGGGAAGATGCTACATTTTTTAAGTGAATATGTAAATAAACAAATGTATATTTAATTTCATGTCAAATTTTAGCAAGTATGTTCTCTTTCAATGAGAGTTCATTAAATGTAGATCATAGTTAATTTTGTTTTTCCTTATCAGTCAGATAAAAATGTCCTTTAATTCTGAGGACTCTAAAGTTTCTACCCAATACCATGCTTTTAAATATCGACAATATGAAACAAGTGTGATTTTTATCAATTTTCTAATTAAGTTTTGTTTTTCTTTATTTATGTGATTAGTGTAAGTCAAAAGAACATGGTGGTCAAATAGTATAATTATTATAAAGACTAAATAAAGCCTTCCTATTAAAAAAAAAAAAAGAAGCCTTCCCAGATCCTCTCGTAGGTAGGTTTCTTCATATGACTCTTATTCCACCAATCCCTTCCTTCTGAGCCCTCACTAGCAAAGCTGTTAACATTCATATTTCTACCAATAGTCTCTTCAGGGCAATATGGGTAGGTTCTACCCTCCTCAAAACTCTTTTTGTCTCAATTCACTTCCCAATTCCAAAGATACTTTCACATATTTAGATTACAGTAGCCCAATTCCAGATACCAAAATAGCAAATTCCTATTCCGGCTATAAGAAGTTATCACAATTTTTAGAAAATTCTTTTCCTTTGGGATAGCACAAGTAATCCACTCCCACTAGTAGCCTGTCAGAAGGAGGACCTCTCCCCTCCACTAACAGATGGCGACCCAGATGGGACTTCCTCCAGGAGAAGAACTGGCTCATGGGAAGTGTGAGAAGCATCCCCTTTCTGCTCCTTCCCTGCTAAAGGACTCACAATCTCCAGACATACAGGACTAGGAGGGCAAAACAGAAGAAGAAGAAGCTGGCCTTGATTGTGGTGTGAAACCTCTCTTCCTAGCCTGGGAGTTTTATAATTCATTTCTCACACTGTCTCCTATATTGGTGCTTGTCTGGATTTTTCTCTTCCTTTTCTCTACCCTTGGTTGCTTCCGTTAACAATATTATGTGCAAAGACACTAATATGTCCTAACCCCACTATGAATGACACACTTATGCACTTGCCTTTCCATATCATGAGTGCTCTGCTGGTGATCTAGACTCAGCCAATTAAATCCATTATCTTATATTGAATACCTGCTTTCTAATATCATTTTTCTATAAGTAAGTTAATTTAAGTTCTTGTTTTGCATAAATAATCTTACTGATAATACCATAATTTTTACAGTTATGTAGGCTCAAGGTCTTAGTTTTGTTCTTGATTTTCTTTTCCCTACATTTCACTGCCAAACTATCATGAAATCTTCATTCAACCATACAGTGGATCTACAAAGATAAAATGTTATTTACCTATTTAAATTTCCATTGCTATTGTATAAAGTATACCTTCAATGTTGCTTCCTGATGTAGTTAGTCTCCAAAGATGGTCCCCAATGAACCACTTCTGATATTCACATACTATATAGTTAATTCCCACATTGCAACTGGGCTGTCTAGCCCTGGTATGCATATTAAGAAATAGAATGTGGCATAGGTGCTAATTCCAGGACTAGTCTTCAAGAGAACAGGGAGACTTCATTTTCTTTCTCTTAGAATGTTTACTTTTGAGAACTGAGTCACCTACTTTTCTGATGGGCGGTTCACATGGAGAAACCATATGAAGAGGCCTCATGAAGAGGGAGAGAGTTCTAGTGACCGTAGCATCTTTGTCAATCATATACATGATTTCATTCTGAGTCATATTCTTACTGTTATCACATGAGGGGTGTCACATGAGACTAGTAGAAAAATCTATCTACTCAACCCAGAGAATCATGAGAAGAAAATAAATGAGGGTGCTCTCTTAAGCTATTAGGGATAACTTGTTTATAGTAATAGATAATGCAAACTCTCACCTAAAAATGTGTGAAAATGATAACATTGCTTTACCTCACTGGAGTAAATAGCTGAAGCTGAGAGCAGGCCAGGGTGAGGCTCAGCTGACCTATAACTTATTTACAGCATCTATTCTCCAAACATCCACACTCTCCTATTCCTAATTCCATGATCGGAGGGCCTTTTAGCTGTAAGCATAACCGATCATATATGCCTGTCAAAAACACACCAATTCTTCAAGACCAGGCTTCATAACTCCCTTTTGCTATGAATCTTCCTCAAAGCTTCCCAAAGAAAGTGGTTTTGTCTATCTCTGTTGAATCACTAAATCAGTTTGCCTCTCATTACTGTGGTTGATTGAAGTTTATTTTAACTATCTCTTTAGTTTAAGAATAGATCTCTTTTGTCCACTGGATCAAAATGTACTTTATCTGTACCTCTCAACGATGCCTTTAGAAACAGTAGAACATTTGCTGAATGAGACTATAAATCCTTAATGTACATCTAATTTTTCAAGGAAAATATGCTTGTGGACTAAAAGCAAAATGATTTAGTTCTGTTTGGACAATGTTAATGAAGATCAGGCTGAATAAATGCAGGAAGTATCTTTGGGGGTCAGATACATTTTCAAGACAATTTTGACATCTCATTTCAAAGATTAGACAACCATATTTATCAAATGTCCCTGGAAGTATTTGTCTGATATAATTTCCCATTGCCCTACTAAACCATCAAAATACCCTGATTTATAATATTCTAACATCGTAGTGTCCTTGCTCTCAAAACTGCCTTTCATTCCCAGAAAACCATGGTAATACTTTGTCCTTCTAGTAGTCTCAATTTCTGTTTCAGGGAATAAAATTGCAAAGCAAAGGCTAAATTATTTAATTCTTTTTCTGTATCTTATAATCATAAAAAATAAAAACTAGAATAAAATATAACATACAAACCACAGTTTGATTACAAATGAAAATAGATACTCATTTCTTAATACATGGGGGAGGGGAGAACCCATAAAGTACAGTGTGAAATGCCCCCTTCCCACCAAAGATTTATTTTACGTGGGTAAACTAACCCCAAACTTAAAATAGTAGTTTTATAATTATTATGAGTGAGTAAAATTGCATTAGCATCAATAACACAGCTGTTGACACCTCACAGCACATGAAAGCTGTGTTGTTGCACAGCAGCCAGAATGAGTGGGAGCTTAATAAGTGTTATCCATGATAATAAATTAACATCAGATTTTGTATATACACAGAAAATTGACCAACACAAGCAAAAAAAAAAATTCCACTATTCCCCATGGAATTTTTCCTGGCAGTAAAATAAATGAAATCTTCATTTGACTCTCCTCACCTGGCACCAGGTAAAATGCTGCTACATGAAAGCCTCCAGTTTGTTGCTACTTAAAGCAGCATCTGCATCACCCCAGAGCTTGGAAGAAATGCAGAATCTCAAGCCCACCTAGAACTGCTGAGTTGGAACAAGGTCTGCATTTGAACAAGGTCCCCCCAGGAAACTGGCTTATATTAAAGTTTGAGAAGCCCTGCTCTAGTTCATCTCACTTGGTTTTCTCTTTTGATCCACTTCCCTACAGGGTATTCTCACTTGGATAAATCATTCTTTGTACAAGGCAAGTAGGCAAGTGGCTATTTTACAAGGAGAACAATATGTTCATAACCTGCCCTTGCTGTTACTTTCTTCTTCTAACATTGTACCCATCAATGCCTTCCCTGAGTCATCAAGCACACTGGCCTGATTCAGAGCAAACCAAAGATTTTCATCTCTCTGTGATGATTCATACCCCTTTCACTAGAGCACAGAGGAAAGAGAAGGCAATGTTGGCAGCTCCTACTCAACCTTGCCATTTTCCCTGTCCCCTGCTGCCTTCAGAAATAAGGGCAATTAACACCCAGGGTGAGTTCAAAGAAAGCCCACTAGTATTTTTCTCCATTTGCAAAATTATCACAGAACCTTCCCACTTTTAACAGTCAGAGTACTAGCTTTAAACAGACACACTGCTATCCAGAGGTCTGAACTATTACAGATGTAGAAATGGTTGAATTTCCATACCAAAAGACTGTCTAATCACTTTGGTTGTTTATCTGGAAGAACATATATCATGAATTATGGTTGACAACATCAGGTTCATGTAAAAATAATATAGAGCTTAACTCTGATTTATTTTAATACCTCTAAAAGGAAATTAACATGCTTCTGTATAGAAGTGTAAGCTTCCAAGAAATCAATCCTCCCAAAGAACAGTCAACAATAAAGGTAAATTAAAAAAAAAAAGAAAAGCTGGAAAATTTTGTTCTGATAAGGCAATGCTGTAAAAAATGATAAAGGAAGTTTCCCAGGCTGAAGAGAAATTATACCAAAAAGAAATTGAGGTCTTCAGAAATGAATGAAAATCACTCAAAACGATTACACGATAATTACAAATGCATAGGAAATTATACAAGCCTATTTTTTTCACAAATAAAACAACTTTAATAGATATTATTTTGTATTTATATAGTACCTTCTTCAAGAACCTTAGATGCTTTACAGACATTTTATCTAATTAATCCCCACAACAACCCTGTGAGGTAGGTATTACTCCCATTTTACAAGATAGGGAGACTGAAGCGACTTTCAGAAGGAAAAGGAAACGTGTAATATATGGATCTTGTTGTCTCTAACCATCAGTATAGGGTTTTTTCTTTCCTTGATGGCAGTAGAAAAATCTCATTTTCTTAACATACTACTCTTGATACTTTCTTTAAAGACACTTTTCATTAAAGATTCTCTCATGAGGTATTTAGCTGGGAGCTAGGAGGCTAAGGCACTCAGGTCCTGGTTCTTCAGTGAATTTAACTGTGTGACCTTGGGCAAGTCACTTAACCTCTCTATGCAAGCCTATTTTATCTCACAATTTATTTAAAGTACATGTAACTTTAAAGAAAAAAATGAGGCATTTATAATATATAGAGCTAGAGCTAAATAGTCAATAAAAATAAAATAGAATACTATAAATATTCAGAAGAAGGTAAGAAAACAGATGAAAAGAAAATAGAGGTGACAAACTACAAAAAAAAATAACATAAATGTAGATCTAAGTCCAAACATAAAACTAATTGCATTAAATGTTTCTAGACTAAATTTTCCAATTAAAAGATAGAGATTATCAGAAGGGATATAAAAGTAAGATTCAACTGTATTACAGAAAATGTTTACGCAAACACAGAGAAACACATGATGTAAATAAAACTGGCCTACGTATATTAATACTACATAAAATAGGCTTTAAGGCAAAGAGTATTATCCAGGATAAAGAGATACATTTCTTGATGATAAAAAGAGACAATATAGTTGGAAGATATATCAATCATAAAGGTGTACAGGCCTGAAAGCCTCAAAATAAATAGCAATTGACAAAACTTAAAAAGTAAACAACTGCACAATCATAGTAAGAAATTTTAACATCTTCTCTCAGCAATTAACAGGATAACAATATCTCAAAACAGTAAGGAGAATAAAGAAGGTCTGATCAATGATGAATAAACAAAAGGTGAATATCCATACAATGGAAGATTATTTGACCACAAAAAAATGCACGAAGTGCTGATATATGCTGTAACATGGATGAATCTTAAAAACTTGATAAATGGAAGAAGTCATTCACAAAAGATAATATTACATGATTCCATTTACATGAAATATCCAGACTAGCAAATCTATATAGAGATTAATAGTTGTTTAGGGCTAAGAGAAATGGAGGGATGGGAGGTAATGGCTAAGTGGTATTGGGTTTCTTTATGAGGTGATAAAAGATGTTCTAAAATTTATGTTGGTGATGTTTTCACATATCTGTGAATACAATAAAACCAACAAATTGTACGCTTTCAATAGTTACATTATATGATCATATATCTCAATAAAGCGTTTTTTTTAAAACAAACAAAAATGATATAGAGGATTTGAACATTATCAACCCAACTTGACTCATTGATATTTATAAAACACTACACAACATGTGCACAACCTTTTCTTCATACCACATGCAGGTACTTAACATCTTTTGTGTGATTGGATCCAGGGTAGATTCGGGAAGAATTTAGACAGCTTAGACACAGCCACTGGTTACACAGAGCTGACAGTATATAGCAGTGGTTCTCAGTGAAGGGTTTTTAATATTTGCAGGCACATTTTTGGTTGTTATATGATTACAAGATTCCATTAGCATTCAGTGGGCAGAGGCTCAAGATGTTGAATACCCAGGAAGTCACGGGATATTTCACTTTTCCCGCATGACGTTCCAATCAGTTACCAGATATTCACATGGTGAAAGCTTTTTTTTTTTTAATGTTATCTGAGTACAGACATTAACCAATAAACACAAAGAATTTTCATTCAGTTTACTTTATACAGAGAATTCTCCAAGAATGTAACTACCATGAAAATCAAGGGATGGCTGTACTTTCATCTAGGTTATTTTTGGTGGAGAACTTACCAAGAGTTCTACAAACACATGTCATGCACAGCAATGACTCTTTTTGGTATTTGAATCACCAGCAAGATACATGTGCATTGGTTTGCATATGTAGCTGTCACATTCATAATGATTCTATTACAGGAATCAGTGCCTTTCTTAGTTGTCTCTGCATGTTATCAAACCCCAATATTTACACATAGAAATGTCATTTTATTATAAACTACTTTCATTATATTCCTCCACAAAATATAGGTAGGGCATTGTGTTGGTTTTCAAATTATGAGTGCAGGTGAGTTTCATTTCAGGATAGTGAAAGGTTCATGGCAGGACAGGTTGCTAAATCAGGTGGCGAAGAGATCTAGAGGGAAGGTGAGTACACGAATATTTGCAAAAACATGAAATGCTTGCTACAATGGAGGAATGTATAATGCAGAGAATGTGTATTAGTTACCTGTTGCTTCTGTAACAAACCAGCACAAATTTAGTTGCTTAAAACAACAAATGTATTCTCTAGAAGTCCTGGAGACCAGAAGTCCAAATGGGTTTCACTGGGCTCTAATCAAAGTGTTGGCAAGGCTGCACTCCCCTGGAGTCTCCAGAGGAGAACTCGTGTCCTTGCCTTCTCCAGCTTCTAGGGGCTGCCTGCATTTCTTGGCTTGTGACCCCTTCTTCCCTCCTTAAGACACATCACTCCAATCTCTACTTCTGCTATTTGCAGAGCCTGCTCCTCTGGAGTCTCATCTCCCTCTGCCTCCCTTTTACAAGGACACATGCGATTCCATTTGAGGCCACTTGTGCAAACCAGATAATCTTCTTATTTTAAGGTCTTTACCTTAATCATACCAGCAAAGCCGTACCTGCATATAAAGTAAGATTCACAGGTTCCAGAGATCAGGACCTGGATGCAGCCTGCCAGAGAAGTTATTATTCACCCTCCCAGAAAGTCTGCCCAAGTCAACCTGGGTAGTTAAGCCTCACGAAGGAGTGAGTTTCTTTTTTTTTTTTTTTTTAAATATATTTTATTGATATTTCACAGAGAGGAAGGGAGAGGGATAGAGCTAGAAACATCGATGAGAGAGAAACATCGATCAGCTGCCTCCTGCACGCCTCCTACTGGAGATGTGCCCGCAACCAAGGTACATGCTCTTGACCGGAATCGAACCCGGGACCTTTCAGTACGCAGGCCGACGCTCTATCCACTGAGCCAAACCGGTTTCGGCAAGTGAGTTTTAATATAAGGCCTAGTAAACATTTGGCTCGTTAAAAATTAATAACAACAACAAAGTATGGAAGGGACTAGGCAGAGTGTGGAGTAGAAGCGTTTTTTCCAGAGTGAAGAAAACTAAGGGAAACGTGTTGGGAGGCGTGAGGAAAAAATGTCATGTTTGAGGGAAAGACAGTCAGTTCAATATTATTGCAGCTTAAGACAAAATGGACAGCAAAGTTGTCTCATACAACTCAGTGTGAGATACAAAACAGAATTTAATAGAGGTTTTTTTCCTGCAGACAATCGTGAATCACTGAGCAATTCTAAGCAGGTCAATAATACAACCACATTAGAAAGAGCACTCAGATGGAGGTCACTTAGGCAGGAGGCTGATAAGCACACTGGACAGTAATCCAGGCTAGAGACAATGAATACTCAAATAATATCCTCTAAGAATATCTTTATTTATTTGTTTGTTTGTTTGTTTATTTATTTATTTATTTATTTATTTATTTTGCTATTTCTATTTTCAAATAATCCTCTTATTTACAGCTCTGTGTCTTTTAATGGTGGCCCATAAATTGTTGGGCTATTCTTTTTAAACTCATTATCTCAGAATTTTAATATGCTGAGGGTCACACACCAGGTCACACCAACTCTGAAGACAGAGAGCAGTAACAGGCCAATTCTCAGAAACCTCTGGGAAACTAAAAATAAATCTCAATCTCAGAAAGATCCACATTGCTGAACCTTTGGCCTACTTGATGGGAAATCACCTTTGAAAAACTTTAATTTTAGTACTGAAAGCCTAAAAAGGGGGGACATTTTTCATATCACTGTATTTTTAAGTGTTACACTATTTAGCCTCAGAAGATTTAAGAGAAGGGAAAAATCTATATTACAACATTCCCATTAATAGCATCAGAGAATTAAATTATGACTGCATTTGAAAAATCCTCCAGAGGCCTGTTTTACTATTCTTTTTGTGAGAAAAATTAAGGTTAAAAGTTGGAAAACTTATTCTTGGCATACAAAATTTTCATTCATTCAACATGATATTAAAAAGCATACTTCTGAGTCTAAAGTAAAATTAAGCTTCCAGAGCCCCTTTTCCAATCCATAAAGTCAGAATAGAAATTTTTTTATATTCTCCTCAATTGGTGTAAATTTTTACCAATGGATAATGATTTAACATTCTCAACTGTTTCCCAATATCAATGGAATGTAACTTAAACAATATAGGCCTCTTCAGAAACTCCCTCCCTTCTTTCCTTCCTTTTACTCTGTGTACTTTTTCTCTAATTTCTTTTTAATCTGATTGATAAAATTAAATATCAGTCACTGAGGGAGTAGTTTGGGGTTGGAAGTATTCACTATTTCTTTTGATCATCTAAAGTCTACATTGCTGAGGTACTCACTCTGCCCCATTCAATGAAACGGAGGCAGGAAGCCAGCTGCAATGTCAAAGACCATGGGTTCTCCAACACAGTGCCTGGAAGACCAGCACCAACATCACCTGGGGGCCAGAGAAAAGTAGAAAGTCTTGGAGCCACCCCAGATTTGTTGGATCAGAAATTATGAGGATGGGGCTCAGCCATCTGTGTTTTTTATTTGTTTGTTTGTTTGTTATCCTCACATGAGGATATTTTTCCATTGATTTTTAGGGAGAGAGTGGAAGGGAGGGAGAAAGACAGAGAGAGGGAAACATTGATATGAGAGAGACACATTGATTGGTTGCCTCCCTCATGCATCCCAATCAGGGCTGGGATCAAGCCTGCAACTGAGGTATGTTCCTTTGACTGGAACTGAACCTGGGACTCTTCAGTCTGCAGACCAATACTCTATACACTGAGCCAAACTGAGTAGAGCATCCATCTGTGTTTTAAGGATCCCTCCAGATAATAATGATACACCCTAAAGTTTAATGAGTACTGTCACAACAACATAAGAAGTCTCAGATTGTCCTCTGCAAAATGAGATAATAATAATGACAACTACTGTCATGCTTAGATCAAAAGATATTCTAAAAAGTATTTACCAAAAGGATTGGAAAGTATAATAAGTATAATAAGTGCTAAATACATATTTTTAGACAACATAATTGTGTACCTGCTGAGTACAAGGCACGGAGTTAAGCACTGAAAGAATAAGAATCAGAAACAGAAGTCAGGCTATCATTGGTTTGGGCCAGGGGTAGGGTGTGAGTAACATACTGAACAATAATAGAACTTAGGAAATAAGTGTCCTGAAGATGGTGCAGATAAAGGACTGGCATGAGAGGGATTAGAATAGGAGGCCATGTCTGGATAGGAGGTATTATTGAGGGAGGCTCTACAGGGTTGGTAAGATTTAGAAACAGGAAGACAGAAGTTAAGGCACCTCAAACTTCTGAAATGACTTATGAAAATATATATATTTTGAAGAATGTAGTTTTCCCCACTAATACAGCACTCCACAACTAAAAATGTCCTTTCCCATAATGTCATTCTACAACTGTAGCTTTGGCTTTGAAAGATTAGGCAACGATAAATGGACACTAATGCATAAAAAGCAAGCGTGGGTATTTTATTACTGTTATACCTACTGTCATTGTTTTTATGATGATTATATCAGAAATTACTTTGGAGAAAGTAGGCACAGAAAACTTAGTTTAAATATTAAAGTAGACTGTTCTTAGTGTTCCATCCTTGGATGGATACAGGGTAGGATAAATGGCAGAGCAATCTCTGAAGCTTTGAAAGTGAGCAGAAAAGTGACAAGTGAATTTAATATGATTTTAGTCCAAAGCAAATATCTAAGAAAAATTAAAATTGAACTCTTTAGAGAATACTGGGCTCAAAACAATCAATTATGATTCAGGAATGGAAGCAAAGACTTATCATAAATACTTGCTCAAGATGAAGTTTTATGGAGGAAAGACAAAAAAGAAACCCATAAATCATCTAATGCTCAGAAGCAAAACAAAATGTTATTGTCTTTTACAATACAATGGCAGTTCTAATATTGAATAGTTTATGGCATTCTGATTGCTTTAACTTCAAGACATAGAACAGCTGTAGAGGATAAGCAAAAGATATTTGCAGTAGGCCAAAATATTCTTGTTGGTTTGTTTTGTTTGTGTGGCATTTCTTTGGGGAAATCATCTCTTATACATTTTTATAAGATGTAGTTCTGATAGAGTAAACCTAAATTAATCCCATAACATCTCTATCGTGAGGATCTAGTTATGACCTACTGTGATCCAGTTAGTGTCCAATGCCACAGTGACTGGCCCAAGGAGGGACACGGGACACAATTCAGGCCAATGAGTCATGTAGGTGACTTGTGCTTATGCTACAGGGAAGGAAACCTGGCCTTTCACTGAGGTCACTTACTGGAAACACCAGTGACTATCTTTGCCATAATAGGGATATTGCTTAACTGGGAATGAAGAAAACGCAGAGATAAACAGATTGAGAGAAATAGGAAGAGTATGAGATTTGTGATGACATCATTTGAATTCCTGAATATAGTTCTGGCCAGGATTCCAAATTACACGTGTCAGTTCCTATTATCCTGATTAATACACAATTTAAAAGTAATGGTTTCTCAGTCTTCCAAAGGGATAAAGTATAACTAGAAAACCACGAAGAAGAAAACAGTATAAAACTGGACTGGATTTATTCAGCATATTTTAGAAATTGGTGTTACCCGCATTGGTTTGTGGGAGCCAGTTATGCACATCTCTTCCCAACTCTGCCTAGTGAAGTCATGCTGTAACTTGAAATCAACCATGGTGAAAGTGCTTGCACTGTGGAAATCAGCCAATGCACTATCAGAGCTTGCTTTTTTAAAATAATCCTCAGAGAACAGATTATTAAATATTTATAGGCATACCACTAGCCTAGGCAGAATCATGGGTGGTCGAAACTATTAATGGAAATCCCAAGCCTCATTTTTCAGAAATGGTTGAAGGGAAGCCCTGTGGCCTAACTCTACCAATGGAACCTGGGCTTTCTTGGATTGTCTTTCAATATAATAAGAGAGATGCTTAGATTTCCTGCATTTGAATATTGTCTTTTAAGAATGTGAAACTGGCCCTAGCCGGTTTGGCTCAGTAGATAGAGCGATGGCCTGCGGACTGAAGGGTCCCAGGTTCCATTCTCGTCAAGGGCACAAGCTGAGTTGCAGGCTCGATCCCCACTAAGGGGCGTGCAGGAGACAGCTGATCAATGATTCTATCTCATCACTGATGTTTCTATCTCTCTCTCCCTCTCCCTTTCTCTCTTAAATCAATAAAAATATATGTTTTAAAAAAAAAAGAATGTGAAACTTGTAGCCAACTTGCAATGGTGAGGCAAGCCTAGAAATAAAAACCAGCAGAATGACGAATCTCAGAGGGAAGGAGAGGGGGAAAGACAAGAAGAGATTAACCAAAGAATTTATAGGCGAATATGCATAACCCATGGACACAGACAAACAATAGTGGAATAGGCAGGGGAGGAGGTAGCAGGTACAGAGTGGAGGGAGTCCAAGGGGGAAAAAGGTGGGACATATGGAATACTTTGAACAATATAGATAAATTTTTAAAAACAACAGGCTTAGCCCTATCTGGTTTGGCTCAGTGGATAGAGTGTCAGCCTGCGGACTGAAGGGTCCCGGGTTCGATTCCAGTCAAGGGCACATGCCCAGGTTGCAGGCTTGAACCTCAGTAGAGGGCATACAGGAAGCAGCTGATCAATGATTTTCTCTCATCATTGATGTTTCTATCTCTCTCTTCCACTCCCTTCCTCTCTGAAATCAATAAAAATATATTTAATAAACAAACAAACCACAGGCTTAAAATGAATGACAAGAAATATGAAAAGAACCTGTTTTTTTTGATGACCCCATTAAGTAATTGCACCAAACTTGGAACTACACTTTCTCAGGGTATCTTGTTAATAAGTGACATTTATTTCTTAGGGCAATTTTAGTTGAATATTCTACAACTTATATCCTCTAAATACAATGGATGGATAGGTGGATTAATAAATGAACTAATGAATGAATAAATGAGATCATTTATCTAGGTGTGTACTCGGCAAAAAATAGGTATGAATATGCACAATTATGTGACAAGTGTCCTGCTGGATTTCTAGTTTATCCTTCAGTATTGTAATACTTACCAACTTTTCTTAATTTTTTAATAGGCTTGAATAGAGAGCTTTTCCCTGAAGAAAAAGTATGTACATTACCCATTTATATGGCTATATAGATTTAGAAACCTTCTTACGGAAGGACAAATTGTTCTTTTCTGCTACTCAATGTTCACTGGAAAATAAATATTCTAACTTTAAATAAAAGATGTAAATATATAAAATCTTTACCTTTCTATACTAGCAGTTTTAACTCAAGAGGCAATTTGTGTGTGTGCCTGTATGTGTATACAAGTTTGTTGAAAATGTTGATGGTGTGTTTTTTTGTTTTTTTTTTTTTGTTTTTTTTTTGCATTTATGACATAATAAGCTATTATTCTTATAATGAACAAGATTAAAATACAGCAAAAATTAAAGCCATTACATGCACTGAGAATGATTTATCGCACCATTTTTACTTTGACTTTTTTCTTTCTCTATTTTGAGATGGGCTCAGGCAAAGTCAAGTCTTTGGCTGGTGAGAGAGGTCACTAGCCTCTATTCTACCTGGTCAGCTGCAATGAGTCATTGTTTTCATCCTATATTCTTGTCATTGAATCCAAGTTCTCCCCAGAAACTTTAATGAGTTGGGATTCCAGAGAATAGGAAAGGCGGCCCAACGCAGAGTTGACCATGGATGCCACCTAAGGGGTAACAAATCAAAGAAAATATGCCAAAGCCTGGCACTTTATCCTTCTGAGGAACGAAAAAACGCCACGTAGCTAAGGTGAAAGGCTTTTGTAAACAACAACCATTTTTTCAGTCCCCAGTTACCCTTCTCAGGACCAGCTATATGCATAAGGATAGCAAAAATGTTGTTCTAGATGTTACTTCTTTCAGTTTCTATTGAAACTGTAGTAGTGCCTGCTTCCATTATACATTTCCCTGTATATTTCAATCAAAATGGCACTTAGCCACTATTGCTAGAGTGCACTTAATATTTTCATTAAAACCAATAAAACCAAGAAATGAAAAGGGTGCAGGTGGGTGCAGGCAGTTAAACTCCTCTTGTATGTGATGTTAAATAGCCGTTGAGGAAAGAAGCCCCATTGACCACCTGTCCCTTCTCCTTGAATGGCAGCTAACAGAAACCCACTTATCTAGCGACCACCTGCATATTTTCCTGATAAATACTGTGAAGAACAGGCAGTTATGGGACCAGTAATTCAGAATTAATTTTTCCTTCACTATGGACACTGAGTGCAGTCATGGTGCCTGGTCAGGACTGAGGGGGGAAGGAGGGGCATAAACAAGGCAATTGGAGATGGACTGGAGATGGTGGGCAGAAGATAAAAGTCAGAGTTGTGGTTTATGCTGATACATTTTATTACATTTTTTTAAAGATCTGTCTCAAATGAAGGTCTAAAAAGTTAATCATTAAAACGTTTGCCTGGTGTGTGTGTGTGTGTGTGTGTGTGTGTGTGTGTGTGTGTATGTGTGTTAAAAGACAAATGAAGACTCTACAACTTTGCTCTCCATCTCTTCTCACCATACTAAAAGACAGCTGTTAAGCCACACGTTGAGATTATTTATGGAGCTTCCTCCTATGAACTTCTACCTTAATTGAGAAAGTTGCCACATTTTCTTGAATAAACTAGGACCTTTTGCTAACCCAACATTATTATTTGTTTTGATAGGAAACATCCACCCCTAACATGCACAACAAAAATTTGTTCCCACCAGGCCAAATTAAAATTCTCTCTTGCTCTTATTCTTTCTACCTCTCTCCTGCTCCCTCCCTCCATCTCTTTTCCTCTCCTAAGTTCCTGTTCCTAAAAGCCAGCTACCAAGTCATTTCACAAATCAGCTGAATGAAGGCTCTGTGGGGATTAATTAAGGAGTAGAATTAGCTGCAACTGTTCTCTGGCCAGCCTTTGAGACCTCTTGGCAGACAAATGGCAGACAGATCTTGTGAATTATCTCAGTTGCTGACGTGAACCCCTCAAAATAAATCAGGATTGAAGATTGATTTCCATAAAATTGCTTTATTACTCAGGTAAAATTTATCGATCTATTATGAAAAGGGGGAAAATAGCAAAATAGGACAGGCCATGCTCAAATAAAAAACATAAAACCACCCATAAATCCTCTCATTTCAAATATCTGATATTTAGAGTAGAATAAGTTCTTGGAGAAGTTCATCTTTGTGCAGTTTATGTTGTTTGGGAGGAAATGTATAGAACCTAAACACCTTAAAGCCCGTCAGTCAGTTATTAAATATACTATACTGATTAAGTACAACCCTAATTCCCGAGCCCCAAACCATGACACATATTTTGACAAAGCTCTTTTTTCTCCTTAAAAAATTAATCTGGTAATATTGTTGACCATGAAGACATTAAATCTGAATATCACTTTAAGTTATGTCTACCCAAAATAATAAAGTCTGTAATACCTTGTATTATAGAGTTTCTATCCATGGTAGCCACCTCCACTGAACTCATGAACTTCCTAACACTATTTCTTCATACTCATTCATTTCATGAGCATCTCATTTACTCATTCAATCTGCCAGGCAGCCTTTAATCAACAGCAAACATATGCATGGGACTGTGTTGCTGCTCTGATGCTTTTATACTTACCCAGTCCCAAAGTATTTTTTTTTAAAGTTAAATTCTGTTTCCTGTATAGAGCAAAGTTGAGGCATTCTTAACTTGTACATTTCATATATTTTTCTCATTTGCTATGATCCTTGCAGAACTATCCTTGGACTGGATGATAGGTCTGAACAAATGCAGGTCTTCTTAACTGAACTCCCCTAGAATTCCTATTCTAGAAATAAAACTTTATTTGGCCCCTAGTTATGCATTCCCCTTTTCCCAAGTGAACTTAGACAAGATTGGTGTTTGAAATATATACCCTCATGTCAGTGTTTAGGTGTATTACTTTATTTGACCATTTAAAGGTTCTTGAAAATGTACCCATATAAGTATTATCTCTCGGATTTGTATAAGCTCCTAACTTGGCAACAGTTCTGCACATCAACTAACACAGTAACATGAACAACCATGTACTTATTAATGAAGTTTATAGTTATTTCTATTAATTGATGATAAAATGATAGATGCATAATAATGGATAGTCAGGAAAATTTTTGAGGACTGTTTGCAATTAGATGAAAGAAGGTTTAACATCAGAGAGAATGAAAAAGTAGATCCATGAGAGAGTTACCCTCAAGCCTGATATGTATTCAAGACATCATTATCAAAAACAATTGTATAAGCAGCTATGTTTATGTGTCATCAAACAGTGAGGCTCTTTGTGTGTTATGGGTGTTATGGCAATACTGCAGTTGGTGGAGTATAACATTGTTTGCTGTAGGCCATGTTTATCAAATTAAACTTTAATTGTAGAATATATAATTATTAATAATTATAGGTATAAACATGTAGAAACCTCATTTTTTAAATACAGCCTTTTCTCCTTTCTTTCCCCTTTGATTGAGACTGATTTCATTGAGCACCCTGATGCATCTGCCTCCTCACTTGCAAGACTAATCCCTTAATCATTAAGCTCTCAGGACAATGAGGTTATGTTGGACATCAAATAATCTTAGGAACAAAGCCTTGGGTCTTCTGAGAAAGAGTTTCAATCAATACAGATAACATTTAGGCCTCAGTTGTGTTTCAGCTCCAGATCCAGAAAAGCAGCAAAGCCAGAAGAAGGGACCCATGGCTGACATCAGGACCAGATGGATTGACCAACTGCCCCCTACCCTAGTACTGACCAATCAATAGAGACTATGACCCTAACTCCCTTAGTCACCATGATGAATGATTTTTCCCAATGTATATATAACCCATCTCCTCAAAGCCCTCACAGAGCCAGGTCTTAGAGCATTAGTTCACCTGTGACTCTGGGCATGAGCCACTTCCTAAAAATAAACCCCTACTTTCTTTGTTGCAAGCTCCTGTTTATGTCTTATTGGGCTTTGATGAGCGCAGGCAAATGGACCCCTTTAGTCCAGTAACATAGGTCTTGGAAATTTTAACTTTCTAGAATTTTATCTAAAAACTATATATTAGAACACTCTATATTATGAAAAAATTTTTGGTTAATCATATTTTAAGGAAAATTATTGAACTATAAGTGATATAGTCTATGTCAGTAATCAATAATAATCTATAATAATCCTATCTAATAAAAGAGTAATATGCAAATTAACCATCACTCCGCTACACCCACAAGCCACACCCATGAGTCACACCCACCAGCCAATCAGGAGCGAATATGCAAATAAACCCAACCAAGATGGCTACAGCCACAGAGAGCAGGAGGGAGGCTTGGGTTTCCCCAGCAATAGAGGAAGCCAAGCTTTCCACCTGCCCTTGCCAGCCTAGGCCTCCACTCCAGGCTACAAAGTTTCAATGATAGAAGATACATAAATCCAAACAGAAATGGCAGCAGCCACGGAGCTGGAAAGAGCAGGAGGCTATGAAGGAAGCCAAGCTTTCCGCACACCCTGGCCAGACCAGGCCTCCACTTAAGGCTACAAAGTTTCAATTGTAGAAGATAAATAAACCCCAGATACCAGGGCCTCTGCTTGGGTCACCAGGGGGCATGACCGGCCTGCAAACCACCACAGGCCCCTCTCCCAGGCTGCCCCACACCCCAAGGGAACCCCCACCCTGATCTGGGACACCCTTCAGGGCAAACCAGTTGGCCCCCACCCATGCACCAGGCCTCTATCCTATCTAATAAAATAGTAATATGCAGATTGACCATCACTCCAACACACAAGATGGCTGCCCCCATGTGGTCAAAGATCGTGGCCCCATGTGGACACAAGATGGCCACCACAAGATGGCCAGCAAGGGAGGGCAGTTGGGAGGGACCAGGCCTGCAAAGGAGGGCAGTTGGGGGTGATCAAGCTTGCAGAGGAGGGCAGTTAGGGGTGACCTGGCCTGCAGGGGAAGGCAGTTAGGGGCAAACAGGTTGGCAGGGGAGTAGTTAGGCATCAATCAGGCTGGCAGGGAGTGGTTAGGGGGTGATCAGGCTGGCAGGCAGAAGTGGTCAGGGGCAATCAGGAAGGCAGGCAGGCGAGCAGTTGGGAGCCAGCAGTCCTGGATTGTGAGAGGGATGTCCAACTGCCCGTTTAGGCCCGATCGGCCCTGTTTAGGCCCAATTTGGCCTAAACGGGCAGTTGGACATCCCTCGAGGGGTCCCAGATTGGAGAGGGTGCAGGCTGGGCTGAGGGACACCCCCCCTCCCCACCCCGTGCATGAATTTTGTGCTCCGGGCCTCTAGTAAAAGCATAATATGCTAATTAGACCAGATAGCCAAACGAGCTTCTGGACAACCTTCCAGATGAAGCCAGGGCTGTGAGGGCTGAAACTTTTGTACAAATTTCGTGCATTGGGCCTCTAGTTAATAATAAAATAGTTTAATACCTTCTTTTCCTAAAAACGATGAATGATGAAAAACTATTGACTTCTTAAATATATCCTTCTAAGCATCGATGTACGTTTTGGTAAAGAAAAAAACAATAGGCTATAAATCTAGAAAAATACTTCATCTTAATTAGGTGATAAACCTCATCCTTAATTTCACCTTTGTTTATAACACTTGTATGATATTGTGCTCTGTAATAGGAAAAATACATTTTGGCCTTTGTTCACAGGTTCCTGGCTCACAGCTCCCCCAAACTCTTGGAATTTCCTAAGTGATTAGAGCAATAAGAGCTAGCTTTTGATATAACATTTGGGTTTTGTCCTAAGTTCCTGAAATAACTTCAGAGTCCTAAAGGCAAAAAGGGGTATATTTTGTTATTCATAACTAGCCCCTTTCAACTACACCTGAGTTTAGTTAGTGAGGTGACTTTTGGAAAGCCCCTAAGGTTGGTTGCCAGGGGAACCAACCCTGTGAGTAGAGGGTTGGAACTTTCAGCCCCACACCATCCACAAGACCTCAGGGAAGGGAAAAGGAGGTGGTTGATCCCATCACAAATTGCCAGTGATTTAGTCAAATGTACTTACTTAATAAAGCCTCCATAAAAATCGATGAGCTACAGGATTCAGAGGGCTTCTGGACTGGTGAACTTGTGGAGATGTGCGAGGCTAATACACCTGGAGAGGACAGGCATGAAAGTACGTTTTCTTTCCCACATACCTTGCCTTATGTATTCATCCTATCTGACCTATTCTGAGCTTATTATTTTATAATATATCAGTAATCTACTAAGTAAACTGTTTTCTTGAGTTCTGTAAGCCATTAGAGCAAATTAATTGAATCCAAATAAGGGGGTTTCGCAAACCTCTGATTCACAGCCAGTGAAAAGCAGGTGGCAACCTGGTCCTGCAACTGACATCTGAAGTGCAGAGGGGTGCAGGTCTGTAGGACTGAGCTCTGATCCTATCGGATCTGATGCTAGCTCCATGTAGACTATGTGAGAATTGAGTTAAAATGATTACAGTTCAGGAATAGGAGTGGACATGAGAATGAAAAAGTAGGATGGGAAGATAATTACTGTATAAAAGTATAATGACTGTAACAATTTTCTACCACCTGAAAACAAGTTTGCACTTACATGTCAAGTGTCATGCTGACTTCATTGCTGACTTAACCTCTGACATTAAATTCTGCTTCACCCTCATTTGTAAAAGGTTATCAACTCTGTGATATCCAGTACTCAGAAGGGAGATGAACCTCTCTACCCACTGGTACTTCCCTTCCTAGCTTTCTATAAGAATGAAGAAGACTCAGACCATTTCAGCAGCTATAAAATGGTGAAAAAAAAACTCCAGATTGAAAATTCAGAAGTTTTGAATTTAAGTTCTTGGCTCCACTGTGCAGCCCCCAGTGCATCACTTAATTTCTCCTAGATGCAGTTTCTTTTGTGGAAAGCAGGTATAGTACCAGTCAGAGTTGTTGAGGTGATTAACGGAGGTAATAAATAGAAGGGTATTTTTATTGTAAGTAATGAAACAATGTTTAACATAATAGCTCGCATGCCATTTGTTTTCCATGTAACCTGCTTCTTGGCAGTCACTGCAGCTAATTGGTGCTGCTCCTGACCTCTTCAGTTTAATACCAACCTAACAAGCAGCTTTCTCGGCTTAACCCCAGCATTGCTAGTCTTTCTGTTTGCAGCCTAATACATGGGGAATGACTGATTTTTCTTTTCTTAGCTCACTTCGCCCATGTGCAGAGAGAAAATCTGTTCTTTATCTCCTTATGTTTCCAATCTAAATGATTTACATTACCTAGAGGAAACATTGCTGTGAGGTTAATTTCTTCCCCCTTATACAGAGAGTTAGACACTGGTTTGAATTATTGACCAGGGGTGGCTTTTAAGGGTCTTCTAAACAGTAAGCTGTGAATTGCAGCCTCCTTTTCTGAGTCCAAAGTCTGACTGTCTTCTTAAAAGTGGTTAAGTGGAAGTTATTGATGAGAGCTCGAGTGAGATTTGACATCAGGCTTTAATTATACCTTGAAAGGCAAGGAAAATGGAAAATGAAGTCTAATTCAATTGAACAGTTGATCACTAAGCAATAATCACAACAAAAAATGTATTTCTATTTCACTCAAGTGCTGCCTACGTGGAAGATTGGTATCCATAATTAAATTTGTGCTACTCTTAAGATATTTTATTTGGACCAAGAGAAGGGCGCTTTATTCGCTCTATTTGCAAATGTGTTTACATGGACATACAGTCCTGGGATTTCCTGAAAATGAAAAGAGTGGGACTATAGTAACTCCTACATTATTTGAACCCTCCTGAGGACATTAACATCAATTTACAGTTCTTGCTCAGCACTATCTGTATTATAAACAGAGTGTATAACAGGCACCAATAATCAAAAGCTCATATTTAGACATAAACTACCCAAGAACACAATTACCAAACACATTAAAAGTATATTAAAATATGTTTTGCACATTAACATTTATGCAAAAATTTTGACCATTTTGGTCTTTGTGTTTTGCTCACTGAAAAATACAGGTGTGGGCAACTTGTTTCTTTCCAGTCTCTGCCATTCACCTGCCAAATGGACCTACTTATATCAAACTTCAGACATTCACAGAATTCAATAAACTCTGCAAGACTGCCATAATTTTACTAAAGTGGACCATATGAGATTGCCAATATTCAACCACTTTTTACTTACAAATATGGCAGTGTCATGTGGTTCTATCTAATAGATACAGATGCATTACAGATCAGATTTATCTCATTCTTATACAATGAGCTATTAGTCATGTCCATCATGAGCATTGTTCAGGGGAGTACTTTTTGGTTGAAGAAACTCAGTGGCATTCATTTTTGGCAATTAAAGGTGACTTAAAAAGCAGTGTTAACTCAAGTGACTATTCTATTCTGCTAAAACAATTTCAAAAGAGAAAGCATTGACATTAAACACACCTTAATTTTTCTTCTTTAAACATTGCCTTTTCCCAAAATTTCCACAATGAACAAGTATTTTAAAATCAGAGACATGTTAATTTTAAAAATTCAAGGGAGTTGAATTTTAAATATCACATTAAAATCTGAGGAGAGGAAGTTGTATAATAACTAAGTCTATTCCTTCAGACAAAATACCTGTGAATAACTCTGAAAAATGACTTGTTTATTACCACCACCACTCCAATTTCTCCTCCTGTTGACAAGTAGTCGGGGTAGTTGACACTTCCAGCTTCGCTTGAGCTGATTTGTGACACTTATTAGTCAACCAATTTAGGAGCATAACGTGCTTTGGTGGTCTAATGCCACCTCTGGTCACATATTAACCTCATTTTCGCTTAAATGGTCCATTAAAATGGGAAACCCTGTTCAGCTGGCAGGGGAATAGCACTTGCTTTAAATTGGATATTATTCTGAATTATAGTCAACTCTGTAATTCAGTGTGATTTGGCTGCTAAAAAGCCAAGGATCTTAGACTGCATTAATAAAAGTGTAATTTCTGGTTTATGGGAAGTAATCATCTTTCTATATTCTGACCAAGCCACATCTGGAGTATTATGTTCAATTATAGGTCAATATTTAAGGATGATGGCAAATTAGAATATGACCAGAAGAGGAAATCAGGATGGGGAAGGGCCTGAAAGCCAATGTCATATTTGAGGAACAGGCAATGGATAGGTGGTATAGACCTCCTAATAGCTGTCTTCAAATATTTGAGCAGGTTGAATGTAAATGAGATAGAATTCTGCATTTTTCAGAAGCAATATGTATGTGGGGCTTTTTTATGAATGTGAAAAGATATAAAAATTGAACTTTTAAAAAATCTCTTTTTAAATTGAGATCACAAAAGACTGGGAACAAACCACTAAGTGACAACTATTTTCACATTCCAAAGTGAGGTACCTGTCAAGCTGAGATCGACTTGCAAAGGAAGTGGCCCAATACAGTTTGATGAACTTAGTACTACCTTGAGGATATAAAGGGGTTAATATAATAGAGTCTAAGAGTGGATTATTTGTTTGTTTGTTTGTTTGTTTGTTTGTTTGTTTGTTTGTTTTTGAGAGAGCATGTGCATGCAAGAGAGAGGAAGAGTTGTTGGAGAGCAGTGGTATTGACCCTACATTGCAGGAAGAAGAGGCCCCATCCTTTTAAAGGAAACAGAGTGAGGCAGGAGGAAGTGCTTGGAGAACCTTATTTTTGTCTCTGGAGTATGGAAAACAGAGACTGGTGCCAGACCCACACCAGCAAAAGCACAAAGGTGGATGACTGTGGCTAGCTAGCCACTCTGACTAAGACAATAGAACAAGGAAAGGAGTTGCACTGGCCTACGCTTGCCCTTCCAAGCAGAAGGTCATGCAGTGTGTGTGCTGCATAAAAGTGTTTGGTGGAGATGACACCTGGAGACTGAAATACACCCTCTGATCCACAAGGGTGGGGATACATCTTCCCATTTAAAGGGGTGCATTTTTTTTTTGCACAGAGTCACTGGTGACTTGCCACGCCATGTGCTCTGCAAGGATGCATCTTTCCAGAAGAGTCATCTTTCTCTAATTCACAGAAAGGGGCCATACAAGTTAGAAGCAGTCCTAGCAGGAAGATACATTTTTTTTTTTTTTTACATACAAAAGATGTGGGGCTTGCAGAAGAGAAAATCAGCTTGGAATCACCTTAAAAGGAATTTGTCCAAGAGAGCCACCTAGTGTGGTGGTGGGACTTCAAGAGAAGACCTAAGTTGGTCAAATCATCAGATATTTAGAGAATTGTGAATGGCCAACCAGAGAAAATATCGCCTGTATTAAGAAAAGTATAGGTATAAAAATACCAGTAATGGTACAATCTCCAAGTAAAAGTCCAACTTAAGGGAAAAAAATCAATTTCAATACTCACAAAACTCAAAGCATCAATACTAAAGCATGATAGTACCTGTTAGGTAAGAATTTTCCTACACCTACATGCTTCTCATTCTACATGATCCAAATCCAAAGGAATCAGCTGGAGTGGGGGAAAGGAGAACTTCAAGTTGGAGAAAGAAAGGAAAAGCAGACCAGCCCTCTCTTCTCCTCTGCAGGATTTCAGAACATGAGGTGGCCAAAGAAGTTGGGGGACTGGAGCAACATCAGTTTCAGAATTTTGATTATTTATTATTATTATTTATTATTATTATTATTATTATTATTGTTGTTGTTGTTGCTTCAGAATAGATATTTAGCTGGTGAAATGAGACTTTTGTTGTTATTAATCCTCACCTGAGGATGTTTTTTTCCATTGCTTTTCAGAGAGTGGAAGGAAGGAAGCGAGATGGGGAGAGAAAAACATCGACGTGAGAAAGACACACTGACTGGCTGCCTCCGCACACTTCCCGACTGGGGGCAGGGAGTAAACAGCAACCCAGGTACGTGCCCTGGTCTGGGAATCAAACCCTTGACCTTTCAGTGCTTGGGCCGACACACTAACCACTGAGCAAAACCGGCCAAGGCTGAAGTGAAACTTTCAATGACTAACAATAACCAGAAGATATTTTTATTTCTGTAAACCACCAATAAAGTACAGGAGCCACCTGACTTGTCATATAGGCAGAAAAAGAAGAAATGGCTCCAAAGCACAGGTGGAAAGGCCAGAGGCAAAAAGAAAGAATAAAATGAACAGAACTGTGTCACTTACATCTCTGAAATTTCACACAGCACATCCTCTCTCTCTCTCTCTCTCACACACACACACTCCATCTAAAAGGCATAAAAGGCATAGAGTTCATATTAACATAAGAAATGTCCACCTTTAGACTACTTATCAACAAGTATGTTGATAAGTGTATGAAATTCGTGCACATTAAAAGGGGTTTAGAGAAAATATTTTAATATTGCTATTTTCCCTTTCTCTATAATAAAAGTGTCAGAGATGAAAGAAAATTAGTAAAATGTATATGAAAATCTTCCTCCTGTCAGAGTCTGGGGCACACCTCAGGACCCAGAGTCAAGTCCCCATCCACCTGCGGTGCCTCAAAATCACGCAAGACCCAGACCCAGCCAGCCCCACCACCATTGGGAGAGATCCAGACCTGGCCGGCCCCACGCTTGTCAAGCCCTGCTGGGCAGGGGGCTCAGCCTCAGGTCCCCAGGCTTGGTGCCAGGGCAGGGGATGAGGCCTCAGGTCCCCTGTCAAGCCCCACCGGGCGGGGGGTGCAGTCTCACGTCCCCTGCCCTGGCCCAGTGCCATGTAGCCTCAGGTCCCTGCTGATTTCTCATTAAGACTCATTACAGGAACTCGGCTTCCATTGTGGGTGCAGCCATCTTGTGTTACGGAAACCCCACCTCCTCTGTGGGCACAGCCATCTTGTGTTACGGAAATCCTGCCTCTGCTATGGGTGCCACCATCTTTGTGACAGCATGACGGTCAATTTGCATATTCCCTCTTTATTAGATAGGATAGGCTGCTTCAAAATATGGCACCCAGTGAAGCTTGGGAAGACAAATGCCAGGGAAAGCAGATTTCTGAGAACTGTTGCCGCTCTTTCTATGATAGTGAGAATCCATGCTAATGAAACAGAGACAGAAGAGACAACCTAGAAAAACTATGAATCCCCAAATCAAAAATAATGCTTTTCATTTTTTAAAGCAGGAAGATTTAAATGATTTCACACCTGTTTTGTGTAGGTTGCCTCAGGGTGTGGGGGGTAAAAAAGCAGAGAAACAGATACAGACATGGATGATTAGATTCTGATAAACATCCCCTCCTGCCCAAATTGAACACATACATCCAAACATCTTTAGGTCTGATCTCCTTTAATCTTGCCAGGAGATACAGAGCTGTCAATTCAATTAGAATGTCAAAGATTTGGGCCTGAGCCCCAAAACAAATGAGGTCATGATGAAATAGGAATTTATTTATCTAAAATTTCATTCATTCAATAAATATTCACTGGGCACTTATCTTTGGCAAGTACTCTGGTAGTCATTGGGGATAAATTCACAAGTGAAATATATACAAATCATATCGTAGGGCTTACAGTATGGATGAGAATATAGGCATAAAACAAGGAATTACTAGCACAACTAGGATAACAAGGGTATTGAGACAGTACAATAAAATTAGGCATCACTGAAAAACTGATACGTTTCAAAATTATAGTAATACTAGAGGCCCAGTGCATGGATTCATGCACCGGTGGGGTCCCTCGGCCTGGCCTGTGGGGATCAGGCTGAAACCAGCTCTCTGACATCCCCTGAGGGGTCCTGGATGGCGAGAGGGCACAGGCCAGGCCACGGGACTTCATTGGTGCATGATCGGGGCATGTCCGGCCTGTCTCGCTCAGTCCCAGTTGGCTAGACCCCAGCAGAAAGCTAACCTAGCAGTCCGAGCATCTGCCCCCTGGTGGTCAGTGAGCATCATAGCGACTTGTTGAACAGCTGAATGAACAGTGGGACACTTAGCATATTAGGCTTTTATTATATAGGATTAGATACAAATATGATAGGTGAATATAATTAGGCAGATTGATGATAGATGATAGATAGATAGATAGATAGATAGATAGATAGATAGATAGATAGATAGATAAATTTAGCCCAGGGGTGGGCAAACTTTTTGACTCGAGGGCCACAATGGGTTCTTAAACTGGACCGGAGGGCCGGAACAAAAGCATGGATGGAGTGTTTGTGTAAACTGATATAAATTCAAAGTAAAGGAGCAGAGGGGAGAGCAAGAGAACCGGATAGAAAAGCCAGATCCGGCCCGCGGGCCGTAGTTTGCCCAAGGCTGATTTAGACAAAGAGAAGCCTGATTGGACCAGAGTTTGGCAAGCCTATGAAGAAGCAACACAGAATTAATGCTAATGTTTGTAAAGTGGGGTTCACTGCTTTACCACACATCTGTATTTTATTTTATCAAGGCAAGTTATGAGAACTATACAAACATGTGATAAGGTACCTGAAAGGTATTCTGTTCTTCCCCTAGAAACCTTTATTGCTGCAAATGCTCATCCATCTCATAAAGCAGTGAGAGCAGAGGACCTTGGCTCTCCCTATGTTGCACTGTCTTAGTCAGCTCCGGCTGCCATCACAAAATACCATCGACTGGATGGCTTCAACAACAGACATTTATTTTCTCCAGTTCTGGAGACTGGAGGTCAGAGACCAGGGTTCTAGCATGGTCAGTTTCTGATGAAGATCTCCTCTTGCTTTGCAGATCTGTCTTCACATGACACACAGAGAGAACTGTGGAGTCTCTTTCTCTTTTTATAAGGACACAAACCCTATCAGATTAGGGGCCTCCCCCATTACCATCTCATTAGCCTTTATCACCTCCTCCCAGGCCCTATCTCCAAATACAGTCACACTGGGGTTTATGAAAATGATTTTGGGGGAGGGGAGACAAAGTATTAAAAGAACAAAAATATTCAGCTTAGAATTTTTTGACAATAAACACAGATCACAAACACTAGTCAAAACAAACAAACAGAAAAACAATATAGGCATAAAACAAGGGTGTGACCTGAGATACCGGATAAGGCTGGGAAGCAGCTCTGGTAATACATTTGTGGCAACAAAAACAAAAGCCTTGCAGACCAAATTCAAAGTTTGTTCAAATGCTTCAGATTTTATTAACTATTATATCTTTTTGATGGGAGAATAAGATGGAGGGGGAAGTTGGGCATAGCATCTCCATGAAAATTTTTCTCCTGGTCTGTCCCTCAGGAGACTTGCCATACTTCCCTGCCAAGGCCTGATATGCATGGTCCACCCCACCTCCTGCTTTATTACTAGTGAATTGTCAGTGACAACAGACTTTCTGTTTGATTATAAGAGCAGAGGGTGAAGACATATTCTTTCAAGCATGATCAGTATGTAACAAAGCACTTCATTTTACCAGGGTGTTGGAGTCATTGATGCGAGTGATGAACCGGGCACTAGGCACAATTTAGAGGAAGATGGCTGTGTATCTCTCCATAAGTGCTGTAAAGCCACTCAGCTTTTGTGACCGGTCAAAGCTGATGTGCACTACATTGGCAATTAACAAAGCAACAGAAAGATGAAGAGCATGATATTGATTAATCTGCATGGAGACAATGCAGCATTTAGAGTTCAAATCAAGGATTTGTCAAGAACACTTTTTAAAATGTTTCTTTTTAAAAAATTATGAATGACAAAAACAATACTCCTACAATGGTCAAAAGCAAAATTAAATTGCTTCCAATTTCACAGTTATAACAAATCAGTTCAGTATTTCCTTCTCTTCTTGTCCATTTGAACAAGAAAATGATATAAGTCCTGGAGAAGAAAATGGAGTATGTTTTGGGACTGGAAAAATAAAGAACTTCTGTGCATGGGAAATGATGTAATAAAGAGTTAAAGGGATAGTGGAGCTACTGTAACTTAGTGGAACCATGTGGAAGAATGACTTCAAGTTTTTTTAAACCTTGAGAAATTGAGCCAAGTAATTCTGACCTCAATAATATACATATCACACCTTTATAAATTCATCCTTAGATGGTTAGAATTTTGTAACAATAAATATTTTTTAAATTAAGGTATATATATATATATATATATATTTAGATATAATGCTATTGTACACTTAATAGACTACAGAATAGTGTAAACATAACTTTTATATGTACTTGGAAACCAAATAATTTGTGTGACTCACTTTATTGTGATATTCACTTTACTACAGTGGTACCAAACTCACAATATCTCCAAGGTATGCTGTACAGGTCACTCCAAGCATTGCTATCACCCCATAAACCTCTGTGTTTCCTTTTGCAATCACATCATCCTCCCTCCCCTAAAAATTAACCACTCCTTTACTTTTGTTGTAGTTATCCACTTGTATATTTAATAAGCTTCACGAAACAAACATAAACCCTTGCTCCATGCTTCTCCTCAACATCATGGCAACCAACAAGTTTATTTCATACATTTATTCCAAAAAAAAGCTTATTGAGTATGTACTATGTCAAGACTGTGATAAGTGCTATGGGAAATACAAAATCAATCCATTATGGAGATGGCTCTTTAGGCTATTATATTTGGAAGTCTACAAAGCATTAGACAGTTTCAGTTAAAAATAAAATGAAATGGGATGGTGGATTTAGTATTTTTTAAACATTTATTCTATGCCAGATTGTGTAAAAAATACAAAAAAGAACCTTTTACATGAGTTTTGTCATTTAATATTAATAACCTCTAGGTTAGATTATTTTTATCCCTAATTAGTAAAAAAAAAGGGGGGGGGAACAAAAGCTGAAAATATAAGCCATTTGCCCAACTTTATACTAAAACTGTCTTCAAACTGTAGTATTTGGCCACAAGTTCTTTCTAATATACCATACTGTACATTGGAAACTATTTGAAAGAATATTTTTTATCCTTTCACAGTAATAAAAAATGAATATTTATGTTTAAGAGCTCTCTAGAACTAATTAGGCTAAAACTTTAGAATAAACAAAAAAAAATAGAACAGGAATTTATAAATGAGGTAATTATGGGATTATACTTGAAACAGAAAGGAAAACAAACACACTAAGAAAACAGTTGAGGAATAAGGAGCAGTGCTTTCCCTAGTGTGTGTACACTCCTGGTAAGCATCAGGCTGGAGTCCTTGAAACTCAACCAAAGCTCCGAACTTTCTGAAGTTCAACCACTACAAATGATTAGTCGGGCTAATAAATATAAGGTCTGGGTTATCATGGCATCCCCACTATGTGTGGAAGAAAAATCAATAACATCAGCTTCATATTAAACGAAAGCCCTTTGTCTCTCAGACATAGCCTAAGGACAAATGTGTTTATGAACTGGAAGTGCGATGAACTCAGTGTTGGTCAAGGGGTCATCAGACTCAAGATATTCCAGAAACACCACATCGTTTATCACTTCCTACTAAGTATATTTTGATCCAGGTCATAAAAAAGGATATACACAGCAAAGAGTCCAGCACCACTTCATGTAAGAGTAAGTCAGAACATGTGCCCTCTGAGTCTAGACTGCTCAGCTGTTGGATTTCACTCAGGCACATTGAGTTCATCAAACAACATTATTGAGCATCTAATGTATGCACAGTCAGGTAATGGGAGACAAAACATGACATATACCTTTTAGAGACTTATAATAAAATTGAGACTATAACTGTAAATATAAAATATCCTGGATTTTTTCCAAGATTGGTATAATTTCAAATGTTTTGCCCATTGATGAACAATGGGTCTTTGTTTGGGGATCAGAATATATGAGAAGCAAAGAAAGTATATGTATATGAAAAAAAAAGTATTCAAGCTGCACAATGTATGATAAGTAACAAATGGCCCTACCTCTTAAATACCTTTTTTAAAATATATATATATATTTTTATTGATTTCATAGAGGAAGGGAGAAAGAGAGGGAGAGATAGAAAAACCAATGATGAAAGAGAATCATTGATTGGCTGCCTCCTTCTGCCCCCTCACACCTCCCACCCCCGGGGATGGAGCCCATAACCCAGGCATATGCCCAAGGATCAGGAATCAAACAGTGACCTCCTGGTTCATAGGTTGATGCTCAACCATTGAGCTATGCCAGCTAGCTTAAATACCTCTTGAATACATCCATTTCTCTCCATCTTGATTACCAAAATTCAGCCTGAAACATAGCCAATTGTTTTATTTGGATTGCAGTCATAGACATTTCTTATCTTCCCACTCATAAAAAACCTGAAAACCATTCTTTTCACTTCACAGAAAGATCTTCTAAGCATGACAATCTTTGCTGAAAAAAAAAGTCCTTTTGACATTAGGATACTCTCAAACTTCACAACTTATTTTACAAACACATCCAAGAGTCCTGCCACTGCCTCCTCTTTAGCCTCATCTGGTGATTATCCACCTTTCTGTGTCCACTTCAGTCTTTCTGAACTCTTTCATTACTGTTTCTTTCTGTCACATCTTGGGACATGCTCTTCCCTCTGACTAGAACTGCCATCATTGCCCCAGAATACATATTTTAGACAACACACATTTGTTAGATAACTTCCACTCATACCTCAGATCTCATCTTGAATGTTACTTACTCAAGGAGGCCTCCTCCGTTTTCCATGTGACATTAACTATCTGCAGTGTGCTTCCACAACGCTTACCCTTCCCTCTCAAAACCATCATCATGCTTTATTTGTATTATTTGCTAATACTGTTTTCTCTGTGTTTGGGTATGAATTATATCTGTCTTATCTAACAGTATATTACCAGCACAGTTCCTGGCACATTTTAGGAACTCATTAATTAAATGTGTTTACAAGGGTAGGGGATAGTCAAAATACTAAGTAATTGGCTTGGTGTGGGTATTACCTCTTTGGTGCAAGGGAGCATCACAGTTGAAAGTCAGCCCTGAACACAAGACCATCAGGAGTTATGACTACATCACTAGAGTGGTTGGACAAGATTTACGTATAACAAAAGGTATTTCTGTTACAAAATATTTTTATATGAACATGGAGAGAGTAGGCCCTCCTTTCAAAGTCATTGGCAGGAGGTTGGGAGGGTGGGGTTAGGAGGGGAGAATCTGAATAAGTGAATGACTAAATGCATGGTGCTCTGATACAGAAGTATTACCTGGAGAGTGACAAGGAGTCCATGGCCATGATGAACTATTCTGAGGAGTAACAGACACACTTCCAGGAAAGAAGCTCAAGCATCTTTCCTTCTGTCCTCTTGGTCAACACCTTACCAACTGGAACACACCTATATTCCCCATTCAGTCATATACTCAATGCTCACCAATATACACAGAATATCTAGCCAAATCCTTGACTATCCAACCTCAATAAATTGAAAATATAGTTTGTACCTAATTTGTCCTTGGGACTGAAGCAGCTGGTACATTTTGCTGAAGTCTTATGAAAATATGTTTTACTCTGGGAGTTTCATTGACTGAACTGGCTGTGTATTATCACCATTCCTCAAAGTGGAAGAGAAATGGAACACAGTCTTCAGGGAACTAAAAATGAGGAGATATCAACATTCAAAATGAAAGTTTCATCATATTTAGTTATGTCTTGATGCAGTGAATCATGTATGAATTTATGTTTTTAAATGAGAGAGACACAACTTGACCCAAGACATCAAGTGTTTAAGGGTTAAATAAAGGGCACATTATTGAATTATAAGGCTTAATTGATTATAAAAATCTATACAACTTTAGGCCTTTATTTGCAAACAGAAAAAAATTGTGCTTCTCTCAGTATTCATACAGTATGTTTGTTTGCAGATACTAAAGTGAATTTGACATAATGGTAAGTAGTTCAAACAATCTATTTTGCTGGAAGCTTTTTCTCATGAGAGATTGATTTTCCAACAACATCAGCAGTAGGTTCAAAAACACATTCCTCTTTTTTGTTTACCATTTTGTAGACCTGGGATGTTGTGTTTCACAGCATTTAATGAAAAAAGTTAATGAATTATTTTGCTATTCATTATAAAATAAGACTCATCTTGCTAAATAACCAGTCACTAAGAGTTGCTTTGAATAATTAGGAGGAGAATAATGAAAGAGTTTGGAGCCCTGGAAAGCCTTATGGTGAAGCAAGTGACAGAAGAGCAACAGCAGGAACTCCTTACCACCCCTAGGGTAGAAGAGACAAAATGAGAAGGTGTGGTTACCTGAGCCAATGAGTTGAGGTTACCTATTATGCACTGAAACCGCAGCAAGAGCTGCCCAGCGGGAGCTGTGATCATGTTGGAGTGGCAGCCACCTATGGCAGAGAAAGAGAGGTACACATACCCTGGCTCCTTCTTTCCTCCAATATCCAGTAATGCTGTCTTACATTAGCTCATCTCAGGTGGAAGCCAGTGGACCTTGGAAGCTAAGAAATGTAGTTAGCATGGCCCAGTACCTTGTAATACAGAAAAGAGTCAGGAAAGGATGGAAAATGGATCTGAGAGCAAACAAGCAGATGACACGCCCACATAGAAGAAGAGTGCACAAGAAGACAGCGTTACACTGGAAATTCAAAGGCAAGGCCCACAATAGGATAGGTCTATAACTAAGCGGGACCGGCCATAGTACAAATGAATGCTTGAATCAGGCCACTGTTAGCATTGTCATTTTGGGTGGTTCACTGAGATTGGAGCAAGATTCTGGTCAACAGTTGAGGATACAGCCCTTAATGAGAAAGAGAAAGACATAAACTAGAACAGGAGGAGAGACCCCTCCCAAGTAGACTATGGGCTCTAAAAGCAATTGGAGCATGCCCAGAATATCAGGCATATTAAGAAGAACTTCATCCATTAACGTCTTATAATTAGAGAAGTGACACAAGCAGAGTTGTATTTCGGAAGGATTGATGTGAATGGCATCGAATCTCCAGGAATAAAGGGGCCATGGAGGATTCCAGTGATAACAGATCCAGGATTTGGCCTTTTGAGAGCATATCCCACTCCTGCTACTCAGAGAAGAGAACACAGATCTCTTGACAGTGGTGGGAAATCTCAGCTTTGGTGTAACTCTTCTTTCCAGGTATCTGGCCCTCAAGTAAATACAATTCTAAAACAATCAGACTGGGAGTGATGGGGCTTGTCGGCGAGTCTCTGAACCATCACACAATGTGAGGGTGGCTCCAGGTAGCAGCAGGCAGTTCTGAATTTGCCAGACTCTCGTCTCTTTCTGCCATTAGAGTGCTTGTAGACTTAGGTCTTATCCTTGATGGCTTCTAAGCAAAAGGGGGAAAGAAGGAGCACTGTAAATTTATATTCCATCAGACATTGGAATATAACTTGGATTTATACCCAGAGGTATGCTGTCTCAGCTTTCAGTACCTAACTGTGGTCCTGGAGATAGGAGATATTTATCTTGCTTATATTAGCATGAATTTAAGAAAACAGGTCTTTCTCTCTAGGGTGTTTGTATAATAAGCTTTATATCCAATTATGGCATGATGAGTTTTATCCTCCGAGGAATTTGAGGGGAAGAAAGGAGAGCTATTTTTAGAGGCAAAGCCTTTTAATGTATAAGACTAACTCCTTCCACAATTCCTAGGATGAAATTGCAGACCACTTACTGACTTGAATTTTGTGTTCTCAACTGTCATTATAATAATAATATTATATTCATCCACTAAATTTTCATTCTCCACTTTAAATTCACAATATAAAAGAAATGCAAAAGAATATTCAGAAGAAAACTTGATGTCTTTTTCTTGAAGACCGACTTTTTTATAACCTAGAAAACTTCAAACAATTCACTGTCAGGGTGTGAAGAACTTTGGTGGAAGCAGCTGATTTGCTGAAAGCTGTTGCAGGTTTTTATAATGGCCCTGAATTCATTTCAAATAAAAGAAAAAGAAGGGAAAACTAAAAATGGAGAAATTTTGAAATAATAAGTTCAATGATGATCTTATATAGTATCCCCCAATTTGGGGCAATCACATTATAAGTTAGAATAGATTTTGTTTATTAATGAGCAACCATCCTGCACAAACAAATGTACACACCAGATGGACTTCCTTTCATAATGGAGGTACTATCTGGAATTACTGAAATCTGTCCAGTTTGGGGGTTCTCAAGGTGTTTCATATGTACATCCTATCACTCAATTGAATGACTCCTGATGATAATGATACTGAATGTCCTGCAAACGTTTCTGGGAGTGAAAATTGTATGAAAGTGCTCATATATATAGATGAAGGTATTACTCATTATTAATAGAGGATGATACTAATTTATTTGCTTTTCCTCTAAGAGATCTGGCCATATGGGACTCTGCATTTGGACTAAGTTCAAAGTGCTTATTTTTTTTTCTTCTTTCTTCTATCTTTTCTCTCTTTCTTCCTTTTTCTCTCTTTCCTTTCAATATCCTTTTTCATTTATACCTATCCTTGTTCTAAAACATATGTAAGGTGGATTCTTAAATACATAATTTCATATTTAATAATATAGTACATATTATTTTAATAATAATATATGAAAATAAGTTCATGAGATATTAAAACAAAAGGAAAATGAGATAAGAGAGAAGTCATAAAAATAAATATGTGAACAGCACATTGCGAAATGTCATTCATTTGCTGAAGATGGTCATGAATTTTACTCTAGATTTTTCTACACAAAGAAGGAATCAAAACAATTCTGAATAAACAGGAGAACCTGTAAACAAATTCTCTCACTGATTCTCATAAGGAGGATGTCGAGTTGTGTAACGAACAAATTATTCTTACAACAAATAGTGTGACAAGTCTCATTGAGTTGTTTCTGATGGCATTCCTCAATCTAGGCCAGTGAGGTAATACCAAAGACTTACTCTAAGAGCAATTCCATGAAAATATTGAAACTCATTAAGAGTACTAGCTTTAGCAAGTTAAGCAGAACAAACTGTTTCCCAGAACTAGATCAGTACATGCTACTAGAAATTGTTAACTTAAATTGAGGAACAGAACAAGAATATCAGAAAGGGCTTCCAGATATTGCCAGAGCTGAATTTTGAGTAATGCATAGGATTTGGCCAAACAAAGGCAAGAAAATCAGCTACTTATCAATATATGACATGTGCAAAAGGTATGTAAGCAAAAGATAGCTCAATGCTTGCAGGGAATCCTAAAGAGTGAAGGCACAAGGCAAAGCTCTGAGATGATGGCAGAGACTGGCCAGAGCCCAGAGGCCTCCAGTGAGAAGTTTCAGCTTCTGAACGTTGGAGGGATTAAGTCACAACCATCAAGTTTGGGGCAAAGGAATGACAAAAGAGGCTAGCATTCTAGAGAAATAATTCTGGTGGTAGGATGAAAAAAAGAAGAAGAAAATGGTTTGGGAACAAGACTGGAAAATGAGAAATGAGTTTGCAGCGCATGAAGGCAATCCAGAAAAAAAAAAAAAAAAAAAAAAAAGATGAGGTGATTCTGAAGGCACTTCAAAGGAACTACCAAGAACACGTTGAGAAATGAAAGTCCTATTGACGAACGTGTAGGGCTCCCCTGAAGAGTGCTTTTAAGAATCTTTAACTCATTTAGAAGTATGTGCAGGCAGCTTTGCATGTGTGGCAGGGACAGTTTTCTAAACAATAGTCCTTGAATAGAAAATTTATTCCTTGGAATGTGCATGATATTTATCACCACAGAGATCACTTTCTCTAAACCCTTCAAGAAAGAAGCTACTTCTTCCTGAAAATCCCTTTATAAGCTCTTCTGCTTCTTAAAAAGATATGGAGAGCCCCAGAGGTTGGTTGAGTAGGATGTTCTCTTTTAGCTCCATCCAGAATTCTATTGAGTGGTACCTGCAGAAACAGCAAGAATCGAATTAAATTGACTTCCGCCCCCACCCCACCCCACAGGACCATTCCAGTTAACCAGCAGCACAAACCTACACTGAGGATTTGCTCAGTACTGTGATGCTCCATTTCCCAGAGCCCCTGCTCCTCCAGCAGCCTGGGAGGCTCATTAGCATGCACATCTTTCCCAGCCTCATTATCTCACCCAGATGTTTCATGACTGCCCCTTTAAAGCATCTCTGTCTATATTTTATTTACATTTGTTTGGCAATATTGAAGCTTAATGAATAAATGCACTAAACTGTCAGTACTGGAGACTAATTAAATCTATGTATGAGCCTGAGAAGCTGATTGAAAAATTTGCAGTAACTAAACTGGGTTTAAATAAACACTTTAGTGTAGTGCTTTAATTACACTTTAGTTTGTAATGTAATTTTTGGCTGTTTAAACTATGATTTAGGCTGAGCTAATTACAAATGATTTTCTACTCTGTAATTAATAATAACAAAATTGTAATTAGACAGCTGCTCTGGATCAGGGCGACAGTTGGGTGTGCTGGCTCACGATGTTCAGTCTGGCAGAGACACAAGGAAAGCACCTGGGGACTGGGGCAGCCGCACCTCGCGGAAGTTCATTGTTAAAGACCAAGGCCAGAGTGTCTCACTGAGTCGCATGATTCCAGCGGATGCCAGGGGAAGGAGGTCTCTAATTTGTTACAGAATAAGTATCCACAGATATTCTCTGTCCTGAAACCTCCCTCTTGAAAAAGTCATTAATGACACCAAATTTCCTTTACTTCCCAACTATAGCTTCCAAATCATTCACCTTTGCTTTTTGTCAGACAGTATATCAAGTGACCTCAGTGTGTTTTCCTATGCCAATCAATCATACTAATAATGATTATTATATCTTAAATTTTGTTATGATCATATTTACGGCATACCAAACCATCCCAAACTTTAAATAAGAATTATAAAAAAATAACTATGTCATTATGCTGAAAGAGTCTATGGGTCAAGAATTTGGACATGGAATAGTAAGCATGGCTTATCTCTGTTCCACAGTGACCAGGACCTCAGCTGAGAAGTGCAGAATGGCTGCTGAAGGGTTGGAATCATTTAGAGGCATCTTTAGTCAGCATCCACACGTGGCCTCTCCATGGGATCACCGCATCTTTAGTCAGCACCCACACATGGCCTCTCCACGGGATCACCTCATCTTTAGTCAGCACCCACACATGGCCTCTCCACGGGATCACCGCATCTTTAGTCAGCACCCACACATGGCCTGTCCATGGGATCACCTCATCTTTAGTCAGCACCCACACATTGCCTGTCAATGGGATCACCTCATCTTTAGTCAGCACCCACACATGGCCTCTCCATGGGATCACCGCATCTTTAGTCAGCACCCACACATGGCCTGTCCATGGGATCACCTCATCTTTAGTCAGCACCCACACATTGCCTGTCAATGGGATCACCTCATCTTTAGTCAGCACCCACACATGGCCTCTCCACGGGATCACCTCATCTTTAGTCAGCACCCACACATGGCCTGTCCACAGGATCACCTCATCTTTAGTCAGCACCCACACATGGCCTGTCCACAGGATCACCGCATCTTTAGTCAGCACCCACACATTGCCTGTCAATGGGATCACCTCATCTTTAGTCAGCACCCACACATGGCCTCTCCACGGGATCACCTCATCTTTAGTCAGCACCCACACATGGCCTGTCCATAGGATCACCGCATCTTTAGTCAGCACCCACACATGGCCTGTCCACAGGATCACCGCATCTTTAGTCAGCACCCACACATGGCCTCTCCATGGGATCACGGCATCTTTAGTCAGCACCCACACATGGCCTCTCCACGGGATCACCTCATCTTTAGTCAGCACCCACACATGGCCTGTCCATAGGATCACCGCATCTTTAGTCAGCACCCACACATGGCCTCTCCACGGGATCACCGTATCTTTAGTCAGCACCCACACATTGCCTGTCCACAGGATCACCGCATCTTTAGTCAGCACCCACACATGGCCTCTCCACAGGATCACCGCATCTTTAGTCAGCACCCACACATGGCCTGTCCACAGGATCACCGCATCTTTAGTCAGCACCCACACATGGCCTCTCCACGGGATCACCGCATCTTTAGTCAGCACCCACACATGGCCTCTCCACGGGATCACCGCATCTTTAGTCAGCACCCACACATGGCCTCTCCACGGGATCACCTCATCTTTAGTCAGCACCCACACATGGCCTCTCCACGGGATCACCGCATCTTTAGTCAGCACCCACACATGGCCTCTCCACGGGATCACCGCATCTTTAGTCAGCACCCACACATGGCCTCTCCACAGGATCACCGCATCTTTAGTCAGCACCCACACGTTGCCTGTCAATGGAATCACGGCATCTTTAGTCAGCACCCACACGTGGCCTCTCCATGGGATCACGGCATCTTTAATTAGCACCCACACCTGGCCTCTCCACATGATCTGTGCTTCTTCAAAACATTCCAGCTTCAGAGTAGCTGGACTTTCCACACAATAGTTCACGGCTCTCATAAGTGTGTCCCCAAAATAAGGCATAAGCTGCATTACCTCCCATGACCTAGCCTTCAAAGTCACATAGCATCCGTCTGCCATACTCTATTAGTTGAAGTAGTCATAAGCCCATCCCCATTCAAGGATGGGGGCAGATAGAGATCCCTACCTCCTGAATGAAAGTAGCAAGATCCCATTGTCAAAGATCAGGTGGGATGGGAGGTGCTGCACAGCCATCTTTGGAAAATGCAATCTGCCACAGATTTTCAGTTTACAGCTTTGAAGTGCATTTACTATATAACTGGGTATTTAAGCTACACTGATGTAGGCAAAACAATATTATTACCTCCACTTTACAAATGGAGGCCTGTGCAAGGTAAATAAGTATGTGGCGTAGATGGGATAAGAATCAAAATCCAGACCCTCTGTACTTGTGACTGCTAACCAAGTGTATGTAAAAAGGAAGCTCTAGTTCTTAATCTCTAATCATAGATGGAATTCTGAGTAACCCTTTGTCTCATCTCATGCATTTCTGCTTTGTCACCCTTCTCACATGTGGTACCCTATGACTCCATCAGAGTTATAAACACGATGTTCTTGTTCAAATGTCAATTGAGCTGAAAAAGTTAATTTGACAAATGATCCTTGGCAAATTTATTCCGGGAATTGGATTAAATGCAGTAGTAGTGATATATATATATATATATATATATATATATATATATATATATATATATATATATATATATAATAAACCTTTCCTCCCTGCCCCCTGCCACCTCTCTCTCTCTCTCTCTCTCTCTCTCTCTCTCTCTCTCTCTCTCTCTCACACACACACACACACACACACACACACACACACACCCCTCCTATAAGTGAGACCTGAAGTTCTTTAAACAGGGGATGCAGTTTTTTACAAAGTAATGGTGCTGAGTCAATTGGGAATTATAGAAGAAGCTTATTCTTTGCCTAATAGATCTCACCATTAACATGTGAATAATTAAAGACAAAATATAATTAAGTACCATAATGCATGAGAAAATGACCACATAAGTTCAGATAAATAGATACCAATGAGGAAAGGAAAATGGACAGATTTCATTGAGAAGTTAGATCAGATTTTGCTTGAATTGAATATGGGAGGCTATAGAGGAAAATACTTTTCATAAGGACAAGATCAACATTAGTGAGAATAGAAAGGAGAGAACAAGTCTGGCATGTAGAGATAAATACTTTAACATTGTTCATAATGCCAAAACCTGAAGAGTCAAAATGTTTAGCCATAAGGGATTGTTTAAATAAATTAATGCATTCTATTTAATACAATATTCTCTAGGTGTTTACTTCATACATTTATTGGTGAGGAAAGATGTCCAAACTATATTATTCATCTAAAAAGCAGAATACAATAAGACATATGTAGCATTATTTCATTATATAAAACAAATATAAAAATAGATATAATTGTAAATATTAGGATGTAGGCAAAATATTATATATAATACTAGTGGCCTGGTGCACAAAATTTGTGCAGGGGGGTTGTCCCACAGCCTGGCCTGTACCCTCTTGCAGCTGGGACCCCTCAAAGGATGTCCGCCTGCTGGCACTCAGACATCCCTCTCACAGTTTGGGGCTCTCGCAGTCCAGAACCCCCCACTCCTTATCGCCTGCCACAGAGGCAGGGGAGGCTCCTGCCACCACCGCTGCACTTGCCAGCAGTGAGCCTGGCTTCTGGCTGAGTGGTGGGGAGGGGGGAGCGCCACTCAACCAGAAGGCGGGCTCGCTGCTCCTTAGCTGCCCATTGGTTTGGGGAGGCCAATTGGGGGCTGGGCTGGCCGGGGGACAGGTTGTGGGAGGTTGAGGCACCATGGTGGCGCCCAGTCCTGCCTCTGGGGAGGCGCCAGGACCGCTATGGCTAGCCTGGCAGTGCAGGATCGCTAGCCCCACACGCCCCCCCCAACACTGGTCGTTCTGGAAGGTTGTTCCACAGCCATCCTGTCTAATTAGCATACTAGCTCTTTATTATATAGGATGATACATATTCTACAATTTTATGTCATATATAAAATATTTAGTGCGCATCTTAATATATATAATATACACCAAATATTTATTAAAATATACATATCCCAAATATTAAACTATATACCAAATAGTATATTACAGGGGTCCTCAAACTTTTTAAACAGGGGGCCAGTTCACTGTCCCTCAAACCATTGGAGGGCCGGACTATAGTTTAAAAAAAAAACTATGAACAAATTCCTATGCGCACTGCGGGCCTGGGACGAGTCGGCTGCTAAGCAGGACAGGCAGCGGCACCCGGCGGGCCAGATAAATGTCCTCGGCAGGCCGCATGTGGCCCGCAGGCCATAGTTTGAGGACCCGTGGTATGTTATATACTTACTAGAGGTCCAGTGCATGAAATTTGTGTACGGGGAAGGGAGGGTTCCTCAGCCCAGCCTGCACCCTCTCTTAATCTGGGACCCCTCGGGGGATTTCTGACTGCCAATTTAGGCCCAATCCCACAGGGATCCCTGCCGGATCGTGTTCAAACCGGCAGTCGGACATCCCTCTAGCAATCCAGGACCACTGGCTGCTAACCACTCGCCTGCCTGCCTGATCACCCCTAACCAATCTACCTGCCTGCCTGATTGCCCCTAACCAGTCTGCCTGCCTGCCTGATCGCCCCTAACTGCCTCTGGCTCGGCCCCCACCACCATGGCTTCGTCTGGAAGGACATCCGAAATGACATCCAAAAGGTCATTTGGCTGTCCAGTCTAATTAGCATATTATGCTTTTATTATTATAGATATACAATATTTGATGCATATCCTAATATTTATAATATTATTACTATTCTATAATATTTATTAAATATACATTTATGGATTATACTTTCTTTTTTATTAAAATTTATTATTTTAATAATCTGGGAGGGGGAAACCAAAAGATGATCTTTTCAAAAAGCAGTTTCAATAACAAAATTAGAATGGAAGACTTTTGGTAGGGCGCTATTTAAAGAGTAAGTAAAAAGGAAATTGAATAGTTTCCAATAAAAGGAAATGAGACATGGTACCACAACATATTCAACTGAAGATTTCATTATCCAATTTAAGAAGAACTATGCAAGTTTGAAGAAATTAGTTGAAAGCAAGAATGAAGGACACTGTGCAAAAAAGAGATAATGGCTAGATTATGTCATTGAACAAATTAAGAAAGGACATAATTGAGTGTATAAGTGGAAGAATGGGCTTTGGTGAGAAGAAAAATATTTGGTTTTCCTCATCTGAGAGCAGGGTGGATGAGCAAGTATACACAGTTTAGGGACAAAGGCAAATGTAAAGGATGCTCTAATGGTTAACTCCCATGGAAATAGATGGCAAGGCTCCTTCATAGGGAGAAAGGTTTAGAGGTGCATTAGGATTTTGAGAACACCTCTCTCAAAGTTACTTGTATTCATCTGAATACAAATTTGGCTGCAATCACAGCCTCAAATACACAAGATTGAAATATATTTCTCTTTCATGAAAGAATCTAAGTGTGTGGGTCACTGGCAACTCAAGGAAGTAGGGAAGATAAGCTTATCTCATCTTATTGTTCTGCTCCCCTGCTGAATCACACTCATGTTCTACACAGCCCAAATGATTTACTACCATGTCCATGTTTCAATCAGCAGATATAGAAAGAAACTGCAGGAGGGGGCACAACCTTACTACTCTTTAAAGAAGTTTCATAAATCACTTCTGCTAGTATCACTTGGCCAAAACCTAGTTGTATGACCATACCTAGCCATGTGGGAAGCTGGAAGAAACAGTCTTTAACTGGACATTTATGTAAGTAAAAATGTAAAGCTATAGAAAAAGAAGGAGATAGATACTGAGAGACAAAGGTTCCTGCCACAGCACCACTACAGAATGTTTCAGTACCAGGAACAAAAAAAAATTTTAACAGCTCAAGCCTCTATCATCAAAACACTCAGTAGAGTCACTTCATAATCAGAATTCTTTCAGAGTTAAATGCAGGTAGGGCATCTTTAATTTAAAGAGAAATACAGAAATACACACACACACACACACACACACACACACACACACACACAGAATTAATGCATCACCAAAAGTGCTGGTTCTACGTTGCCATAATAAAATGAGCCGCATGAATAGCAAATGCAGCAGAAGTGTTGGACTGTGATTATGTAAGTAGCTTGAATGGCACACTCTAGCTGATGTTTTATGAATAAAACCTCAATTGAAGCTTGTTTGCTCTCTGCCCTGAAATGTTTATATGTTGATTTAGAAGTTCCATTATAATTTCTGCATATAAGTTCTCATTTCCATTCATTTCCTTTATTCCTTCACTCTGCAGTTCTTAATAGCAGCCTTTCAAAAATTTAACATTTAATTTTTCCCCAAACTCCTTGCCTTATTTTGGTATGCACATATTTATCGAATCAGTCAAAGGCTGGATTTTCCACCAATATTATTAATGACGTTAGAATATCTCTAGATACAATGGGGGCAGTATTCCCAAGTATCACTTTTCACCATCCATCAACTCTCTTTGTTTACCAATTTTTGTAATGAAAATATTTTTCACTTCCTTCTATCTCACAACTTTGGGATTTTATCAACTATTTCCATGACTTCAGATATATTTTATGTATCTCCAAATCTTATCAAGTCTTTTAAATTTCTCAGAAATCCATCCCTTTCTGTATGATCCTTTTGTTGCCTCTCTATTTATGGCTATTCCTAAAATCATGACATTTCCTGGCAGTGCATCTAAATTCATCAACAGGTGCCCCATTGTCCCCAATTAAAAATCTAACTCTTCAGGACCCTTCACAAATTTCTCTAAACCTGTCTTACCCATTTTACTCTAATTCACCATGTTAAGCATTTAGCCCCTCACTACTCAAAAGTCTGTGCCTTGAGCAGCAGTATCCACCTAATCTTGGAAACTTACTGAATCAGAATTTGCGTTGGAACAAGAAGCCTCCCTCCCTAGGTGGTTAGTATTCACTAGTTTTAGGCAAATTCTTCACACAATATGAGATCTTATTTAATGTCATTATTACCACCCTTGTGTTCATTCTCCTATTCCTGTGTTTTATGTTGTTGCTCTGATTAGGTTGTCATTCACTCTTGTCTCATTCCCCAATTAGTTTTTATAAAAGCAAATTTAAGTGTTACCTCTAAAAATGTTTTGATGTGGTAGGTATTAAATAGTTAATATGACTCTCTCACAATGTTAGAGAGTGGGAATTTTTTAGCACTCCGGAGAGGCCGTGGACTATGCCCCAGATAGGGCTGTCAGTGCTGACACCAGGCCAGGCCTTGAGATATGGTCTCATGGCCCCTTTCCCCTTGCACCTCACAAAATAGCCTCACAAGATAGAACACTGTCAGCTTTCTAAAGAACAGGATAACCCTGTAAATAACATGGTCGTCAATAGCATGGCCCTGACATTATTTGGGAAAAACTGTTTTGTCTTGGGTTATTTACTCTGCAAAAACAGGATGTGGTTAATGTGCTTAAAAGTGGTCTTGCACAAAGGGTCGGGGCTGCTCTCTGACTTCCCTGCTTGGAAAGAGAGCGGTCGCCGGCCAGCAATAAAGGCTCCCTAAATTTTAGTTTGGTCTGGACTACAGTGTTCTTTACTCGCGTTTGCTCCACAGCAACAATAAAATAGTAGAAAAGGTACCAAGCCAGGAGCTCTGGCTCTCATGGCCTAAGAAATTCTCCACTCCACGCTGGCCACTGAGACTATGAAACTGGGCTTGCTTCTGTAAAGAACAAGGGAGGCTTAATATATGGAAGAAGCCCAATTGGCCACCAATAATGACTGGCTAAAGAAGGTGTGGTACATATATACAATGCAGTATTACTCAGCCACAAAGAAAAAATCTTACATTTGCAACAACATGAATGGACCTAGAGGGTATAGAGAATAAACCAAGGGTTGTCAGATGGGAGAGAGTAGAGGTGCCTGGATGGAAAAGGTGAAGGGATTAAGAAGTTTAAATTGGTAGTTATAAATTAGTCATGGGGATGTAAAGTATAGCATAGGGACTATAGTCAATAATATTATAATATCTATGTATAGTGCCAGGAGGGTACTAGAATTATCAGGGGGATCATCACCTTGTAAATTATATAGTTGTCTAACCACTATGTTGTACACTTGAAACTAATATAAAATAATATTGAACATCAACTGTAATTTAAAAGAAAACAAAGAAGGCATCCTAGAATAGTGAAACAGGAATTTTAATGGTAATACAGGACAGGTTTAGGAAATTTTAGAAATTTTGGAAATTAAGGGAACCATGGAGTAAGCACAGGGCTGCAGAGCAGCAGAAGGTATATTTCCATAGAATAGGGGAAGCTGAGGAGCTACAACAGGTACATTTCCATAGAATGAGGGAGCTGGGGAACAGCAAAAGGTCTATATTTACAAAATAAAGAGAAGGAAGCCCTTCATCCAGAAGGAGAAGAAGAAAGCCCAAAGGGAACAGGAAAACAATAAGGAAGGAGGGGGGGAGAACCTACATGGGACATGTGAGGTTCAACCTTTGAGGCCAGGAGTTACTATAGTAACCAGTCTAGGGGAATAGTGACCAAGCAGAGGGGATATCAAGGCACCAGGATTTGCAGCCTTTATAAGCCATAGGGAAAAGGAACTCAGTGGGACCCTTTCCCCCTCCCAACGTGGGAGTCCATTCTGTGGGACTCTTTCCCTCTCCTCGTGTGGGAGTCTGTACTTGTTCTTCAACAAATCTCCACCTTTTCTATAACACATTCTGTCTGTGGATTCATTCTTCAGTTCTGGCAGACAAAGAATCCGGGTTCCAGTCCAAAAATTCCGTTTCAATAGCACCCCTTTACTTATAATCTTGACCTCTTGTCTGTCCTTTGCTTTGCTTATTTCAGATTTGGTTATATTAAAAAATGAAAACAACTTTAATTTTGCCCAATTTTAAAAAATTCTAACCTATGTTTGAATCTGGACCAGTCTATAGCCAGAGTCAGCTCAGGATCTACCTTATTCCCTTCCCCTTCCACCCTTCTCAACACCTAAACCTATCACTATGTAATGTGCACATTAGGTACTTAAGACATACTGAAGTTGTTGACATGGAAATTTAGGGCTGGAAAAAAAAAAGATAAAAGCATACTCATCTGTGATCTTGTTATTTAGCATCTTTAATACAATAACATAACTTTCATCATTGTTAACATTATTATGACTATAATTTAAAACCAAGATGTCATTGAAAGGGCGGGGAGACTCCATGTTCCTTTTGTTCCATGTCTTCCACCTCGTGGAGTCAGGTTCCCACCCTAGAACCTCTCCAAGAGCCCAACCCATACCTTTGAATTAGCAAATAGAAATGCAAGGGAAAGTAAGCCGCGCCCTGCCCCCATGTGCAACCTGATCCCGACCAATCAGCGGAGGCCACACTACCTCACCCCTCCTACCTCTCCCAGGCCCCCTATAAATCAGCGCGTTTGGGGGCTGACTCTCTCTCTCTCTCTCTCCACCTCGCCGCTGCGCCGGTGGGTGTGTGTGTGGGACTGAGCTCGAGCTAGCTCGATTAAAAGGCTCTTTGCTTTTGCATCGTACTCGGCTCCCTCGTGGTCTTTGGGAATCACGAAATCTGGGCATAACATTTGGGGGCTCGCCCGGGATCCCCAAGAACCTCAAGGGACCCCCGATCCGGAGAGTCTGACTGGCCACAGTAGGTGTCTGTCTGTTCCTTGTCTCTTTTTTGTGTGAGCTCATTTCTGGATCTCTGGCAGTGCCCGAAGCGGTCTAGGTGGACGCACCGGAGGACCACGGGCGGGAGGAATCGGGAGATGTCCTGATCCTCCTTCAGGAGGGACGTGTATTCCCCTCAAACCTCTGGGACGAGGTGGGTCGCCGTCGTCCGCACTTTCGGTTTTGTCAGTTTTGTTCCAACGGACTCGCGTTGGAAAGCTTGTCTCAAGGGCCCTTTGTTTGTCTGTGTCTGTGTTTTTCTGTTTTGTTTTGTGGACTCTCTTGACGGACATTATGGGACAGACTCAAACCACTCCTTTAAGCATTATGGTTGATCATTTCAAAGAGGTTAAGGGAAGAACTAGCAACCTCAGTGTAGAGGTCCGGAAGGGCCGGTGGTAAACTTTTTGTTCTAGGGAGTGGCCGACTTTTAGTGTCGGGTGGCCGCCGGAGGGGACCTTCGACCTCCCCACCATCCACCAGGTGAGGGACATCGTCTCTCAGCCCAAGAAGGGACATCCTGATCAACTCCCTTACATTATTACTTGGCAAGACCTCGTGGAAGAGCTACCCTCCTGGCTTAAGCCCTTTCTGTCCCTGCACTCCCTGGAGCTGAAACCCATACTTGCTTTGCAGGAAACGCAGAAGGTGAAGAAGAAGAAGGACCTCATCCCGCCTTCAGCTCCCCTCTACCCTGTCTTTCAGGGGGGAACTGAAGAGGAACTAATCTTTCCTCCCTCATATCAGCCCCCTAGAAGTTCACAGGGGGGCGATGCTCCCACGCAAAGGGGAGCGTCTGGGGGCGGAGTTCCGGGAGCGTCTGGGGGCGGAGTTCCGGGAGCAGCTGCGGTTCCAGTGGGAAGCCCGCCTCTTACTAGACAAAGGGCTCAGAGGGAACTGTCTGTCACAGCCCCTGACTCCACTATTAAAGCCCTACCTTTACGAGCCGCGGGGCCCCCAGATGCGGATGGCAATCAACTCCATCACTATTGGCCTTTTGCCACTAGTGACCTTTACAACTGGAAGGCTCAGAATCCTAAGTTCTCTGAGAAGCCAGCAGGGCTTATTGATCTGTTAGATTCTGTCCTTTTCACCCACCAGCCCACGTGGGACGACTGCCAACAGCTTTTACAGGTCCTGTTCACAACTGAGGAGAGGGAAAGAATCCTCAATGAGGCCCGGAAAGTGGTTCCAGGCGTGGACGGGAACCCAACCACCAACCCGGTCCAGATACATGTCTCTTTTCCCTTAACTAGGCCTGAATGGGATTTCAACACGGCAGAAGGTAAGGAGAGGCTCTGGGTCTACCGCCAGACTCTAATGGGGGGTCTCCGAATGGCTGCTAAAAAGCCAACTAATTTGGCCAAGGTAGGGAATGTTCAGCAGGAAAGGGATGAGTCTCCAGCTGTCTTTTTAGAACGGATCATGGAGGCATACCGCACCTACACCCCCATGAATCCAGAAGCTCCTGAAAACAAGGCAGCTGTGATCATAAGCTTTGTAAACCAATCGGCTGCGGATATTAAAAAGAAACTGAAAAAAGTAGATAGTCTGGGGGAGAAGAGTTTAAAGGACCTACTGGAGGTAGCCGAGAAGGTGTATAATAACAGGGAGCCCCCGGAAGAAAGGCAGGCTCACGCTGCGGCGGCTGCGAGCAGAAAACAAACCCGAGACCTAGCTAAGATCCTGCTCGCCACCACCGCGGACTCTTCCGAGGAACGGAACCGCCGTCTCCGCCGACTCGCCAGCAACCAGGAGGACGGTAAGGGGACCGCCCGGGGCGGGAGGCGGAAGCTGCAGAAAGATCAGTGTGCTTACTGTAGGGAGATAGGGCACTGGAAACAAGAGTGTCCGAAAAGGGCCAGCAAAAAGGGAGGCGAAGCGGATCGAGTGAAGGTCCTGGAGCTAGATGCACTGAGTGATTAGGGGAGTCGGGGTTCGGACCCCCTCCCCGAGCCCAGGGTAACTCTTAGAGTGGAGGGGACCTCCATTGACTTCCTTGTCGACACCGGAGCACAACACTCAGTCCTCTGTACGCCTCAAGGAAAATTAACAAATAAGTCTTGGGTACAAGGAGCAACTGGTATGAGCCAGTATTCATAGACTACCCGAAGAATGGTGGATTTAGGGACGGGCCGGGTATCCCACTCTTTTATGGTAATTCTGGAATGCCCCTACCCACTGTTAGGATGAGACTTGCTCACTAAGATCGGAGCTCAGATAACTTTCAGACAAGGGGGGCCTCAGGTTACTGAAGGCAAGGGCCACCCCATTCAGGTCCTGATGATAAGGCTGGAGGATGAGTACCGGCTTCACCAAAAAGCCTCTCCAATATAGGGCTACAGCGGACAACTGACGTGGACTCGGTTGCCTCGGGTTCAAAAACTCGCCCACTATCTTCGAAGAGGCCCTGCACGAGGACCTGGGAATCCTAGAGCAAATGAATGGGCTCCGGAAGGACCTGACCAACCAGCCCCTTCCAGATGCAGATGTCACCTGGTTCACGGATGGAAGCATCTTCGTACGGGACGGGAGCAGGTATGCGGGTGCAGCTGTAGACACTGAAATGGACACTGTATGGGCAGAGGCTCTGCCTCCGGGACGTCAGCCCAGAGAGCAGAGCTTGTGGCCCTCACCAAGGCCCTGACACTGGGAGCTGGAAAGCGGCTCAACATCTACACAGACAGCCGGTATGCATTCGCCACCGCTCATGTTCATGGGGCAATCTACCAAGAGAGAGGGCTACTAACAGCAGAGGGGCGGACTATAAAGAATAAACAGGAGATACTCGACTTACTCTCAGCCTTATGGTTCCCTGCCAAATTGGCCATCATACACTGCCAAGGACACCAGAAGGCTGACAACCCAGTGGCAAGAGGAAACCGCAGGGCTGACCAGGCGGCCAAGGCAGTAGCCCTTTCTCCGATCCTCACCATGGCCCTACAGCTCCCAGACCCAGGAGACCTAGTTCTGCCATTTCAGCCAGGATATTCCCTAGAGGAGTTACAGCACATTAGGAAGCTTCCCCAAGCAAAGGAGGAGAAGGGGTGACGGTATATGCTGGAAGACATCTTGCCCAGGTACGGTTTTCCCGCTGAGATAGGGTCAGACAATGGACCAGCTTTTGTCTCGCAGGTAACGCAGGCAGTGGCCAAGGCCATTGGGGCAAATTGGAAATTGCATTGTGCTTATAGGCCCCAAAGCTCAGGGCAAGTAGAAAGGATGAATAGAACTCTAAAAGAGACCCTTACCAAATTGACCATGGAGACTGGCGGGGACTGGGTGGCTCTCCTTTACCGGGTTAGGAACTCCCCCTACACCCTGGGTTTTACTCCTTATGAGATCATGTTTGTCCGGCCACCCCCTATTATCCCTAACCTTAAAGCCGAATTTCTTTCAGAATTTGAAAGTCAAGAACTGTTTCTTTCCTTGAGAGGGCTCCAGAGGGTGCACGAGGACATTTGGCCGCACCTTCGCGCTATCTACGAGACCGGCCCAGCCCCGACTCCTCATCAGCATAAGCCCGGGGACTGGGTCTACATCAAGAGACACCGCCAGGAGACCCTCGAGCCATGTTGGAAGGGTCCCTACGTTGTGGTGCTGATGACCCCCACGCTCTCAAGGTAGACGGCATTGCGACCTGGGTCCATCACACTCACGTCCGGTCAGCAGACCCATTTGTGATCCGGGAAGACTTCGTCACCAAATGGAGCATCGATCGAGATCAACGCAACCCGCTCAAGCTCAAGCTTCTGCGAGCTCGACCTGCCTGATGCTGGAGGGGGAAGGAAGGCTATCGGATGGGACACCAGGAAGACTTGGGGACTCCGATTTTATCAGTGCAGGGAATTTGGGATGGTGTACCCTCGTGACCCAGGAATGTTGTTCAGTAGAAATACAAACCGACCCATGATTGGGCCTGTAAGTTTCAAGACAAGGGGGGAATGAAAGGGCGGGGAGACTCCATGTTCCTTTTGTTCCATGTCTTCCACCTCGTGGAGTCAGGTTCCCGCCCTAGAACCTCTCCAAGAGCCCAACCCACACCTTTGAATTAGCCAATAGAAATGCAAGGGAAAGTAAGCCGCGCCCTGCCCCCATGTGCAACCTGATCCCAACCAATCAGCGGAGGCCACACTACCTCACCCCTCCTACCTCTCCCAGGCCCCCTATAAATCAGCGCGTTTGGGGGCTGACTCTCTCTCTCTCTCTCTCCACCTCGCCGCTGCGCCGGTGGGTGTGTGTGTGGGACTGAGCTCGAGCTAGCTCGATTAAAAGGCTCTTTGCTTTTGCATCGGACTCGGCTCCCTCGTGGTCTTTGGGAATCACGAAATCTGGGCATAACATCATCATCTTGAATAAGAGAGTGAAAATGGACTTTTTTTTATTACATATTGATAGGCCAGAGCCAAGACTAATATTCTGTTAACAATAATGATCCAGATCCCATAGTGAATAAGCTTTTTAGGGAAAGCCCCTGACTAGTCTTAACTGGATTATTTTTACAAGAGACATGGTTGTGTCATCTCATTATAACTGCATAATAGAGATCATAGCCTGCTTATAAGAGCAATACAGCCCAGCAGAAATATCCCACCTTATTAGAAAAAGCACAAATTATAATTATGCATGATTTTTATAAAGAATTCTTTGAACTCATAAATATACAATATTCTTAAGTAAAGCTCATTTGGTAATAATCAATAAATACTACCACATTTGGTGAAGTGTACATGGTGTTAACTTCAGTCCTCAGACCACACTCTGGGTCCACTTATTCTCTCTCACACCCACTCTAGTCACCCTTTCATCCCCAAAACTACAAAGGAAACTACTGTCATAAGAGGCTACATGTTACCAAATCCAAACGAAATCATTAATACTCATATTACCTAAAATTCTAAAGCATTTGGCATTCTTAACCACTCCTTCCTTCTTAAAACTTCATTTCCTTGATTTCATAACATCAAGTCATTCCCTTCACATTTTCAATACAATCTAACACCATTTTCTTACTGCTCTGGTGCTTTTCCCCAAGAGATCTGAAATCTGTTCCCTTCCTTCAATGCAATGAAGCACTTCGATGAAATGATAGAAATGGTTCAGTGCTATCTCTGGTTGGAATGAAGGGTAGGGTTGTTCTTTCCAGGTCAGCCATCAGAAGGCACTGAAGCATAGTAATGATCCCTCCTTTGGAAAAACTGCTGTTTGAAACTGCTGTTTGAAATTCTCTGCTATTTTTAGACAGTCCCTTGCTCTGTAAGTCAACTATGTTATTTTTAGATGGTCTCTTATTCTGTAAAAATAACCTTGTCTTTTAGCTTGAATAATAGAAAAGATAAACTTAACTGTCTGACCTTGCAAGCTAGCCATCTAAAGGGGCTGATATGCTGATACTGATAATATAATTCCCATATTCTCATGCCAAGTGCTTGTTCATTATGTATCCAAGGTTACAGGTGTCTGTATAGATATGATATGTACTCAAGGTTACAAGTTGTCTGTATAGATATGACAGGTGTTTGTTAGATATGATATATACTCAAGGTTACAAGCTGTCTGCAAAAATAACTTACACAAAGACCTAGAAGGATATAAAAAGGGAATTCTCCTTCCTGTGGTTGTTCAGAATTTGACAGAGGTATTCTGCTCTGAACCTGAACACAATAAAGATGATTCCTAACTAATTGGCTCATTAAGGCATCTTGTCTAGCTCACTGATTGACAATACAACAGCATGTATTAGGGTGACCAATTTCTCCCAGTTTTCCAGGGATGGTCTTGGCTTTAGCCATTGAAACCCTTGTGTTTTAGGAAATCCATCAGTCCTGGACAAATTAGGACAGTTGATTATTCTAAACTGTGTTCACAATCTGTAACTATTAAGTCCACTTTTTCATAGTGGCTCAACTGATTCTGTTTCACATTTAAATCATGGATTTAAATAGTCTTTTGTGGGCACAATTTTGCTATAGATTTCAAACAACCAATTATTAACCTAACTGAAAGGCCCCAATTATATTGCCTGAATATGAATGCAAAAAATCTAATGGTAAATTCTTACCATATCCATCATACTTACCCACTAGGACTCTTGAATAGGTGTGGTTTGCAAGCATACCTTTGAACACTGAGATGAGAAAACAATATTCATATTACTGCAATATTTAATATAATTCTGTTAATAGGAAGCTAGATATATAACTTGTGTGAGTATTTAATAAAACTCTCCAAATAATAAAATATGCAAGTATAGAGCTATTATTTTCATTGTTTTCTGCTGATAACAAGTGCTTTCTGTGTTGAAGAAAAACAAGAAAAAGAAAAGCAACTAATCCCTTAGACTGCCTCAATTAAAGTTTTATTTTTGGCAGTTTAACAATTGAAATACAAAAACACATTGCTCTTCTATTTTCAGATTTAAAATATAAAATAAAAATAATACAAATGAGATGATAATAGATATTTCTTCCCAGATGATAAAAATATTTCTGTATCATTTAAATAAAATGCCTATTTACAAAGAATTTACTTTATTATAATTACATGTGTTAAAAAATTGTTCATGTCTTATATGCCAAATCAAATTATTCATTTAAAAAATAGAAATGTTTTTATTTTTAAAATTTATTAAAATTAGCCCAATTACTTTATAGCCATGTTTAGATAGTTTTATATAAATAATACTGTTTTCTCTCTAAATATACATATGATTTCTCCTTAACTGTTGCTGGTTGACAATAATTGAAATTTTCTTGTTTTCTCTTTAAAATAGTTATTAAACAAGTCATATATGGTCAATTCTTCCTTCCATTTAAATAATAGAAAAGCCTAATTCTGGTGACACAATCTGTGGCCTTTGCTGATTTTGCCTTAGTTGCTTATCATCTTTAGCCAGTGAATAATTCTTTCATTTTGAGCTCATCTTATCCCTGATGACCCAATTATTGCTCTGGGTAATGACCCAGTCAGATCTTATTTAGAAAGAAACTTACTTCTAAACACCACGTAGTGATGCCTTTTTGACCTCAAAGAAGCCATAAAGGACATCTGCATCATCATATAGAGTAAAATGGGTCCAGTAAAATTAGGTTCCAGCTGAGAAGAAAGCTTCCTGAAGGCATTTCATGCCTCAGAATCATTGACTAGATCAAATGTTCCATTAGAAATTGTAATTGGTTTCATTCTTCATTCTCCCAGATGTCATTTGTAAAAAAGTATTAGGTGGTCGTGTTTGATCACAAGGTAGATGCTTTGGTGCAACCTTGAATCTGCTTTGTTACTAAGCTAAACTATCCAGCTCTTTAAATAGTCCCTTTATGGTCTGTTTTGCCACTTCATCATTATTCTGTGTGGAGTTTTTAAGTCTGTTCTGTTTTTCAAATCTTAAAAAGTGAAGACCAAAACTGGCTATCATTAAAAAAAAAAAAATGTTTCCTTAGTGCATTGGAGAGAAATGAATGCACACAGAAGGAAGTACTTGGCTGTTCTTTTTATTATGAGGAAATCTTAACTGAGCAAGGTAGATTACACAGGAATATGCTGAATTTATTTAGAGATTTATTGGGTATTCTTTAATTCAGACAATTTAAGCAAAAATTCAAGATGAAGTTGAAAAAAACAAGAGCATCGTCTGCTTACTGGGATAGCTGATGTATTAGGCTGTAAGGGAACACAGGATAGGTAAAGCAGGGAAGAAAACAATGTTTGCAAGAGAGAATGGAGAATATTGTTGGTCTGTAGAAGGAGGGGGTGGCAGTCAGAGGTTAGCCAAGATCTCTATGCAGCAGTAGATCACAAGCTTCCAAAGGGGGACTCACTGTCAATCCCTTGATTCTTAATGCCACCTGTATAGTTTTGTGTCTTCCTCACTGCCTTGGCAAGAACTGCTTTCATATCCTTCCCCCTCTCCAAGCTTTCTACATCACTATTTCCACTCAAATGACAGTGGAACCCACTAAGGAAGTAATCAGTTAATGGCCAATGTCATTACTAAATTATGAATATTCTCTGATAAAAGGTGATCATAACTAAGTTAACGGGAATAATTTTCTTTCCACCTTGTTTTTGTTTGTAAGAGGCTGTCTTTTCATCGCTAGCTCATGAATAAGTGCAGAGTCCCCTAGTTCTCTTTGCTAAAGTATGCCTAATTACCCTGAAAGGAAAAAAAAAACAAATCATAATTATTGGCAAGGTGAAGGCATTTCCCTCAAACTCTGATCAAATTCATTTCTCTTCCTCTTATAATCTCATAACTCCAACTCAAGGTGTATGTTTCCAAAAAAGGTAATGTTTTAAAATTTGACTTAGGGCCCATAGATTTTTATACAATTGTCTTATAGTAAGCAAGAACACCACATAAATCCAGGTATTATTGTTGTTGTAATTAAATCATTTCTCAAATGTCACCTTACCATCAACAGTATCATATAAAAACTTATTAGAGTGCAGATTCCCACCCAAGACCTACTGAATTATAAAATCTGGGGTTAAGGCCCAGCACTCTGAATTTTAACACGATTTCCAAATGATTCTGATGTACACTAAAATGTTGACAAGTACTGCCTTAAGAAGTAGCACTTAAAATATTTGATTCAGGTAACAGGGATTATGAATAAGAGTTGCAGAACTAACAAAGATCAACTAAAGAAGAACAAACAAATGATATTTATTCAGAATTTTCTATGCAAGGGAGAGACTCAGGCAGGCAGGGAAGTTGGAAAGCTTTGTAGTTTTAAAAAAGTGTATGTGTGCTGAAACCGGTTTGGCTCAGTGGATAGAGCGTCGGCCTGCGGACTGAAGGGTCCCAGGTTCGATTCCGGTCAAGGGCATGTACCTTGGTTGCGGGCACGTCCCCAGTGGGAGGTGTGCAGGAGGCAGCTGATCGATGTTTCTCTCTCATCGATGTTTCTAGCTCTCTGTCCCTCTCCCTTCCTCTCTGTAAAATATCAATAAAATATATTTTTTTAAAAAAAGTGTATGTGTGTGGGGGGGCGGGGGTGGAGGGAGCTTCAGGTATGCTCTGGTTGGAGGTCATCCACATGGGGGTGTTGGAGGTAAACTAACTAGAAGTAGCACATCTTATGTGATTGGCTTCAGGAACATATTTGGCTTTCTCTGCCTGGTTCTCAGAAGTAGGATAAAAAAAAAAAAATAGGGAAACAGGCAATTATTGACCAAGTCCTGACCATTCTGGGCCAATTTCTGCAGAGGTGTGGTTTTGCTTCCTGGACTGGATGACACGAAAATGACTAGCCAACAACAAATCTCGAGCAAAGCAATTGTCCAATCACTCCTCATGCCCACAAGTTAAGACTGATCTCTATATCATGTAGGGCATTGTATCACTAAAACTTCTGCCAGTTAGTGATAATATTTTTACTATCTTTTCTATTTGTATGATTGCCACCATTGGGAACTCTGCTCTGATTGCTTGCCTAAACTATAAAGCAGCAATTCTCTCACAGGGAGTGTTTTAATAATCAAAAGTGATCTTCTTTTGGAGAACACACATGAGTCAGAATTCCCAGCCTTTGATTTATAGAATCAGACTCTCTACAGAGAAGACTTGGAATTCCTAAAGTGCCTGAGATGTTAGTATAAGGCAAAGAGGATCAGGCATCTCCAGCCCACAGAGGAAGTAGTGTGAAGGTGGAGTACATGGAGGTCCAGGAAAAAAAGAATTTGTATACACGACACTAGGTCAGAATCAAGGCCATACATTAACTGGATTACATATTAGGATCCTTATTATTTTCTTTCAGATGGAAAGTATTTAGTTCATTGCAGTACAAAGGTTGTTGAATTCAAATTTAGATTACCTAGGGCCTAATCCATAGAAAAAGAACAAATTATTACAGCCTAAGAGAGAGGGACACTAGCAAAGTACAATTATATTTCTAAAGGTCATTTTCCATGTAGATTTAGGTAGAAATGCCATCAGCCGTATGGTCTCATTTGATGAGACCAGAATTGCCCAGAAAAAAATGTAAAATGGGGACCTAGTGATGGATGGCATGTATAGTAGTTGGTAAGATTGAGGGCTGTGACTACTGTTTGGGAAATCTGAGAATAGCATTAGAATGAGCTTGTTCTGAAATAATAATTTAGTATATCATTTTTAGAAGATATTTGGTCAGAATATAAAAAGGAAAATGAGCATCTTTATTCAACCACCAAGGCACTTTAAGAAATTTGTTGTTTTTTTAAAAAAATCCTGTGTATATATAGAAAGGTTACTAATGTGAATGTTCATAACAGCAGGTTTATATTGGAAAATTCTATTCAACCTAATTATTAAACACAACTAGAACTGAAGAACACTCAAAAACAAGTAAAAGTATTTATAACTATATAACTACAGGAGAATCTATTTTCCTGTAAACCCCACATTTACACATGAAGAAATATTACTTACAAGTTATTTCTTCCTTTGCTTATCTTTATTTTCCAAATTTTCAACTATAAATATATATATATATATATATATATATATATATATATATATATATATTTACAGTAAGAAAATGACAACTTAAATACTCCCCACCCCAAATAAATACTGGTTTAATTTTCCTGCCACTTTGCCTCTCTAGGGAGAACCATGAGAAAACAATGATCAGAATGCCAAGTTTAAATATATTAGATTCACTTTTAAAAATCCAAAATCGGGGAGACCCTTGGGAGGAACTATATAATTTTTACAGCAACAGACAAACCCACTATTTCTTGAGTCTTTGTTCATAAAACAGACTGAGCTCTTAAATCAGCCTAAAGCCTCCAAACAAGGCTCTGTGTTCTTTAGAGATGGGACATGTGTCACATTTGTCACTATTGACTTTCTCCCTGGGTCCTCTGTAGAGTGTTTGCCACTTCATAGATATTTTATCTCCGGGAAGAAAAGTTTTAGTGTTCTTTGGCCCCAGCAATTGCCACAGATATTCCAACAATACATTTAATGTTTGGTTGGTAGGGAAACAACACATATTTAAATGATGCTTTAAAAGCAGGTGTCATTGCACCCCTATGTTCAGAGCAGCACAATTTACATTAGCTAAGATTTGGAGACAACCTAAGTGCCCATCAGCAGATGATTGGATTAAAAAACTGTGGTACATCTACACAATGGAATACTACGCCTCTATAAAAAAAGAAGGAACTTTTACCATTTGCAACAGCATGGATAGAACTGGAGAGCATTATGCTAAGCGAAATATGCCAGTCAGAGAAAGATAAATATCACATGATCTCACTCATACGTGAGATATAATGACCAACATAATTTGATGAACAAGAATAGATCCAGAGACAAATGGCAGGGGAGGGGGCGGTTAGAGAGCAACCAAAGGACTTGTATGCATGCATATTAGCATAGCCAGTGGACACAGACACTGGGGTGGTGGGGGCTTGCCTGGGGTGGGAATGCCTGGGGGGAGGAGGGGTCAAGTGGGGCAAAAGGAGACACATGTAAAACTTTAGACAATAAAAAAGTAAAAATAAAAAATAAAAGTAGGTGTCATGATACTCAAATTGTCAGAGAGTGCCTTTCCTGTGGACCAGTGCAAATAAATATTTTCTTCGAAGGGGAATTAGTGTTAAGACTATAAATTTTTTGCTATCTTTAAACCATTTAAAATTTTGAGTTATTATATTATTTGTCTGAAGTTCAAACAAGGATACTCTTCTAATATAATTGAGATGTGTGTTTTGTTTTGATTTCCAAACAAATCCATATAAGAGATGTCTAAATTAAAAGATTTTCACTAGAGTAAATATTAACATTATGAAGGCGTGGTTTTTTTCTAATTTGGTTGGGAGACATTGGAGGGTGGTGTCAATTCTCTAGATATCTCTGTCTGTGCATGATCCTATCACTTCACTTCTTTCATTGCTAAACATTTTGAAATTTAGTGCTGTCACATTCTCTAATCTCACTCACTGTACCTTGGCAGTCTGGTTCCTAATTCCATTACTCAAAATATTAACTCAAATGTTTCTTACATTTTTTAAGGTACCACTAGCCGCTGTAACAAATAACCCACAAATTTAGTGGTTAGAACAATAGGAGTTTAGAATTTTGTTTCTCCTCTAGCAGAAAACTGATAGGAATTCAATCTTGGAAAAAGCGGCCTCATAATAGTCAGCATCTAATCAGCAGAAAGCGAACAAGGAAATATGGTAGTGATATACTTGGCCCAAATGTTGAACTCACTTGTTATCATTTCATTGATAAGAACTTACCCATATGCCCACACCTAAACACAAGGGGTGCTGGAAAATGTACACTTTGAATAGGAAGCTGCTCCCCAGTATTTCTCTACATTACAGAGTAAAACAGTATAAGAGCCAAATCTAAAACAACTGAGAACCAATAAGGAAGAAGCCAAAGTCAGAAAGACCCTCAAGAGGAAATTCATAAATTGACAACACATCAATTAGTTCATTAAAGCTCTTGGATCTGTAGTCACATTCTACATGACCCCATGACATCCAGTCTCTATTGCATTCTGTAAATATATTGGCCCAAGGGAGAAAAGAGGAAGGAATTTTACAAAGACCCCACATTCCAATATCTTATCTTGATTTCTTCCAGCTCTCATTCCTTCTCAATGGCCCACAGTCCATTAACAAGAAATCAGTTTTTTCCAGTCTATGAATAAAGGAAATCAGAAAATATACTCCAAATCTACCTTTTCCTTAATTTCTTCAAATTCTAAGGTTCTTGGCACAATTCTTGATTTTCCTGATGCCAAATTGGTCATGGAGCATCTAGGTTATCTAAATCTACTATCAGGGGTCTGATTTCTCACCTAATGGGGATGTAAAAGTCTAACTACCATATGGTGAGAAATCATGATTTCTAACATATAATGAAAGGGGAGCCAGACTCAATGCTTTTTGCCCATCTGACTTTTTTCTAATTCTGTAGGAGAAATATCAGTCTCTACAAATCAAATTTGTTCATACAAAGGACAACAGCAGAACAAAGAATAAAGGCTTTTATAATCATGGCTTCATATGTGAATGCAAGTTATAAAAATAATACTTCATTGCATACAATTACTCTAGTTTTGATGTATGGTATGTTCTGCCCAGTCTGGGAGCACAGCTTTAGCTTCTCACATGCTTGTACTTTTTCAAGACTACAACCATCACATATAAGACATCAGAGCAGAAAACAAATGGAGCACTTCTGTGGTTTCCTCAATCTGAGAAGTTAAATTTCCAGAATGCACACAGGAGGGATAAGCCATCTTTCACCTCCTTTTCCAGTACCAGAGTCAGCCTCAGAATTTATACAAATATGTAGTAGGAAAAATTCTGACTAGAATTCATTAGGTCATTGTACATTGCTCCCTTTATCCAGTGGTTTAGACGGATTGGCATAGGAGCATCACTCTCATTGTATTCCTTGTGAATGATGCCCCCTCCCCCCACCCCCAGAGTTGTGTACCACATCAGAATTGTGCATAGGGGCAGCAATGAGCACAGTGGTGAGATGGATGATGAAAAAAAAAAAAAAAACTCCCTTCCCTTGTTGCTCTCACGATAGTTCATTTATTCCTGTGGCATCTATGATGTGGTCACTCCAGACATTAGTGTTAAAAACATGCATTGGCCATATGCTAGATATTTAAAAACTCATTTAAACATTCTGATCTTTTTTACCCAGTTTTCACCCAGAAATAATAATGCCTTCCATACACACTATTGTGAGACTTGGATTGGACTAAATTTGTTAAGTCAAATAACCATGTTCAAGTGCTCAGTACTCATAGAATCTACTTCAGAGTTGAGATTATATACCAGTGGTCGGCAAACTGCGGCTCGCGAGCCACATACGGCTCTTTGGCCCCTTGAGTGTGGCTCTTCCACAAAATACAATGGCCTGGGCGAGTCTATTTTGAAGAAGTGGCATTAGAAGAAGTTTAAGTTTAAAAAATTTGGCTCTCAAAAGAAATTTCAATCGTCGTACTGTTGATATTTGGCTCTGTTGACTAATGAGTTTGCTGACCACTGTTATATACCCATTAGAAGGATAGGAGTATAAGTCAAGCAAAGAGGGATACTTTGGGGTCATTTTCCTTGTAGATTTACCCTGGGAGAATACAATCCTTTGGGAATACATGGAGTATATAAATAGGCAAGTGGAAGGTGCCTTCTGATTAGTGTCTCTATTCCACAAGTAAGATTTAGAATATCTCAGTGTCAATGTGCCAGTACTGAGCTAGCTACTTTGACCTTTTTGCATTCTGTCTGCATCACTATCAAAGTATACAATAAAAATGTCTTGTTAATCATGAACACACCCTTTGCCTTCTCAGATTGAAGGTTGCTTCCAATCTTGGATCACATCTTTCTCATCTTTGCATGCCTCCAATACCCAGCCCACATCCCTTGTGTACAGTAAGTGCTCAATAAATGTTGGTTGCATTGAGGAGTAACTGAAAAACAAAGTAAATGTAAGGTGGTGATATAATAGATATGTATGAGGCATTTTGTCCTTTGAAGGACTTAAAAATAACACAAAGAACCTGGGAATTTAGTAATACAATTGGGGCTGTATCTATGAGAGGGTTGTACACACAGAATCAAATCACATAGGCAAGTGGTAGCAGCAGCCTAGCGGGAAACAATAATCCAAGCTCTCCAGATGCTGAACAAATAAATTTGGAGAAATATGGTAATTGTTAATAACATGAAATTGACAAGAGAATGGGGAACCACTTTGACATTTGATTACTACTAGTCAATATTCAAGCTCATAAGAAGTGAGCAGCTGTTAGCCAAAGCAGATGTGAACATACATACAATAGAATAAAGACTTAAGGGATTTGGTTGCTTGCTTGCAACATATATTTTATTTGATAGAAAAAACCCTTCAAACTTAATCCAACTAAAATAAGGCATATTTGATTCATTTCTTTCTGTTTTTCTCCAGTTTCCTCCAACAAAATTTATCAAAAATTTGATAGAGGCAGTTGACAAAATTCACCTTTCACCATATGTGAGCTCAGCTGTCCAAAATCACCCCTCTCTTCTTAGTCAGGGCCCAAGAAGGGACATAAGTGGGAATTTCTCATTTATCACAAGGAGGAGTATCAGAGAGCAAAAATTTCAAGAACCTGAAGCCCAGAAACCAGAGGCTCGAACATCAGTATTTTTTTTTTCTTCAAGAATCCAGGTCATTCTACTGTACATCATGTATTGCTTAACAACAGGGGTATGTTATGAGAAATGTGTTATTAGGTGATTTCATCGTGTGCAAACATGATAGAATTCACTTACATAAAACTACGTGGTCTAACCTACTACACACAGGCTATATGGTACAGCCTATTGCTCCTAGGCTACAAACTTGTAAAGCATGTTACTGTACTGAATACTATATGAAATTGTAACGCAATGGTAAGCATTTGTGTATCTAAACATAGAGTAAAAATACAGTATAAAAGATTAAAAATGGTACACCTATATAGAACACTTACCATGAATGGAGCTCGCAGGACTGGAAGTTGTTCAGTGGAAGTGGTGAGTGAATGTGAAGGCTTAGGACATTAGGCCATCAAGTGTGTCAAACTCGCAGCCTGTGGGCCACCTTCGGGCCACCTGAGGCCCATAATGAATAGTTTTGCAGCCCCACCAATATAATGGTATGTAAGACATGATTTAATACAAATTTCTTAATTTTTACAATATCCTGTTATACATAAGTATTAATAACGAACTACAACATTCGTTAATGACTGATTACTATAATCGTGTTGCATTCATTTCCCTTTCGTGCCTTACATGTAGGCACACCATTTCTCTTCACTAATACTAGCAGTGAATATTTTAGCAGCTGATTGCCATACCATTAGTCTTGGACCGACTTGTTTGGTGTGCGCAACAGGAAATATTTCGCTTTCGGAGAATAAGAAAAATAGGTTTATTTGTGTTACGTTTATTAATTTATTCAGTGTCTGGTAAGTTAATGTTCAAGAAAAAATATTAATTTTTATTAAAATGTTCTATTATTTTATGTTAATGATTACTCATTTATTTCAGCCCTTTGTATTCAGCATGTCTCTATTGAAATAAACCTACATTTCTATGAAAATTGAAGCTTTTGTTTTTTTGCGGCCCACATGAACTTAAACCTTGTTTATTTGGCCCGTGTTAGCCTTTGAGTTTGACATGCTTGCTATACATGATTATAGGTTTTATAAACACTGTATACTTAGGTTACACTAAATTTATAAAAAAAATATTTCTTCATCAATAAATTAACATTAGCGACTGTCACTTTCTAATTATAAACTTTTTAATTTTTTTAAACTTTCTGATCCTTTTGTTATAACACTACAACAGTCTTAAAAGCTTAGTAGACTTCCTACCTGTTTGACAGTGTTTGATGGCAGTCGCTTCATAAGCCAAAAGCCACACCCATGGGTGTTATTTTTTTCTTGACAGACTTTTTAATTTGCTGTATTTCTTTGTTTTTTCAGCCCCTTACCTTTAGACTGAGTGATGATCACGTTGGGCTCATTAGCTTCTGTGAAGGGCTGAATTTTTGGTCTTTTGTTTTTCTAAGTTGTTTGCTCAATTGAAATCATTTGCTGGTCACCACTTCAACCACTTAAATGTTTGAACATTAAGTGGGGCAGCTACACTCTTAATTGTGGCTATCTCAACTTTAATTACATTTTATTTCTCAATGCATTTCTAAAATGTATCTTTTACTATTTGTAGTTGAGAATGAGTGCCTCCAACTCTATACACTTCCAAATTTATGAACACTCTCTAATCCCTTTCATTCATTCTTAGAAATCAGGATATTCTTTTCTCAGGTTATCTCTTTGTGTAATATTTTATGAAATGTAGTCAACATCAATCTACACACACTACTAATATTTAGTTTTCCAATGTCTTTCCTGAGAGCCACACTTTCATTAGTTACATTCTCTGCCTTCCCTGCCACCAAAGACTTTACCAAATAACTGGCCATTGCAAAACATGGACTACCATCCTTCCAGATTAGGATAATAGCCTTCCACATCCACCCCTAAGACAATATTTGATGTTTTTGTTACGGCAGTATCCTAATTCGAGTTACCAATTAACCACTTTAAGTGCTCAGCGGCTTAAAAGCTAAGTAAAACAAGTTACTTCTCACTCACATTTTGTGTCCATCGCTGGTCAGCCTGGTAAGTCTTGTGCTCCGTGTGGACTTCACTCTTGATAATAGGGCAGTCTACCATGTAGGTTCCTATCAGTTGCTGTAGTGAAGGAAAATTACAGAGTTTCACACAACAGAAATCAGATTCTCCATTCTGTAAGTGAATTATGTTCCTATCATTCACAGCATATTGGTCAATATTAGCCACATGGTTCCACCTTCAGCAGGGCCAGGAAGCATAATCTTCCCATTAGTTGAATAGCACTAGTGACTAACTACCCCCTACAATCTAATCTCCACACTACAGCTAAGTGAGCTGTTTACATTATTCAGCTATGAAACTGCTCTGCTCAAAACTCCCCCATGGCGTCCCACCATTTTCAGTAAAAGAGTCAGTTCATACAATGGCCTCCAGACCCTCCATCTTTTGGCCACCTACTATCTGTCCACTTCATCTCCCACTTTCTTCTTCTCTCATTCTTCTCCAGCCACACCAGGTTCTTTGTTTCTCCTTGACCTGTCAAGCTTCCAACTGATTCAGGCCTTGCACTTGCTATTCCTTTGGCCTGGAAGATTCTTTCCACAGATACATGGCTCACTGCTTTACTTGTTTCACATGTCCACTCTCATGTCACCTTATCAGAGAAGCCTTCCTTGACAACCCTATATAAAATGGCATCTCCTTCCACTGATGTTATTCTCTAACCTTCTCACTCTGCTTCATTTTTCTTTAGTGCTGACTTCTGCCTGACATAACAGTATATGTGTGCATATTATCTGTACTCCCCCAGAAAATAAAAGTGTCTTGAAAGACAGACTTTTGTCTGTTTTACTTACTATTAGATCTTATGAACCTAATATAAGCCAATCGCCTAGTAGATGCTCAATAAATACTTTATGAATGGATCAATAAACACCGTGGTGGCCCCAGGTGTTTGACTAATATACAATATACTGGAAGTATCAGATTTTGGGAGAAAAAATAAGAAAAGGGAAAAAAAAGATAAAAGTGAAGTTAACAAACACAAGTTTTTCTTCTTGCCAATCTCTTCTGAAATTTGTCTGTGTTTATAAGAAGATCCATATTTATGAGGATGCGATATACTGATGAACATGTTTGGATCTAAATTTCTTCCCTCGCTTCATTTTCTTGTTGTAACTCTTGAACATCTATTGGTTTTAAAATACCAGGCTTATAATATTAGCACTGAAAAAGTATGATATCCCCAAGTTGAAAACTAAGGGGGAAGTCTGTAAATACATGGAAAAGAAAGTGAAATATGGAGTCAGGAAATACTTTTGCCTTGAAGATCTACCATGAAACTTCTAACATGAAGTGTAAGGGGATTTAGATGAAAAAGTCATCAATCTCTCTCACACACCAGGTGGTATTTTCCCAATTCAACAGAATGGGAAACTAAGTCATAGAGCAGTATAATTAATTGCCTAGATCACAGAAATTATGAGCAGCAGAAGTAAGACAACTACTAGAGTTTCTGACCTCTGATTTACTTGTACTTTTTCTGCCCTATAGTGCCCACATATTAAGACTCATTCTGTGCTGCGCCAGCACAGCCAGGTTTGATGAGCCTGAGAGGGGGTGGTGAAGGATTAAGAAAAGACAGACAAGAGAAGAAAAGCTGGGACTGGGTGGGATGCTGCCCTCTCTGATGGAGAGACAGCACCACGGCCTGCAAGCCAAGTCTTTATTTTTTAGCCAGACTCCACCAGGCAAAGTAAGGGTGTGGTCAAGATGTTTACAACATTCTCATGGGTTTCGAATCTACTCAGTTATATGCACCTGATCAAGCTTTGTTTACTTGCTGCACCTCAGGCAGCCTGTATCACTCAGCCACATGGGACCACAGGTTCGGACCACAACCTGTCCAAACACTGTAGCCGCTCCCCACATCATTCTAAATTCAGTTCGAGGCAGAATTAGGTAATTTGTCCCAGACAACAGAACTTGCATTTGAGAAAACCAAAATCGTACTCTAAAATAATAGAATAAAATATTTCACATAACAATAAATGTCAAATGCAAAAATATACAAAGAATAGGAATTGGAAGAATGTAAGTAAAAAGTTTTATAACCTACTTTTCCTAAGAGAGCAAAAATGACATCAATGTTATTTACTGTTCACCATTCTTTCTCCTCCTGACAACAAGCTGAGTTTCTGCTGAGCCAAAAACTGACCTTAAATATATACCCAAATAAAGACTTAAAAACTGTCTAGTCTAGTGTTTCCTGACCAGTTCAACTACAAACCCCACTCACATATTCTTTCAAAACACTAATTTTCAAAATTATTTCTAATTTTTCCTTAGTATCCCAAAATACATAAATTTAGGTTAAAAACTTCAATTTGTACATCATGACCAAATGGGATTTATCCCAAGTAGGCAAGGCTGGATTAACATTCAAAACTAAATTAATGTACTCCATCATATCAGCAGACTAAAATAAAAATCACCTGGTCATATCAATAGATGCAGAAAAGGAAGTGACGATATTCACCACACATTCATGATAAAAACACTCAGTAAACTAGAAACAGATGGGAACTTTCTCAACTTCATAAAGACTGCAAATAACCTACAGTTAATATCATCCTATATAATAAAACCCTAATATGCAAATTGACCAAATGGCAGAATGACTGGTCACTATGATGCGCACTGACCACCAGGGGGCAGATGCTTAATGCAGGAGCTGCCCCCTGGTGATCACTGCACTCCCACAGGGGGAGCGCTTCTCAGCTAGAAGCCAAGCTTATGGCTGGAAAGCGCAGTGGCGGTGGCGGGAGCCTCTCCCACCTCTGCTGCACATGGGCAGTAAGGATGCAAGAGGGATGTCCGCCTGCCAGCTTAGGCCTGCTCCCGGACTGTGAGAGAGCGCAGGCTGGGCTGAGGGACCCACCACCCCATTGCACAAAATTTCGTGCACTGGGCCTCTAGTATTTAATAATGAGAAACTCAAAGCTTTCCCACTAAAATCAGGTAGAAATCAAGGATGTTCCATCCCACAACTCCTTTTCAACATGATATTAGTTGCTCTTGCATAAAGGCAAGAAAAAGGAATAGAAGGTATACAGAGTGGGAAGGTAGACTTAAAACTGCTTCAAAAGTTATTATGGAGAGCACTAACTTGTTTGGCTCAGTGGACAGAGCTTCAGTCTGCAGACTGATGGGCCCCAGGTTCAATTCTGGCCAAGGGCACATGACTGGGTTATAGACTTGATCCCCAGTAGGGGGTGTGCAAGAGGCAGCCAATCAATAATTCTCTCTCATCATTGATCTTTCTATCTCTCTCTCCCTCTCCCTTCCTCTCTGAAATCAATAAATTATATATATATATATATATATATATATATATATATATATATATATATATATATATTTTTTTTTTTTTTTTTTAAGTTACTATGGAGAGGAAAATGATCCAGAATTACCAACATAATATAGAAGGAGAAGAAGAAAGTTAGAGGACTGACACTAACTGACTTAAAGACACTATAAAACTATAGTAACCAAGACAAAGTGGTATGCAAAAGAATAGACAAATCAGTGGAACAGATTAGAGAGCCTAGGCATTGAACCCCATAAATCTTTGATAAAGTAGCAAAGGCAATACAATGGAGCAAAGATAGTTTTTTCAACAAATGATGCTGGAATCTAGACATAGATCTTTCACCCTTCATGAAAATTAACTAAAAATGAATCATAGGTTTAAACATAAAACTATAAAACACCAAAATGTAGCACAAGAGTAAACCTAGATGACCTTGGGTATATGAATGCCTTTTCTGACATAACATCAAAGACACAATCCATGAAAAAAATAATTAATAACCTGGACTTCCTTCAAATTTAAAAATTCTGTAAAAGACAATATCAAGAGAATTAGGAGACAGTCACAGTTCAGGAGAAAATATTTGCAAAAGACACATGTGACAAATAACTGTTATCCAAAATATACAAAGAACCTTTAAAACTCAACAATAGAGACGGGAGGGAATAATGGCGGCGGAATAGACAGACGTGTTCCAAGCCTTGTCCTGGAGCAGAATAGACAGACGTGTTCCAAGCCTTGTCCTGGAGCAGAAAGAAAGAACAGCTGAGGGTCGCACAAGGAGTGTTTGTTGGCAAGTTGGGAGACAGCTGAACTCCAGAAGAAGGTGGGGGACTGCTAGACGGGGTTCCCCTGACCTGGCAGCACCAACTGCGGCTGGGTCCCCTCCCGGAGCTGCAGGCTTGGACGCGGAGTCTGCGCCATCTTGATCCGGAAAGTGGGGCTTATCGGAAGCCTCAGAATCCACAACTGCGGCACCCACGGAACAGCTGCGAGCCCCAGAACAACGCTCCCCAATTGGCGCAAACACACGGGTTCAGAGTAGCTCTACACTCCACCACGGAAAGGTCAGATTTCACCTGAGATAAGGTGAGGTCTCTGGTCCCTGCGGGAGAGAGGAACGCACGTTTTGCGGGAGCTGGAGGACCAGGGAAGTCTGTACCTAGAAAAATCCATGGCTGTTGGGGCTGGCGTGATCTGTGAATGTGAAAAGGGGTCCTCAGAGCTGCTAACAGAAGGGCTCTCTAAAAAGCAACCCATTGTGATCTGAAGTGCAGGGACACCCTAAGAATTTCAGGCTGTCCAGACTTACATGCAGCCCCGGAGTTCCCCGGGCGCCTAGGCTTATGCGCAGTCCCGGAGTTCGCACACTTGGGCTTTTTCCTCTTGAAATTCTTGCTTCTGATTACTAAGCCCAATACATAGGATCACCCAGTTGGGGACATTCTGGGAGACTGCATGGGAAAGTTGTTTTTTCTGGAACCTGGGGATCGGAGCGGGGAGTGACCATGGGAGAGTCAGCTCCGAGGCAGCCCACTCCCACAAACCGGTAGTGAGTGCCACAGGGAAAGAAGGCTATAACACTGCCTAGAGAGGCCATAGATAGACCCGGAAGTCAATCCAGAAACACTGCCACCCAGGGGCTGAATCACAAATTGACTCTTGTGTAATCAAAAATAAAGGAATACGAGAAATTAAGACACACCGCCTGCTTAAAATCAGGACTGGCTTACAACACTGAACAGCAGTGGAACGCAGGGAACTGCAATACTGTCCGGACTGAGAAACAGGCGTGCCAAACAGAACAACAGAGGAAGTGAATGACCTTCACTACTCCACATTTTATTTTTATTTTTTTTATTTTTTTTTTCTTATTTTCATTTTTTGCATCTTTTACTCAAGAAACTAACTTTTTTTCTTTTTTCATCACTTGATTTTACCTTTTTAATTATTACATTTTTTTAAAATAAATCTTTATTCAGATTATTACAATTATTTCTCCTTTTCCCCCCATAGCTCCCCTCCACCCAGTTCCCACCCCACCTTCTGCCCTTACCTCCCCCCCACTGTCCTCATCCATAGGTGTATGATTTTTGTCCAGTCACTTCATGAACCCTCCCATACCCCTTTCTCCCTGAGAATTATCAGTCCACTCCCTTTCTAAGCCCCTGATTCTATTATATTCACCAGATTATTCTGTTCCTCAGGTTTTTAATTCACTTGATTTTTAGGTTCACTTGTTGATAGATATGTATTTGTTGTTCATAATTTTTATCTTTACTTTTTTCTTCTTCCTCTTCTTTAAGAATACCTTTCAGCATTTCATATAATACTGGTTTGGTGGTGATGAACTCCTTCAGCTTTTTCTTATCGGTGAAGCTCTTTATCTGCCCTCCAATTCTGAATGATAGCTTTGCTGGGTAGAGTAATCTTGGTTATAGGTTCTTGCTATTCATCACATTGAAAATTTCTTACCACTCCCGTCTGGCCTGCATAGTTTCTGTTGAGAAATCAGCTGACAGTCGTATGGGTGCTCCCTTGTAGGTAATTAACTGTTTTTCTCTTGCTGCTTTTAATATTCTCTCTTTGTCTTTTGCTCTTGGCATTTTAATTATGATGTGTCTTGGTGTGGTCCTCTTTGGATTCCTTTTGTTTGGGGTTCTGTGCGCTTCCTGGACTTGTAAGTCTATTTCTTTCACCAGGTGGGGGAAGTTTTCAGTCATTATTTCTTCAAATAGGTTTTCAGTATCTTGCTCTCTCTCTTCTTCTGGCACCCCCATAATTCTGATGTTGGTACACTTGAAGTTGTCCCAGATTCTTCTTACACTATCTTCAACTTTTTGGATTTTTTTTTTTGCTTTTTGCTTTTTCGGTTGAGTGTTTTTTGCTTCTTTGTATTTCAATTCTTTGACTTGATTTTTGTGTTCATCTTGTCTGTTTTTGGGTCTCTGTATATTTTTTATTTCAGTCAGTGTATTTTAATTTCTAGTTGGTCCTTTTTCATATCTTCGAAGGTCTCGTTATATTTATCGGCCTTTTCTAGGATATTCTTAAAAAGCCTTATAACCGTGGTTTTGAATTCTATATCCAGTCGTTTGTTTTCCTCCATTTCTTTCGTTTGTGATCTGATTCTTTGACGCCGCATTTTCACTGCTTCCCTGAGTTGGTAAGGTAGATTTGTGTGCTAGGTTTCCTATATGGCCCAGTGGGTCTGCCTCCCCAGTTAACCTGAGGTGGACACTCTTGGTGCACCCCTTGTGGACTGTGTGTACAGCCTTGTTGTAATTAAGTCTTGATTGTTGTTGGTATCACTGGGAAGAATTGACCTCCAGGCCAGTTGGCTGTAAGGATCAGCTGTGTCTATGCTGGGAGAAGTTCGGTGCTGGAGACAGCCTTATAGGATTAGACTTGCCAAATTGCAATAGCCTCTGTGCTCAGCTTGGATGGGGTGGAGTCTCAGTCTTGGCTTCCCGTCAGCCTTACCTTTGCGCGCACGCGCGCACTTTCAGTCCTCCGCCTTCCCCGGCTCCCAAGTCTCCACCCGAGAGTCCAGACTCCCCCCACAAGATCATGGGTCCCCAGGGGCTCGCCTGGAACCGGGGTTCAGTGCAGTCAGAACTGGGGCCCAGTGCAGTCAGGAACCTCCGACTCCCTTCCACTAGGGAAAGCCTGTGGCAACCTCCGCAGCCTTTGTGCACACTGGCACGCACGCGCTTTCAGTCCTCGGCCTTCCCCGGCTCCCGAGTCTTCGCCCGAGAGTCCAGACTCCCCCCGTAAGAGCGTGGGTCCCCAGGGGCTAGCCTGGAACTGGGGTTCAGTGCAGTCAGAACTGGGGTTCAGTGTGGTCGGGGGCTTCCTTCCCCCTTCCGCCAGAGAAAGTCAGCCAGGCTCTCAGCCGCCCTTCCTCTCTGCGCGCACAAAGACCCTTTGCCATACCTCCAATTTTCTGTGAGCTTTTCTCTTTCCTTCTAGTTGTAGAATTTTCACTCAGCCAGCTTTCCTGTGGTTCTGGATGGTGTCCGTTCTGTCTTTTAGTTGTAGTTTAGAAATTGTTGTGCGAGGCAGCAGTTTAGGTGCTTACCTATGCTGCCATCTTGGTTTCTCTCCCCTAATTATTACATTTTTATTTTCAATCCATATTATTACTACTGCTATTTTATCTTTTTTTTTTTAAAGTGTCCTTTTATTTTCTCTTCATTTTATTTTGGGATTATGGTTCTACATTCTATTTTTATCTTTCCTTTAGCATCGTTTTACTCTATCGCAACTCTACCTTTATGCCATCACTCTCTTCCTAACCTTCCCCTTTTTGGTGTCCTGTTTATCTTACCCCTTTCCTGCTTTAGATTTTCCCTATTCTTTCTGTTTACCCCTTGTTAAAATTTCACCCTACTTACATATCTAATCTCCAATCTCCTGCTCCAAGTCCATACACACCTCTCTCTTCGCTGTCTTAACTATCCAAAAAATTGTTTTTCTCTCTGTCCTTTTGTTGTTGTTCACTTGAATGTAGATTATATCGAATTTTTATGCTTTTTTGTGAGATTGTTTTGCTTATTCTTCTTTTGTTTATTTTTTGTTTGTTTTGTGCTTCAGCTTTCCCTTGCCTCACTCAATATTAGTTGGTGTTGTAGTTTGTATTAATCCCCAGGCACTTGTTGCTGGCATTTGCTGGGATTAGTGATTGTTCTATTGGAGTTTTATCCCCAATATCTATAGTCTGTTCCCCTTTCTTTCTTAGTCTCTTTCTTGTCTCTCTTACTTTTTTTTTCTTTCCGTTTTCCCAATTTCATTTTGACACTACTTTTTTTCCTTTTTTTTTTCTTCTTTCTTTCTTTTTCCTCTTCTTCTTTCTCTCCTATCACCTAATTTGCCTTTCTCTGGTGGTCACCTTTATTGGAGGTTATTAATATCGTGAATACATTTGTGTTCAGTGCCTTGTGAGTTGTACCTGGTAGTGCTGTATTTGGTGCCTTTAAATCAATGCAGGAGAGAGAGAACTACATAACCAGACACCCAGAGAAGAGAGACCATGGGGAGACAAAGAAACAGCCCACATATGAAAGAAAAGCAGGCATCACCAGAAAAGGAAGTAAACGAAATGGAAGCAAGCAACCTTCCAGAAAAAGAATTCAGAGAAATGGTCATAAGGTGGCTGAAAAGAATGGAAGACAAATTCGACAATATGAGCAAGAACCAAGAGGAAATGAAGAAGAACCATGAAGAAATGAAAAATGACATCGCTGCTGTAAAGACCTCAATAGAAAGCATCAAGAGTAGACTAGAAGAAGCAGAGGACCGCATCAGTGAGCTAGAAGACAGATGGAAAAAAATACCCAAGTAGAGCAACTTCTAGAAAAAAAATTAAAACGCAGGAGGAGAGCTTAAGGGAACTTTGGGACAACACGAAACAAAACAACATCCGCATAATAAGGGTTCCAGAAGGAAAGGAAGCTGAGCAAGGAATAGAAAACCTTTTTGAAGAAATAATGACAGAAAATTTCCCTGATATAGGGAAGAAAAAACCCACAGAAATCCAAGAAGCTCACAGAGTCCCAAGCAAAATGAACCCCAAAAGACCGACGCCTAGGCACATTATAATTAAATTGGCAAACACCAAAGACAAAGTAAGAATCTTAAAAGCGGCAAGTGAGAGACAGAAAGTTACATGCAAAGGAACCCCCATCAGACTAGCAACTGATTTCTTAACAGAAACTCATCAGGCCAGAAGGGAATGGAATGAAATATACAAAGTCATGCAAAGGAAGGGTCTGAATCCAAGAATACTGTACCCAGCAAGGCTGTCAATCAAAATTGAAGGTGAAATCAGGAGCTTCACAGACAAATAAGGACTAAGGGAATTTATTACCACCAAACCAGCAATGCAAGAAATGCTAAAGGGTCTGCTGTAAAAAAAAAAAAAAAAAAAAGAAATAGGAAGCGAAGAAGTAACACAGGGGTAAAGAATAGGAATGGCAACAAATAAGTACCTATCAATAATAACTTTAAATGTAAATGGATTAAATGCCCCAATCAAAAGACATAGGGTAACGGATTGGATAAGAAAACATGACCCATATATCTGCTGTCTACAAGAAACCCACCTCAGAAAAAAAGATGCACACAGACTGAGGGTGAAGGGGTGGAAAAAGGTTTTTCAGGCAAATGGAACTGAAAAAAAAGCTGGGGTAGCAATACTTATATCTGACAAATTAGATCTCAAAGTGAAGGACATAACAAGAGATAAGGAAGGCAACTTCATAATACTAAAGGGAGCATCCAGCAAGAAGAAATAACTCTGGTAAACATATATGCACCCAATACAGGAGCACCCAAATACATAAAAAAAACTCCTGGAGGATATCAAGGGAGAGATTGACAGCAATACAATCATAGTAGGAGACTTTAATACCCCACTATCACCATTGGAAAAATCCTCTAAACAAAAAATCAGCAAAGAAACATCAATCCTAAATGACTCACTAGACCAGATGGAATTAATTGACATCTTCAGAACATTTCACCCCAAAGCCACAGAATATACATTCTTCTCAAGTGCACATGGGTCATTTTCAAAGATAGACCATATGTTGGGACATAGACAAAGTCTCTTCAAATTCAAGAAGATAGAAATCATATCAAGCATCTTCTCAGACCACAGTGGCATAAAACTGGAAATCAACTACAATAAAAACAACCCAAAGAAATCAAACACATGGAGACTAAACAGCATGCTATTAAACCATGACTGGGTTACCAGAGAGATCAAAGAAGAAATAAAAAACATCATGGCAACAAATGACAATGAAAACACTACAATCCAAAATCTATGGAACACAGCGAAAGCAGTCCTGAGAGGGAAGTTCATAGCTCTACAAGCCTACTGCAAAAAACAAGAAACAATGGTAATAAATTACCTAACACAACAACTCAAAGAGTTAGAAAAAGAGCAACAAGAAAAGCCCAGTGTAAGCAGAAGGAAGGAAATAATAAAGATCAGAGCGGCGATGAACGACATAGAGACCAAAGAAACAATACAAAAGATCAACAAAACCAAGAGCTGGTGGTTCTTTGAAAGGATAAACAAGATTGATGAACCTCTAGCCAGGCTCACCAAGAAGCAAAGAGAGAGGACCCAAATAAACAAAATCAGAAATGAAAGAGGTGAAATAACAACAGATCCCGCCCAAATACAAAGGATTGTTAAAAAATACTACGAACAACTCTATTCCAACAAACTGGACAACCTGGAGGAAATGGACATATTCCTAGAAAAATATAACCTTCCAAAACTCAATCAGGAAGAATCTAAACAGCTCAACATGCCAGTAACTATGGAAGAAATTGAAGCAGTCATCAAAGAGCTTCCGGCAAACAAAAGCCCGGGGCCAGACGGCTTCACAGGAGAGTTTTACCAAACATTTAAGGAAGACTAAAACCTATCCTCCTCAGACTATTCCAAAAAATTCAAGAGGAAGGAACACTTCCAAGCTCCTTCTATGAAGCCAGCATCACCCTAATACCAATACCAGATAAAGACAACACAATGAAGGAGAATTACAGGCCAATATCCCTCATGAATGTAGATGCCAAAATCCTCAACAAAATTCTAGCAAATCGGATCCAGCAGTACATCAGAAAGATCATACACCATGACCAAGTAGGATTTATCCCAGGAATGCAAGGATGGTACAATATCCGCAAATCAATAAATGTGATACATCACATAAACAAATTGAGAGATAAAAATCACATAGTCATATAAATTAATGCAGAAAAAGCATTTGACAAAATCCAACACCCTTTCTTGATAAAAACTCTCAACAAGGTGGGAATAGAAGGATCAGACATCAACATAATGAAAGCTATATATGATAAACCCACAGCTAACATCATACTCAATGGGCAAAAACTAAAACCATTTCCCCTAAGAATAGGAACAAGACAGGGATGCCCACTCTGACCACTCCTGTCTGACATAGTACTGGAAGTATTAGCCACTGCAATTAGACAAGAAGAAGAAATAAAAGGCATCCAAATTGGAAAAGAAGAAGTAAAGCTGTCCTTATTTGCAGATGACATGATATTGTACATAAAAAACCCGAAAGACTCCATCAAAAACCTAACAGACTTAATAAATGAATTCGGCTATGTAGCAGGATACAAAATTAATGCCAAGAAATCTATGGCATTTCTATACACCAACAGTGAACTTACAGAAACAGAGACTAAAAAAGCAATCTCATTTTCCATCACACCAAAAAAAATTAAGATACTTAGGAATAAACCTAACCAAGGAGGAAAAAGACCTATACGCGGAAAACTACAGGACACTGAAAAAAGAGATAGAGGAAGATGTAAACAGATGGAAGAACATACCATGTTCATGGATTGGTAGAATCAACATCATTAAAATGTCCATACTACCCAAAGCAATCTATAGATTCAATGCACTCCCCATTAAAATACCAACGGCATATTTCACAGACCTAGAAAGAACTCTCCAAAAATTCATCTGGAATAAAAAAAGAACCCGAATAGTCACAGCAATCCTGAGAAAGAAGAATGAAGTAGGAGGGATCTCAATACCAGATTTCAAGCTGTATTACAAAGCCACTATCCTCAAAACAGCCTGGTACTGGCACAAGAACAGACATATAGATCAATGGAACAGAATAGAGAATCAAGATATCGACCCAAACCAATATGCGCAATTAATATTTGAAAAAGGAGGCATGAGCATACAATGGAGTCAAGACAGTCTCTTCAATAAATGGTGTTGGGAAAATTGGACAGATACATGCAAAAAAATGAAACTAGATCACCAACTTACACCATACACAAAAATAAACTCAAAATGGTTACAGGACTTAAATATAAGACGGGAAACCATAAAAATACTAGAGGAATCCACAGGCAGCAAAATCTCAGACATATGCCAAAAGAACTTTTTCACTGATACTGCCCCTAGGGCAATGGAAGCCAAAGAGAAAATAAACAAATGGGACTACATCAAAATAAAAAGCTTTTGCACAGCAAAAGAAACCATCAACAAAACAACAAGAAACCCCACTGTATGGGAGAACATATTTGCAAATGTTATCACTGATAAAGGTTTAATCTCCAACATCTACAGGCAGCTTATACAACTTAATAAAATGAAGATAAATGATCCAATAAAAAAATGGGCAACAGACCTAAATAGAATCTTTTTGAAAGAAGACAGAAGGAAGGCCAAGAGACACATGAAAACATGCTCAAAGTCACTAATTATCCGAGAGATGCAAATCAAAACGACAATGCAATACCATCTCACACCTGTCAGAATGGCTATCATCAACAAATCAACAAACAACAAGTGTTGGCGAGGATGCGGAGAAAAAGGAACCCTCGTGCACTGCTGGTGGGAATGCAGACTGGTGCAGCCACTGTGGAGAACAGTATGGAGTTTCCTCATAAAACTAAAAATGGAACTCCCATTTGACCCAGTGATCCCACTCCTGGGAATATATCCTAAGAAACTAGAAACACCAATCAGAAAGGATATATGCACCCCTATGTTCATAGCAGCACAATTTACAATAGCTAAGATTTGGAAACGGCCTAAGTGCCCGTCAGCAGATGACTGGATCAGAAAACTATGGTACATCTACACAATGGAATACTATGCTGCCATAAAAAAGAAGGAATTACTACCATTTGTAGGCACCTGGATGGAATTAGAGAACATTATGCTAAGTGAAATAAGCCAGTCAATGAAAGAAAAATACCACATGATCTCACTCATTTGGGGATAATGAAAAACATTATAAACTGATGAACAAAAAGATAGATACAGAGGCAGTAAAGCATCAAACAGACTGTCAAATTACAGCGGTAAGGTTAGGGAGAGGTGGGGGAAATAAGAGATCAACTGAAGGACTTATATGCATGTATGTAAGAGTAACCAACGGATGCAAAACATTGGGGGGTGAGGGCATGTATGGAAGTGGGGTGGGGGGGGACAATGGTAAGATATGTACACATATAATACCTTAATAAAAAAAACAAAAACAAAAAACTCAACAATAAAAAAACAAACAATCCAATTAAAAAATGGGCAAAAGATCTAAATAGACACCTTATCAGAGAAGATATACAGATGGCAAATAAGCACATAAAAAGTTGCTCCATATTATATGTCAAAGGAAAATGCAAATTAAAACAATGAGATAACACTACACACATATAATTTGGGCAAAATCTGGAACACTAACAACTCCAAATGCTGGAGAGCATGTGGAGCATGAACAACTCTTGAAGTACTGGTGGGAATGCAAAATGGTACAGGTGCTTTCAAAGTTAGTTTGGCGGTTTCTTGCAAAACTAAATATCCTCTTACCATATGATCCAGCAGTCATGCTACATGGTGTTTACCCAAAGAGATGAAAACTATGACCATACAAAAACCTGTACACAAATGTTTATAGCAGCTTTCTTCATAATTGCTAAAACTTGGAAGAAACGGAGACATTCTTCAAAAAGTGAGTGGATAATTGTGATACATCCTGACAATAGATATGAAACCATGAAAAAATATAAAGGAATCTTAAATGCATCTTACTGAGTGAAAGAAGCCAATGTGAAAATGCGACATGCTATATGATTCTAACTATATGACACTCTGGAAAAGACAAAACTATAGAGACAGTAAAAAGATCAGTGGTTGTCAGGTTGAGGGTGGGTTGAATAGGCAGAGTACTGAGTACCATAATGATCTATACCTGTGGTCGGCAAACTCATTAGTCAACAGAGCCAAATATCAACAGTACAATGATTGAAATTTCTTTTGAGATCAAAATTTTTTAAACTTAAACTTCTTCTAATGCTACTTCTTCAAAATAGACTCACCCAGGCTATAGTATTTTGTGGAAGAGCCACACTCAAGGGGCCAAAGAGCTGCATGTGGCTCACGAGCCGCAGTTTTCCAACTACTGATCTATACTAATAAAAGAGAAAGATGCAAATTGGCCATACCTCCGTGACGCCCACCAGCCAATCAGGAGTGAGTATGCAAATTAACCCAACAAAGATGGAAGGTTAATTTGCATATGCAGGCGCTGAGCAGCCTGGGTCCCAGGAACATCCTCGGGATAGGCCGCTCCTAGCCTGTAGGCCCGTGCATATGCCCTGAGTGGCCAGGGTCCCAGAACACCCCTGGCCACTCCAGGCCTATGGGTGCAGGCGCCAAGCAGCTGGGGACGGGGCAGGAACATCTGCCGTGTCGCCATGGCAGTGCAGTGGATGTTCCCGCCCCGCAGCCACTTGCACATGTGCCAGTGCCAAGAGGCGGCCCGGGGCCACACGCCCCCAGCCCAGTGCCACAACACGGGGCTGGCTACAGGCCTTGGGGGGCGTGTGGACCCGGCGGCCACTGCGCAGCCCAGGTCCGCACGCCACCAGCCCAGCACCCACAATGCGTGGCTGGCTGCCGGCCTTGGGGGCATGCCCCCCTGGGCCACGGGGACATGCCCCTAGCCCAGTGGACCCAACACAGGGGTTCCTCTGCACATGAGCTGCAGAGGAAACACCTTTTCTTTTCTTTTTTTAAAAAATATTTTTTATTGATTTTTTACAAAGAGGAGGGGAGAGGGCTAGACAGTTGGAAACATCAATGAGAGAGAAACATCGATCAGCTGCCTCCTGCACACTCCCCACTGGGGATGTGCCCCCAACCAAGGTACATGCCCTTAATAGGAATCTAACCTGGGGCCCTTCAGTCTGCAGGCTGATGCTCTATCCAGTGAGCCAAACCAGTTTGAGAGTGAACACCTTTTCTGACTGCTCATTGGCTAAGCTCCCTGTATGCCGCCACTTGCAGTGTTCTTGGTAACTTGGGAAATAAGAATCCAAGAAGGTGATCTAGGGCAGTGGTCGGCAAACCGTGGCTCGCAAGCCACATGTGGCTCTTTGGCCCCTTGAGTGTGGCTCTTCCACAAAATATCATGGCCTGGGCAAGTCTATTTTGAAGAAGTGGTGTTAGAAGAAGTTTAAGTTTAAAAAATTTGGCTCTCAAAAGAAATTTCAATCGTTGTACTGTTGATATTTGGCTCTGTTGACTAATGAGTTTGTTGACCACTGATCTAGGGTTTTTCCACAACACTCCTGGAGGAAAAAACGAAGGTCCACTGCTAGAGGGGCTAAGAAATGTCATATCCTGCCCTAGCCAGTTTGGCTCAGTGGATAGAACCTCAGCCTGCCAACTGCAGGTTCCAGGTTCGATTCTGATCAAGGGCATGTACCTAGGTTACAGGCTCCTCCATGGCCGGGGTCCAAGTCAGGGCTCATGCAGGAGGCAACCAATCAAAGTGTCCTTCTCACATTGATGTTTCTCTCTATCATTCCCTCTCTTCCACACTCTAAAAATCAATCGAAACATATCCTCAGGTGAGGATAAAAAAAAAAAAAAAAGAAAGTAATGTCATATCCTATGAAAGACACATCTTGAAAATGCCTAAAGAAAGTTGTCATTTTTTCATGGGGAAGGGACTGGAGTCTGTGTTGATGAAAACACCTTGGCCGCCGCGGTGGCTGGCAGTGGCTGCAGCAGCAGGGCGATGGGGCTGACGCCTTCCACTGATCATCCCGGTCACCTCTCGCAGAGGGAGGCCACGGGGAGCAGGCCTAAGTTGTCAGTAGGACATCCCCTGAGGGCTCCCAGTCTGTGAGAGCGGGGGAGGCTGGGCTGAGGGACCCCGCTCCCAGTGCACAAATTTCGTGTACCGGGCCCCTAGTGGGTATATATTATTATACATTTGTCCAAACTCACAGAATGTAGAACACCAAAAGTATACCCTAAGGCAGTGGTCGGCAAACTGCGGCTCGTAAGCCACATGCGGCTCTTTGGCCCCTTGAGTGTGGCTCTTCCACAAAATACCATGGCCTGGGTGAGTCTATTTTGAAGAAGTGGCATTAGAAGAAGTTTAAGTTTAAAAAATTTGGCTCTCAAAAGAAATTTCAATTGTTGTACTATTGATATTTGGCTCTGTTGACTAATGAGTTTGCCGACCACTGCCCTAAGGTAAACCATGAACTCTGGGTGATTATGGTGTGTCAGTATAGGTTCATCCATGGTAAAAATTTTAAAAAAGTAACATTCTGGTGAATAATGTTGACAATCAAGGAAGCTATGCATGTGTAGTTACAAGTGCATATGAGAAATCTCTGTACATTCCTCTTGATTTTGTTGTAAGCCTCAAACAGCTCTAACATATAATCTTTAAAAAGAAGTGATTCTATAAAAAATTCAATCTGTAGATTAGTAAAAATTTTATTATATAATATATTATTCAATACTATTATAAATAACAACAGCAGCATACACAATGTTCAATGTAGAACATTCTCAAAGACTTGCCATATGTGAGGCTGGAAAATATATATATGGATTGAAATGATGCAAAGTATGACCACAATGAAACTAAATAAGAATCAATAACAGAAATATTTGGATAATTCATAAATGCATGGAAATTAAACAGTGGACTCCTAATTAACCAATAGGTCAAACAGAAATCACAAGAGTAATTAGAAAACACTCTGAGGTAAAAAAAATTTTTAAAGTATAACATGCTAAAACTCAAGGGATGTAGGTAAAGCAGTACTCAAGAGGTTACATGTACAGTGACCACAGGTTTTGAGCTAATGATAAACTAAGTCAAGAGAACACCTCATTCAACTAATTGTTCCTTCAACATAGACACGGACAATCTCAAGCTGCCCTATTTAAACTTTTAATGAGTTGAACCACTTCCTACATCCATCCCCTGAGCATTTTCAAACTGTTGATCTTGCAGATCATTCTGCAGATTAAAAAATCTGAGGTACAGAGAGAATGACATTGTGTAATGTCACAGAGATGAATAGTGACAGAGCTAGTGTATAAAGCCAGGCTCTGGGTGCCCTTTGCATCAAACCATGCTTAAACCAGTCATATTCCAACTCATGATTTTGGTAATGTTATTAATGAAGTAGGATAGCATTAATTAATGATGTTTATTTCCACATCATACTCATAGATAAAACTGAAGAACTCAAATTGGATATTACTCATGTTTAGTTTTGTAAGGTTAATAGTCACCATAAGTCTGCTTTTTGTAGAATGTCATCATTTTCTTGACTTCAGAAATTGCTTCCCATCAGTACAGCTCCTTGGGTTGAATACTTGCTCAATTAATGAGTGTATCCAGTGGTACTAATAAAATGTTTCCTGAAATCTGTCCAATTGATCTCTTGTGAAGTTATCTCTGGTGTTGATTATCCAGTATCATGCCTGCATAAAAACTGCACCATAAAAATGTGTGTCTCCTTTCATTAGTAACCATAACAATTGTGTCTTAAGTAAGCATAGGAAATGCGATCCTAAAATCCGTCTAGTTCCTTGCTCTTTTTTATAGAATATAGCTACTGATGCCTGCCATGCTGAGATTTAGCCTTCTTCTTCAAGAAGGCTCAAAGGACTTGTAATAAGCTTACACCCTGTTCAAATCAAGAAAATGTTATTTTGTCACATGCATATGGGAAAGAGAGTAAGCTGAAACTTTGTGGAGGTTGGTGTCAGACCTTCCAGAATAAGTCACCATGAGGCTCCTATTGCTGCTTTTCGCACAAAAACCACAGATGTCTTCTCTCCAGGATATATAAGGTCAAAAAAGTATTGATTTTTGTTCTGCCCATGAAAGAAAAACAGCTGCAGCAATTTCCCTCCCACAGTAAACAACTAGAAAATTGAAGAAAATACATTAAATAACTGTTTTTCAGAGATTGGACATAGGCAACTCAAGATAGCAATCCTTGAAAAAAGAAGACAATTAAGATGAGCCTGAAGGTTTGTACCACCACAGCACAAAGAGGGGGAACCCAGTAGCCTTGTTGAGTTGAGGAAAAAGAGGTGACTAGATTTTGTGAGGCAGGACCTCAGAAAGGAGAAAATTGTAGAGAGAGCAAGTACCCCTTGAAGTTTTAGATGACAACTAATCTGTGACCAAGGGATAAAACACTATCTGATGGCATGGTTAGAACGATGGAGCTGGACCAATCATATTTGGCCTTTTCTGTCCAATTTTACCAGTTTGGGAAATTAGTACATATTCCCTGAGGCGAAGATGGAGGAAGGTCGGGAGCAATACAGATTGAGCTCACTTCCCATGGAAGGTGGCATCAGGACTGAGAAATAAGATCCCATACCTAGAGTATTTACCTTGTTACTAATCTTTATTAAATTACCCTATACCACAAAAGCTCATTTGCTAGACCAATTTTACATGTATGAATCATATATGCGTATAAATTTCATACATATAAATCACATGGGTTTAAATCCAGCTCTGTGTTCTACACAGATAACACGTTTCTTGATAAAACAGTTCACTCAGCCCCATGGCACACTGGTATGCAGGCTCTGATCATCCTTCCATAGGAAGTCATAGTCAGGAACTTGTACTTACAATGATAGCATCTTGGCTACTTATCACCATGACCTTGATGATTGAGACTATCTCCTTTAAAAGATATGATCAAAACTGGAAGGTAGTTACACTGTGTAGCCTTCAGTGTGCCAGAACAAGGATATAGGCTAATGGTAGAGCTAGAGCTATGGCAATTAGGAAATGTCTAGATAATGCTATTATCTTTGGCCCAGCCAATGGAGAGGAATGACATAAAGCAAGGATATACACTTTAAAAATGTATAAAAGGTGCAATGGAAAAACTTTTAGAAACAGGTGACTTATTTTTGAGTTGATAATTATAACACTAGATTTTTCATCTTATGGTTCTTTCAGAACTATCATTCCTCTAAAATTAATACTCTCAAATCTATTCTCTCTTTTATAATTTCAACTCCTGCTCCCTCACCATTTGGGAATTAAATTGTCTCTCAGGTTACCTACAAGCTTTTAGGTGCTTGACTGGATGAAAAACACATTTCTAGTTTTCCTGAAACAAATATTTCTTTCCCACTTTTCTAACCCCTTGGAGATTAGTAAAATAACTCTACAACTCTGGGGGGAAATGACGTTCACATTATAGTTTGGGTGTTTTCTTGAAGTAGTTAGCAAAATCTCAACTATGAATTAGAACTAGAATAATATTTTTTAAATTAAAGAGTCAATATTAGAAGAGGATGTCATCTGTTTATCTAGTGTGGGTAATCATATGGGACAAGATTAATGTTAGTATCAGTAGGATAGCTTTTCTGTTTCTAATTATCTGAGTTATTTATGCAACTATTGTAAAGATGACTGATCAAGAATCACAGGGAAAATCTCATATACTATGATTACTCAATAAATAAGACTGGTGAAACTTAAATTCATATCAATTACAGAATTGTATATCAATATAAAACTTTAGTACCACTGTGAAAGTCACATCATGTTCAGCAGTTCCTAAATGGTCACAGCTTAAACTATTCAGGATGGGAAATTTTTTTTTTTTTGGGGGGGGGGCCTTCTGTCCATCCTCTGTCTCAAGTTAAAACCTTCAATAACATCCCTGGCAGGTGTTAAGCAATAGGGAGACTAGAGTCCACAGCTCTCAATCCATTGTGTTAAAAAAGAATGATAGAAAATTTTATCTTATCAACATCTAACCCCTTCTATTATCTAGTAACTGTCTTAGTTTTGTCTTCTGAAACAACAAAAAATAACTCGGCTCTTTCATTAACATAACTGGTGTCTTGTCTCTCTTCTTCCTATCTTCTTATCTTCTCCAAGCAAACACTCTTCATTTATTTAGCTACCCAGGAGACTCAAATGGTGGAATCATCATCAGCCTGATTGCTTTCTTAAAATCAATAAATATTTTCATATTTTATGTCTCTTGAAAAAAAAACTTTTTTCTAATAATTTAGTTTCTCTGAAATTATTCCATTTCATCTTATCACTTTAGTTTCTTTTCTCTAAGGTTCCAAGGTTTAAGTAAAGTAGACATCTGTTTATCTGGCAATACCTGCAAACTTTTCCCTTCATTTGGGGAATAACCATACCAATTTGACTTACATTGAGAATGCAACACTATCATACTCTAACTCAATACCATTCAGACTTTATAGACAGACACAGACACAGAACAGACACAAAGACAAAGACATAGCCATAGACATAGACACAGACAAACATACACAGACACAAACAGATCTGGATATGTAAATCTAGATCTACATATAAATACCAGAGAGATCTTTATATGTACACTAGAGGCCTGGGACTCTAAAATCATGCAACTATGGGGCCCCGCCCTCCAGCCCCCCAATATTCATGTATTTTTGTATATGTGCAAATGTATGCATATTTGGGGAGGGGAGTTGTTTTTGTTGTTAATCCTCACCTGAGGACATTTTTCGTTGATTTTTAGAGTAGAAGGGAAGGTGAGAGACAGAGAGAGAAGCATGGATGTGAGAAAGACAAATCAATTGGTTGCCTCCTGCAAATGCCCCGACCGGATCTGGCCAAAACAGCACCGCTGACAGGGCCAACTGCTGGTGGCCAGCTGGGGTTCAGGCATTGAGCATATGGTGATTTTTTGTTTCTGCTTCCACTTCTGGTAGATGTCCTGCTTGTAGGAACTACTGATGTAGTGACCACTTTCTGTCATGATCTTCTTGTCCTCCTGTCCTGACTGACCCACAAACCACTTCTTCTTCTGGTCCCACTTGAGCTGCTGCTGGACCCTGGTCAGGTTCTGGGCCTTGCCCCCCATCAGGTCCAGAACAGTGCCAGCCACCTGCTGCTCAAAGGCACCCCTGTCCTCACCAACGCTCAGGCCCCATTCACTGTCGGAGTCCTTGGGCCTATAGGGGACATAGAAATCCTGGTCCGGTGGCTGGGCCTCCTCCTTCCGCCTCTTGGCTCCCCGCTCAGGTCCTGGATGCTGCTGTTTTCAGCCATGACCTCTGTGAAGACGTCCTCCATGCTCTCTCCCACCGCTGCCTCCTCCTTCTCCTCTTCCTCTGCTTTCCCAGGCTGTTCCGCCTGCCTTGCTGGGCAGCTCAGCCAGCCAGGCCCTCCTGCCATTCCTGCTGGCCCTGCTGGAAGCTGGCGATGGCCTTGCAGTCCTTCTGCAGTTTGGCCCACATCACCTGGCTGCTCAGGTCCTGGCTGGAAGCATTGAACTCAAAGGTAGTTTCCCGGGATCAGTACTGCTTGATGCTGTCCACCAGCCTCAGCCACTGCAGCTCCTCCTCCATGAAGCTCAAGCTGAAGAGGAGGTGCAGGCCCAGCCCTGCGAGGTCCAGCTCCTTGGCCCCTTTGATGGACTCTGGCGAGGGCACAGGCCATGAGCGTACGTATTGCTGCTGGGTGTTGTTGGCCCTGTGCCCTAGGCCCCACAGCTCCAGCGATGCCTCCAGAGTATTCCCCAGGCCACAGTCCTCATCATCCACTATGCTCTGTGGCACCTAGCCCAGCATGCCGTCCACGCCTACTGCACCTGAGGGCTCCTTGTGGGGGTGGGCCAGGATGAGGGCACAGCCCAGGAATAGGTGCAGGTTCAGCAGGTAGGGGACCTCATCTGGGGCCACCAAGGAGTAGGCTGTGCCACTTCGGCCAGCCTGGGCCACATGACCCACTGGTGCAGGAAGAGCTTGCCCTTGGCTGGGAAGCTGAAGTTGATGACATTGTCCAACAGCAGGATGTCCAGGCCCCAGGCCGCCAAGTCAGTCACCATGAGGGTGGAGCACTTGCCCTGGGTGAACTTGGCCAGGTTGATCTTGCAGGCTGTCTGGCTCAGGGTGCTGTAGATGTGGGCACAGCTCACCCGCTGGGGTGGCCTTACCCCCTGAGGAGACCAAGCAGTGGGGGATGGGGGAGGTAGAAACTCAATGCCTGAGCCAGGGGTGGGGGTGCAGGGCCAGATCAGTGTTTGGCCACTGCAGTATGTGTCACAGCAACCAGTCCCAGTCATTCCCCAATTTGGTCAATTTGCATATTAGCCTTTTATTATATAGGATATCCTTTTATATAGCTACTAGAGGCCTGGTGCATGAAATTCATGCACTTGGGGGGGGGGTCCCTCAGCCTGGCCTGCGCCCTCTTACAGTCCAGGAGCCCTGGGGGGATGTCTGACTGATGGCTTAGTGGGCCTAAGCCGTCAGTCGGACATCCTTAGCATTGCCACAGAGACGAGAGAGGCTCCCACCACTGCTGCTGTGCTCACCAGTTGTGAGCCCGGCTTCTGGCTGAGCAGCGCTCCCCCTGTGGGAGCACACTGACCACCAGGGGGCAGCTCCTGCATTGAGTGTCTGCCTCCTGGTGGTCAGCACACATCATAGTGACTGGTCATTCCACCATTCGGTCATTTGCATATTAGCCGTTTATTATGTAGGCTATGCTGTAGATGAGGCCCCCTAGAACCATAAGAAATGCAAAAAATTCACTGTTAACTCATTCTCAAATTGCTCCCACTTAAAATCAAATTGCTGCACCTTAGGAACCACTGGGCTTGACACATTTCCTCTCTGAGCTTCATTTCTGACTACATACGCATATACCATGGGAATTGTAATCTCTTCTCCTCCTACCTCACTGGGTTGTCATGAGGAGGTTCTGAGCTAATAAACCTAGAAATGTTTCATCAAGTAAGTGATGTCTAAATGGGAAGGGATTTTTATTTTTAAGCTCACGGGTACCCTCACAGGTAGCAGGTGCTGATTAGTGGAGGAGGGCATGATTGTTTCCTGGGACTGTAGCTATGGAAGCGCTAATAAACCTAGAAATGTTTCATCAAGTAAGTAATGTCTAAATGGGAAGGGATTTTTATTTTTAAGCTCACGGGTACCCTCATAGGTAGCAGGTGCTGATTAGTGGAGGAGGGCATGATTGTTTCCTGGGACTGTAGCTATGGAAGCTTTGCAGAGGTTTCCGCAGGCCTTGGAGGGGCGGGCTCTGGCCAGCAGCCCTGTAGTGGTGGTCGTCCCTGGAGGTGCTGGTGAGGGGCAGGGCATTAGGGAGGCACTACGGGGGTGGCAAGGCCAAAGGGGGAGTAACTGTCAAACCTTCCCGCTTGGCGCCATTTTTTAAATTGTATGTGGCTGTTTCGCAGCTGTACCTGCTCATGGCGGGGCTCCAATCTCCTGGAGCTGGGGAGGAGGCCGGGCCAAGGCGGAGCCAGGTGGGCTAGGAGGGTGGGTTAAGCTGCACCCCCAGGGAGGTTCACTGTGCTTCTGCTGTGGAGACGGACGCTGCTGCTGTCGGGAGGAAGGGTCTGACCCTGGGGGGCCACTCAGGCCTGCCTCCACCCAGGTCTGGAGTTGTAGGGAGGAGAGGTGTGCCCGGCCCCAGTGGAGGGGACCTGGCAGCGGCAGGCCGCGGGCCCCAGGTGCCTCGGGGGCACTGATGGGTGGTCGCTGGCATGCTATTGTTGTAGGCGCCCCAGGTGGAGTGGTGGGGGAAGAGATTGGGAGTTGGAGGTGCGGGCTGCAGCTGCCCCTAATGCTGGGTTTTCTCCCCATCTGGTCAGCCTCCCTGTCCCCCCAGGGGTGTGGGGGCTGGGGTACGGTGTCTGTGCAGGGGGATTGGGAGAGCTCCCCGTGGCCACTTCCTCTTCCTTCTTTGTAGTCCAGGCTCCTATCAGGCACTCTCCTCAGACCCCCGGAACTTGGCTCTGGCTGCCCGCCCCCTGCTGCGCACGCAGCCTCCTGCTGGTCTGTCAACATGCAAATTGGTCGTTACTGGGACACCATAACGGACAATTAGCATATTACCTCTTTATATGTATAGATAGATATATATATAGATTGCAACATTTGACTTCTAACACACAGAACTAGATTTATCTTATTTATTTGTAAATTTATATCATTAATATATTATCACCAGTTCAAATTTGTTCTCTTTTTATGTTTTATTTTATTTCCTTTCCCCCCTCAAAGTCAGGCTTTTTCTTTTTTCATGCTTCTGCTTCAGATATACCTCCCACAAATTTTTATTTCTTATGTATATGCATATCAGTGTATAATATCTAGCAATGCTTTGTATATGTTTCATTTATCTGCAAAAATAGCATTGAGCTATACAGCCATTTAGTTTATTGTTAATAATATTTTGATCTATACACATTAATCTATGTACAACTAGGTAATTTCTTTGGAATCCTGTGTACTAGGCCCTCATAAAAATATTTTACACTTTGGTTTTCTATTTATTTATTTATTTCTAGTTTGTTTTCATCACTTTGCTACTCCAGGTAATGCTATATTAACGTGCTCAAGTGTGTTACTTTGTGTACTTGGGCAAGACATTTTCTCAAGCATACACTTAACTGTGCAATTGCTGGGTCTTACAATATGCACATACTCAATTTCTCTCAATGCTGCAAAAATGTTCTTCAAAATAGTTGCACCATTTTCTCTTCCACAGAAGCATATAAAGGTTTCCATTTATCTACATCCTCCCTACCCCCTTGGTTAATCTTATCTTCTCATTCTTTCTTCCCCAATAGTCACATATAAGTCACTGAAATCATTCCCATAATTTGAGTTTTGTTTTCTAACTTGTTGGTCATGGCTCTGATTATATTTTTTTCCCCTCAGAAAGCAATTTTCCCCAACCAGTTTCAGGTCATGACTGACCACCTGCATTATTTCTTATGTAATTCCACTTGAAATTTATCACTAGCTTTTCAAGGAAGAAAGGAGCAACTATATGGTGCAATTTCCGAGATAGCATTTCCTAAAAGCCTATGGAAATAGATCTTCATACTTCTCAAGCTCTTGCTAACAGCATTTTTCTCTAAATGATCTTTTATGATTTATCATTTTTTATTGAATGATTCCCTCACACCTCATTTCCTTCACTGTACATAATGCTATTTGACCAAGTATAACAAAAATTCCCCTAGCAAATGAAAAATAAAAGCAGCAGGAAAAACTAATTTTATTTTTCCAGCAATCACTTTGCCACTTCTTATGTAGCAGATGTGTAGAGGGGTCCCAACATCTTCAGCCTGTCTGGGGGTCTGGGGCATGTTCCCCTTTTACCTTGGAAGTGAAACAAAGGAAATAGCCCATCTTGTTAAACACTCATTCAGATTCCACTCTCTTTGCGATGGGCTTCCTGTAACTGCAACATAAAGTGCCAATTGAAACCAGCCCTGTCATAGAGACTTTCACAAAATATGAACAGTGCTAAATACCTTGAAGTGAATCGATTTCCACTGAAAGTGTTTTAACCTCCTTTTAGGTCAAGAAATAGCACTTTTCCGAGCTTCACTATAACCTGAGAATTAATCCTAAGAGGCAGGTGTGCACTGCATACCTCATCTGTTCCATGATATTCATTGAAATACCTTTGTGTAGGAGTGTCCTGCTAGGCTCGGTGCAGTTCTCAATGGCAATGGACTGATTACTCTGTGAGGGCATTCTCTCCCATTAGAGACTGCTCATCTGCTACTTCTGGTAAAAACACAATTAGGGTAGACCCAAGGACAACATAAGATGTGAGTACTTTTTAAATGTGTTAGACAGAATGGGCACTGGGTAAATTTGACAGATGAGCAAACTGAGGCCCTGATAGATTTGAGAATTAAACAGGGACTCACAGCTGTGGTTACAATGACCCGTGGGCATGGAGCACAATCATGAAATGGAGGAGAAATCACCTGGAAAAGAGTGAAGTGACACAAAATGGTTATTTCCAAACTGCCTATGTTCTGTATGGCATTTCTAGGTGGGGGACTCCCATGTAAGAAACAGTAACAAGATGATGGTAAAAACTATTATCTCTAACAGTGAGTGCTTGCTATGTAATAGAGACTATTGCTATGTCAGATACTTCATTCATTCATTTAACCCTTCCAACAACCCTATGAATTAATGTTAATATACCCATTTTTATGACAAAGAAGCTCAAAGAATGTATCAAGTAATCCCAGATCACATAAGGAGCAGAGCTCAGCATAGAATCAACACCAAGCACCAGTGCCTGTGTGCTCAAAACCACACTCTCTTGTCTTCACAATTCAAATAATACCATGTAGAAGCCCCTCATAGCTTCTTGGAGAGAACAGTATCTATCCAAATACAGGGATATATTACTGTTCCCCACAACCTAGCCACCTGGAAGTTTCACCCTTTTGTCCAGGATCAATGGTCTACCCACATCTAGAGCCCTTACGCGTGTGTGGCTCAGTTTTCCTTTCTTTGCCAGTGCTACAAGTGGAAGAGCAATCCATATTTTTTCTCTGATTTCACTCTTTATTAAATAATATTAAACAACCATTTCAAAACCGAGACAGGGCTTGCAGTGTAGAAAAATACCTTGACTTCTTTGTACGCTGGGCTATGAAACACTTGTGCTAAGAAGAGCCCGTCTTCCCAGCACTGACACCCACCGGTAGAGTGTGAATCAGCCCATGGAATGAGGTGTTGGCTGTATGAAATCAGTCAGTTCCTTGACCCCCAACCCCAGATTCTAAGATGACTTTTGTTCTCTCTGGCACATTGTGTCATTTTTTCCCCCTGAATGTGATGCATTTACTAATCACTAATATAATTCTTCATTTCTGGGTCAAGGGAGACTTTTTTCTGACAGATTGGTTGAAGAAGGAATGGGAACAATTATTTATTTCGAAGGATGACTCAAACTCTCATGTTTTCATTTATTTTTTCCACTGTCCTAGCCAACATTCTGAAATGATGTCCTAAGAAGGCTATCAGGGCAAAGAGACACAAGTTATCTCTGTGCTTTGCTGTCAGTTATACCTTTTTTTTTTTTTTTTCATTTGCTCATGAAAGAATAACTATTTCCTGGTCCATATGGAGGAATCTGGCAGAATGAGGAATATGTGTTGCACTTGGGAAAATAGAATGTGAGAAGCAATGAACTAAGGACAATGAGATGCTTTTTCTCCAAAGCAACTGGGGAGATGAAGTATTGCAAGTCCAAATAAACAATGGCCATTTTCATATGGTAGGTGACAGTAGTGTATTATACTTTTTAAAGAACAAAAGACATGGCTCTGCTATCAGAGTAGGCCTATTGAAACCCAGAGGCATGGCTCACTCTACCATGACAGAAGATATTGAAAGTCTCTGGAATGATGCTGCCACCACATGTGTAAATCTAGCCCTAATGCAACTTCTAAGCATTTAGAATGAATAATAGGTACTATAAGGGCCAAATTTGGATAAATCCAGGCACTGACACAAAGATGGGTGCTTGGCAGTGGCAGAATTGGATGGAGCACAGTTGGTTCCCCCTTCTGAGTTCTTGAAGGAAAACAACACAGTGCTTGAGGTTGCAGGCGCAGATTCCAGAATGCCTAGAATCAAATCATGGCCCATCTTCCATCAGTTGCTGACCTTGGGATAGTTCTTTAACCACATTGTTCCCTAAGCGTCTCATATGAAGAAATGGTATGCTGACAATAACAGTAGCTACTTCATAGGACTGCTGTGAGGAGTAGAGTTACCAGTGCATGAAAACCTCATAGAATAGCTAGAATTTATTAAATAAATATGTAATAAATGTAGCCTTCATATAATTATTAGATAATACTGGGGACTGGTGACTTGGAAAGGAATTTCTAAAATTACTAGAGGCCCTTGCATGAAATTTGTGCACGGGGGAGGGGGTGTCCCTCAGCCCAGCCTGCACCCTCTCCAATCTGGGACCCCTCAAAGAATGTTTGACTGCCCGTTTAGGCCCGATCCCAGTGGGATTGGGCCTAAACGGGCAGTCAGACATTCCTCTCACAATCCAGGACTGCTGGCCCCCAACCGCTCACCTGCCTGCCTGCCTGCCTGCCTGATTGCCCCTAACCGCTTCTGCCTGCCAAGCTGATCACCCCCTAACCACTCCCCTGCCAGCCTGATCGACCCCTAACTGCTCCCCTGCCAACCCAATTGCCCCTAACTGCCCTCCCTTGCTGGCCTGGTCACCCCTAACTGCCCTCCCCTGCCAGCCTGGTCACCCCTAACTTCACTCCCCTGCTGGTCTGTTCACCCCCAACTGCCCTCCCCTGCAGGCCTGGTCACCCACAACAGCCCTCCCCTGGTGGCCATCTTGTGTCCACATGGGGGCAGCCATCTTTGACCACATGGGGGCGGCCATCTTGTGTTTTGGAGTGACGGTCAATTTGCATATTACCTCTTTATTATATAGAAGGATATGGACCAGATACTTTCAGGTAAGGATAATGGGTGAATATGGATCACAGACTCTTTGTCCCCTGAAATTAACTGCATCAACCATGCACACAACAAAACCTTATTAACAGATACTACAGAAAGTGGTACACTGAATTCTATAAATGTTAAAAAATAAACAGAAGATTCCAGAATATCATAAAATGTCTCATAATATCCCTACATCTCCTTTCCACCACCAAGAAGCTATTCTGGCAGGAAAGAAAAACAAATATGGCCCAAGAACTTGTACTGATATAGCCAAATTGGGTGAAAGATGAACTTAGCAGTACCTGTATCTTTCTAGTATCTAATTCTGGGGATAGTGAAATGAATTGACTGGGGGTCGGGGGGAGGGAGGCAGGGGGACCACTAAAATGGAAGAACCAGACAAACAGGCTGACTTTTGTTGCTGACAATGAACACTGAGTAATCTCTGTAAATTAGGGAAATGATCTTAAGTGTAAGATTTTGTTTCTCCATGAAAATAAGTTAGAGACCCTTGACTAGATACTGTAGAACCTGGAATGGAACCTTCAGCAAAATCTCAGAAGGGAAAGCAGAGCCCAGATATTTTACCAAAGTCTTCACCCACCTCCCACGAGCCTTTCCATTGTGCCACAGCTAAAGCAACTACTTGTTTGCTTTCCAAAGCTACAGAATGATTCTTCTTTTAAAAAGGTTTTATGTCCAGCTCTTAAGTTTTACTTTGTAATACCTGTTTCATTTAACTAAAAACAATGTTCTGTGTTGTGGATTTATTTCTCCAACAAATATAAGATGAAAAGCATTGTAGAGACCATCTCCTACAAAACTGCCCTTTTGAGAATAAGGAGAGCCTTCAAAGAAAAGTTAAGAAATCTGCTTATTAAATCCAGCTAGACTTTTATTTCCTTTGTTGTTGTTGACACAATTGCTCAGAATGGTTTGTGCTTTCATTTTAATTGCTGGTACCCAGTTACTGCTCCAAAGCTGAAAACTGGGGAGTAGTGAGCATGAGTATTTTCTACTTTTTGCACATTTGTGACAGTGAAGAGAGAGAAAAATTTGATAAGATCAACAAGAGACTATTTTTTATGACAAGGTACTTGGGGAAGGTGGCAAGTCAGAGCATTAGGGGTGAAGTAAGTAATTGGAGGAGCCAAGGGCAGCATGAGGTTCTGTTCCAGGAGGTATGCAGGGCACACTGAGCCTGGGATTATCTTCTTGTCAGCACGAACCCCATCACATGTGCCCATTTCAGAGCTGCAAGAGGCTGCCGCCAGCCTTGCTGTTCACAGAGGACTGAAGGCAAGGATGAGCCAAAAGTTTCAATCTGGGGTTATTTTAGGTCATGGACTACAATGATTTAGTAAGAAATTCAGGAGGTATACCTTGACAAATCCAATCTGTTCCTTTATCAACTTTGATACTGGCTACGTCCCTCAGGCACCGAAGGAATCAGTCTTTGTTCTCCGCTAGTATCTGCTTTGCCAAAAGCCAGGAGAGAAGAAAGTTAGACTTCAGCAGAAAGGATGAGTCCTGAAGCAACATTTGAGCTTTCAATCATTCTCACCCTGATTTCCAGCACCCAGCACGTCTTTCCAGGCCCATTTCCACACTCTTCATCAAGGCCAGCTGGCGAAGACAACTAGGGACCTGGAGATCCATCTCTGCCGTGAGAGTAAACTTCTGAGGATTGGAGCTCATCAAAAAAGACTGCAGCTCATCTTCTCACCACCCCCAATGCAGACATCCTTACGATGCCTCCAGGCTTCCCTCTCATTCTACACTTACGTATTCTCCAAGACCCAACTCCATTGATGCTTTTTCTCTGCCTTGGAGGCAGACAGCCATGTGTTCGGATTTTTACTTCTATCACTTCCTAGCTGTGAAACTTTGGGCAAGTTACTCAACTTTTCTGAGCCTATTTATTGTAAGAAATGAACCGAAAGTAGTCACCTCAGAGGGTTGCTGTAAGGATTAAATGAGAAAATGTGTACATGGTGCCTGGTATATTGAAGGTACTTTATAAGCTTACTTTATCCTGATGTGTGTGATGCTCCAATTATTCCAGGCAAGTCCTCATATTATCTGTTGTTAAAGATAAAACCTATAGCCAAGACCGGTTTGGCTCAGTGGATAGAGCGTCAGCCTGCGGACTGAAAGGTCCCAGGTTCGATTCCAGTCAAGGGCACGTAACTTGGTTGCGGGCACATCCCCAGTGGGGGGTGTGCAAGAGGCAGCTGATCGATGTTTCTCTCTCATCGATGTTTCTAACTCTCTATCCCTCTTCCTTCCTCTCTGTATAAAATCAATAAAATATATTTTTTTTAAAAAAAAAAAAGATAAAACCTATAGGTCAAGAAGGATTTTTGCTCTCCAAATTATTTTTAAAAGGTTGTGTTTATTTGTTTTTTAATATTAGGCAAGGCTAGAGTATGTTCCTTTTATTAATATTATCATCATTACTGAAATAGCAGTAAAAGCTACTCTTTACTGAACAATTTTATGATTCCACTTAATCTTTTCAACAGCTTCAAGATAGCTGTTGGTTATTTGCTGCAATTATCCCAAAACTTAGCAGCTTAACAAAGCAACTAGTTTCATATACCTCATGGATATGTTGCTAAGGGATTTGAACAGGGCTCAGCAGGGCCATTCTCCTGCTCCTCGTGGTATCAACTGAGGCCACGTGGGTTATTCAGCTGGTGGGCAGGCTTATTTGGAGACTCCCAGGATGGCTTTATTCACACACCCTGGGACAGCTGGAAGCACTTGCTCTGCTGGGACAGTTGGCTGAAATGCTGGTGTATGGCCTCTCCAGCTTGGTATTTTCAGCATAGTCAGACTGCTTAAGTAGCAACTTAGGACTCCCTGCAAGCCAGGAAACAGGAACTGCCAGTCTTTTAAGGCTTGTACCCAGAAATTTCCAGTGTCATTTCTGCCATATTCTATCAATCAGAACAGTCCCAGCGCCTATTGGATTCAAGACTTCATCTCCTGATGGAGAGACTGTTAAATAATTTGTGTCCCTATTTAATCCACTAGGAGGCGTTACTACTATTATAATCATTTTGCAAATACAGTCCGAGTTTCACAGTAGCTGATTGACTTGCCCAACATCATGCAACTAGTGGTGAAAGAATGATTCAGAAATTCCTGGCCCTCCACACCTACTCTCATGTTAACCAGTTATTATTTCTCTCTCTCTCTCTCTCTCTCTCTCTCTCTCTCTCTCTCTCTCTCTCTCCAGCACAACTGGAAACAAATGCTTATTTAAGCAGAGCAGTTCTGTTACCTCCATGGAGGAGTGCCGTGGGAATTGTAATGGCAATCAGTCTCCCTGCTGCAATTGGAAAGTTGGTTAATGTATTGGCACTAATACAGCACCTTTTCCCATCACAGCAGAATTGGCTGTTACTGTCATAGCTGGATTATGGCCACTTCTCCCTCCTTTGCAAAATTTAAGTCTGTGATGTTCTCGTCAAGAGAAATTATGATGGAGTAACAGCCGGCCAGTGATTAAATTTGCTCAGCAACAATCCGTAAATAACCTACACATTCCATTTGTGGGCTTTGATTTGGTCCCTAACTTGTACAAAGGGCTGACTTCCAGGTATTGCAATGGAAAACAAGCTGGGGTGGGCCAGGGGCCATGGTGACAGGGGCAGGAGAGGAAGAGCCTGTGTGGGGGCCAGACTGGCCTCGGAACTGCAATGAGAAGGGATAAGCAGACAGGCGTTTTAAGAAATCGGTTGGCCTCTCTCTTACCCTTTTCAACTGTCTACTAACAATCTCTGCCCTCCTTGCCACGCTCTGCCTGTGGCAGGTGGGCTGCGTGCTCACTGCTATTCTGCTGGAATCTGACTGTGAATCCAGCCTCTGTTCTCCCTCGTTGCAGGTGATTTCAGGGGAGGAAGGAGAGGACCAGCAATGCCATTATCCTGGATAATAAGAGTCCATGAATCTTATTATGAGGATTTCCCTCCATTTTTGTTCTCTCATTGTGCCGGGCCCAAACTGTTCAAACACACAGAAAGAAAATGCATTTGCACTCTTGCTCTAAATGCCAGCAAATGGTTTCCAGGTGATGAGACAGAGGGAGAAAACTAAAGAGAGCTAGACTGAGAAAAAGAAATGTATGCCATTCAAAATGCATGGACGAAGAATGCCTGCTAATTAGCACAGGTTTAATTCTTTTTGTAAAATAACAACCCTGACAAAAGAAATAAGGACTTCATGACACCCCTCCATATACAATATCAAATTTTCTTGGTCTTTTAAACTATGTTGTCCTTTTTGGTTCTATGTTTCAGGGAAAGTAATTTGAAGTTAATATACATTCTTTTCTAAAAATAGCTATATTAAGATATACTGTTTTGTTCCATACCATTAAATTTACCAGTTTTATATACACAATTTAACAATTTTTAATAATTTTACAGAGTTGCACAACTATCATCGCAATCTGATTTTGGAACATTTTTATCACCCCCAAAAGAGACCTCGTGTCCACATGCAGTCACTCCCTGTTCATACATCCAGCCTCAGGCAATAACCAATCTACTCTTTGTTTCTCTAGATTTGACTTTTTCTGGACATTTGATATAAATGAGATGATACAATATGTGATCTCTTGTCTCTGGCTTCTCTCACTTAGAATAATATTTTTCCGGTTCAACAATATTATAGCATGTATCAGTGTCTCATTACTTTTTATTGCAAATAGTATTCCGTTGTAGGCACGTATCACATTTTGTTTCTCCATTCACCAGCCAATGGACATTTGGGTGGCTTCCACTTTTTAGCTGTTATGAACAATGCTGCTATGAACATTCACTGCTGCAAATCTTTGTGGAGATGGGAATTTTTATTTCTCTTGGGTTAATACCCAGAAGCAGATTGCTGGAGTGACATGAAATATCTATGTTTAACATTTTAAGAAACTTCCAAACTACTAGTATTTTCCAAAACAGCTACCCCATTTTATATTCCAGCAGCAATCTATAAGGGGTCAAATTTCTCCAATTCCCCACCAATTACTGTTAATGTTGACTTTTTTATTATAATCATTCTTCTAAGAAGTCATATCTCACTGTGAGGTGGAAATTCTTAGGATTCTCAGGTAAATACTTTTAACATAACTGCCATAAATCAAGAAGATGGAAATTTTTCACATTTTAATGAAAACATGTCTCTGTTCCAGGCATTTAGAGACTTAAAGTAAAATTTCATAAACTTTGGGGGTTAATGTGAATTCTCTTCACAAATAAGTCCAATTATCTCAAAGACTTATGCTTATGAATAGACTGGGATCTTGTTTCTGGTGTTATTGGGACATGTTCACAAAAAACCTTTGTCCATCACTGAAAACATGTCTCAAGTATATGGGAGATGTTGCAACATCTCTTACTATTCCCTATTCAACACGCCCATGACCCCTTGTGTTATTTTTTCATATCTTATAAAACTCTGATGGCAGGCAGATATCCATTCTTGGTAATCAGTGGTCATTAAGACAATATATGAGCAAGGTGAAGAAATGCTATAAGGCGACACTCAAAGGAAGGACTCGGCATAACAAATACTTCTACGTGTCTTGTCAATTGAGGGTGATTAACTGTCCCAGTTTGCTGGGGCTGTTGGGTTCCCCACAGTGAGAGACGTACAGTGCTGAAACTGAGAGGCCCAGACAACCTGAGGGAGCCTCGGGTTTTGTCACCCTACTTGTGATCAAACATGAAGCTCTGTGGGGAAAGCAGATAAGAGATTTGGTAGAAAATTGCATCTATCTGGGAGTTAGGATATCTGAGATATTGGTTTTGTTTTTTCACTCTCCTAGTAATTGGCTCTGACTTAAGGAGTGGCTTGGCCCCTCCGACCCTGATGAATATGAAATAAGATATCTCAAAAGATCTTTTCCTGCTCTGATAAGTCATAATTCTTAGATGTATATGGTTATAAATATAACTTTATTTTATTGATCCACAACCCCCAGACAGTAGAGTCAGGAAAAAAAGATAATTAGGCATAGGAATATGACATTTAAACTTAGAATTCTGTCACTTCTGACACTTTAAGAATATTAATTAATTGTTTGTTGTGTCCCATGGTTATTTCTATCTCTTAAACGCTATAAGAGTGATTAGTATTATGCTATTAATATAGTATTAACATAAATTTTTTTCTGGATCTGGGATTCCTCAAATAATCCAAATTCTAATCCTAAAAGGCTAAAGCTTTTCTCATAAGATTTAAAACAGACTCTGGCTTTAATTTTGGAACTTAGCACAATATTTGGTCATAGTATCTGGTACATTTTAGGAGCCTAATAACTATTTTTTTAATTCAACTGAATAAATAACTCTTTGATTTTATTTTAAAGTTACTATGCCCTGAATAGCTGGGATAATTTTTCTCATCTACTTTCATTCTTTTCATTTTTAAAAAGGTTATGATAATAATAACTGACACTGGGTGTATAGCATTAAATGGAAAATGCATCTAAAATAATTTGTAAATAATAATACAATTTATAAATGTACCCCATTAATGTGTCCTGTTAAAAAAAGAGAAAAACACTGAGTTTATACACACTAGGTCTATATAGTCACTCAAGACTCAGTAATTAATGTGGGCATTCAGTGGAGTTCTGAATTTCCAGTCTGAGAACTGTAGCAATTTTTAGGGTTTATTATGATCTCTGATTGTATATATGTGCAAAAATACAATTAAAAAATTAAAACGCTTATATAGCTTAAATGTATGTAAACCCACATGTGTACATTATGAAATGTAGTTAATTCAAAACAATAACCCCAGGTGAAAACAGCAAACAAATGAAGGCACACACACATACACCACCATTCTCACAGCAGCAAGCAATTGCTCAGGGAGGAATCTGATTCAAACTTGAAAATCAACTCAAAGGATTGGTTCTTTACTTTTTAACGCAAATGGCACTGTTTTGTAAGGAACCTGGGATCTCCACCTCTGCACTACTGACATTTCAGCTGGATAATTCTTTGTTGTGAGTGCTGCTGGTGCACTGCAGGATGCTGAGCAGCATCCATGGCCTCTACCCACCAAATGCCAGGATCATCACCAAACCTCCCACCTCCCCCTACGCTGTGACAAACAAAAAATATTTCCAAATACCGCCAAATGTCCCTTGGGGGTGGGGGTGGGGAACAAAAACGGCCCAGATTGGTAACCACTAATCTATCCTGAAAGTACATGAACTAGCTGGGAGAAATTTAACAAATAAAACAGTGGAGTACTTGTGTAAAAATTATATTGTGACATTCTGTAATAGTTTGCACATTTACCTACAATTATTACTCATCACAAAATAATGTCATTCTTGCCCTTAAACGAAATTGAGACTTGTTGCCCATCGCACTCCTTTCCCCTGGAAGTAATATTGTTTCTTTGATCCTTGTTCTCTCTTGTAGTTCAAATGCAGCTTTGTTTACTGAAGTCACATTTGGGAAGGCATCCATCTGTAACAAGCAGTCAGGCCTTTTTGGTAAGGTTTGCTATTTCAAAAGGTTTTGCTTGTCAAATTTTAGAAACTTCTATGACTGAAATTCACCATCATTGTGTGTTAGTTTCATTCATTCCAATGAATTTTCTAATAACAATGTAACTTTATTCCTTGCAATAAGTGAAAGATATACACTGAGTGGCCAGATTATTATGATTACCTCATCAGTACTTGGTTGGGCCACCTTTTGCCTTCAATACTGCGGCGATTCTTCTTGGCATTGACTCCACGAGATGTTGAAAGGTGATGCGAGGAATCTGACACCATGCCTGATGAATAGCACTGTCCAGTTCTGTGAGATTTGATGGTTGTGGAACCAGCTGCCTGATGGCTTTTTAGCTTCGTCCCACAAATGCTCAATTGGATTGAGATCTGGTGATTGTGGGGCCACCTAAGCAAGGTAAAGTCTCCCTCATGTTCTTGAAACCACTCCTGCACAATACGAGCACCGTGGCATGGCGCATTGTCTTGTTGGAAGAAGCCATCTCCATTGGGATCCTCCATCAACATGATAGGATGAACCTGATCAGCAATGATGCTTAGGTATGTTGTGCTATTCAGACGTTGTTCCACATGAATTAAAGGACCCAAATCATGCCAGGAAAACATGCCCCAAACCATAACACTGCTCCCACCAGCTTGAAGGATTGTACTCATGCATGTGGGGTGCATGCTTTCATGCTGGTTTCCACGAAATTCTCACTCTGCCATCTGCATGATGCAACTGGAAACGTGATTCATCGGACCACATGACTTTTTTCCAATGCTCAACTGTCCAATCCTTGTGTTCCTGTGCGAATTGGAGACGTTTTATCTTGGTGACTGCAGACAGCAAAGGTGTTCGAACAGGCCTTTGGCTTCCATATCCCATATGATGCAGTGTACAGCTAATTTGCCTACAAACATCAGGTGGTCATAATAATCTGGCCATTCAGTGTATATATCAATATATATTTTAATTATCAGTGTGTGTGATAAGCAATGTCATGAGGCAAGGCAGTTTGAAGAGCTTTGCCAAAGCAATGAGAATTAGTGGAAGCTAACATTTCCTTAAACATTAAAATGATTTGTGGCTTTTTCTCCTCTAAGAAGCCTCTTCCTTCCTATGCAAAATTGGTTGCTGTCCATTTACCAGAAGATCAATGAAATTATTGAGGAAAAATTATTAAAAATAAATAATATCTATAGTATTGCACAGTTCATCTTCATCTTGTCAACTACATACTAGATAACTTCTCTCAAAAATCTTAGTGTCTAAAATTCAACCTAGTCAAAGATGAAGTAATCATCTATTAAAAAAACTTGACTTGTTTCTGAATTTCTTATCTCAGTGAATTCACTCGTTTCTTTTCACCCAAACTAGCAACCTCAGAATGGCACAGACCCAATGTATTTCTCATAAGCATCTTCGTCTTTCTATCCCATTGCCATAAACTTAGTCAGACCTCATATTTAGATTGTGTAATGTTGAAAAAATTAACAGTGTCCTGTTATGGGCTGAATTATACCCCCCCAAAATTTGTATGTTGAAGCCATAACCCCCAGTACCTTAGAAAGTGACTGCATTTGGAGATAGGTACTTTAAAGGGTAATTAAGTTAAAATGAGGCCTTTGGGAATGGTTCTAATTCAATATGACTGGTGTCCTTATAAAAGGAGAGTAGGACACACAAAGGAACACCAGGGATATACCCACAGAGGAAAGGCCAGGTGAAGCCACAAAGAGTAGGTGGTCATTTGCAAGATGGTGGTCATCAAGGAATAAGATCACAGATGAAACCAAACCTGCCAACACCATGATCTTGGACTTAGAGCCTCATGAATTGTGAGAAACAGATTTCTGCTGAGTAAGCCACTCGGTATGGAGATTGCAACTGAGAATGTATGCAATCATCATCCATCCACACCCATGACCAAATTATAGGCTAAAATTAACTTGGCACACCAACTCCACCATCTGGACTTGTGAGCCTCTACCGTTCTTCTCAAGGTATCAGCTTCTGTACACCAACTCTAACCATTTACTTCCTGCTGGGAATACCCTTTCCACATTGTTTACCCTTTGGTAAAGTCTAACTCACGCCATTTTTATAAAGAAAAATTTTGAACCTTCTCCAATATGGGAAATCTCTCTCACATTTTTGCCTCACTGTACTTCATTTACCCCAACACCAATGACACTTCAATGTACTTTGTTTCTACAGGACTGTTTACAATGCTGAATAGTGAGCTCCTTAACATCGGGGGGTCATGTTTTATTCATCTTTACGTTCTCTTGTGCTCACTTAATGTGTTTAAAATAAATATAATGAATGAAAGAAGTCAAGAGTAAATGAACATACTGCTTTGGGCTAAGTGAGGGGTAAAAGTATTTCTGGAAAACATCTATAGAAAATTATTGTGACACCAAATCAGAAGGTCTTCCCACTTGTGAAGTACAAGAAAGGTTTTGTTAATGAGTGGGTTTAGTTCATTGCTATAAAGGAAATATCAAAATTAGGAAAGCCATCCCTTGGGCCAGATATACTCAGACATACTTCCATTCTTTGATCATAATAAAATGGAAATTTCAAGACATCAAGAGAAAGTGACCAACTGAAATAACTTTTATTAGCCCGTTAGTACAAATCTCTGCCAAAGAATTTCCTCTGACACCCAAGCAAACCTAGAAACACAGGCTGACAACTTCCTTCATCCTGGGTGTGAACAAAGAAGGAGCTATTTTTAAGACAAGTTTTCTGGGCATAAGTACATAAAATATTCTAAATCATTTTATTACCTCCCCTGGGGCATGAACTATAACATCTTGCCACAATATTATTACCTCACTTGGGGCTCTGGCAAAAAAAACAAACCAAACATCGTTGTAAAATGAGAATTGTCATGTAAATTTCATAATTTATCTTCTTAGAAAGGGCCCACACATTTTAGTAAACCTGCTTCATACTCAGTTTACTTTCACATTCTTAAGGAAAATAAAAAGTGATATTGTTACTTGGTGAAGTTAAAAGGCCTCCCGGGCAAACAAGTCCTCTAGTTTCCTGGAGTTTCCCCTTCTCTACACACACTGAAGGCAGCTCCGCAAGGCAGTGGGATTGTGAATTGTTATAAAACTCTGTGCTCTGATTGCCCTCACTCCTATCTATCTCTCCACCGTTAAAACAGCACTGGTAGCTTTATGGAGGCATGCACTCAGAAGGAGGGAAGATACTATCCAGGATGAAGAGTCACTTCAATGACTAAATATAGTTCTCAAAACCATAGCAAACATCTGAAGGCTACATACTTGAAATGAGCAAGAGCTAGGCTTTCCTGAGAAAAAAGGGGGAATCGTGACTTCTTAGAATTTCCAAAATAATTTTAAATATCAAAAATCAAGCTTAGAAGATAGAACATAGAGTATATGTTAAACACACACACACACACACACACACACACACCATAGATCAGAGAAAACTGTGCCATGAGTAAAGCAACTTTCATTTTTTAACCCCTAAAGGAAATACATTTTTCAACCAGTAGGCAAGAAAGAAGACGCGATGTAGAGACTGGGATAATGCGGCTGGTGCTTGGTTTAAGATATCCCCACCAACTCTATCCCAAACTCTTCCTAGACACATCTAGGATAGCAGAGTGAGAGATACATCCAGTGTGGGGCTGGGGAGTCCCAGAGCAGTGGAGTTAGTGCTGTGCTTCCCAGAGCTCACCCCAGGAAAATTGCATACCTCTGAGAAAATGCATGGGGCTGAGAGCAACCTCACACACAGGGAGAGAATTGGTGATGGTGGAGGGCAGTGCTTCAGTGGACAGCTTCCTGGGTTTGATCTCAAGATGCAGAGCTTGTGGGCTTTGTAACTGGAGGCTACATCAGGAACCATGGTCAGAGTCCAGACAGATCAGCCACCTGTCTTGAAAGCTAGCAAGTTCAAGAAAGCCCACAAAATAACCAGAAATTATTCTTCCAATGCCCCCTGGGAAAATGGATCATGTCTTGGGAGAAGGGGAGCTGAAGTAGAGAGGCAAATTTTCAATTTCACTGAATATTTACATAAAAGAGATAGGGTTTTAAACCAAAACTATCTGAGTTTTCCTGAAGGGGACAGATAGTTTTCCAACAACAGTGTACATGTTGAGAGCAAATATAGGAATCTTAAAGAAAAATGCCTTTTTGCACATCTGGGTTGGTACTGCAAAATTAAATCAACTGTAAAACAAAAATCTGTATCCATACCGTCAATGAGAGGGAACCTTTATGGGCTGAAGCAATTTTCACTAGATATGTCCTAATACTACTGAGGTATCCTCAATAAAGGCAATGCAAGAAATCCTAATAGGTAGCCGTAGTCATCCTTTCCCCCAGGATCTGACTTACACAGATTTCAGTTTTGCTTCTATTATTCCTCTTCTCAAAAATCATTGTTTTATTAGGGCTAAAAATAATCTGGGAACCTAACCAAGTGCCATCACTATGTACGGTGCTCTGAATGCTGAGTTGAACAAGGAAACAGCTATGTCCTCAAGAGCCTCCAAAACTCTGGCAGCTACACACCTATGCCAAGTGTGGTGAGAATATGAAGCAACTGGAATGCTCATCCACTGCTGGAGGGAACGTAAAGAGCAACCACGCTGGAAATCTGTTTGGCAATATTGACTCAAGATGAACTTCTCCATACCCTATGACCCAGCAAGACCACTCGTAGGTGTATATCCAACAGAAATATATGTCTATGTTTCTTCAGAAGATCCATACAAGGATGTTCAAAGCACTCAGCTGGCGTGGCTCAGTGGTTGAGCATGGACCCATTGAACTAAGAGGTCATGGTTTGATTTCCCCATCAGGGCACATGGCCAGCTTACATACTGGATCCTCAGTAGAGGGCATGCAGGAGGCAGCCGATCAATGATTCTCTCTCATCACTGATGTTTCTTTCTCTCTCTCTCTCCCTCTCCCTTCCTCTCTAAAATCAATAAAAACACATTTAAAAAAAGAATCTTCAAAGCTATATTGCTTGTAGGAGACAAAAACAGCCTATCAAGAATGGATAAACTGTATAATCACACAGTGAAAAATTGTACAACAATGTAGATGAATAAATTAAAATAAAACATAATTATGGGGGAATCTTATAATGTTGAGTGTAGGATTCCATTTTTAGTTAGTAAACAAAAGGCAAAAAGAATCTAGAAGACAGAAAAGTCTTGGCAAGGAATAGAGGCTAAACGGGGGGCATGGGAGAGGCTTCTGGGTTATTTCTTGATCTTATGGCTTCACACAGGTGTGTGCTTGGTTTGTGAAAATTCAGCTTGTCAAATATTTATGATAGGCATACTTTTCTGTTCACATTATATTTTAAAATACTTTACGTGGCATTGTATATTTCACTATGTTATATTAATACTATCATAGTCCAGAAAAAAAGTTTATAAAATTAACCTTCCAAAACCCAGATGTAAATTACAGAGGGTCCTAGATCTATTTCCGTCTATTATTAATGCAGAAACTGAGTTTGCTTTTCACTGAGATTTCCACAGCTTCCAATGAAAACTGTCAAAGTCCTCCGCAGTCAGCTACATGAATATACAAAGGTTCTCAGAAGCAAAAATAGGTAGGAAATGTCAGAATACTCCTATTGCACTTCCTACCATCCCCTCTTACTGACTAAAAGAAAACCTTTAAGAACCCCAAACTGAAATTTCTCCTTCCCACCTTAAATGCTCTAAAATTACAATCTTAAAAAGCATCATTTCAGAGAGAGACAGGCGCACCAGCAGGTGCTATTTCTAATTCCTCGCGGCTACCGTCTGCATAGAGTGCTAAGGGATAAAAGCAATGATGAGAGCATTCTTTCCACAATTTCATATTCATGGAATTTGTTGTTACTTAACTTTTCACAAATCATTAGGCTGAAGTACCTCTCCATTCTTCCCCCAAATAGTGTCATTTGACCTGGTATCCAGCTTAATACAGCCTCTGCTTTTGAATAGATTTCCTCACAAGTGGCAATCTCTAATAGGGTCATGTCGAGAGGCAACCCTACTGCATGCTACCTATTGCACGTTAGCATGATGAGGGTAATTTCAAATGGCATTCAATCAGAAAATCTGAAAGTTTTATTAGTGAGGTTGGGGGCTTTCTTATGCTCAGATGAGGCTCACTGCAGCTCGACTTTGACATTTCAACTAAGATTTCAAAGGATGGAATTTTTTAAAACTGTGTATGTATTCAATGGTCCATATTGCCTTATAGATCAAAGAGTTGGTTGTATTTTTAGAATGTCAATTCAAATTCTTTTTTAATTTGAATTCTATGTATTATAGACCACTTGCTAATTACTCATCAATATGGAGAATCTCTAAGTGTGTGAGATATATATTAAAACACGAAGATTAAAATCTGTGTCTTGGTGGGAAAGAACACTACCCCTGCAATGCTATTAAAAATATGCACCTATATTTCAGGCTAGAACTGCTGTGTAAGAAATGAGGCCTGGAAAGAATTTGGGGGGGGAGGGCTGAGAGGAACTGCTTGCCTTTTTCAATCTCCTGGCAGTTAAAAGGATTCTGGGCAGAGTCCTGGCTTAATAGGAAAATATGCTGAAATAAATAAGCCATGATGCCTTGGTTGGGGACGGGGAAGGCATATAGTTACCTTCTCTGAGTATAAAAAAAGCTTAACCAAAACTAGTTATCACTTTTCAAGAAATTCTTGACTCTGAATAATCTAGACAAAAACAAAAAAGATACCAAGTTGGGGATTAAGTCGTTATTCTGTGATAAGGCATTTTAAAGATGAGACTCTGATAATTGTGAGTCATTCTGACCTAAGTGGAATAAGATTGTTAAGGTATTAGATTTAGTTTCTTTGCATCTTTACCACTCAAGTGACCCAACAAAGAGCCAGGCTGATGCCGAAACCGGTTTGGCTCAGTGGATAGAGTGTCGGCCTGCGGACTGAAGGGTCCCGGGTTCGATTCCGGTCAAGGGCATGTACCTTGGTTGTGGGCACATCCCCAGTAGGGGGTGTGCAGGAGGCAGCTGATCAATGTTTCTCTCTCATCGATGTTTCTAGCTCTCTATCCCTCTCCCTTCCTCTCTGTAAAATATCAATAAAATAAAAAAAATAAAAAAAAGAGCCAGGCTGAGAGTTTCTCCTAGAATTTAGACAATTAACCATATTTCTAGTTTTCTTGCTTCTACCATAAAGTCCTTTAGAGAAGAAAGAATGAGAGCATTATCCCCTAGTACCATATAACTTCTACTGCATTCCCACTACAGTTTGTATGGTCTCTGGATATTCTGCCAATCTTTGATTTACCTTCCTGTGAGCTAATCCACATGTAGCTAAACTGTGGCTCATCCCAATTTAGGACTTTATCTTTCAGACATCCATACTTACTTGTTCTACTAGTTCTTTTTATTATAAATTATTATTATGGAATTGTTAAAAGTTTAGTAACTGGGAGAGAAAATAGATTTTTTCCTGTTTCCAATAACAACAACAAAACATTTAGTATCACTTTGATAATTGCCTTTCCATTCTTCTTTCATATACATATATTAGCTTATAGTAATTATATAAATTATAGAAAATTTTATTCAATAATCTGAAATATATTTGAGGGCATTTCTAGAGTAGGCAGGAATTTGGAAGCTCAACATTGAAATTTCACCAATGGTCTTTAAATGTTTTAGGTGTCGTATTATAATCTAGTGGAACCCTTATTCTTTAAGGAGCCTACAGTCATTAGCTATCATGCCTTGGCACAAAGCAAGTCCACGGACTTTTCCCTCAGCTGAAATGCAGGAAGCAAGTAGACACTAGAACAAAAAAAGCTCTAAAAGGCAAGGTCAGTAGGTGCTAGATAACCTTTCCATCTGTTTGCTCTGCCCATACTTATCTTTTCCACATAGAAGAATACTGGATCACGAATTCACTTTTCCTTTCTGGGGGACTTATTCATTCCTGAACTCTGAGTATATAATGTTCTGGAATATCTTCTTTGCTGATACTGAATTCTTCCCCCTTTCTGGCCTAATGTTGCTTCTCTCACAAAGCCCAAAATTACACAAAAATAAAAGATGGTGAGAAAGAATACCAGAGAAAGAGGAGAAAGGAGCAAAGAGGTAGGGAGAATTAGTCAATACTGAGAGATCCTAGCTAAAAGTCCTAGAAAAAACCTTTCTGTATGTTCAAGAATAAAATTACACTCATTTATTTAACTAGGTCTAGTGTTAATGAAAAGGGAGTATATGTCCTCAAACAACTGGACTGAGCCAGCAGCTCATTTTCTAGCTTGTGTTTAATTGAAAATTATTATTAGGATCACTTGGTTTGCTCTTACTGTTCATACCCCACATAATGAAAAAGCTCAGATTTGAACAGTTAATTAAAATAATTAGAGAACTTGAGGTTTTAAAAATTGCTTACACCCTATTAAGCAAGTAGTGATATTGTGAAATATCGGGATCTGTCACCGCTGTTTGTTTAGCAGACCATGCCTCCATTTTGTTTTATTGTTTATGCAGAACATTCTGACTTTCAGGGAGAAGAGATTTTCACAATGCTATTAAAATGCTTTGTGAAGACAGATTATCTGGAGCTGCCAAACCAAAAGTTTGGCTTGGAGAGTCAGTTAAGCATGCCTTAAAGAACTTAAAATAACTATTGCCATCACACCAAGCATGGCAATCGTCTCTGGATGAAAATCCTTTAAAAAGATGGATTTTAAAATAATTAAGCCTGGTTGTGTAGTGGAAATAAAAATGATTTGCTCAGAGTCAAAATACGAGTTTTGCAAAATAATATGTCATGAGTTAAATAACTCTAAGCCCAAACTTTAATTTTAACAAGTTCCTTATACTCAGGATGCTGTTTGCTCAGTACAAAGAGATTCCAAGTTCTGAGACATGCGAGATCCAGTGCTTTGTTAAAACAGTGGCCTTGTCATCAAGAGATAGCAAGGATTTTCATAGTATCATGTAAAAGGAAAGATTATAATCCCTCTTGCAGGGAGTCCATCAACCATTAATACCTGGACATGACTGTCCCCTTGCCTCCTAAGCACCCACAATACATTCATAACAAATTTCACAATACATTGTTTCTCAGATTACAATAGTACTTCAAAGCAAAAAGACATCCTTATAAATATCCAGTATGACTTTCACATATTTTTCCGTAATGTCTGATTCTGTGTACAGATATGTGAAAGCTCAAAGCCCTAGAAATGTCTTCACATATTCTTTTATAAAGCCAGGAGTAAATATCATGACCAACACAATGAAAGCCAGAGGTCAGCTGATTGTTTCCAGATATCACAACAAAACCATGACAGACCTGAGTTTGCCTCAAACTGCAGTTTTCTTCTGCCAACCCTGGTGCCACCAGCAGGGTCTACAATACCAGTTTGTGTTATTTGAGCGATAGACTACATTTCTCCTATATCTGGGACAGCGGTTCCCTACCATCCATAGCCCATTCTCATGTCTACAGTAAAAGTGAACTGACAGCATTACCTTCCCATTGTGCACCAGGTATTTTTTTTATACTTCATCCCACCGAACCTTCAAATAGTTTCCTTTAAGTTGAAAACTATGATTTCCATCTCACAAGAGAACTAAATGGGGCTAAAGTATAAAACAATTTAACCTGATAAAAATTACTAGATGAGAATTCAAATACTGATTTGCCTAATTCCAAAACCGGTGCTCCTTTACCAGGCTATACAAAGAGGTTGAATATCTTCCCTTTTCCAAAGAAGAATTTGTAACAACTTACAGAATTACTCATGGTGGATGTTGTGCCACATGGAAATCTCTGAGCAGGGTGTCCCCACATTTGCTTTCATGGCCTCAAGTTTTAGGACACATTCATTCTCATTAAGAAGTAGAGAACTCTGTAGATTGGTGTTGGGGTTTTGAGCATGCAAATTACAGAATTTATCTTCTTCCTCGTCTAAATATTGTAACCAATTAATAAGAGGATAAAATATAACATATGTTTTAATGTATCATATCATTTTTGTTATTATGTTGTCCTAGTAGCCCTGCACACGAATCCATACACCAGTAGCTCTCTGCGGGGCTTGGCTTCTCCTTGCTCACTGCCCAGAGGCTCTCCGCGGCCAGAGGCCTATCCACGGCCAGGCACAGAACTCTTGTGTCGTCGCCCCAGCAATGAAGCAAGCATTCTGCCAGGCTGCTTATGCTGCCCGCTCTCAGTGGCCGCCCCCTCCCCCCCCCCCCCCCCCCCACCCAGGACTGGGGGAGTCTGGCAGGGCTGAGAGGACTGGGCGCCACCATCTTGTGGCTATGGGCTCCACCATCTTTGTGACAAAGTGATGGTTAATTTGCATATTGCCCTTTTATTAGATAGGATACTTTGCTGGTTGACTATTCATCATCTATTCCCTTTCTTCTTCCTGAAAAAACACACACACAAAAAAAAAAAACACCTAGTTTTGTTCAGTGAAATGTCTCCTTTGCACTGCCTAAGAAGGAAAAGTGGCTTGACCCACTCTAAGAGTGGTTGTAAATGGTCTAGAATTCATTTTACCCTTTGCTAATGATTGGTTAAGGAATGTCCATGAAACACAATTAAGGCCATTGAGATTTCCCTGTTAAAAGAAGTGTTTCTACTTTATGAGCAAAGGTAGGAAAATAGGAAAAACATAAATGGTCCCCCTGCTGCATACTTCATCAGAACATTGATGAAAAACATTGGAGACACTCAATATTGTTATCTAAATATAATTACATGATAGGAGAAAGAGGAGAGAGAATTATACAGAATTTGTTTATCAGTTAAAATCAATCATTCTCTAAGTGCTTTTCTTACAACGACAGTTTTTTTAAACTAATGGCTATTTGGCTATTGCCTGCATGATGTTCTCTGGAGGAAAATTAGACTCCTCTGAAAAATTGAATCTCTTTCCTTCACAAATAATGGCCTTCTATTGAAATGCATATGCTTCGCATCAACTGGCTTTATGGTCCTTCACTGAGGCGTCAGTGATGTGCAGCAAGCCAGTTTCCCACACTGCCTTCCACTGAGTATGGCATGATGGTGAGCTTTTTAAGCTTCAAACAAGGCTCCAAATGCCTCTTAGGAGTTAAGTGCTGATTGTGGGCCAAACAGAAATCAGAAGTTGTTTATGCTTCGCTCAGTATTCGTGATTATAATTCAGGAGGAAGAGTCAAGGTGAGGATGTTCAGGATGGGACTTGTTGAGATGGGAGGGGAGGTTCATAAAGTCAAGAGAGCAGGGGGCAGCTAGATCTCAATCACGGGTTTGCCAATAGAGAAGACAGAAAGGGAGTCCAGTGTGACTGAAAATTTGTGAAGTTAGGCTTGACAAGGCCTGAGATGGAATCTCAGGTTTGCTATTTACTTGCTGTGGAACTTGGGTAGATTGATTTTTCTGATTCTGTTTTTGCACACGTTAATTAGGTTTAGCACTATTCAGCAGGAATGTTGGAAGGGTATAAAGGGTCAACCATCCTTCTTTCAAGTTCAGTTTTATCCCTATCCTTTTATTTCCCTCTTATACATCACTGACCTTGTGCTTATGACATCTTTAATCAAACTTGTCATCTGGACTAGGACTGCCATAGCTTTATGGGCTACCATCCACTGGCTGCCCGTGGGCCAGGGAAGTCAGACAGAGCAATAACTATACACAAGCAACATTCATGTTCTGCTTTAGTTTACAAACTGCATTTAAAGAGATTCTCAATTTAGTCTTCATCACAATCCCATGAGACTAGTAGTAAGACTCCCACTTTACAGATGATGAAAAGGAGACACAAGATTTTAAAGCAATTTCCCCAGAGCCAGGAAACTGGAAAAATGCACATCAGGATAAAAACATAGTCTGCTTCACAACAATTCTGTGTTCTTCATCAGCGCTTGGAAGTTAAGAGAACCATTATGGAAGCAGGTTCTGTAGTATATGCTAACTGGTATCGGGCCCTGATTTGCTGTAGCTGGCTGGTGCGCCCATCCTCCCGGCTTTTGTGCAAGTTGGCTGCAACAGCTAAGAAACAAACTTGTCCCAAGAACTGGCCTCTGCCAAAATGAGCTACTCCCATCAGAACATACCTGCAAGGTTATGCCTTCTTCCTCTGGGGTAGGTGACAGCCCATAAGAGACAGATTCTGAGACACGAGTTCCTACCCCCATGCCTGAATATGGGATGACTCCATGGTATTACTCACACTCCAGAGCTCTCTGTACAATCAGACTGAGGTCACATCTTTGCCTCCTTCCCTTACCTTACCCTGCGCGGTTCCTTCCCTTATAGGTTTCCACTGAGAGCGTGCTCTCATACACCAGTTGTCCAAGTAACTCCATCTCAGAATCTGCTTCAGGAGATCTCAGTCTCAGGCAAGAATGCACCCTGATCTCACGAAACTGGGATTATATCCTGGTTCTTGGAAAAATAATTAACTGCTCTAAGCTTTAGTTTCCCCAGTTTAAATACAGGGGTAGGCAACAGTAGGTTTACAGTTGTAATACAAATACATAATACAATCATTAATAAATAATAACACAAGAATAAACTCTAGTTTCACATACTCACAACTGTAAACCCACTGTTGCACACCCCTGTACAAAGATGAGAATAGAATCTACTTCATAGCATTATTGACTATCTAAACTTCAGAAATCAATGAAAGAGCTTCTCTTCCCACTAAATAGATGTTTGTAGGTGCTTACTATGATTGTGATTATCATCAGTATTGCAATTTCAACGGCACCCTCAGTCCAGGCAAATTCCTTGGAGATACAATTTCCCGAACCCTACTCAATCAGGCTGCTAGCTGGAGAGGAAAAATTATATACAGAAGAACAACATATACAGCTATGGTAGCCAGAGGACTGCAGTAAAATGGGCATAACCAGAATTATATACTTCAAGAAATATCTAGACTTCCTGATTCTGCTCGTTCAAATTAACTCAGTGAAGATTTATGGAGTGCCATGTGCCAGAATTGTGGTAGGTTCTAGACATCCAAGAAGGGAATCTGTTTCTCTCTTGAGAAGTTGACACTAAAAGAGGGAGGAAGGGTTTTTATATTGTGATGCACTAGTAATCCCTTTAAGTGTTGAATATATAAATGTATAAATGTTGGCTATTAAGTCATAATGTATTTGAAAGCCTCATATAATTGTGTGAGAGGTGAAATAAACAGGCTTGGGGATAAATCTAGTTGTAATATAATTAAGTTAGTTATATAAGCTTTTAATGGATTATATTTTTAAGCACTAATACTTGTACATTTTTGCTTTTAGCAAATTAGGTATCATTTGAACACATTGGCTGATGCTTAATAAGAATTAGAATTACATTTTGCTTGTTATATAAGTAAATATCTTGTTACATGCCTGTTTAATGCTTGCATAAAAACATTCCAAACAATCTCTTTAGTATAAGAGTCTAATTACACATTTATCATTAAAATTACAGTGAGCTAATGGCCTTGGAAATATCTTTATCTCTCTTGCAGCTTGCTTAATCCTAATGCATGTTTTCAATAATCGTTTGTTACTTAATTAACTAATTAACAAACAATACCTGTCCTATGGAAAATTCTAAATTAAACACTTGAGGCTCTTTAATTGAATGCTCAATAACCCAACATAGTCGTTAATATTAGAACTTTTAAATATTGCAGAGATTCTATTGAATTACATATTAGTTTGCTCCTGTTATCTTTGGGATTTAATTGGTAGAAAAGGGGCACTTAATAATACACAAGGGGTAGCCAAAACAGCAAGGCTCTGATGAAAAAGAAAATATTCATTAATAGCTGCTGAGCAACAGCTGAAGTTGGCTGGCCACACTGATCAGCAACCAAGGCAGATGATGCATTTAGAAGACAAATATCCTTGCCCCATGAAATTAAGAAGCACATAAAAGATAAGTACATATAGGCCCAATGTCAGTAATTCCTGATACAAAGCGGTCACCCTCCCGCCCCCATATCCTGTGCCCCTACTCTATCCTGTGCTTCTTTGAACTCACCTGAAGGGCAGTGATTTCTTCTATGGGTGTAGTATTTGTAGACAAACTCAAAAGTATTCCTTTGTACCATATTTCCTCATATTGCTTTCCAGGTTTCCCATCTAGCGCTCTCTGATTTAACTTTGGAAACGCTGCTGGAAAGAACTTTCTAAAGTACAAAAAATTCTTACCTTCCCATTTCTAATTTCCTGCCACTTTCTAAGGATTGCTTTCTAGAATCTTTGCAATTACTGTTTGTAGCTCTCCAAATTCTAATCCCTCGTTTCCTACTCATTTCCTGATATATCCAGTCACCTCTCCACATACCTAATGCTCTATTAACATTTATTATGTTCCATTACCTTAAGTTTTCATGCTCATATACCTTGTATATTACCTTCCCACCTCCCTACCTGTCCCACTCATTCTTTAAGGGTGCATCCTTTAAAGAATTACCTGCTCTTGGAACCTGTAGGCAGACTTAAAACCAACTCTTCCCATGTTCCTTATATTATCTCCATTATGCAGTACATACTAAATTGTATTGTTCCTATGTGTATCTCTCAACTTAGACTATGGAGTAAAAATTGGATAGTTAAAAGTACAAACTATAGGGTTCAGCAATTATAGGTTCAAATTTGTTTCACCACTGTGTAAATTTTGAGGCAAAATCCTTAATTCCTTCAATCCTCCGTTTTTATGTCTGTAAATGGAGAGAAAAGCTGTACTTCCCTCATAAGGTTATTGTGAGGATTATATGACATAATGAATATAAAGTGCAGTAGCACTGGCTATTGTGAGTTCATGTTAATGTTAGTGTGTACACTTAATATTGTCTTTCTTCTGCCTCATAGAGCTTATGGCAGATTGTATGTGTAAACACTCAATAAATGTTGCTAAATGACTGGATGCATGAGTGACTCCAAGAATAAATGTGTGAATGTTTAAAGCAAAGAGAGAAAAACTTTGGTGTAATATAGAAGTTCTTAAATACATATTTGAAATTATGTCCGTCAGCAAAGGGATCAGAATTTTCCATGTAGCTACCAAGGGAGATCCATGACCATAAACAGAGAGGGAGAGGTGAGTTGAATGTTGAAAATTTTCTTAAAAATAGAAGGTATTTAAAATCTAATGGGATTTCTCATTTTCCCTTTATTTCATGTATTCAAGCAAACATCAAACAATAAGATTGTTGGGGTACTATAGAGCTGTAAGGCTGAAGTACATGAGACCAAATGTTCCTATATCTTTATGATTCTGTGACTTTATTTAAAGTTCCTAGGTACCCTGCATGTTGTTACAATAGTGCATGTGTTCACTGTTCTACTGGATGCAGCATTCGTCCATCCATCCCCTTTACTGTTCAATGTTTAAACTTACTAAAACATTGCTAAGTTCCAATGAACCCTTTTTTAAGTTTCCTTAGTGACTCATTTCAGTGAATAGTTGCTATAGTGACACTGAAGTTACACTTTTCTTGCACTGTGTGTAGATAAGGAACCTTGGGAGGAGAATGAGCTTCAAATCAACCACCAGAAATGGTGCATATTAAGACATTGACTTTGGCTCATCTCCTTCCTTGAAAATATTTTCAATGCTTGTTTTCAAGTTTTGACATTGTTATTTACATTTGGGATTTTTTTCTTTTCTTTGTTTTAAAGACACGTTTTATTTTATTTGTATTACATTTATTGGAGTGACATTGGTTAGTAAAATTATATAGGTGTGAAGTGTACAATTCCATGAAGCATCATGTGTATATTGCATTGTGTGCCCACCATCCAAAGTCAAATCATCTTCTGACCCCCTTTACCCTTTACTATCCTCCCACCCCTCTTCCTTCTGGTAACTACCATACTGTTGCCTGTGTCTATGAGTTTTTGTTTGTTTTTCTTGTTTGTTCATTTGTTACTCTCAGTTTTATATCCCATATGAGAGTGAAACCATATGATTCTCAACTTTTTCTGACTGACCTGAGTCTGTGACGGCCGGTTGGTCACAGCATTGAACTCTAACCCCAATGGGGCTTCCCCCACTCCCCTGAAATGAAATTAAAATCTTCCAAGTTTGGGACAGCAATAATTTGATGTAACTTTTCTATGGTTGTGCTGAAGTATTAGAAAATTAGTAGTTTTGAAAATACTACTGATGTACACAGTAATTAAAAGTCACTCACACCCCGTGAAAGCTTTTGAGGAGTTGGGCTCCTGAGAAATGGCTGTCCCGGAAGGACCCCATCCCCCAGAAAGCGCCGTGTCCTAACCTGACCCTCATTACTTTGTATTTATTAGCACTATCTGTAAGATAAATGCTAGAGTCGTTGTCTTCCAAAAAGAAAAGAAGCAGTGGCTCCTTCCCTCCCTATAGTTTGACACTCATTTCTAAAAATTAAAACCCCACGAATACTAATAGTCTAAACTTATTTCAGACGAACAGTGTGCTCCCAAATGTTGCTGCAAATGTTCATTAATTTACCTGTCAGAGATTGTGAAAGACATCATTATAATTCCAATCAAAGAATTTTCCTTTGCTTGTATTTAGAATGATTTCTTCCAGTTTCAATAATGTTTTTGTTAAATCCCATAGGGTGTGAAATAATAACAGGATATTGCTTAATTGAATATGTCACCGTGACAGGAGGTACAATGCTCCATTTAAAACACAGTGGTGCTTGCCGGCTACCAAACTGGATTGACTGCCCACGTGTACACACTCTGTGTTTCCCTCTACCCGGTCCACCCTCTCCAATGCCCTGGCTCCATCGAGCTGGTGAAATCCTGTATTGCAAATTAGCCGTGAACTTTTCCTTTCTTTGGCCTTTCTGCACTCAAACTGTTGGTACTATTTCAAATGCCAAGAGACTGGACAGAATTCTGAAAACGTACATTGAAAGCTATTTCTTAAATAATTTAGCATAAGGATCACAGCCTTTTCAACGAGGTGGCAATTAAGTCATCACCGCTGCTGGCCCTATAAAAATGGATCGGGCCTGTTTTTATCACCCATACCTTCTAAACTGCTTTCCTGCACAATCTGACATCAAAGTTAGAAATCATACAGGGAAAACTAGTGCCAGGAAAATGGAGGAGAGGTCATTACATAAAACTCGTATTTTTAAATATGTTCCCCTGACATTAACCCTGAGGAAAATGACCAAGCAGGCAGTATTTCAGCTACCCATGTCATTATCATTGTTCAAGACATTTGTCCAATCAAACATATTTTTCCTATTCAACCAAGAAAAATATACTAACTTTTACTTCAGGGACATCTCATTTTTCAAGACAGCTCAGCTGGGAAGACCTTCCCTTGCCTATTTTTAAAATCCTTAATTTGCCTGTGAGCAATATTTATACACACTAGCCTTTCTGACATGTTGCGTCTCCCAACCCTTCTCCCCTGCTCCTCTCCCATGAATGTCTCTGTCCTATTATAGAACAAACTTCCCTGAGAAAACCTGCTTATTATCCTGGCGGGTGTTCTGCTCTTTTTATTTCATGGCTGCAGCTCTCCATTTTTTACATTAGGTCTGTGGCTTCCGGAGACCAGTCAGAAAAGAACATCAGCAGAGGCAGGCCTCAGCTCGGCCCTCATGCTTGGGTAACTTCCACAGATAGCTCCAACTTGGGCTGACATTTACAGACACTTAATTCTCCTGCAGTGCTGGTGCAGGGAAGGGGAGGCCTGGGCGCTGGGTGCAGAGCGTTTGTTTACACTACAGGCTTCCTTTTTACCGCTGAGAAAGCTAGAGGGGCCCACCTTGCTTGAAAATACCTCTATGAAGAGCAGCTGTCTCTTGGCTGAACATCAACTCTTTTCTGGAATTGTTGTTGCTGTTTGGTCCTCTATTTCATCTTTTAGTCCTCATTCCAACAATGCAAAGTATATGTTCTTAGCCCCACTTTTCACATTGGGAAACTGAGACTGGAAGATGAAACATAACATTCCTAAAGACCCCAAAGCAAGAGAAAGGGACTTCTGATCTGCAAATGTATGAATGAATCAGCGCTTCTCCCGATTTTATGAACTTAGAAGTCACCTGGAGATCCTGTAGACATGCAGGATTTGAAAACCTGGGTGGAGCCCAAGGTGCTGCATTTCCAATGAGCTCCTGCTGAAACCTTGCAGCTGTTCCCTGGACCACACATTGTTAACAGGGTGCAGGTTATCCTCTTTAACGAAAGGAAACCATTACTGGTGAATACAAGAAGACCTGTGCAAGGATGCCAGGCATTGGCACTGTGGGAACATAAAATCTTGACTCTATGATGCTAAAGTATAGGCAGGTTGTGCCGGGAATCAGGCCAGCATCCATGTCCGACAGGCATTTTGCTCTCTGCCAGCAAGTTCTTTGGCAGAAGTGCCAGATGCACATTTTTTTTCTGGCCAGAATTTGAAATTTTTTTTCCTCCCTATTTTGTCTCAGTAAATGTCTTACAAGTACCTTTTCTGCTTACAGACAACTCAATGGTTTTACAAGAGTTGTTACGTAAGGCAGATATGATAGGGAGAGAGTTGTCCTTGAATTTGAAAGACACAGGAGTCACTCCCATTTATGGCATTTTTTAGATGTGTGATACATTCAAGCCCTAACGCTCTTTGCTTTCTTCACTAGTGATGGGTTTGTGGACACTTTTTAAATTACCACAAATAATTAAGTAAAAGTGGACCATGCTGGCCACAACCACTTTGGAAAGCAGTTTGGCAGTATCTACCAACGTTTAAACCAATCCCCATGCCAGATGGATGCCCCGAGATTCCATCCCTGTGGATGTAGTAGCCAAAACAATGGAAACAACCCAACGTCCACCAGCAATTTAATGGATTAAACTGCTGTACAATCACATAAATACTACTAAACAGCAGCAAAATAGAACATACTACCACCAAGACCTTAGTTGAATTTTATACACAAAGTTAAGACAAAGAAGCAATACTCAAAAGAGTATGCACTACATGTTTCCATATATATATATACATATATAAAGTTTAAGGCTAATCTATGTAGACACAGTCAGAGTCAGAATAGTGTTTACCTCTAAGTTGGACGTGGGACAAGTATTGATGTAGAAAAACATGAAGGAAACTTCCAAGGTGTTAAAAACATTCTACATCTTGATTTGTGTGATGATCATTAGAGGGTATACATGTATAACGCTAACCAAGTGAATGTTTATTTGTACATGTTAATTACTGGTGCACCAAAGTCAGGGCCCAGGCAACAAGGTACATTGTCTGTAGAGAATTTACGACAATAGTAATACCAACTAAAAGTCAGATCTTCTTTTTATTAATCTCCACGTCCTTGCAATTCTAAACAATGCCAGTGATTAAATACTTCTTCTAATCAGTTCCTGCTACCCTGCTTTAGCACATCAGTGGTTCCTTTACCTTTGGCATGCAATTTCAACCACAACAACGAGGGTAAAAAGAAGATAGCTGTATGGGGACTAATGATGGTAATGGATCATCAGCCACACTAATTCTGTACAATAAGAAATAGAATAATTAAAATAACACTGACTTATAGAGTTATGATCATTGAAAGAGATTATGTCTTTATTTTATTTATTTATTTATTTACTCATTAATTAATTTATTTGCTTATAATTGAGATATAATTGTCTTGACAGTGTGTAAATTTAGGATGCATAACATGTTGATTTGATATATTTATATGCTGCAATATGATTGCCATCGTAGCACCAGCTAGCACCTCTATCACATCACATAATTGTCATTGGTGTTTTTAACTGGGAATAATTGAGGCATATTCCCTTAGTAGGTTGGGTGCCTTGATACAGTACTGCTGCTACAATCACTGTGCTGGGTATTGAATCTCCAGGACTTCCCTATCTACTAGTTGCCAGTTGTACTCTCCAACTCCCCCTGCCCTCAGCCTCTGGTCACCACCATTCTACTCTGTTCTTACAAGTTTGGCTTTTTTAGATTCAGTACATAAGTGAGATCATACAGTATTTGTCGTTCTCTGACTTATCACACTTAACATAATATCCTCAAGGTCCATCTATATGTGTGTTTTTTAAACAGTAAATGGTTTATAGATGTTCTGAAAACCTAGAGGATTCAAAGCTATACTGGCACTTTTTAAGTGCCTGTATACCAGCCATTTTATGGGTTGTTCTGTGTTTTAATTATGGACACAATGAGCATAGCTAGGAAGGAATGTGTCCAGTGAAGGCCTCCATCTGAACACCCCACTTCATTTCCACCTGCAGTCTCATTTGAGGAATGAATCATGGACCATCACTCCTAAATACCTTATCTTTGCTGTATCGACAATTCAAACAAATGCTACGGAATAAATGGGGAGAGGAGGTAAGTGGATTGATTTCTGTGGTGCTCCTCACTGACTAATAAAAGCAGATACATACTAATAGCTTATTCTGAGCAAGCATCAACTCAAACCTTGCAATAACCTCTAAGGCAGGGACCATTATTATCCACATTTTGTAGTTGAGGAAACTGAGACACAGAGCGGTAATGAGGAACTTTCTCAGAGACTCATGATAGGTTAGTGGTGAAGGCAGGGTTTGGCCTCAGATAGTCTGATTCCAAATCTCTTCTGCTTCACCACTAGGTAGCTCCAAAGTCATGAAATAGATGCAGCAAACACCACACAAACCTGAAGAGATCTTGAACTACTTTTGGAGTTCTACCTCAATCCCAGTGTGCATCATAGCGGCTGGTTGTTCTGTCAGTTCTTCTGTCGTTCCGATCCACCCTATTTGGACTCCATGTCCCCCCGGATCTAAATCCTGTAGCTGGAGAGTAGGAGGTGGTTGATCTTTGGACAAAAATCAATGGAAAGTTTTGACTAGGAATTCTCAACCATTTTGTATTTGTAAAATATTAAACATTTCATCAGATGTGAATAAATTGAAAAGACTGAAAATAACTTTAAACATGCCCTCAGCAGTTACCACAAATGAATCCTTTCTGACATTTAACATTGTTTTATTTGTTAAATAATTATTTACAATTGTGACATTTGTATATGGTTTCTCTTTAGGCCCATCCACTCACCAGTTCCTGATTTGGATATTATCCACAGAGGACACAGTTTAACAAGAGAAGCCAGTCTGCAGAAGTAGGTAGGTGCCAGGACTTTGGAGAGAATGTTGGGTTTGAATCTGGGCTCTTCTACTTACTAGCTATATAGGTTTGGAAGCTATTGTTTAAGGGTACTACTTGCAGCTAGTAGATAAAGAAATCCTGGAGATCTAATGTACAATGTAGTCATTATAGACAATACTGTATTATAGACATCAAACTTGCTAAGAGAATAAATCTTAATTATCTTATCACAGAAAAAGAAATAATTATGTGGTGTGAAAAAAGTGTTAGCTAATGCTATGCTCACAATCAGAGAAGTAACTTAACATCTCTGTGCCTCATTTTTCGCCTCTGCACAACACATAATTATGACACCTTTCTCATGAGAATATTTGAAAGAATTAACTGATGTTTATAAAACATTTAGACTAATACCTGGCACGTGCTCAGAATTATATTTTTAAAATAAATAAATGTTATAGTATATGTATGTACTATTTTCCTTAGAATTAGCTTTGATATACTAGTAATGCTATTCTTTCTATTACTTTTAATAAATTATACTTTGCTCCACATAAGCTACATAATCCCATGACAATCCACTCAACCCAACATTCTCATATGATGAGCAGAAATCATAGTAACAGTATTAAAACTCAGGGAAAAATAATTTTATACACTTACCAAGATTTCATAACATGCCAATGAAGGCTGAGATGCCCAGCTCAGATGAACACAGTCCCATAGGCCCACAGAGGAGCATTTGGGGGAGATGCTGGTGATAAGCCTTATTGGCACTCTCCCCACCTCCCCACAATGCGTGGTTGACTGGCTGGACTGTATAACTGCTCATTCCTATTTAGTTGTAACTCTTTCCCACAAATGCCTATACTATTTCTATTTAACCCAAGCACACATCCTAGAAGCATTCTCAGGATTCTCTTATTCAACTTTTTCCTCACATTCAAGTGAGCACCACAGATTCATCCCAGAAACATCTCAAGTCTGTGCCCTCCTTCGCATTCCTAAGGATATGGTCTCCCTTCTCCTGCTCTGTTTCACCTGGTCTCCTTGCCAGTCATATCCAACCAAAGGTGGACCATCCTCCACACTATTCACCAGTCACATTCTTTGTTTTAAAAATATCATCACAAGACTCCATATTAACATCCAGTTTCCTTATTCATTTGTCCTTCTGCTCATTCATTGACATTTATTGACCACCTACTGTGTGCCAGGTATTACACAAGCTTTGGTGCTAAATTGGATGTAGACATGGCCTCAACCTCATCCTAGACTTCTTGTAATCTGCTGCTGTCTGCCACCTGGTGATGCTCCTCAGGATGCCTGGGCCACGGCCAAGTGCTCACTGAATACATGGTGCCCTTTCAGGACTGTGCACATCCTCTTTCATCAGCCAGAAATTCACTTCCATTCCATCTTCACCTGCTAACCTCCTACGCATCCTTTAGGAACACAATTTTCTGTGAAGCATTCCTCAGTTACCAAGGCAGAATTCAGACTCCTTCTGTCCTCCAACAGCACCCTTTGGTGTTATTACCTTATTTTTTACAAATGCACTGTGATTATTTATCTAGGAGTTGAGAGAGCCTCCAGTCCAGATACTGCCATCTGTTGGTTTCTCCTTGTCATGTCATTCTGCATGGTACTTCCAAAGTAAGATGGAGAAGGAAGAAAATGTAAATTACCGTGTTGTTACTATAAACGATGGGAGTACACTAAGTTGAAAATGACAGGTACCAGCTCCTGGGGTTTGGGACTTCAGAAGCCAGGTGTCACGTTGGGTATAGGGATATGTGGCCCCTAAGCTCCCAGCTTCCTGAGGAACCGTTAGGTCAGGTGACTGGAGAACATTCCCTGGTCTGCACTTAGAGGGCCAGTGCCTAAGGAGAATGGAACTGGAAAGGAGGACCCCATAAGTTAGACGGGAGCAGCTTCTCCACTGAACACTCTGTGTTATAAACAGGTGAGCTCGGGGGAAACTAGCATTTCCACCAAGCAGGCAGCCACATGCGGCATAAGCTACAGAGGCAGAGAAAATAATAAAAGAAGAGAAAGATGAGAATGAGGAGGAGGAGGAAGAGGACCAAGTAACACGAATTTATCTACTAAAACGTGTACACCAATCGCCTGGCTGCTTCCCACCCATCTCTCTGCAATCTTCTTCCTCCATCTATCCTCCTTTACCCATCAACATCATAATAAAGGAAGAAAATAATATTTTATCTTATTTGCTCACCTGGTCTCCTTGCCAGTCATATCCAACCAAAAGTGGACCAATGAAGCTCTAGGGGACAAAAAAGGTCATCCTCCTAAACATGACTTGAAGCTACAAAATGCCCTGCTGGCAATAATCAAAGCCTACTGGGTTACTGGAATAAAATGCAATGAATCCATGTGTGCTCTGATGGTCCTTTTCCAGCCGGTCATGAAAGGGGGTGGGGGGCTTCACTGGGCTGCCTTAGGGCTCCCCGGCACACACCTGAGGAAGAAGGTAGAGACATCAGATGGCCAATCCAGCTTGGCCTAGCTTGCCTGGCGGCATGACAAAGCAGGGAACTAGAAAAAGCCATTCTTCCAGCAACAAGTCCTCTGGTGGTTTCCTCTCTGCCCGCACTGGCACGCCCTTTATCCCTCATTCCCATGCATGGCCTCCGCCCCTGCATTCCCCTGCTCCCCAAATGAACAAATGGCCCTGACACAGTATCTTTGCAGAAGCTGTCCCAGGGGTGTGCCTAAGTGTGAGTGGGCTATGGAGGGTGGAGGGACAGAAAAGGGCAGCGGGGTTCAAAAGTAAAGTCATCAGCAATAATAAGGCTGGTCCGCCCAGCTCCCAGCCAGGGGAGCAGAGTGCCCTTTCCAATTGGGTGTCCCATCTCAGCGGCTGAAATAACTGGTCGCAGAGAGCTGCAAGCAAATTGCTCTGACAAGGCTGTTACTGTTGTAAGGGTTCAAGGGTGCCGGCCACTAGGTCAGCGGCTGCCAATCAAGCGTACAGAAAAAGCCGCTCATGGAGCCTGTGATTTCTACCTAGGCCGCAATTATCCCCGACTATTCCTGTACCTCAGCAGCTCCTCTGATTAAACCTGCCTCCTTTTTACATCTCTTTCAGAGTGCGCTTCACACACTAATTAGTTGCCTGCTCTCCACTGAGATGTCAGACCCTCCGTCAATTTATCTCTATTTCAGCCTGCTCGGAGTGACTTCCCCAGTTATCAAAATTTAATCATGCCTTCAAAAATGTTGAAAAGTGGTCATTAGAGGCAAAAGGCCACAGGATACAATATTCATTTTTCTCTATCTTCCAGCCATCCAGCTGGCAACTATAATGGATATCCTGGGGGCTGTGAGAACACGTTGATTTATGCAACCTCAGCCCTGCTCTCACTGTGCTCCACCAGGCTGCTTGAGAGAACAGGTTTTAACAAGGTCTGAGGTGGGAGGACATTAATCACAGCGGCATTGTATGTGGAAAAGGGTGCTGTGTAGTCAGAGAACCCCCTGCAGTAGGGCAGTTAGGTTCTTTTTTCTTCTTCTTCTTCTTTTTTTTTTTTTTTTTTTTTTTTGTGTGTGTGTGTGTGTGTGTGTGTGTGTGTGTTTTTCCTTTACCACCTTCTCAGTGATAAAAGAGAGTTTGACAATTGATTAGACCTTTCTGTAACCTTGCAGCCCTGTGAAATGATGAGGGAGAGAATAATTCTCATACCGATGGTTTTAAATCTGCAATAACTTTATGACTCTTGACTGAAACTGGCTATCAAAATCAGTCCCAACTCAATACCATCTGAAAAAGAAGATCATTCTTGGAGTAAGAGCCCTTTTAACGGATGTGTCAGAGCCAATCACAGGCATGGGAGTCCCGCGGTGACTGCCGGCCGCCTCATATGGTGGGTTCTGATAAAAATCACATCTGATAAATTCACCTCTGCCTGAGTGCATGGCTGGAGAGAAGGTTTTAGTCCAAAATCAACAATGATGATCTGAAATCTACTGGCAACTGGGAGCGGCTTTTCACCCTCCCTCTGTGTTGTTTCAGGGCTGCCCTCCTTGGGACTTTGCTTCTCCTTTCTCCTTCCCATGTTGTTCTCAAGCCTCAGGAAGGCAAGGGCGGGCACTGGACCCTTCTGTCTAGCTGTCACATCCCCTCCTGCTGACACATTCTGGCCCTGTCATCACAGAGCCCCCCTCTCCAGGCTCTTCTCGCCCCACTGCAGGAAGCTGTCTCCCATCCCCACAGAACACGCAAGGTGATTTTTCTATCTTTTTACTGATGGCAGAAATGCCTTATGCTAGAACTTTTCTTGATCCTTGTGCCTGTCTTTCTTTGATGCATGTAGTAGTAAGAGAAACAGTCAAATATAAAGCCTTCAGAGAAACTTGAAAAGGACCAAGACAGCATGATAGAGATGGATCATAATGATGATGTGATCGAGAGCCTTTCATACCCACTCGCACGTTCTTATCCACTCTTTCATGCTCATGCCTTCACATCCTGAGGTCCCAAATGACTCTCTTTCTTATCTGGGAATTCAGTCCAGGTCTGGAGCAGGGCAGTGGCTGCCACATAGAGAACATTCAGAAGTGTGTCCTGACTTCAATGTTAAGCCCAGGGAAGCCAGGGGATGTCTTCTGTGTCTGCTGGAGCATTAGGGAAGGTGATTCATCTGAAATGATACATAGTTGTAGAGCTCATGCCCTGACCAGATTTCTCCCAGTTCCACTCTCAGTCTAGGTTTATGATCAAACCCAGAAACAGACCACCTAGGAAAGAAGGAGGTAAATGGGAAGGAAGTCAGGTGGTGTTTCACTCATTTTGCTCATTGCCCACCTGACATCAGTTGTTGTGTTATGGAATACATTCCAGATATAAGAACAAGAATGCAGGCCTGACAATAACAAGGGCTTAGCATACAGAGAAGGGACAGGAAAGGAATGCACACATCTAACTTGAAATAGTACTTTTATTAACAGTGGTTCCTGCACCTTTGTCCTCAGGACCCTACACACCTCCAGTCACATCTGTTGTCAACTTGGCGCCTGTCCCCAGTTCCTTTGTTAGACTTCCTTTTCCAACCTATAACCACATCCTCCCAGACACTTACATTTTTAATGCCCCATTCAATTTGGACCATGTATTATCTTCAGTAACATGGGTTATCCATCCTTACTATTTCTGATTCTCCCAGAACTTGAGAGCATACCCCAGCACTGAGCAATGTGACTAGTACTTATTCTGGGCATAACGCTAACCCCGAGAAAGGGAAAAATACACATAAGGTGACAAACACTTAGGGTCCATTGATCCGATAAACAACCAGAATGACTTACTGAATTATGTCATCTGTTACTATGTGAAAGTAGAGTCTCTCAAGCTCATGAACCCAGTGAGATCTGAAGGGAGGCAAATGGAAAGATATTGCCTCCATAGTTTTATATAAAAATGGAGGACATTTTACATAATCTGCAGTGCTTGCCATAGAAAAGTAGACATTTGTACAATTGAATGCACGTAAAGATAAGTTTTTTTGAGGGAGACAAATAGTGGTGGAATAGATGGATGTGTGTCCCAAGCCTTGTCCCGGAGCAGATAGAACGAGCAACTAAACTGAACAACATCCACCCCGAATTGGCGAAGTAGACACAGCTGGTGAGACAATCTGCAGTCGGGAAGGGCAGAGGGCACCTGGAGAATGCCCAGGGCACTGCAACTATGCAAGTAGCAGCCACACGAGCAGCCCATGCCACTCTGAGGAGCAGCAGCCCCATGAGGAGCCCGCCCCCATCCGTGGAGCAGCAGCCACACAGCAGCCCACCCCCATCCGAGGAGCAGCAGCCACACGCAGCTCACCCTGTCCAGGGAGCAGCAGCCCCATGAGCAGCCCACCCCTGTCCAAGGAGGAGCAGCCTCATGAGCAGCCCACCCCCACCAGCCAGACAAGCCACCACTGCTGCGAACAGTACCCACCAGAGGAACTGCCGCCAACTGAGGAGCAGCTGCTGCTACAACCTGCCCAAGGAGCAACTGCTGCCCAAGGAGCCACTGCCACTCAAGGAGCAGCCCTTGCACAACTCGACACCTAGATCCTTCAGTGAGAGCAAAAATGGGTAGACAAAGAAACCACCAAAGGAAAGAAAAGTAGAAATCACCAGGAAAGCAGCTAAGAGAAACAGAGGCATGCAATATGTTAGAAAAAGAATTCAGAATAAGAGTCATACAGTTCATAAACCAGATGGATGAAAAAATCAACAACTTATGTAAGAATCAAGAAGAAATAAAGAGTGATATAGCTGCAATAAAAAACACCATGGAAAGTTTCAACAGTAGACTAGGAGAAGTAGAGGACCGAATTAGTGAATTAGAAGACAGGGAAGCAAAACACACCCAAACTGAACTGCAATTGGAGAAAAAAATTAAAAGACAGGAGGAGAGCCTAAGGGAGCTTTGGGACAACATGAAACAAAGCAACATACGAATAACAGGGATGCCAGAATAACAGGAGGAGGAACAAGGGTTAGAAAACCTATTTGAAGAAATAATGTCAGAAAACTTCCCTGATGTGGGGAAGAAAATAGTCACCCAAACACAGAGAGTCCCAAACAAGATGTACCCAAAAAGACCCACACCAAGATACATCATAATTACGATGGCAAATGTTCAGGACAAAGAGAGAATCTTAAAGGCTGCAAGAGAGAGACAGAAAGTTACATACAAGGGATCTCCCATTAGATTATCAAATGATTTCTCAACAGAAACACATCAGGCCAGAAAAATAATGGAAGGAAATTTACAAAGTGATCCAAAGCAAGGCACTGAATCCAAGTATACTCTATCCAGCAAGGCTATCATTCAGAATTGAAGGGGAAATAAGGAGCTTCACAGACAAAAAAAGGCTAAGGGAGTTTATCACTACCGCACCTGCAATGCAAGAAATGCTACAGGGACTGGCGTAAGAAATAAAAAGGGAAGAAGGAATACAGGCACAAAAAAATAAAATGGCTACAAACAAGTTCCCATCAATAATAACTTTAAACATAAATGGACTAAATGATCCAATCAAAAGACATCGAGTGGCTGAATAGATAAAAAACATAACCCATACATATGCTGTCTACAAGAGACCCACCTCAGAAGAAGAAACTCACACAGACTGAAAGTGAAGGGATGGAAAAATATCTTTCAGGCATATAGAAATGAAAATAAAGCTGGGGTAGCAATACTTATATCTGACAAAAGAGACCTCAAAGTGAAGGCCATAACAAGAGATAAGGAAGAGATAATACCAAAGGGATAGATACAATAAGAGGATATAACCCTGATAAACATATATGCACCCAATGCAGAAGCACCCAAATACATTAAAAAAAAAAAAAAAACTCTTGGAAGATATCAAGGGAGAGATCAACAACAATACAATCATAGTAGGAGACTTTAATACACCACTGACATCACTGGATAAATCCTCTAGACAAAAAATCAGCAAAGAAACAGCAATCCTAAATGACTCACTAGATCAGATGGACTTAATTGACATCTTCAGAACATTTCACCAAACTGCCATGGAATATACATTCTTCTCAAGTGCACATGGGACATTTTCAAAGATAGACAACATATTGGATCACAAGCAAAGTCTCTCCAAATTCAAGAAGACTGAAATCATATCAAGCATCTTCTCAGGCCACAATGGCATAATATTAGAAATAAACTACAATAAAAACAATAAAAAAGTAAAACACTTGGAAGCTGAATAGAATGCTATTAAACAATGATTAGGTTACCAAAGAGATCAAAGAAGAAGTTAAAAACATCCTGGAAACAAATGACAATGAAAACACAACAATCCAAAATCTATGGGACACAATGAAAGCAGTCCTAAGAGGGAAGTTTATAGCTCTACAGGCCTACCTCAAAAAACAAGGAAAAATGGTAGTAATCATCTAACTCAACAACTCAAAGAATTAGAAAGAGAGCAACAAGAAAAGCCCAGAGTGAGCAGAAGGAAGGAGATAATAAAGATTAGAGCAAAAATAAATGAATAGAGACAAAAAAAATAAAATAAAATACAAAAGATCAATGAAACCAAGAGCTGGTTCTTTGAAAGGATAAACAAGATTGATGAACCTCTAGCCAGGCTCACCAAGAAGCAAAGAGAGAGGATCCAAATAAACAAAATCAGAAATGAAAAACGCAAAATAACAACAGACCACACAGAAATACAAAAGATTGTGAAAAAATAACTATGAACAACTATATTCCAATAAACTAGAAAACGTGGAGGAAATGGACATATTCCTAAAAAAAAAAAATAGAATCTTCCAAAACTCAATCAGGAAGAATCTAAAAATCTCAATAGGCAGATAACTATGGAAGAAATTGGAGCAGTCATCAAAAAGCTTCTGACAAACAAATGCCCAGGGCCAGATGGCTTCACAGGGGAGTTTGACCAAACATTCAAGGAAGACTAAAACCTATCCTCCTCAGACTATCCCAAAAAATTCAAGAGGAAGGAACACTTCCAAGCTCATTCTATGAAGCCAGCATTACCCTAATACCAAAACCAGATAAAGACAACACAGAGGAAGAAAAGAATTTCCCTGGACCGATAGTGGCGGCGGAATAGACAGACGTGTTCCGAGCCTTGTCCCGGAGCAGAGAGAGGGAGCAGCTGAGGGTCGCGCAAGGAGTGTTTGTTGGCTGGTTGGGAGACAGCTGAATTCCAGAAGGAGGTGGGGGACTGCTGAACGGGGTTCCCCTGACCTGGCAGCACGAACTGCGGCTGGGTCCCCTCCCGGAGCTGCGGGCTTGGACACGGAGTCTGCGCCATCTTGATCCGGAAAGTGGAGCTTGTCTGAAGCCTGAGAATCCACAGCTGCGGCACCCCAGGAGCAGCTGCGAGCCCCAGAACAACGCTCCCCAATTGGCGCAAGCACACGGGTTCAGAGAAGCTCTACACTCCACCACGGAAAGGTCAGATTTCGCCTGGGATAAGGTGAGGTCTCTGGTCCCGGCGGGAGAGAGGAACGCGCGTTTTGCGGGAGCTGGAGGACCAGGGAAGTCTGTGCCTAGAAAAATCCGTGGCTGTAGGGGCTGGCGTGATCTGTGACTGTGGAAAGGGGTCCTCAGAGCTGCTAAGAGAAGGGCACTCTAAAAAGCAACCCATTTTGATCTGAAGTGCAGGGACACCCTAAGAATTTCAGGCAGTCCAGACTTACGCGCAGCCCGTGCGCTCCCTGGGTGCCTGGGCTTACTCGCAGTCCCGGAGTTCGCACACTTGGGCTTTTTCCTCTTCAGATCCTTGCTTCTGATTACTAAGCCCAATACATAGGATCACCCAGTTGGGGACACCCTGGGAGACTGCAGGGGAAGGTTGTTTTTCTGGAACCTGGGGATCGGAGCGGGGAGTGACCATCAGAGAGTCAGCTCTGAGGCAGACCACTCCCACAGGCCCGTGGCGAGCGCCACAGGGAAAGAAGGCTCTAACACTGCCTAGAGAGGCCATAGATAGACCCGGAAGTCAATCCAGAAACACTGCCACCCAGGGGCTGAATCACAAATTGACTCTTGTGTAATCAAAAATAAAGGAATACGAGAAATTAAGACACACCGCCTGCTTAAAATCAGGACTGGCTTACAACACCGAAGAGCAGTGGATCGCAGGGAACTGCAATACTGTCTGGACTGAGAAACAGGCGTGCCAAACAGAAAAACAGAGGAAGTGAATGACCTTCACTACTCCACATTTTATTTTTACCTTTTATTTTTTTTTATTTTTTTATTTTTTTTAATTTTCATTTTTTGCATCTTTTAATCAAGAAACTTTTTTTTCTTTTTTCATCACTTGATTTTACCTTTTTAATGATTACATTTTTATTTTCAATCCGTATTATTACTACTGCTATTTTATCTTTTTTTTTTTTTTTTAAAGTGTCATTTTATTTTCTCTTCATTTTATTTTGGGATTAGGGTTCTACATTCTATTTTTTATCTTTCCTTTAGCATCGTTTTACTCTATCTCAACTCTACCTTTAGGCCATCACTCTCTTCCTAACCTCCCCCTTTTCAGTGTCCTGTTTGTCTTACCCTTTTACTGCTTTAGATTTTCCCTATTCTTTCTGTTTACCCCTTGTTAAAATTTCACCCTACTTACATATCTAATCTCCAATCCCCTGCTCCAAGTCCACCTACACCTCTCCCTTCGCTGTCTGAGTTATCCATAAACTTGTCCTTATCTCTGTCCTTTTGTTGTTGTTTGCTTGAATGTAGATTATATCCAATTTTTATGCTTTTTTTGTGAGATTGTTTTGCTTATTCTTCTTTTGTTTATTTTTTTGTTTGTTTTGTGCTTCAGCTTTCCCTTGCCTCACTCCATATTACTTGGTGTTGTAGTTTGTACTAATCCCCAGGCACTTGTTGCTGGCATTTGCTGGGATTAGTGATTGTTCTATTGGAGTATTATCCCCAATATATATAGTCTGTTCCCCTTTCTCTCTTAGTCAATTTCTTGTCTCTCTTACTTTTTTTTTTTCTCTTTACTTTCCCTTTTCCCAATTTCATTTTCACACTCCTTTTTTCTTTTTTTCTTTCTTTCTTTCTTTTTTCCTCTTCTTCTTTCTCTCCTATCACCTAATTTGCCTTTCTCTGGTGGTCACCTTTATTGGAGGTTATTAATATCGTGAATACATTCCTGTTCAGTGCCTTGTGAGTTGTAGCTGGTAGTGCTGTATTTTGTGCCTTTAAATCAACCCAGGAGAGAGAGAACTACATAACCAGACACCCAGAGAAGAGAGACCATGGGGAGACAAAGAAGCAGCCCGCATATGAAAGAAAAGCAGGCATCACCAGAAAAGGAAGTAAACGAAATGGAGGCAAGCAACCTGCCAGAGAAAGAATTCAGAGAAATGGTCATAAGGTGGCTGAAAAGAATGGAAGACAAATTCGACAATATGAGAAAGAACCAAGAGGAAATGAAGAAGAACCAAGAAGAAATGAAAAATGACATCGCTGCTGTAAAGAACTCAATAGAAAGCATCAAGAGTAGACTAGAAGAAGCAGAGGACCGCATCAGTGAGCTAGAAGACAAGATGGAAAAAAATACCCAAGAAAAGCAACTTCTAGAAAAAAAAATTAAAAGGCAGGAGGAGAGTCTAAGGGAACTTTGGGACAACACAAAACAAAACAACATCCGCATAATAGGGGTTCCAGAAGGAAAGGAAGCTGAGCAAGGAATAGAAAACCTCTTTGAAGAAATAATGACAGAAAATTTCCCAGATATAGGGAAGAAAAAACCCACAGAAATCCAAGAAGCTCACAGAGTCCCAAGCAAAATGAACCCCAAAAGACCGACGCCTAGGCACATTATAATTAAATTGGCAAAGCCCAACGACAAAGTAAGAATCTTAAAAGCAGCAAGAGAGAGACAGAAAGTTACATACAAAGGAACCCCCATCAGACTAGCAACTGATTTCTCAACAGAAACTCATCAAGCCAGAAGGGAATGGAATGAAATATACAAAGTCATGCAAAGGAAGGGTCTGAATCCAAGAATACTGTACCCAGCAAGGCTGTCAATCAAAATTGAAGGTGAAATCAGGAGCTTCACAGACAAAACAGGACTAAGGGAATTTATTACCACCAAACCAGCAATGCAAGAAATGCTAAAGGGTCTACTGTAAAAAAAAAAGAAAGAAAGAAAGAAAGAAAGAAAGAAACAGGAAGCGAAGAAGTAACACAGGGGTAAAGAATAGGAATGGCGACAAATACGTACCTATCAATAATAACTTTAAATGTAAATGGATTAAATGCCCCAATCAAAAGACATAGGGTAACAGATTGGATAAGAAAACACGACCCATATATCTGCTGTCTACAAGAAACCCACCTCAGAAAAAAAGACGCACACAGACTGAGGGTGAAGGGATGGAAAAAGGTTTTCCAGGCAAATGGAACTGAAAAAAAAGCTGGGGTAGCAATACTTATTTCTGACAAATTAGATCTCAAACTGAAGGACATAACAAGAGATAAGGAAGGCCATTTCATAATACTAAAGGGAGCAATCCAACAAGAAGAAATAACTCTGGTAAACATATATGCACCCAATACAGGAGCACCCAAATACATAAAAAAACTCCTGGAGGATATCAAGGGAGACATTGACAGCAATACAATCATAGTAGGAGACTTTAATACCCCACTATCACCATTGGACAAATCCTCTAAACAAAACATCAGCAAAGAAACATCAATCCTAAATGACTCACTAGACCAGATGGAATTAATTGACATCTTCAGAACATTTCACCCCAAAGCCACAGAATATACATTCTTCTCAAGTGCACATGGGTCATTTTCAAAGATAGACCATATGTTGGGACATAGGCAAAGTCTCTTCAAATTCAAGAAGATAGAAATCATATCAAGCATCTTCTCAGACCACAGTGGCATAAAACTGGAAATCAACTACAATAAAAACAACCCAAAGAAATCAAACACATGGAGACTAAACAGCATGCTATTAAACCATGACTGGGTTACCAGAGAGATCAAAGAAGAAATAAAAAAACATCATGACAACAAATGACAATGAAAACACTACAATCCAAAATCTATGGGACACAGCGAAAGCAGTCTTGAGAGGGAAGTTCATAGCTCTACAAGCCTACTGCAAAAAACAAGAAACAGGGGTAATAAATTACCTAACCCAACAACTCAAAGAGTTAGAAAAAGAGCAACAAGAAAAGCCCAGTGTAAGCAGAAGGAAGGAAATAATAAAGATCAGAGCACAGATAAACGACATAGAGACCAAAGAAACAATACAAAAGATCAACAAAACCAAGAGCTGGTTCTTTGAAAGGATAAACAAGATTGATGAACCTCTAGCCAGGCTCACCAAGAAGCAAAGGGAGAGGGCCCAAATAAACAAGATCAGAAATGAAAGAGGTGAAATAACAACAGATCCCGCCGAAATACAAAGGATTGTTAAAAAATACTACGAACAACTCTATTCCAACAAACTGGACAACCTGGAGGAAATGGACATATTCCTAGAAAAATATAACCTTCCAAAACTCAATCAGGAAGAATCTAAACAGCTCAACATGCCAGTAACTATGGAAGAAATTGAAGCAGTCATCAAAGAGCTTCCGGCAAACAAAAGCCCGGGGCCAGACGGCTTCACAGGAGAGTTTTACCAAACATTCAAGGAAGAACTAAAACCTATCCTCCTCAGACTATTCCAAAAAATTCAAGAGGAAGGAACACTTCCAAGCTCCTTCTATGAAGCCAGCATCACCCTAATACCAAAACCAGATAAAGACAACACAATGAAAGAGAATTACAGGCCAATATCCCTCATGAATGTAGATGCCAAAATCCTCAACAAAATTCTAGCAAATAGGATCCAGCAGTACATCAGAAAGATCATACACCATGACCAAGTAGGGTTTATCCCAGGAATGCAAGGATGGTTCAATATCCGCAAATCAATAAACGTGATACATCACATAAACAAATTGAGAGATAAAAATCACATAGTCATATCAATTGATGCAGAAAAAGCATTTGACAAAATCCAACACCCTTTCTTGATAAAAACTCTCAACAAGGTGGGAATAGAAGGATCATACCTCAACATCATAAAAGCTATATATGATAAACCCACAGCTAACATCATACTCAATGGGCAAAAACTAAAACCATTTCCCCTAAGAACAGGAACAAGACAGGGATGCCCACTCTCACCACTCCTGTTTGACATAGTACTGGAAGTATTAGCCACTGCAATTAGACAAGAAGAAGAAATAAAAGGCATCCAAATTGGAAAAGAAGAAGTAAAGCTGTCCTTATTTGCAGATGACATGATATTGTACATAAAAAACCCGAAAGACTACATCAAAAAACTAACAGACTTAATAAATGAATTTGGCAATGTAGCAGGATACAAAATTAACACCAAGAAATCTATGGCATTTCTATACACCAATAGTGAAGTTACAGAAAGAGAGACTAAAAAAGCAATCCCATTCTCCATCGCACCAAAAAAATTAAGATACTTAGGAATAAACCTAACCAAGGAGGTAAAAGACCTATATGCGGAAAACTACAGGACACTGAAAAAAGAGATAGAGGAAGATGTAAACAGATGGAAGAACATACCATGTTCATGGATTGGTAGAATCAACATCATTAAAATGTCCATACTACCCAAAGCAATCTATAGATTCAATGCACTCCCCATTAAAATACCAACGGCGTATTTCACAGACCTAGAAAGAACTCTCCAAAAATTCATCTGGAATAAAAAAAGACCCCAAGTAGCCACAGCAATCCTGAGAAAGAAGAATAAAGTAGGAGGGATCTCAATACCAGATTTCAAGCTGTATTACAAAGCCACTGTCATCAAAACAGCCTGGTACTGGCACAAGAACAGACATATAGATCAATGGAACAGAATAGAGAATCCAGATATCGACCCAAACCAATATGCGCATTTAATATTTGACAAAGGAGGCATGAGCATACAATGGAGTCAAGACAGTCTCTTCAATAAATGGTGTTGGGAAAATTGGACAGATACATGCAAAAAAATGAAACTAGATCACCAACTTACACCATACACAAAAATAAACTCAAAATGGGTACAGGACTTAAATATAAGACGGGAAACCATAAAAATACTAGAGGAATCCACAGGCAGCAAAATCTCAGACATATGCCAAAAGAACTTTTTCAGTGATACTGCCCCTAGGGCAATGGAAGCCAAACAGAAAATAAACAAATGGGACTACATCAAAATAAAAAGCTTTTGCACAGCAAAAGAAACCATCAACAAAACAACAAGAAACCCCACTGTATGGGAGAACATATTTGCAAATGGTATCACTGATAAAGGTTTAATTTCCAACATCTACAGGCAGCTTATACAACTTAATAAAAGGAAGATAAATGATCCAATAAAAAAATGGGCAACGGACCTAAATAGAAGCTTTTCGAAAGAAGACAGAAGGAAGGCCAAGAGACACATGAAAACATGCTCAAAGTCACTAATTATCCGAGAGATGCAAATCAAAACAACAATGCGATACCATCTCACACCTGTCAGAATGGCTATCATCAACAAATCAACAAACGACAAGTGTTGGCGAGGATGCGGAGAAAAAGGAACCCTCGTGCACTGCTGGTGGGAATGCAGACTGGTGCAGCCACTGTGGAGAACAGTATGGAGTTTCCTCAAAAAACTGAAAATGGAACTCCCATTTGACCCAGTAATTCCACTCCTAGGAATATATCCTAAGAAACCAGAAACACCAATCAGAAAGGATATATGCACCCCTATGTTCATAGCAGCACAATTTACAATAGCTACGATTTGGAAACAGCCTAGGTGCCCATCAGCAGACGACTGGATCAGAAAACTATGGTACATCTACACAATGGAATACTATGCTGCCGTAAAAAAGAAGGAATTACTACCATTTGTAGGCACTTGGATGGAATTAGAGAACATTATGCTAAGTGAAATAAGCCAGTCAATGAAAGAAAAATACCACATGATCCCACTCATTTGGGGATAATGAAAAACATTATAAACTGATGAACAAAAAGATAGTTACAGAGGCAGTAAAGCATCAAACAGACTGTCAAATTACAGTGGTAAGGTTAGGGAGAGGTGGGGGAAATAAGAGATCAACTGAAGGACTTATATGCATGTATATAAGAGTAACCAACGGATGCAAAACATTGGGGGGTGAGGGCATGTATGGGAGTGGGGTGGGGGTGGGGGGCAATGGTAAGATATGTACACATATAATACCTTAATAAAAATTTGAAAAAAAAAAAAAAAGACAACACAGAGAATTATAGACCAATATCCCTCATGAACATAGATGCCAAAATCCTCAACAAAATTCTAACAAATTGGACCCCAGCATTACATCAGAAAGATCATACCCCATGACCAGGTAGGATTTATCCTGGGGATGCAAGGATGGTAGAATATCCACAAATCAATAAACGTGATATATCACATAAACAAACTGAGAGATAAAAATCACATAGTCATATCAATTGATACAGAAAAAAACATTTGACAAAATCCAACACCCTTTCTTGATAAAAACCCTCAGCAAAATGGGAATAGAGGGATCATATCTCAACATAATAAAAGCCTTACATGACAAACCTACAGCCAACATCATACTCAATGGGCAAAAACTAAAACCATTTCCCCTAAAAAACACTCCTGTTCAACATAGTACTGGAACTGCTAGCCATAGCAATTAGACAAGAAGAAGAAATAAAAGGTATCCAAATTAGAAAAGATGTAAAACTGTCATTATTCGCAGATGATATGATACTGTACACAGAAAACCCTAAAGACTCCATCAAAAAAAATTGTTCGACTTAATAAATGAATTTGGCAATGTAGCAGGATACAAAATTAACGCCAAGAAATCTATGGCATTTCTATACACCAATAGAGAAAGAGAGACTAAAAAAACAATCCCATTTACCATTGTATCAAAAAATTTAAGATACCTAGGAATAAACTTAACTAAGGAGGTAAAAGACCTGTACTTGGAAAACTACAAGACACTGAAAAAAGAGATAGAGGAAGACATAAACAGATGGAAGAACATACCATGTTCATGGATTTGGAGAATCAACATCATTAAAATGTCCATACTACCCAAAGCAATCTATACATTGAATGCACTCCCCATTAAAATACCAAAGGCATATTTCACAGACCTAGAATGAACTCTCCAAAAATTCACCTGGAATTTAAAAAAGATCCCGAATAGCTGCAGCAATCCTGAGAAAGAAGAACAAAGTAGGAGGGATCTCAATACCAGATATCAAGCTCTATTACAAAGCCACTGTTCTCAAAACTGCCTGGTACCAGCACAAGAACAGACATATAGATCAATGGAATAGAATAGAGAACCCAGAAATCGATCCAAACCACTATGCCCTATTAATATTTGACAAAGGAGGCAAGAACATACAATGGAGTCAACACAGTTTCTTCAATAAATAGTGTTGGGAAAATTGGACAGATACATGCAAAAAAAATGAAACTAGACCACCAACTTACACCATACACAAAAATAAACTCAAAATGGATAAAGGACTTAAACATAAGATGGGAAACCATAAAAATACTAGAGGAATCCACAGGCAGCAAAATCTCAGACATATGCCGAAGCAATTTCTTCACCAATACAGCCTCTAGGGCAATGGAAACTAAAGAGAAAATAAACAAATGGGACTACATCAAAGAAACCATCAACAAAACTACAAGAAAGCCCATTGCATGGGAGAACATATTTGCCAATGTTATCACCAATAAGGGTTTAATCTCCAATATTTACAGAGAACTCATACAACTTAACAAAAGGAAGATAAACAACCCAATCAGAAAATGGACAATGGACCTAAATAGACACTTTTCAAAAGAAGACAGAAGGAAGGCCAAGAGACATATGAAAACATGCTCAAAGTCACTAATCATCCAAGAGATGCAAATCAAAACGACAATGCAGTACCATCTCACACCTGTCAGAATGGCTATCATCAACAAAACAACAAACGGTAAGTGCTGGCAAGGATGCGGAGAAAAAGGAACCCTCGTGCACTGCTGGTAGGAATGCAGACTGGTGCAGCCACTGTGGAGAACCGGTTTCCTCAAAAAACTAAAAATGGAACTCCCATTTGACCCAGTGATCCCACGTCTAGGAATATATCCCAAGAAACTAGAAATGCCAATCAGAAAGGATATATGCACCCCTATGTTCATAGCAGCACAATTCACCATAGCTAAGATTTGGAAGCATCCTAAATACCCATCAGCAGATGAGTGGATTAAAAAACTGTGGTACATCTACACAATGGAATACTACGCTGCGGTAAAAAAAAAGGAATTCTTACCATTTGCAACAGCATGGATGGAACTGGAGAGCATTATGCTAAGTGAAATAAGCCAGGCAGAGAAAGATAAATATCACATGATCTCACTCATTTATGGAATATAATGGACAACATAAACTGATGAACAAAAACAGATCCAGAGACAGAGAAGCATCGATCAGACCATCAAACCTCAGACAGAAGGTAGGGGAGGGTGTGGGTAAGGGGAAAGAGATCAACCAAAAGACTTGTATGCATGCATATAAGCCTAACCAATGGACACAGACACCAGGGGGGTGAGGACATGAGTGGGAGCTGGAGCCAGGGGGCGGGGCAGGGGGAAGGGGCGATAAGGACACATATGTAATACCTTAATCAATAAAGAAAAAAAATTTTAAAAAAGGTAAGTTTTCTTGTAAAAGTATCTGATTTTATTTCCTCTACCAAGAAGCAATAAAGTCTTTATTGTCTTACTGCCTCAGCACTTAAAAGGTTATGAAAAATAATCTAACTTCTTTAAATTTACTTAATATTATTTTAGGGCAGTGGTACTTAACCTATGGTCCATAAACACCCCCTCCTCCTGCCACAAGGTCCTTTGATATAATTCAGGGGGTCTGAGAAATTGGGTAGAAAAGTATTACTTCCTCATTGCCACTACCTTCCATCTGTAATTTAGCATTTTGTACAATTATGACTGTAGACCATAGAGCACACTAGCATTGGCAGAATGTGTGACTTTATCATCAGTTGAAATCACATGTATTGCAATTGTTGCAGATATTGCAAAATATCACTTTTGTTTATTTCTTCTTTAAAATTATAGCTGTTATTAGACCTGCTGCTAGATATTGTTATTTAAGGCGTTCATAAAGGACATATTATTGCATCACATATTTTTAATATTCATAATAGCGTTTCAATATAACCCGTTTCCTTTGAAATCCTATGAATTCTATTGTATGTATTTTGAGCACAATTCTGAAAAGGGCTCCATGGGGCTCTTTAGACTGGGTCCGTGACACCAAAAAAAAATGTTTATAATACCTGTTGTGAATAAATTCTATTATCCCGTCTCCCTTTATATTTAGGCAGTAGGAAAGATAGATTCAAGGGACTCCTCTGATTCAAATGTGTTTTATGAAACTCTTGCTTCTTCATTCTATATAACAGTCAAGCAATCAAACTTGAGATACACCACACACACACACACACACACACACATACACACACACACACAAAGAGAGAGAGAGAAAGAGAGACAGAGAGAAAGAGAATCTCATGGTATGTGCACATAAGTGCTAGAATGATCAGAAGCTCATTATACGTCTCATTATTCAAGTGTTGGATGTTTTCCATGGGATTTGTGGCTGGCAAAAACAAAGAACAAACACACACAAAGCATAATAACTAGGAGGCCATATAATTTATTGTCTAAATAAGGACACTGAGAGTGAAAGAAACACTACTAATAATTATGCCAAGACAACAGTTGTAAACTGGAATTATCCCAAATGAACCATGCAGTGTGGCCACATTAACAATAATTTAATTCATGTAATATTAACAACATTTTTGCCTATTTCCATCCTTAAGCCACTCAAATAAGACTACCCATCCTAAAATATATTATGAGAAGCTGTGAGAAAAGTCTACTGATTAGCCCTGCAGATCTCTCATGTGAATAAGTCTTAACTGCAGAAGTCCAGATCTGAATGATGTAGAGTTGAGAAGACAGTGTAGTATCTATGTCTTGGACTTCAGTATCTAAATTTTAATCTAGGACAGCTGAACAAATCCAGTGATGTTCCTCAAATCAATGGAAGGTACACAAAATATTTTTAAATATCTGGCATCAAAGACTCTGATAGTAGCTTATATATAATAATTCTAGTATGCCATTTTTTATCATTATAAGGCATGTAAACAAGTAAGACTCTTTAACACTGCATTGCTATGACATTAGAATCTTCAGTTCTTCTATAAGCTTACTGTTGGCAAGAATTATCCCCCAATAAGTCATACAATTAATCATATAGTACAAAGTTTTTGTATGTAATAAATTTGGTGACCCACTATTCTCAACTATGAATATTTAAAAATGTGAAAAAGAAAGTGAGCAACATTGAAAAATAGTGTTACAATATACTCAGCCCACCAGTAACAAAACATTTTGCAATATACAAATATTTTAATAGTAAAATAAATTAAATTAAAAGGATATATAAAGCACTGTAAATTATACCTACAGCTATTAGATTTAAATCACCATCACCTGTGTGTGGGTTATCACTGCATATTCTTTATCCCTACTCAGTTTGTATCCATTCTCACCTCACCACTTCTGGCCTACAAGCTTCCCTGTATACCCTTGGTTACTCCATACAACTGTCTAAGGAGTCACTGGAAGTACATAAACAATATGTGAATCTCCACCTGTCATGGATGTAAAATAGATGGGAAATCCAGCTACATGATTGCTAAGGTTCCTTGAAACTTAAAGATTCCATGATTTTGAATCCAATACAACTAATATGCTGATGAAAATATCTTTGAACATATCTCAAGATCTAATTCCAGACTGTGAGATTAGCCAGGGCATTGGTTTAAGTACATCAATCCTCCATCCATCAGTGGCATCGGGAGGCATCTCAAGATGAATTTTTAAAAAATCAATATAGCTAGCTCAACATTGAAAAGACAAGAAATGGTAGTATTATCAAAGATTTTAAAGTACCCATGATAAAAATGCTTTAAGGAGCAATTGCAAAAGAAGTAATAAAGGTAAAAATATAAAGCCTCAACAAAAAAAAATTGAAAGTATAAAGGAGTGAAAGATATAAAGAATCAAAAGAAAATTTTAGACCTAAAGAGTACAATAATTAAATTAAAGTATCAGTGGATGGGTTGAGGAGGTGAATTAAAGGGAGAGAAGAAAGAATTATTAAACTGGAAGATATAAAAAAAACTATATTACCCAATCTGAACAATAGAGAAAATATACTGAGAAAAAGTGAACAGAGAATCAGGGACCTTTGGGATGATAGTCAAAGATCTAACATTTATATCATCAAAAGAGTAAGAGAGATAGGCTGAAAAAGTAAGCAAAGAAATAATAGATGAAAACTTCCAAAATTTGGCAACAGATATAAATCTTCAGAAAGCTGAGCAAACCCAAAAGGATAAATCCAAAGAAGCCCATTCCAAGATATTATAATTAGACTACTGAAAACTAAAAACAAAATATTGAAAGCCATCAGAGAAAACTGCAGCTTACATACCAGGGAATTACTTTTTGAATAATATCAGCAACCATAGGGCAAGAATGAAGTGGTACAGTATTTTTCATATACTGAAAGAGAAAAACTTTCAACCCAGAACCTCATACCTAGCAAAAATATTCTTCAGAAATAAAAAGGAATTTATTTTTAGGTAAAGGACAAGTAAGAGGTTTTGTCATCAACAGAGCTACTCTAAAGAATGGCTAAAGGAAATTCTCCAAAAAAAAAAAAAGGAAATAATAAAAAATAGACTATCAGGAAGGAAGAACAGAATAAAGTCTTTTTGATGGTTAAAGCAAAAATTTTAATACTGTATGATAGGGTTCTAAATGTATGTGAAAAAAATATTTAACACTATTATGAGATAAAAAGAGTAAAAGACTATTATAAATGGGATAAAATGAGATAAAAGAGTGTAAGGATATAAAGAGAGGTAAAGTTTCTAGATTTAACTTGAACTGATAAAATGATGACACCTGTAGACTGGGTAAGTTATGTGCATACCAGTATATAACATACTGCCTACCTCAGACACTAAAAACTGTACAAAAAGATAGACTCAAACACTATGGATAAATAAAAATGAAATTCTAAAAAAACTAACTTATATTAGAGTCTGATAAGTCAAGGATTCATCTTATACTCTTTAGGTAATCCTTTAAAATATTCAGAAAGGGTCCTGGCCGGGTAACTCAGTTGGTTAGAATGTCATCCCAATACACCAAGGTTGCAGGTTCAATCTCCAGTCAGGGCACATATAAGAATCAAACAGTGAATGCATGAATATGTGGAACAATAAATCTCTCTCTCTCTCTCTCTCTCTCTGTCTCTCTCTCTCTCTCTCTCTCTCTCTCTCTCTGTCTCTCTCTCTCTCTCTCTCTCTCTCTCTCTCTCTCTCCCCTAACACACACACACAAATTAATCAATATATGAAATTATTCAGAAAGTATGTACAATTAAGTTGCATATGCAAATATTTTTCATCAACTCTTCATAAATTGTATTTGTTACTAAGTTTTTGTTTTTGTTTGGAAGGCGGCCCCTGGAGAAGCTTCTTGGGAGAAATCAGTGCAATATTTTAGAGAAATTGTCTGTGTCATTACCTGTACTACCTCCATATCTGTCACCACTACTCTACTATAAGCACTCTCTCACCATGGAAAGTCATAATAAACATGGATGACATAAGTGGTGTAGAAATCCCCAAAGGCCAATACATTTTTGTTTTAGATCTGATGGAAAGTAAAATCCTGAAATAAATATTGGAACATCTCTTTCCAGTTTTAGCACCAACAAAAAAAGAAAGGTTGACATATTGAAACAGTTCTAGCTCCACCTCTGCCACTATTCTGCTATATGACCTGAAATAAAATATCATTTAAAACATAAGATTTAGCTTTATAGAATTAAGAAATTTTCAACTAAAAGAGATGAACTTTTCCAACCCATGATGCAGTGTAAAACCAAGGGGTTGCACAAGATCATCCCTAAACCTGTCCAGCTTTTTAAATTAAAATTCAATAGAAAACATTTGCCTTTGCAAAGAATATAGGTTCTAGTCCATAGACATAAAGCATTGAGAATTACAGTAGTTACTTAAACAAAAAGGGCTTTTTCCCTTCTACCAATTACAATCTCTTACTCCTCTATATTTTCTCTCCCCTACTCCACAACTACAGATATGTGTGTGAAAGCTATAATTTTCATTAAAAGACTCATGCAGATTCATAGCTGAATTTATTCAAATTCCAAAATTAAAACTGGAAACATAATTAACCCACAAAATAGAGCTCATACAATATTTGTTTCTAGTTATATGTCAGCAAAATGAAAATGTGGCAACACTGGGTAATATCTGCCATGAAAGAAATTTGGTACAAACAAGAAAAAGCTTGTACCTTTCCTACATCTCATTCATTCACCCAAAAAACAGCAGATATTCAGATTCAAAGGTCAGGTGGTGACTAAGAATACTGAAGAAAGAGCACAAGCATTTGAATGAATTACGTTCTTTGAAAATGTGCAACTCAACATAACAGAACATTGAAGGGTCTTCCTGTCTCAGTTTCATCCAAGGGGTAAGAATAATAAGATACCAACAAGTGTGAGGCTGTGGGAGCTTGCACAGAGACAGAACCTATATGATGATTCTTTAACCCCTCACCTATGCTGAGGGTATAATAATTGTTGGGGTATGTAAAGAGCTTGATTGGTCCTGTGACAGGTGAACTCAATGAGTGAACATTAGAGAACACGTTGATTTTCATAGTTTATTGGGGACAAAAAAATGGACCACATGTTAGTCCATGCATAAAGTGGTGTTAGTTTGTTTTCGAGTAAGTACTGAGAAGTCTGCTTAAGAGAAATCTCAGAAGAGGGAAGCTAAAGAATTTCTAAGGACTTTGGAAGAAGCAAGCAACCAGACAGAAGAGAGAAATAAATAAAATAGTGATGACACACCCTAACAACTGGGAGGAGCATATTCCCCACTGTGTTCATGAAAGCACTCCTGAGACAAGGTTTTTCATAACTATCAGAGAGAATCAGTTAAAAATGACCTTTCTCATGTCCCTTAGGTCTCCTCTCTTCTGCCACTGAAACTCCAATGGGATCAGAAACCACAGGAAGCAAGCTAGGGAAAGAAAAGTGGAAAAATAAAGATGAAGCCCTAGCTGGATTTGGAGAGAAAGTAATTTTAAAGCAAGTTTGGCATTTTAATTATTGTGTAGACTGGGCTTTCAATAACCTGAGAGCAATGAGAAAAGTTATGAGAGCTTTCTTCCAGGGCAGGAAAAGAACTTCTATACTGAGTACATTTTTAAAGAAGAGGCAGGGAGAGTCATGATCATGACTCAAGCATTCAGCTTGTTCAACCTACCAGTGCCACTAATTATATCCATATTCTAATCCTTGTTGCCAAAATTATCCAAATAATTGTCAATTCTTCCTCACTCTGCTGATACAAATGAAAACTGGAGACTTTGTTATTTTATTTTTTAGTTCTAGGTAATTTTTTATTATAAACTAGAGGCCCAGTGCACGAATTCGTACACGGGCCAGCTGGGGCCCATCTCTGACCAGGGTGGTGGGGCCGACATGGGGCAGGGCCATTGAGGGGAGGAGCCACGGGTGGTTGGCAGGCTGGCCCCACCCCCTGGTCAAACTCCCGGATGAAATTCCAATTGAGAGGACAATTTGCATATTAGCCTTTTATTATATAGGATGTTATAAGTAAGTTGGTATACAAGAACAGTGAAAAAATGTGGAAGAAACTAGTCATAGATAACATATCTTTAAGGATTGGTAATTTCCTATTTAATAATTTTTACCAATAATTATCAATAAATCAATTGACAGTCCCATGTACATCTGATACATGCTGAGTGTTATGTTAGTCTTTGAAGATGCTATAAAAGAAGTATGGATACTTGTGCTCACAGAGCTGATCATCTATTTCTAAAATCATTGTTTAATAATATGCTGGTATTATCTCTTGAGGATAAGGCACTGACCACTTGGTATCATTTCTCCCGTTGCTATAATGGCTTTGTGTTTAGACATCTGTGGAACATCTGGTCCACCCTAGGCCACAGCAGGCTGCATTACACAAAGATGAGCTGAAATTAGCCAAACCCTGTGGCCATGGGTTCAGATGGAAAGAAACCCTTCACCCCTACAGGGACAGTATGTTATAGAAAAATCGTAACCCAAGAAAGTCTACCCTGCTTTCTATGTGGACTTTGCTTAAATTCTTTAGTGTGTTTTTTCTCAAACCAATCTAATTCCTCCTGAGAGGAAGGATCATGTTGATATATTCTTGTGGGAAAACAAAATCTGTTTTGACTACATATATATTGTGTTGAAAGACTATCTTAGCTGCAGGAAAATAATTCAGTTTGGGTGCTATCTATTCCTATAATTCTTTAATGCTAGTATATAGTGTGGCTTCTTTATTGTCTCCAAATAACAGAACTTGTATCAGAATACTTTCATTCTCATTAAATCAATGGGCTAGAATTCACTGATCAAGTGCAATGTCACCTAGTTGTGATAACTGTGTTTTATACCCATATAATAGAAAATGCATCTCAATTTTATATTAGTTCCACTGCTTATATTTCTGGGATCCAATGGTCTGGACTGACTACTTTTCCTCTTCTCTCTACCACAAGAAGTTCATTTCAAAAAAGCAGATCTACATAAAATTCCATGTGGAGCGTACATGGTGGGCATTCAATTAATGTTTGCTGAAATGTGAAGAGCACTGGATTAGTATACAAACTCGATCCACATAGGAAAAGTGATTTACACACTAAACATAGAAAGAAACAAAATCATTTCTGATTCTCCATTTGCTTGTCATTAGCAAGTGATTCCACATGTATCTTTATCAAGCTGATAGCTTCCTGATATACTATTTCCTGATGGAGGTATGAAACATGCAGCAGGAAATTAGCCCCTAGTCCACTGAGGCCATAATTATGCTGTGGATGAAAACACACAAACAAACAGTCTTCTCTCTTTAGAAATGCTGTAAATCCATCAAGTGAAGCCAATTTGTGTATGCGAAAGGCTTATTTGAAGTACCTCACTAAGCCACATCATCAGTAACAACCTGAGTCAAATTGTGTTTTTCACACACACAGTAACATTACAACAGAAAACTTGCAACCTGAGCTTAACTAGAATAAAAAAGTTTTCTCTGGGCTTGGGTTCTGAGTTTGATTTGAGCAACAGTTGAGCCAATCGAAATAGTCAGGAGCCTATTTTAGTCACACCTCCCTTGTGTTCTCCTCTACCAGGCTGGAAATTGGTTGAGTTCCTCCTGGGCAAACAGAAATTGGAGGATGCGACTTTAATGCCTACCTTCCTCCCAACTGAGATAAAAGGACACTCAAGTCATGTCAAGAGATACAGGGCAACAACATCACCTGCAACAAAGGAAACTCTCAAGCAAGAGAGATAAAATAAGCCGCCCTTTCGAAAGTAATCCACGCACAGCAAAATTATGGCCCTGCCCTATTTATACCCCTGGGTACAGTTTTCATACAGTCTTATAGTCCCATATTATATATCTTTAAATCATCCAGCCAAAGTTTCTGCCTCCGCCTAATGCTGGCTCTAATTTAGGATGAACAACTACTCTCATAAAGAAAAACTGCTGCTGCTGCTGTTTATTAGGCTGCAGAAAGGTCTCACTGACTAATGTCCCCGGATTAAATGAATGTGGAATAATAAGGGCTGATTTATTTGTGCTCTGCTAGGATAAAGCTGCCACTGATTTTACAAGAAACTATTCATCTGAGGCCCACTATAGCTAGTAAATTGTGGCTGTTGCTGAAATTAGTCTCCAGGCTTTCGTGTAATCTACAGTGGGAAGTAGCAGTGTGGTAATAAAGTCATTGTGGGCACTTGGTTTATTTAAAAGGTCCCCCTTTCATCCCCATCTTCAGGGATTCTAAAAGTCAACCTTCTGAGATCACTTTTGGAAATTCACCTGTCCCTTGCCCACAAACTGCATTTCTAACCGTGGAATTCAAAGGCAGAATTAAAAGTATATAGCCCCCAATAAATAAATACCAGAGCAGTCATATCTCTCACCTCCAATTTTTCTTTCTGGCCCAGCATACAAGGACAGCATTCCGCAGGCTCTGAGCATGTACACGGTAGCGACAGGACCGGGGGAAAAGAGACTAGCCAGATGGAATGGTTGTTCCAACTCTAAAATATGTCTGGATTTTCTGTACTCCAAGACCACCCTCCAAATTTACTGATGCCCATTTTATGCAGGGCCTTGGTCTAGACACCTACATTAAATGGAACATTAAAACAAACCAATGGAAAAATTCAGCTAACAGAAATCAGCAAAAGGAAGTATACTAGTAATTGCTGAAGCTCTACTATGAATGCTATAGAGAACTGCCCTATATCCCCTCTAAAATAAAAGCTTTTCAGAAGCAAAAATCATGTTTTAGACACTGCTGTCTAACTTACTGTGGCTCACCATAGTTGTTCAACTGTTGAACTGAAAAAGTAAATAGTGTATTAACATAAGAACCAAGCAAATAACAACTGTCTCTCTGGAACAGTTTCCTCCATGTTATAATTAACGGCACTATCAGAAATCATTTTCAAGTTGTCTTCATTTTATCTGGTCTCACTCGTCAGATTGTTTATGGAAGCATGATGCTCTGCATGCTTGATCATCAATATGATGAACATAATAATAAAAATAACAACAACAATAATAATAACTTACCCAAATACTGCCTAGCCTGGCAATATTCTAATTACTCTATGCAATCTTATCTCATTGGCCATTCATAACGATCTAATTGGAAAGAGACCATTATTTTTCCCACCTTTCCAAGGAGGAAATTGGAGCACAAGAAGTTAGCAAATGTGTCCAAGGTTTCCCAGTTTGCAAGTGGCAGAAACTGGATTTGAACCTAGAGGGCCTGGCTCTCCACTTCTTCCTGCTTAGGCAATCCAATCTTTCAAGCAAGACCTCTCTAAAATACTGTGCAGAAAAAAAAAAAGTAATTATTAAAGAAAGTCATAAGGCTTTCATATAGTCAAAACTGAGGGAAGGATGATTAATACTTTTTTTTGAAGTTGGTATTCTGGTCAATGTATTGAGGCACAGAATGCTACAATATAAAAGTTGGTCTTGAAGCCTCCAAGCCAGAAAATACATTAGGTAAGCATACTTATTATTTGGGATTTCCATAACCTCTCTTGAAAACAAGTCAATAGTTAAGACAAAATTTGAGTATAGTTAACATTCAATTTATTCAAAGAAAGTTTTACTAGGTGTTACACTCATGGATGGCATAATGCTTATTTCTTTTTTAATACTAAAACATAGTGGTTAAGGGTACAATCTTTGCAGTAAGATAAACCTACCCTTTACCTCCAAGCCAGTTACAGGAGAACCTTGTTTTGCCAATAATTTGAGACTGGCGGTTGGTTAAATAAAACTTTGATTCAAGCAGGAAATACATTTTGAAATTATAAAAAATATTTTTATGTGAATAAGTGTAAATTCAGTTTGTTGTTTTTTTTTTAATGGAACACAACCATTTCTTGGACTAAGAGATCACAGATTGGAGCTCCTCAATGATTTTCTGGCATAAATCATATCCATAATGCATCATGTATAATTTTCAATTCCTAAATTTGATAAAGAACTTAGCATTTTGGACATCATCAAGCTGAATGCAGAAATTTTCTATATTTTTATTTCTCCTCCAAAATTTTAATGCATTTGCTCACATCTAATATAATATCAATATTTTAACTACTCATATGTTCCCTCTCCAAAGTTTCCAACATAGTTTTTACAGAAATACAGAAATTTAAAGGGAATTTATAGGCCTTGTACCTGGAACATGGTTTATAAAGGAGAAAGTGGCCTAAGGATGGACACGTCAGAAAGTGGCCTAAGGATGGGTCCACTGAGGGGATCATGGCAAGAATGGGAACCACTTCTAAAACATGGCCCCAGACAGGGGTCCTGATCCTGTGTCATTCAATTAAATATTTTTCAGAACGATGATTTGTTAGCATGCAAGAGCATGATTATTATTTCTGCACAGCAAAGGAAACCATCAACAAAATGAAAAGGAAACCGACTGAATGGAAAAAAGTATTTGCAAATTATATATCCAACTAGTGGCCCAGTGCATGAAATTCGTGCATGGGGGTGGAGGGGAGGGAGGAGTCCCTCAGCCTGGCCTGTACCCTCTCCAATCTGGGATCACTCTCACAATCCAGGACCACTGGTTCCTAACCGCTCACCTAACTGCCTGCCTGATCACGCTTAACCACTCTGCCTGCCAGCCTGCTTGCCCCCAACTGCCCCCCCCCCGCTGGCCTGCTCACCCCCAACTGCCACCCCCTGCCAACCTGCTCGCCCCCAACTGGCCCTCCCTGTCAGCCTGCTCGCCCCCAACTGCCACCCCCTGCCAACCTGCTCGCCCCCAACTGGCCCTCCCTGTCAGCCTGCTCGCCCCCAACTGCCACCCTCTGCCAACCTGCTCGCCCCCAACTGGCCCTCCCTGTCAGCCTGATCACCCCCAACTGCCCCCCCCCCCCGCCAGACTAATCGCCCCTAACTCCCCCACCCTGCCGGCCTGCTCACCTCCAACTGGCCCCCCCCTGCTGGCCTGCTTGCCCCTAACTGCCCCCCACCGCTGGCCTGATCACCCCCAACTGCCCTCCCCTCCTGGCCTGATCGCCCATAACTGCCTCTGCCTCGGTCCCGCCACCATGGCTTTGTCTGGAAGGACGTACAGAAGGTCTCCCAGAAGGTCTCCCAGTCTAATTAGCATATTACCCTTTTATTAGTATAGATGGGGATTAATATCTAAAATATATAAAGAGTTCATACAACTCAAAACAAAAAAAATCCATTTAGAAATGGGCAGATTTGAATAGATATTTTTCTTTTTAAAATAATTTATATTTTTCAAATACAGTTGACATATTAGTTTATATTAGTTTCAGGTATACAACCCATGATTAAACATTTACATAACTTACAAAATGCTCACTCCAACAAATCTAGTACTCATCTAACACCTACATACTTATTACAATATTAATAACTATATTTCCTGTGCTATACTTTACATCTCCATGACTATTCTGAAACTACCAATTTGTACTTTTTCACTCCTCTCCCCAACTTCCCTTCTATCTGACAACCATCAAAATGTTCTCTGTATCTATAGTTTGTTTCTGGTCTGTTTTTTCATTCATTCATTCATTCATTCATTCATTTATTTATTTGTTAATAGACATTTTTCGAAGAAAGACATACAGATGCCCAAGAGGCACATTGAAAGATGCTCAATATCACTAATCATCAGGGAAATCCTAATCAAAACCACAATGAGATGTCACCTCACACCTGTCAGAATGGTAATTATCAAAAAGACAAGAAATAACAAATGTTGGCAAGGATGTAGAGAAAAGGGAACCCTTGTACACTGTTGGTGGGAATGTAATTTAGTGTAGCCACTATGGAAAACAGTATAGAGTTTCCTAAAATAGAACTACCTATGATCCAGCAATCCCGCTTTTGAGTATTCATTCAAATAAAATGGAAACACTAATTTGAAAAGATATATTCACCCCTATGTTCACTGCAGCATTGTTTACAATAGTCAAGACATGGAAACAACCTAAGTGTCCATCAATGGATGAATAAATAAAGAAGATGTATATGGGTGTGTGTATTAGAATGGTACTCAGTCATAAAAAATAATAAAATTTTGTCATTTGTGTCAACATGGATGGACTAGAGGTATTATGCTAAGTACAACAAGTAGAGAAAGACAAATACCACATGATTTCACTTATATACAGAATCTTAAAACACACACACACACACACACGAAACCAGGCTCAGATATTCAGAGAACAAATTGGTGGTTGTCAGAGAAGAGGTGGGACTAATAAGTAAAGGGAATCAAGAGATATAAACTTCCAAATACAACACAAATAACACTTGGGGATATAATGTACAGCATTGGGAGTATAGTCAACAATAGTGTATTAGCTTTGCATGGTCATAGATAATAACTAGACTTATTGTGGTGATCATTTCATAATGTATACAAATGTTGAATCACTATGTTGTACATTTGAAACTAATATAATATTGTATGTCAATTATATTACAATTAAAAATACATAGCATGAAAAAGTTTGGGTGTGAACAAAGTTTGGAAGCATGGGTTAAGTTGTTCATATACTACATGAGACTCCTTCTTTTTAAAAAAATATATTTTATTGATTTTTTACAGAGAGGAAGGGAGAGGGATAGAGAATTAGAAACATCGATGAGAGAGAAACATTAATCAGCTGCCTCCTGCACACCCCCCCTACTGGGGATGTGCCCGCAACCAAGGTATATGCCCTTGACCTGAATCAAACCAGGAATCCTTCAGTCCACAGGCCGACGCTCTATCCACTGAGCCAAACCAGTTAGGGCACAACCCCTTCTCATGTAGACAGATTCAAGGTTGAAAGAGATGGCAGAAGGCTGTGGGGTAAGCTGGAAAGCATGGGACTACTGTGCTTTGCATGGAACACCAAAGATTTTGAGAACTAGATATCTGAACCTGAATAAGGAGGATAGAACATTATTATTCTTTAAGAGTTTGTTAGCTTGAATTATATTTTTAAACATTTAGACCTAAGGGGTTATGGACCCCGATGTGTATTCTTGTTCATAATCCCATAAATGTGAGAGCCGGGCTTGATTACAAGACATATAAATAGTTTGAGAAACACACATAGCTGACTCTTAGCAGGTCCACAGCTCAGCTGGTGAGAGCAGGGTGACCAGAGCATAAACCAGAGCATCCCCTAGCCACAGACATTTGAAAAGTCATGGGCACCAGTGAGTGCTCTGCAAATGGAATGGAGACTATGGATTAATCTACAAAGCAGTTAAGTTAAAGTTGCTTTAAAGAATTTCTACTCTGCTTAACCTCATTAAGCCTCAGTCTTGGATCAGTAAAATGAGGATAATCATGTCTCACACACAGGCTTATTGTGAGGAATAAGTAGGTCAATCTATAGAGTGCTTAAAATGAAGGCTAAGCACATAATGCACAGTAGCAATCACACTTTTTTCTTTTTGTTTCTTTGCTAAATTATTCTAGTTAAGTATTTAATGTTAATAGTAATATCAAATAATTATACTGTACTCCATATATGCCTTTGAGGGTCCTCTTATCATCCCAGAATGGTAAATTTAGGCACAGAGAGAGTTAAATAACTTGGTGATTAATGGTAGAGCCAGGATCTAAGCCCAGGCATTCTGTTCTTTGGTGAGTCCTTCCTTGTGTCTTTTATCTCTCTCTCACTTGGATAGGAACCTCTTTTTATTTTTTATATCTCCTTGAACTGGTATTGTCTTTTAGCTGAGACTATTAGAAAAACATACTGGCTACATCAAATGGATTAGTTATATGGTACAAGTGCTTCATAAACTTTCAAGTATTACAGCATCTATGGTGAAGATAAAGACATTTTCTGACCTCTTTCTATACCCTAACCTTCCCTGGGTCATACAATTTATAAAAGTTGACATTTAACTTCTAAGTCATTATGACTTCAAGGATATTTCTTGCCATTGTTTTTACATACATCAGTTATTTTATGTTTACATTATGGGTGTGTGTTTCTTTTTGATTCCTAAGTGAGCAATTCTACTTCTATCCATGGAACTTTAACTTGTTCATTGCAGTTAACTTTTCACATTTATGGAAAATTCTGCGTTGCTTACTATGCTCACCTAAGTCAAGGTTATCAAGGAATTTATTCGCACCACCCTGGATCAAATTCACTGATTCCAATACACTACTTCATGTACATACTCCCAAACTAGCCTTGTGTTGAAATAATCATGAAGATGTTCTCACCTCAATGAATGACAGTGAGAAGAAAACATCAGCATGATTAGATAAAATTTTCACTATAAATACCTAATTCAGAGATCTTAAATTTATGGCCTGAGTTAAAACCAGTATATACAGCTAGCTAGCCAATGGTGTTTCAAATGTCTTTCCAACATTTAAAACCATCAGAATTTAAATAAAAACTCGGATTTCCAATTTTTTTTGAAAACAGGAAAATCTGTTCACTGAACCCAGATTTGTACATGGCAACCATCAACTGAAGGAGAGCAGCCACTTGAATTCTCCTCACAGTCACCATCACTCCCTACAGTCTTGTGTCTCTGATTTAGTTATTCATCTACCTGGACCAGCAGGCATTTGAATATAAAACTCCTAATCCTGTAGAACCTAAGACCATCGGAAAACACAGATATTTACATTACGATTCATTAACAGTAGCAAAATTACAGTTATGAAGTAGCAATGAAAATAAATGAAAATAATTTTATGGTTGGGGGTCACCACAACATGAGGAACTGTATTAAAGGGTTGCGGCATTAGAAAGGTTGAGAACCACTGCTCTAAACAGCTGTCAACAGAGTCCAGCCTGACCTTCTATGGAAAGAGCAACGTGACTGGCTAAAGTTTCCATCATTTGACTAAGGAAATGGATGCTGGGTGGACAATGAGTATTAGGTCTTTTTTACCCATTAGGAAGTGAGTTTGGCAAGGGGAGGTTAGAAAAATAGCCCACTACTTTTTTACTCCATTTCAGGACACAAAATGAACCATCAAATGGACCAAGTGGAAAGGTAAAAAAAAAAGTCTCCCCCCCAAAAAGGACCTGCTTTCTCTCAACCGTGTCCCAGCTACAGTTGATTTTATCTCTTTACTGTGCAAACCTAGGCACCCCACAGGGCATCAGTTCCTTAGAAAAGGTCCATCTACTTGAGAATGTGCCAGAGTCACATTTTCTAAAAATGCAGACCTTCACTCCAGCTTCATATTCAACTATGAAGTGGAACTAAATGAAGAAAATAGGGCTGTGCAAAGGCCAATTGGGCTTATTTTCATACCTAAATATTCCTCCAGAATTCACCTCATAACACACAAGGCCACTAAGCCCTGGAAGTCTTTTTGCTACATTTTAGAATGTTAATCACACAGAGTTTGGTTTTGTGTTAGGTAAAATAACTTCCCTGGATGATAAAATAGACCTGATAATTTAAGACAGAATATTGGAGTAACAAGCTCTAGGTACAATCTGGAATTCAAAAATTCTTGTGTGCCCTATTGCCTAATGAATTTAGAAGGGTAAAAAAAAAAAAAATTAAAGTGTAAATACCAGTATAGCCCTAAATCTCACAATCAGGACCAGCCTCCCCCTGCCTTTCGATATAAGAGAAGATGAAATGGTAAAAAAAGAGATGAAATCAATGAAAACAAGATGGCGAAAATAAAACTAAGCCTGGAAAGGGGAAAGTTGTTAGGTATGCAGAATACCACCCAGAATACAATGACTTAATATAGAAGGCCTATTTCCCACATAGCGAGTCAGAGATAGGCAGGCAGTCCAAGGTAGTGAGAGCCATCCTTAATATATGGTTTCTCTGCTTGGGTCCAAAGTGACTGCTCAGAAAGTTGTCACCTCACCAAACCATCAAGATAGAAAAGGAAGTAGACATTAAACAGCTCCCTTACTAACAGCATGACTAGAAGTTGCACTTGCTAAGCCGGGACAGGGTGGTAAAAATTCTATATGAAAAGTTAGAACGAAAAACAAATATTGGGAGACAATTAACAGTGTCTGCAACACTAATAAAAACTCAAGTTCCTTCAGTTGCCTTCTTCCAACTCTAAAGACACACAGATATGTTAGTATACTGTCAACAGCCAAGGGAAATAAACATTCCCAAAGGAGCAAAAAAATTCAATACCAAAAATCATCAACTTTCTGGGTTGTTGTTTTTTTTCAAGTAATCAATAGCTATTCTAAAGTTCTTCCCTCTTTATTAGCATAGCTTTATAACCAGCCTAAGTTCTGAAATTATTCCAGAATAATTACCTCCCCCTTGCCAGATAAAATAAATGTCCTTCCATGACATTCTCAGATGGTTGCTCCTCCACCTTCTCATGCTCCATCCTCCACTAAAATGTCCCACAACCAGAAATAAAGGTGAAACTAGGCAGTAATGCCTTCTTATTGCCCAAAGTAAAATATAGCCTTATTCATCCCTCCTAAAACATAGTCTTCTTCTTGTGTTCCATTTGAAAAAAAAAATAAAGATAAAACAAGTCAGCAATACTAAATTCAGCAAAAGAGAGAAGGTGATTATATATAACAATGAAGAAGTAAATACTTTGATATGTAGAATAAACATATATTAACAAAGCCTGATCTGTAGGCACTGCAGAAGTCATTAGTGCTACTTACCAAATAATCTGGATTCCCTGTTTAGGGCAAAAGTAGAATTTACCCACTGGCTCATTAGTGATTGGAGGAGCACAAGACAAGTTTTGGCCAGTGAGTTCTAAGCAGAAAGGACGTGTTTTCTTTCCAGTCCAGATCATTTAATTACAGCTCCAAATCCCTCCAGCACTTTCCTTTCCAGTGCCATGATTACCAGATGGTGACTGCCCAGTGGGCCTGGACCCCAAACTGAGAACCATGTAGACCATGACCATGTCGGCAGAATAGCTGACCTCAGTGGACATGAAGCATGACAGATATAATAAACCTTTCCGTTTAAGCCACTGAGATTGCAGTTATATGTTACCACAGAGAAACCTTGCCTATCCTGACTGATACAAGCCCTCCTTCACACAGCTCTTTGGTGTTCATAAATACTTCATGATTATCCATTATATGCCAGGCACTCTGCTCATTTCATCTTCACAATAACCCCCTGCAGAGGTCCTCAAACTTTTTAAACAGGGGGCCAGTTCACTGTCCCTCAGACTGTTGGAGGGCCGGACTATAGTTTAAAAAAAAAAAAACTATGAACAAATTCCTATGCACACTGCGGGTCCGGGACGAGTCGGTGCTAAGCAGGACAGGCAGTGGCACCCGGCGGGCCGGATAAATGTCCTCGGCGGGCCGCATGTGGCCCGCGGGCTGTAGTTTGAGGACCCCTGCCCTAGTGCATAGAGGATAAAACAGAGGCAGGTTACACAGCAAGTGGATGGTGGACTTTAGATCTGAACCCTGATTCTGTTTCCAGCTCTCATTCCATTACATCCACACTTCCATTTATTCAACCACCAAATCTTTCTTCTTTTTTATTGAATTTATTGGGGTGACATTGGTTAATAAAATTATATAGGATTCAGGTGTCCAATTCTGTAATACATCTTCTATATATTGTACTGTGTGTTCACCACCCCAAGTCAAGTTTCCTTCCATCACCATTCATCCCCCCTTTACCTTCTTCTACCCAAATCCTTTATTTTCCCACAGAAACAAACATATTTAATCAAGCATAGCTATAGCTCAAACTATTGACCACCCTCATTCCCACCATCTTTTATATTTTTAAGATACAAAAATAGATTTTATTTTTTAATCTTTATTGTTGAAAGCATTACATATATCCTTCCCCCTCCCCCATTGACCTCTTCTAGCCGACCCTCAACCCCTGCCCCAGGTCTTTACCACCCTATTGTTTGTGTCCATGGATTATACATACATGCATACAAGTTCTTGGGGAGAGATCTACCCAAATCCTTTTTAGTCAATCTCAGACCACCACCTTTAATCTCCAGAAAAATACATGGTTCCCTGTATTCCTGTGCATTAGAAACAGTTCCTTATCCAAACAAGCACATACTAGCAAAACCTAACCTTTAAAAATCACTCTCCTCCAAGAGCACAGAAAGAGTTCAAAAGTAGGAGTTAAAAGAACAATTTTCCTTTTAGCAATGTCTTTACTCCCAGACAAGAGCAACAAAGGCAGCAATCTGAATGATCGGCTCTCCCGGCCTCCTTATTAGCTGTCCGGGGCGATCCCGGGTGTAGGTTTGCCTCACGCTGCCATCGTCACTATAGAGGCACTCATTTCCCCATTATGTGGCTGAGCAGGTGGCGGATGCAAAGCTGGACGGTGACCCAATTTACTGCACTGCAACAACAGAACAGCTCCCCAGCTGGAGAGAAGACATTGCAGCTTTGCTCCTTTCAAACGTATTTGTATAGATAAATGGAAGTTTTATGTGGGCACAAAGAGAATATATTGTCCTCCCGACACACATGTGTAACTTCGATTCTGCCAGCAGTCATCATCATAATAAGAGAGGTTTAGAGAAGGTTCTTTATCCAGAAGGATCCCAAAGAGCTTCACAAAAACTTAACAAATTACAGGCAAAAAGCCTTCTTTCAGGTCCACATGGAGAATCTCATTGCTAATATTCTGCTTTCCCACACAACTCCTCCAAATGTCGATGAGAGACTACCCACACATCAGGAAAATGGCATATTGGAGGCAAAACCTGTTGGGGGGCCACAAGAGGGGAATTTTGCCCCAAATACATATAGTAACTGTGTTTCTGCCCATCTTGGGGACTGGAAATGACAGCTGCTTAACAGACACCCACAGGCATGGCACACAGAGCTCAATGTTGAGTCAAAAGCAGCATTGCTATACCTCTCGGAAAACTTTGTGGGGAGTGTAGGCATAAAGAACTGGAGTTTGGCCTCTTTCCTTTTGCCAGATGTGCCACAAACTCAGTCATTCCAGATTTAATAACCTGTACAGATTGAGTTGGAATAAAAATCAACAACCCAACTGTGAAACAATTCCTAAAACAATACAGCTCTAGTGGTGACTGATTTGGGGGTTTCTGATTGTTCAGTTATGATTTGGGCTTTGGTTTCCTACCACCAAAGCCTTGAATTGGAGGAAATTCAAATTAAATTTTAAAATTCTAGCTCAAGAATTAAGACACCTCTTTCTGATGCATGTTGAGAAAACTCAGATTGAAGCAGACCATACCTTAATTGGAATTTTATGGAGAAGGTAATAGGTTACCCCATTTTCCAAATGCAACCCTGGCGCTTACACTCACACAGCTGATCAGGGTCAGAGTCAAGATTTAAAGTGAATTCCTCTGACTCACATCTAGGAACTTATTGACTTTAGTATTCTGGTATAAAAGTGTATATCTTTTTCTAAAATATATTTTTATTTATTTCAGAAAGGGAGGAGAGGGAGAGAGAGATAGAAACATCAATGATGAGAGAGAATCATTGATTGGCTGCCTCCTGCATGCCCCCTTACGGGGGATCAAACCCACTGCCTGGACATGTGCCCTGACCAGAAATTGAACCATGACCTCCTGGTTCATAGGTCATCGCTCAACCACTGAGCCACACCGGCCAGGCAAGAGTGTGTATCTTGATATATACTAAATATATATCTTTTGTAAAAGAGATATACACTTGAAGAATCTGGTGTGTGTTTTTATAAAACAAACAATCCCTTGAAGTTCAACTCTATTTTATTAGGTACATGGCAGCAATTCCAAGGTGAGTCTCCATGTTCAACCAGAAAATTAATAAGTGTTTCTAAAGACTGCTATGGTCTGGGTTATAAAGTATATCAGGAAGTTTAAAATCCTTAAGGAAAGATAAATACATATTTGAAGCTATATCTTATTGTGTAAAACCTATGTGTTATGGAATATACAAAAAGAACTAAATTGAGTGGGTGATAATGAAAATACTAACATGCTCAGGTATTTGGAGGACCAAGTGATCAGCCCAGGAATGGAAAAGTTGGGATATGCAACTTAAGCTGGACCATGAAGAATGAAAGAAAGAGGCAGAGCGACAAAGTTACTTAGAGCAATTGTTGCCTAGGCTGTGCTAGCTCTGGGCCACTGTACCTACATATCCATCTGGCTGTCACCTGCCTCTCCCTTCTGCCCTCTCACTAAGCCCAGCTCCTGCCTACACCAAAGGCCAACAAACACTAATGTGAAGAGGGGACCATTCCTGGCAGCTTGAATGTAACGTAAGTAGCTTTTCATACTCATGTCTAATTAAATTTAATTGACTCTGCTGCTCTAAAAGAGAAACATCTAAACATTTAAAGTGTTCTGTTGGCATGGATGGACCTAGAGAGTATTATGCTAAGTGAAGTCAGTCAGTCAGAGAAAGACAAATACCATATGATTTTACTTCTATGTGAAATCTGTAGAACAATAAAGGCAAAACAGAAACAGACTCAGAGATACAGAAAATAGACTGATGGTTGCCAGAGGGGAGGGCAGTTGGGGTACTCGGTGGAAAAGGTGAAGTACAAATTGATAGTTATAAAATAGTCTCGGGAATGTAAAGTACAGCATAGGGAATATCTATATATATAAAAGCCTAAGCGACCATTATGACAGAATGACTGGAACAACCAGTCACTATGATGCGCACTGACCACAGGGGGCTGAAGCTCAATGCAGGAGCTCCCCCTGGTGGTCAGTGTGCTCCCACAACCAACCTCCCACAGCCGGCGGCCAGCCAACTCCTACGGTCCCTCCACTGAGATGGCCAAACTCCCACGGTCCCTCCCCCTAGCCGGCCAATCTCCCACAATCCCTCCTCCCCCACCCCATGCACGAATTCATTCACCAGGCCTCTAGTAGTCAATAATATTGTAATGACTATGTATGATACCAAGTGGGTACTGAAAATACAGGGGAACACTTTGTAAAGTATACATGATTGTCTACCCACTATGCTATACATCTGAAACTAACACAAAATAATATTAAATGTAAACTGTTATTTAAATATTTTTAATTTAAAAAATCCTATATAATAAAGAGGTAATATACAAATTGACTATCACACAAGATGGCCGCCCCCAGGTGGTAAAAGATGGCCACCACAAGATGACCAGCAGGGGAGGACAGTTGTGGGCAATCAGGCCAGCAGGGGAGGGCAGTTGAGAGGGACCAGGCCTGCAAGGGAGGGCAGTTGGGGGTGATCAGGCCTGCAGGGAAGGGCAATTAGGGGTGACCAGTCCAGCAGAGGAGGGCAGTTGGGGGCAACCAGGCCTGCAGGGGAGGGCAGTTAGGGGCAACCAGGCTGGCAGGAGAGGGCAGTTAGGGGCAACCAGGCTGGCAAAGGAGGGCAGTTAGGGGTGACCAGGCCAGCAGGAGAGGGCAGTTAGGGGTGACTGGGCCAGCAGGGGAGGGCAGTTTGGGGCAACCAGGCCTGCAGGGGAGGACAGTTAGGGGTGACCAGACCTGCAGGGGAGGGCAGATGGGGGCAACCAGGCCTGCAGTGGAGGACAGTTAGGGGTGACAAGGCCGGCAAGGGGGGGGGTGCAATTAGGAGTGACCAGGCTGGCAGGGGAGGGCAGTGGGGGTGATCGGGCCAGCAGGGGAGGGCAGTTGGGGGCAATCAGGCCGGCAGGGGAGTAGTTAGGCATTGATCAGGCTGGCAGGGAAGTGGTTAGGGGTTGATCAGGCTGGCAGGCAGAAGCAGTTAGGGGCAATCAGGCAGGCAGGCAGGTGAGTGGCTGGGAGTCAGCAGTCCACCGGGATTGGGCCTAAACAGGCAGTTGGACATCCCTTGAGGGGTCCCAGATTGGAGAGGGTGAAGGCTGGGCTGGAGGACACACCCCACCTCCCCATGCACGAATTTCATGCACCGGGCCTCTAGTATAATATAAATAAATAAAATAATTAACATTTTTATGATATAAAGTGTTCTGTTGAAACCCTGAACTGACTTCCATTGTAAGATGGCTAACTGAACATCTTTGCTCAAATGTTTGCCTACCCCTTATATATTACCACTGGCATGACCTAAGATATTCAAATAATAGAAGATAATCTGCTTTTGTTTTGAATTCCACATATCAGAAATTTAAACTGTAAGAAGATTTCCTAGCATAACACCTATTTGCAAAAAAATTAAATATTTTATTTACACATATTTATATATTACATATATAGAATAGATATGACTTCTGTGCATAAAAATGGAGACTCTCTGGACACAAAACAAAAGAAAACTAATTATGAACAAGGTTTAAGACAAAGTACTAATGGCAATCAATATTTACAACAGAAGTAACAGATAAGGGGAACATATACAGGGGTTTTACAAATTAATAAGAAAATAGGAATGCCCCCATTACAACAAAGGGATAAGAAAATACATGTAATTTAAAATGTTAAATCTCATTAATAATCAGAGAAATTATTATTAAAACAGTAATATGCTATTTTTCACTTATCATATTGGTATTCAAAAGTTATACTGAAAAGTACTATATTGTTATTGGAAGTGACTCTTTTGGCAGAGACATTTGAAAATAATGATTAAACATTTTTGCATGCCATTCAAACTACAAATTTTATTTCTATGAGTTTATCATAAAGAAATAACCAAGAGCATATGCAAGATATATTTCAATAATGTCCACAAAGCACCTTTCAGTGCAATGTAAAATTGGAACAACTTAAATGTCTAAAACTAGGGGACTGATTTAAAAAATCTGTTTAAAACAATATTGGTGCAGCCTTTTAAAATGGTTCCATATTATTACATTTTTCAAATAAAAAATATGTAGGAAATTAATTTTGTACATGCAGCATAACCCCATCTTGTTCTTAAAAACTATACATGAAGAAGAAAGAGACTTATAAAATGTTAATATCTCTGGATGGTGAAACTATAGATAATTATCTACACTAAACATATATTACTTTTGTTATAAGGAGAAAAAAATGTCATTTGGGAAAAAAGGCATTGAACTATACAACTCTCTTAGAAATAAATGTTCAACTATAACTTAATTTCAATAAAAGCCCTGAAATTTTATCAAATAATTACCCTTACAACACAGCAGGCCTGAATCTCCAAAGAAAATAGTTACAGATAGAAAATCCTAATCATTATAGGAAATTAGTTTTCTGTATCCAAACCTTTTGGTGAAAATCAAGCCCCAACCTAGATCAGGAGTTTTGCATTCAACTTCATCTATGAAGTAGGGGCCCAGTGCACAAATTCGTGCACCTTGAAAGGAACTGTGGGCCACGAGGCTGGCGGGCCATCCTCTGCGCCCCCACCTGGCCCCTCCCGCCATGGCCCCCGGACCCCTCTCTGCCAGCAGCCCCACTTCCACCTCCGCCACTCCCATGTGCTGACAGCGTTGGTCCCACTCGCACCCGCTGATGGCGCAGAGTGATTGGAGCCAGCAGCAGGTGCGAGCGGGGCTGGTGCTGTCAGTGGGTGTGAGTGGGGCCAATAATTACCCTTACAACACAGATGCCAGTCACACCCGCTGCCCTGATTGCCCCTCAGGAGCAGGGGGAGGTGGAGAAGCCCTCAGGGGTGATCAGGTCCGGCAGCCACCACTCGCACCTGCTGATGGCACTGATTGATCAGGATCAGTGCTGGGTGCTGGCAGCAGGTACAAGCGGTGGCTCCAGCACCAGCTAGGGGTGCAAGCGGGGCCATCAGCAGCAGCAAGTGCGAGCAGTAGCTGCCAGCCCTGATTGCCCCTCAGGAGCAGGGGGAGGTGGAGAAGCCCTGAGGGGCGATTGGGTTCGGCAGCCACCACTTGCACCCACTGATAACGCCAAGTGATCAGGCTGGCACCGAGCGCCAGCAGCTGGTGGGAGCAGGGCCGGCACTGGAAGCAGGTGTGAGCACTGGGTGGGACCACAGCACATGGGAGCAAATAATTTTCAGTAACCACCAGAGGCTCAGCCGGATGACAGCAACTGGCACCCCTCCCTGGTCTGGTGCTCCCGCTCACCTGCTCCACCATCCCACCATGGCCAATGCCCTCCATGTTCTGCACAACCCCTGGTGGTCAGTGCACATCATAGCGACCGTTTGTTCAGTTGTTCGGTCATTCAGTTATTCCACCATACAGTCTATTTGCATATTAGGGTTTTATATATATAGATATTATTCTCTCAGCCTCATCCATAATTAACATCCTTTTTTCCTAAAGAATCGGGTATCCTAGTACCCCTGGGTAACCATGGAGCTCCAACCCTATTCTCAATGTCTGCCCTGTTGTCCAGGGTAAATAATTGCTTCTACAATGATGCTGAAATCATATTTGATATATCTCCACAGGAATGTTAATTCTGTTATGGACTGAATGTTTATGTTCCCTCCCAAATTCATATGTCGAAACCCTAGCCTCTCCCCTATTTTGGTGTGGCTATATGTTAAGATGGGGTCCCTTACGAAGTAATTAATGTTAAATTAGGTCATAAAGGTAGGACCTTGATATGATAGAATAAGTGTCCTTATAAGAAGATACACCAGCCCTGGCCAGTTTGGTTCAGTTGGTTGGAGCATCGTCTCATACACCAAAAGGTGGCAGGTTCAATTCCTGGTCAGGGCACCAAAAAAAAAAAAAAAGATACATCAGATTATCAGATTTCTCCTTCTAAGAAAAAGGGGATGAAGAGGCCCACTGCAAACCAGAAAGAGAGCTCACACCAGGAAATGAATCAGCTGGAACCTTAATCTTAGACTTTCCAGCCTCCAGAACTCTGAGAAAATTAATTTCTGTTGTTTAGCCACCAGTCTATGATATTTTGTTATGGCAGCCTGAGCAGATTAAGACATCACCCTTGAAACTCTTGAATGGACCTATATTGGCCTGCCTCACTCTTGGTGGGTTGCCCCAAAGCCTAATGTTGTGCCCTGTGACCCCAGCTGTGTAATTATTATAACCTCACTGGACACATTGGAACCACACATTTCCTTGTGGCTCTCTTGTCGTACTGTCACTATGTAAAACATATGTAGGCATGATCTCTTCTGCAAATTGCCCCATTTACACCATTTCCATCCCCATCACCTCCATAACCATCTGTTTTGGTTCCAAGTCAAGTCTGGGTTTTCTAGGCCATCCTAAACTCTGCAATTTTGACTAAGTGTCTCTCAACACCGAAGACTAATCCTACAATGTTGGCTGTTCTTCTAAACCTGAACTACCCAAATCTATGCCCTTTCCTTTTCTCCCTTAAAAGGTGCTGAGGTGCCAACATGGGTTGCAGTCAACATATTCAAGTTTGGAAAATAGTCCCATTTTCTAGCCTTGATGTAATAGCTCATCTGATTATCAAAACTTATTTCACTTCTCTATGGATGAGTCTAAAGATTTTCTTTTCTTTTATGGGAGAAAACAAAGGAAGAATTAGATAGTAGTAACTATTTTGGTGCATACCCAGATTATCCTTTCAGGACTATTCAGGACTAGGCACCATTCCCAGAGCTCTTGAGAATGCTGGCGCCTGATGGCTCCCAGCTGAGTCATCTTCTGAAAATTGTTCTCAACTGAGGAAAGACACCACAATCAAGGTCATTTCCCTCCCTTGAACAGCCTACATTTAATTACAGGTGGATGTGGGGGTACCAAGGTCAGTCCTTTCCCTTAAGATGGCATAACTCTGAAGAGTCCCAGCTCCAGAGCTCCTTGTGAAACTGGCCATAGCCACTGCTGAATCTGCATTTCAATCCAATCCCTCCCTTTGCTCAATTATATTTCTTTCACTCACCCACAAGGGCTGATCTTGAACATGTTCCCAATTAATCTCTAAGAAAATATCCATCGTGGAGTCTATTGCCTGTGGAACCCAACTTTAGACAGGGTAATTACATAATTAGTGCATTCCTAGTTGTACATATTTTCATTTAGAATATTCTGAAACAGAGTTGTCAAAATGTGCATTTCATTTTTATGACTGGATTGTCAACTTCTGCTTAATAAATTTTTGTTTTTAATCATAATTTTGGGAGACTTCAAAAGAAATCAGGTCAACAGCTGAATTTAATACTCGGTTACACATAAGCACTCACAACACTCACTATTAGAAACTCATTACCTGAAAAGTTGGGTTTAAATTAGGATCAGCTGATCCATATAAAAATATATTAAGTAGGATTTAATTGTCTGAATTATATAGTGGGCAATTTTTTTTTCATGATTTCTATTACTAAGTGAACTAGAAGTGATAGGAGTCCCCTTCATGGCCAAAACTACTGATAGGGACACCTATTGGTGATTTCGAGAATGTGGTCTACACAAAAAACTGTTTTGCTCTAGGTCAAAAAGCAATGGTGAGTTTTTCAAGGAGGCAGAGTTTGCATTGATTCCTAGGTTAAGTAAGTTAAGGTAAGATCTTGCACATTTCTTCAAAAGTGGAAGTTCAGTGTAACAATTTCTATTTCTGTCCCATTAAAATAAAAAGAAAAAGAAAGTAGACATTTTAAAATATATTCCATTGCTCAGGACTCAAAAAACTGTTCAACAATGATGTCACTCTTTCTGAAGATCAGATTTGGGTTAGATTCATTGCAAAAATGTAAAATCAAGAGTTAAAACTGGTTCTAAGAATATCCTCACCGGAACTCTTTTAAACTTTCATTTTCCACCTGTGATTCATAAAATGTATCCATTTTCTTTGCACCTGACTTTCAAGTTAGGTTTCATCCATGCACAACTCTAATGTCACTAGCGACTGGTCATATATAGCACTTTTCTTCAATGGTAATCTCATTTTTCCCCATTGATGAGTGTTTTTGAGTGTTTTCTATTTTAGCCTCCTACTAAAGTTCTTGCTTTCTTGAGTTTATGGGAATATCTGAAACCCCATTTCCTATGCACAGCTCCTCTAAAGAAAACTGAGTGAAGCAAGTGAAATGTGTGGCACGTCCAGACAGAAATGTTCTTGAACACCAGAATCTTGCCCTCACTTTTCAGGTGATACCATCTAAACTGAGCTCACAGCAGGGAATAAAATAGCTTCAAGCTGGCTAAAATAGTTAGCTTAAGCACAGATACTTACTGAAGTGTGTGTGTGTGTGTGTGTGTGTGTGTGTGTGTGTGTGTACAATATAAATAAGCATCAGTCTGTAAATAAATAAGCATGGGTCTGGTATTAACGTCAATCCTTTCTCACCAGGAAATTAGAAAGCCTCCTTAGGCACTCCTAATGAGATCCAGATCATCTTCTAGAAATATTACCCCCAATCAGTATCATCTATTGACTCCCTTCTGTGCCCAGTACTCTGCACTGGCATAATGGCTTCCTTGTATTAGGGATTATACTCATTGTTGGGAAAATTTTGTCTTCAGCTGTCAAAAGTTCAGGATTTAACTGTAGACTCTTTATAGTTGAGCCAATAATGTTTCTAATTTGCTAACGCACAGTTGAACATAATACAGAAATTAAATGGACCACCTTTTCTTCAATATGTACTCTAAAAAACACTTGCTATACCTGTCTCATTACACTGGGCAGCTTTTTCCACCACTGGACACAACTTGTATGCCACAGTCTAAGTCGGCTTCAGCAGCACCTCTCAAAGTCTCCCTCATTGTGCAGATACCATATTCCTGCTATTATTTTCTCTTATCATATGAAATTGGCATGTCATCCACTTTGCATTTGGAAGTGGGCAGAAGCATGGCAGCTTAGTCACTTTAAGCCTAATTACAACTACACATGTTATGGAATCACAGAAGGACTTACAGCTAATGGATTCCAATTCCTTAATTCTAGAAGCACAAAAACCCAGAAAGGATGTTATTTTCCTCAACAGGTGTTTCTTCCAGGGCCCACCCTGTGTTCAGCAGTGGGACAGAAACGTAGTAAGACAAAGTCTCTTCAAGAAAATCATATTCTCAGGAAGGTGATGTGGTGATTATGCTGTGTGACTCAGAAACCGTTTCCTTGAGATAGAGATGTTTGCAAAGTGTGATCACTCTATAAAACAGACAAAGCCAGGTATTTGCCAAGTGGAAATACAAACTGAGTCTTTGCATCTGCGTTCTACTGTGCCTTCCACCATACCACAAAGGGGTCCCCCTTTCATGCTGTGCAGTGGACAAGCATGCCCACAGCTCTGGGCTCTGAAGCATCTGTAAATGCTGAGGAGTGCTGAGAGGAGAATAGCATGCCTGCCATCAGCTGCATCAAACTCTCCTACGACAAGATGAAGCCAGAGCCCGAAGACAGTATCTCCTTCTCATCCCTCTTGCTCCAGGGTTAGCGTAGCCACGGCCTTAAGCAATGTATTTTGACATAAGGCATGGCAACAACAGCAGATGAAAAAAATAGTTAGGCAATATTACTTTTTTTGCTATCATTTCTCTCACTGGCTACAAAGAACCCACTTACTAATTTCTACTAAGATTCAAGGGAAGCACAAATAGTGCATTTGTGTAACCAAATTATATAAAGTCTGTGTATGTATTTGTAACACACATATTTGTTTTAACCTAGGACATAGATTGTATGAAACATATACACCACCAAGATCTTAGATAAAAGATGAAAAAAAGCTTAAGGGCCATATATATATCATGTTCTTTCTTTATAAGTTTTCCATTCTTTCCTCTCATCCCCATAAAAATATATCTTATTTCTTCCTAAATTTTTCATATACTATCTTCAAGTATCTAACAGCTACCAACTAATAAACTGTATAATCAACAATGGTGGTAAAATTAATACCAATGGCCTGGTAAATCCTATATAATACACAGACCCAAAGGATATTTCAGAAAAACAGAACTTCTAACTTCATGCCACCTCAAGGGCCACCATTTAGCTAAAACTTTTCACTGTTTGAACCAATATGCCTGAGTGACCTACTCCCTAGAAATATAATTGACAGTTTTGGAAGCTTCAGTTCTTTTTCCAGTTATTTGTCTAGCATTTCTTGAGTCTCTACACTGACCCCTTTTGAAGATCTTTTGACTCCTAGTGCCTCTCAATTTTAAGGACCATTGTTATTACACTGGGCCCACCCAGATCACCCAGATAATCTCTCCTATCTCATGATTCTTAATCATATCCACAAAAATCTCTTTCACCACGTATGGTGACATTTCCAGGTTCTGGGGTTTATAGGACATGGATATATTTGGGGAGCTATTATGCTTCAGCTAAATTCTTACACATCATCTCAGAGCTCCCAAAGAGTGTATGCCAACAGAGAGAAAGCCAGGTAGAAACTATCCCCTTGGTTGACCTCAACTTTGAAGGCATGCAGTGTCCTTCCACTGCATTCTAATTGTTAGCAGCAAGTTACTGCACTCAAGTGTAGGGGCTATTAAACTCTGTGTGGGAGTGGGATGGGGGGGCAATGGGAAAATATGTACACATGTAATACCTTAATCAATAAAAAAAATTGGGGAAAAAATAAAAATAAATAAAATAAATAAATAAATAAACAAACTCTACATTGTGATGGGAGAAATGTAAAAAATGAAATTGGCATGCATTTTAAAACCACCAGTATATGAGTGTTATATGTGTGTGCACCAAATTCAAGATAATGATTTTCCCAGTGAGAAAAATGACCCAAAATCTTAATTAATATGTTATATTTTTAATATTTTAATTGAGACTTTTAATATGACAAAATGTTAGTAAGTATCAATCCTAGACGGTCTGGAATAATGTGTAGGGTAGATTAATTGTGTTGATAGCCCCAATTTAGGCCTCCATATATGCACACTTTTTAAAATACCACTTCCCAGCCTCTCCTATAAGAGATAGAATCTGTTTCTCCACTCCTTGAACTAGACTGGCCGTATGACTTGCTTTGGTCAATGGAAAGCAGCAGATCTAATAGTGTGCCAGTTCTGAGACTAGTTTCAAGAGGTCTTGCACACTTAAGCTTTCTCCCTTTCAGACCCCTGCCTTCAACATGAGCATAACTCTGAACTAGCTTACTACAGGTGAAAGGCCATGTGGAGCATAGCTAAGTCAGCTCAGTACAGCCACCTCCCACCAGCCAGCCCCTGTGCCCTACCTAGCTGATCTACCACCTGACCACTGTTAAAAACAAGACAACAGGCCAAAAATGGAATTGCTTATGCTAAGCTTCACATCACCAAACCATGACGTCAGTTAATTACAATTTGGGCTCTCGCAGCAATGGAATCTTAAACCAATCAATCAGGAATCACTTGTTCAACCCGAGTCAGGTAATCTGCCTGAGAGACCACATCAACCCCCTAGCAGGGGTGGGGAATGTCCAGCCAGAGGGCCCTATAAGGCCCATAAAATCACTTGGTCTGGCCCTGCCAAGGTATTAGGGCTGTTAATTAAATGCTTGACCAAATATAGCAGGCTAATTTTTAAGTTGATAATGTTCTATGGCTTGAAAATGATGTTATAAATATCCAAATGGCCCTTGGCAGAAAAATAGGTTCCCCACCCCTGTGCTAAAAGATAGTGACCTTGTAATAACAAACCTCTTTGTCTAGTGTAACTCCCCAGTTTCTGCTCCCTTCTGCCTGTAAACGTCTTTCATTTTGTACAGATGCTCAGAGCTCCGAGCTCCTTTCTCTCTGTTTGATTAGATACTGCCTGATTTGAATCGATTTTTGCTAAAGTTTTTAATATGCCTCAGTTTATCTTTTAACACCACCAATGCATGAGCAAGGCCAGCCCAGACCAGCAGAACTTCCTAGTCAGCCCCTGAATTTTTGAGCTGGTATGTTAAATAGCAACATGAACTGATACAGAATGCTAGTTCTATTATTTTGTAAACTTTTCTGTATTTTTACAACTATTCAAAGTAAGAAAGAAAGAGAGGGAGCAAGGGACAGTGGAAAAGAAAGAAGAATTAAAGTCACATTGAAGGAAGTTTCAAAACCTAAAATGGCAATTGGTCCCTTATTTTATGTCATGAATAATAAAATTCCACGGGAACTTATTAAGATAAGTACTTTTAAGTACTTATCTTTGTACTTAGAAGGAGCGCTTTTGTTATGATTCAAATACTATTATCAAACATAACAAAATAACCAAAACCCATTAATTACAATAAGGAAATTGCACACTAGAAAATGACTACTTGTTGATGTGTTGCTTTCATCCAAGGAACACAGAATGCTTACAGTAATTAATCTTCACTTATTCCCTGGGATGAAATGGGCGTGAAGTAGACAATTGCTACTTCTATTTTGCATATTAAATAATAGCAGTTAAAAACAACAAATAATGCCAGATTACTGAAGTAGGAGCCTAGTAAATTAAGATTTATTAGCCCAAGTCTTCCAGAATAGTCAGAAGAGATTCAATAGTGGGAATCTTTTTACTCATTGTGATGGACCAAATGTTTGTGCCCCCACCCCCATACATACATACACAAACAGATGCATATGTTAAAACTCTAACCCCAGTGTGGTGGTATTTGGAGGTGGTCCTTTGGGAGATAATTAGGTCATAGGGGCGGAGCCCTCAATGCCCTTATAAGGAAGAGACCAGAGCTCACTCTCTCTGCCATGTGAGGATAGGGCAAGAAGCCAACCATCTGCAAACCAGAAAAAGATTCCTTCATCAGTACTTTACCATGCTGGCACTCTGATCTTGAACCTTCCAACCTCCAGAACTGCTGAGAAATACATTTCTGTTGTTTAAGCCACTGTCTATCGTATTCTGTTATAGCAGGCCAAACTGATTTTATATATTTACATGAAGAAATTTATAGAGTATTTATAGTTTGATTCTTTATTTTTTTTTAATAATATGGAAGTTTTCAATGTTGAGAGAGTTTTGATTATTTCACTACCAATGAGGAAATAAGCATTTCAAATTTTGCATACTCATTGCAATTTCATTTAATTTTATCCTTTTCAATAAAGATACATCATTATAGTAATAATTGAAATAATTTTATTGTTTTACTTGTGCAACTCTCCCTCTTGGGAAATTCATAAATGAGAAGAAGAAACTTTTCATCAGAACCGGTGACCCAATTTTGGGATTTGATAAAATAATTGTGTGTGGGTGTGTGTGTGTGTGTGTGTACCCACATGCATGTGCTGACCTAGAAGTCATTCTTTCAAGGGTTTCTGTGTGGCTCATCCCACAGCAAAGAACAAAATTAATTGTGACAGAGACAGCTATTATAGTTCTATCCTCTTGGACCCATACATATAAAGACAATGGTGGGAAATCAATAATGTCACTAGGTCAAGGGCACTAGATAGTATAAAGTCAATAAATGCTCCCCTTTCATATTTACACAGAGCCAATCTTTAAAAAAAAAAAAAAAAAGCTATTTCGAAAGCCATAATCTCTGCTCATGTGAAAATCTCAAGGCTTCCGTGGAAGTTACTATCCAGTACATATTTCTGCTGTCAGACTACTTCTGTCACTGCATTTAAACCATGAAGTGCATTTGCTGCTGATTCGACTATTATGGCAGGAAAATGACCTGTAAAGTTCTTTTGAGGAGCCTGGCATTTTGCATATATTATAGAAATACAAGAGGAGAAAAGTGTGTTAAAGATGAAGTTTATGAAAAGTAATCCAACTAGACTTTACATTTCATAGAATGGAGGGGCTGGCTGATTTGTGAGATGAAGGGAGGAAGAAAAAAAAACCTGTCAAGGCAGAAAAATCTCCATATTCTCACAGTTTCAAGGGCAGTTGTCAACTTTTTTTCTATCTACAAAATCTCGATGGTAAGTGACAAAGTGCAAAATGTGCCAAACTATATTATTTGATCTTTTTTTGTGTGGTTCTGCCGTGCAGAGAACTTAATAGATTGAAACATATGCTTTATTGGAGAGAGGGGGCAGGTGAAGAGGGACAAATGTGTGAGGACCACGATTGGAGAACAATCTGTGATGGAAAGCGATGACAAAGGCATCCAATTTCTATGAGCTCTCCAAACAAAGAGACCTGGTTCCATGGCAAGGAAGTTAGAATTATGTCCCTCAGAGATAACGGTGAATATCTGCTTAATTTGTAGCAATCGAATGTTGAGTAAGAGACAAAACTTCTGAGTCTGCACCACAGCCTGGTGTCAGAACATTTATCAGCGCTGAGCACCTCTCATCACTGATACGGTGGAACAAAAAAACAAAACAAAACAAAAATGACTCAGGGGCCGAAAGGCACTGCTATTTTCCACATCAGGACATTTTGTCAAGACCATGCACAGGCTTAGAGGTCAGTGAGAGCCTAGTTCCTGCTCTGTTATCCCCACTTGGGGGGAAGGGAGGGAGAAAAGGAGACAATTAACCATATCACTACTAGTCAGAGATTATTGTGCCATTAAAGGGGTTGGGGGGGGTGTGGTTTGTTTGTTTTTTTGTCCCAGTTGAGCACTAAGAAATCAAACCCAGGGTTGTGTGTTCTGACCCAGAATTGAGTTTTATTCTCGAATCATATCCCCCTGGCTGCTTCACTGACCAGCTTCAGTGTGAGGTTCGAGCACATTATTTACAAGAATTAAAGAGCTTGGGGAGTCGGGTGGTGGAAGCAGGGCATTTTCATCATAGCAGCACTCACAAGCATCAATACAGCTAAAGGTCGGTCAGCATTTCCATCAAAACCTCCTGATTTCCAGCCATTTATAACTTGGCTATAAAAATCACTCCTGGGCTGCAATTCGGCACATAGTGCCTCAGCTTAGGGGAAAATTAAGCCCTCTTGGCAGCTGTTGGTCTGTTTTGGTTTCCCTTTTGTTTTTTAGTGGTTTGGGGCCAATACATGGTTATTGGAAAGATGCTCTTTAAATGTAACCCTCCAACAGAAAAAAATGTTAGCACTTTAAGGCATTCATTTGTATTTCCACCTCCAGTGAAAGCTGTGACTTTGACTCCACAGATAATCCTGTCTTGGTCCCAATTACTTTTGGCATTTTCAAGAAACAAAGACCTCGGGCAAAGCCTTCCTTCCATTCAAAGGCAGTTAGTCAGCAGAAAGGCTCTAAGTGTGTGTGAGGTTTGTATTCCCCGAGCCAACTCAAAGGACAGGCTGTTGACTGTTGTCTCAGAACTAATTTCCTCCTGTAAAGACGGAATCAGTGTGATAGCAGCGGAGAGCTCAGCATTGTTAATTGCCTGGAGGTGCTTATTTGCTGGAAGGGATAAACGCTGGAGGCTCTGACCGGGAAAAGAGGAAAACTTGGCTCAGCCTTTCAAATGAACCCAATCATTTTCTCCTCTCATCACTTTCGCGTCTGTGATTTTCCTCCTCCTTCACAAGAAGGGGACAGGCTTTGCTCTGCCATTGAGGAGAGATGATTACTAGTGCTGGAGTCAGATGTTCCTGGGCTGTTACTGGAGCCCTGGTTGCCCTTGTCTTTGCACTTAGGAGAAGCCAGGCAGCTGGCAGTGCCCTCTGCATCCCCAGTGCAAAGCCAGCTGGCCGGTGGGGGTGCGCCTGAGCGGGAAAAACACACAGAGATTGAAAGTGCATGTGGGAGCAATAAGAGCTCGGTATTTAAGTCTTGAGAGGAAGAACAGGACAGGCATGGCTAGCAGCCTGGCTCTCGAGAGTAAGTAGGTTCCTGCTGGGGAGCCTGTGGGATTCTAGGCCCAGAGGAAGGGCGTCCTGGAGTCCACCTTGCTGGGAGTGGAGGAAAGACTAATTTTACTCCCTCACATTCATCAACTCAGGGTATATATATGCCTTCAGATTCTTGAAACTCAACATTTATCTTTTTTAAGTATCCCTAAGAAAGGGAACTACTTCCACTTCACAAATAAGAAAACAGTGATAGGAAAGCCAGCTGATGTGTTATCTGAGCCAACAATGAAATGTTGTCTCCTATGTCCCCATTTGGGACTCTTGCCCTCCTGCCCTGGGGGATGGGGTGCAGACCAAAATGCTCTTTAAATCTTTTGTGAGTTCTAATAGAATGAAAAGAAGACATCTGAAGTCCTTTCACTCACAGTACAGCACTGAGAGCCTGACAAAGGCCTGCTTGGGACTCACACATTCAAGAGCCCACTCTGTGCTTCCTATGGTCGGGTGCCTGAAACAGGGAGACGTCTGCAGGCCAAGGGTGCATGCACACCCTGCCTCCTTCAAGGCCATAAGCCCAGTATCTCCTGCCCAAACACCCTCCAACTGCTCTGGACCCGGATGATAAAAAAAATATTGTATCTATCAACTTTAAGTTTGATTTAATTTTTAACTATTACTTTTGTATATATTTTTTATAGATCTACTAGAGGAAAATTGGTGCACTAGGGGGTCCCTCAGCCTGGCCTGCGCCCTCTCGCAGTCCGGGACCCCTCAGGGGATTTCCACCTGCAGGCTTAGGCCCACTCCCTGGGGAATCAAGCCTAAGCTGGCAGTCGGACATCCCTCTGGCAGCCTGGGAGTCCTCAGGGGATGTCCAACTGATGGCTTAGGAGGAGCGGGCCTAAGCCACAGTTGAACATCCTTAGCGCTGCCAAGGAGGCAGAAGAGGCTCTCGCCACCACCGCTGCCGTCAGCCTGGCTTGTGGCTGAGCGGAGCTCCCCCTGTGGGAGCGCACTGCATTGAGCATCTGCCCCCTGGTGGTCAATGTGTGTCATAGCAACCGGTTGTTCCCAGTTGTTCCACCAGTAGGGTCAATTTGCATATTACCCTTTTATTATATAGGAGGATGGGATGTGGGTTTCCATTTGGATGCTTGCTCTAGGTTGGGGAGTGCCTGCTGAAAAGCCAAACCAAGGATGTGCCAAGTTTTCATGAGTATACCTTTTCAACTCAAATTTCATTTTGCTCTTATTTTTCCTCCATAGAAAGTATATACATAATTAGTAATTGTCCAGAAGCCTACCTGCCATGTTCTTTTGCTTTTACTGTTTATTTATTTTATTTCTAGTTCCTCTTTTTTAAATCCTCACCTAAGGCTATGTTTCCACTGATTCTAGAAAGAGAGGGGTGAAGAGAGGGAGAAAGAGAGAGAGAAACATCGATCAGCTGCTTCCTGCATGCACCCCATCCAAAGATGGAACCTGCAACCTTTTTTATGGTGTATAGGATGACACTCCAACCAAGTGAGCCACATGGCCAGAGCTAGTTCCTCTTTTTCTCTTTCTTTTCCTGGCTTACTCAAATTTCAATTTATCCCTCCTTCTGGTTTATTGAAAGTTTAAGATTCCTTTCGATTTTTTAATGGTTATATTTTTAATTTACATAAGTCATAAAATGTATGTTTGTCTATTATTATATCAAAATTAAAAATTAATCATAAGCACACACACTAACATGGCACCTTTAAAAGGTTTTTGTTTCTTCACTCTCTTTCCTCTATGGCCCCTTTCCAAATTCAGATTTTGCTAAGCAACTTTAGTTTCAGGCTACTACTGAATTTTTAATTACTATATGTCCCTTCCAATCCAAAAATCCTTACTTAAAACTTACAGCATCCTGTCTGGAAGACAAAAAACTAATTTGCTAGATTCCAAATTCCACTTGGATTAAGTGTTAAGTACATCATGAACCCCATGTATAACTACCTGACAAAGTCCTTAAAACATTTTGTCAAGTAAAACTATAGACACCTGAGAAAAAGGGAGAGAGGGTGGTGAGCCATAAGGAGGGGACAGAAAACAGAGGTCAAGAACACACTAGAGAGCAAAGTAGGTGGGAATCAGGGCACACACAGAAGCCAAATACAGCAGTGGGAAGGTGTCTGTCTAGAGCAGGGGTCATGCCAAAACCAGCGGTCAGGGCAATACAGCAGACAAGGCCAGACAGCAAGGAGGACAGCAGGCGCAGCCCTGTGAGTCCTCACACTCATAGGGAGACCCAGAAGGAAGCACACAGCAGAGGATACCAACTCCTCATATTTCTACAGCACTCGGCAGGTTACAAAGCACCTTCATGTACAGTATAGCATTGAGTCCTCATGAATGGCGAATTGCTAACTAACCCCATTTACAGATAAAGATACTGAAGCTGGAGGAGTTTCCTCGCCTGAATCAGAGTAAACCTGAAAGAGAGAAGTATGATTCTTGAGCCCAGATCTTTCACAACTCTGATCTTGACCCAAACACTCACTGTTCTGTTACACCACAAGGCTTTAAACTCAATATAGGTGGGAAATGATGACAGTTCTCAGCTCACACAGAAATGTTCAGACAGTCTGGATTCCCTTTTGTTTCCCTCTGGGGTTTGGGTGGGAGAGGCGAGAAGAACCTTCATATTGTTTCTGGTTGTCATTTCTCGGACAGCCATTTATGGCAGTCCCATGAGCATGACCCATGGCAGTGCCCCAGACACATCATGCCAGTGTATTATTTATGACGGTCTGAACTACTGCCATCCAATCTGCTAACCTGTGCAGGGCACAGACAGCAGGAAATATGTCTTTCTGTAAATACTATACAGGGGAGCTTATTTGTTGTGGCAGCAAGGAGCAGAAAAGGACATTGCTCTCAGGGCCCCAAAGGAGAGGAAAAAGATGATGCATGATGTAAAGTAGAGTATTAATCATGCTTGACACCTCTGGATAATCAACCGGAGTTATCCTTGGGAACAATTGCTTTTCAAGGATAGAATGGAGAATAATAAATGGGGAGGGGCTTATTAAATGAGACAGAACAACCTGATAAGATACTGAACTACCGTAGCTCAGCATCCTTACTGGAAAGCTAGCTGGCAATTAGGTTCAAGAGTTTGAGGGTTGTCAAAATGATCGCTGAATATTTTATTTTCCATTCATTTCACTTGCACCAGAGTCATCCCAGTAAGAGCTCAAAGCCTGCGTTCAGAAGGCCTACTATAGGTCAAAGCTTGTTGTCCTTAAGATTCACAACATCTTGAAGCATTTCCTACATCCCTTAGAGAAGGCTGGCATCATCTGCAAGTCTCCAGGCCAGCTCAGGCAGAGGTGGATCTTATTTCTGCCTGGGTAGAGATAACTGCACTATGGGATGCCTGATAAAACATGAAACATAAGCCCCCAGATGGGAACTTGGTGCAACACCAAGTATGCAAAGAGACACTCTCTTTAATGCTGAGGAGTAACTCAAAATTCACTTCAAAGAAGGGAAAACACCAATCCCCTCTCAATTGGAGCACACAGGAGTAAAGGAAAGGAGAAGCCCGTGGAAGTCATTGAGGAAGCATCATGTAGTAAATCGAGTTCTTTCATAGCAAATTTCTAGTACCAGGCAAATGACAAGTTGAATGACATGTGATATTCATAAACATGTGACCATGACCCCTAAGCAGTGAAACTGCAGACAGTTTCAATTGCTTGGAATTAATGCCAACCTATACCCATATCCACACAACAGAAAACACTTTCATAATTCAACCTTTTTGAACATGAAAGGATTAAAATATAAAGTTGAGCCATATCTTTTATTGAATTCATTTCCTTTGCTGCAACTCAGTTCTCGGATTTTTATTTTTAATAAAAATAGTCTACAACTCTACAGAAAGAGCTTTCATCATTTTAAGTTTCACAACTCTGCATTTTATTTCAGGAAACAATGATTGATCACCTGTTTTGTGCCAGTAGGAAATGCAAAGATGAGTAAGTTAAGAAAGCTCTCTTGAAGAGCCCAGGAAGAGGGGCAGATGCATAAATGGCTCACAATAATATTATATAATAAGGCTGACAAAGATATGTGCAAAATAGTATATGAACACAGATGAAGTTGAGTGACTATCCCAAGGTCATATCATTGATATGTAGTTGAGGAAGGAATTAAATACATGACTTCTGATTCAAATCTAGAATGTTTTCTACTGCACCAAGACTACTTTCTTATATCAACCAACTACCCTCCCAGCTCTTCATCAAGTTTGCTTTCAATTATTTAAAAATCATCCTATATAATAAAACCCTAATATGCAAATCAACCAAACAGCAAAATGAACAGTCGCTATGACACGCACTGACCACCAGGGGGCAGATGCTCAACACAGGTGGTCAGTGTGCTCCCACAAGAGGAGCACAGCTCAGCCAGAAACCAGGCTCACGGCTGGTGAGCACAGCGGCGGTGGTGGGAGCCTCTCCCACCTCTGCGGCAGCACTAAGGACCCCGAGGGAGCAGGCCTAAGCCAGCAGTAGGACATCCCCCGAGGGGTCCCAGACTGTGAGAGGGCTCAGGCCGGGCTGAGGGACACCCCCCAGTGCATGAATATAATGCACTGGACCTCTAGTGATTTATAAAACTGTTCATCTACTCTCTTTTGCTCCTGTCCCTCAGATTCCTTTCTCCACTTAAGACCATGTATTAATTTCATTTTGCGGTCTTGGCCACTAAGTCCCAGGGGCCACTCTTGTCTATTAGGTTGTAGCAATATTCACCAGCCTTACCCAACTAGGAAATCCTTTCCTTCTTGCTCACTAACTGGCTCTCTTCTAGACACTGCAGTCTGTTCTGACTCTACCAGACATGACCCTTCTTAAACAGGCATATCACAACTCCTACAGCCACAGGAACAGAGAATTCTTTAGGGCAATCATCATAAAGGAGGTTATACATTTATTCTAATGATGCTGCAATTGTTCATAGTCATATCATATTAGGAACTTTTCTTTTGGAACTACATTTGGCATTTTCAATTCCTTTGGCTTTGAATAGCTTTAATGGTGGCAAAAGCATCATCCTTTTGATGTTGGCCTTGAATTTTGCAAACAGTCAAAAGGTCCATCCAGTGAAGACAATTCCATTTTTATTCAAAACAAGTTCTTACTTAATCTATTGACATTTTCTATAGTAGTTCATAAATGGACTCAATGAGTAATTCAAGTATATTTTAAGCAATGTCACTATGATTGGGATAAAAATATAACTTCCCCTAGTGACAGCTTTAAGAAAATACAAAAGTTTAGGTATTAATATTTATTAGTCGGTGGAAATAGATATTCTAAGTTATTTTCTTATTTGTTTGTATTAACTAAAAATATGTACTAGTTCTCAGAATATTTTTAAAGTAATGCCTATTTAGACATATAAAATCTATAATATTTGTCAAAAATATATATTATTATTTTAGAGAAGAGCTTTATAGACAATGCTTTTGCCACCCCCTAGAAGTCTGAGTGACCTCACTGAGCCAAGAAGAATAAAAATTTGGGAGTTGCCTATGAGAAAAAGTCCCAGGTCCCCATTTCACCCCGAAGCTGCCAACATAAGATGCTCTGCTTTCTATTTTTCACATTAGCATTCTGGTTATATTTTGTTTGAAGATATAGTTTGCTGCTAAATCAATTTTGAAAGGCACTACTTTGAGTACAAATACTGCTTTTTCCACCGCCCACATATCTCCAGTATTCACACATTTTCCTTACTTATTTCATTTTATTTTACTTTGCTAAGTTACTTTCCTGGGGCTAAGGCTGATTTAAAAGTGATGGGTTTCAACCGATTAAATATGTAAAGATTCAAATGCAGAAATGTCTGTTCGGATGTAGAGGAGTGACAGAAATCGGTTTAGCATCTCAGTGAAGATTAGGAAGTTCAATAAAAGGCATTTGGGCTAGATGGAAAAAGTGCAGGAAAACAGTTTATTGATTCAGAGATATGATTCGGTCCCAAACACCAACTATACTAGCAATGAAGTCCTAAACCTTCTGGATACCACCACACACCTATTAGAATGGCCAAAATACAAATACTGACAACATCAAATAATAACAACGATGTAGAGCAACAGGAACTTGCATTCAATGGTGGTGGGAATGCAAAATGGTACGGCCACTTTTGAAGACATTTTGGTGGCTTGTTTGTGTGTTTTTTTGTTGTTGTTTTTTTACAGAACTAAACTTTTTCTTACCGTACAATACAGCGATCATACTCCTTGGTACTTTTTCAAAGGAGATGAAAACTTACATCTACATAAAAACCTGCACACAGATGTTTATAGCAGCTTTATTCATAGTTGCCAAAATTTGCAACCAACCAAGATGTCCTTCCACAGGTGAGTGGATTATAAACTGTGATGCAGCCAGACAATGAAACATTATTCACTTCTAAAATGAAATGAGCTATCAAGCCAGGAAAACATGGAGAAAACTTAAATGCATATTATACTACAAAAAAAGATAAATCCTTATTACATTAAGTGAAAGAAGGCAAACTGAAAAGGCTAAATACTGTATGAATCAACAACATGGCATTCTGGAAAAGACAAAGCTATAGAGACAATAAAAAGGTCTGTGGTTGCCAAGAGTTGGAGGAGTGAGGGAACAATAAATTGGTAAAGCACATAGGATTCTCAGGACAGTGAAATTCCTCAGTTTGATGGATTTTTGTCATTATATATTTACTAGAGGCCCAATGCACGAAATTCGTGCATGGGGGGGGGGGGGGGTTGTCCCTCAGCCCAGCCTGCACCCTCTCCAATCTGGGACCCCTTGAGGGATGTCCGACTGTCCGTTTAGGCCTAATCCTAGTAGGATTGGGCCTAAACGGACAGTCGGACATCCCTCTCACAATCCATGACTGCTGGCTCCCAACTGCTCGCCTGCCTGCCTTCCTGATTGCCCCTAACTGCTTCTGCCTGCCAGCCTGATCACCCCCTAACCACTCCCCTGCCAGCCTGATTGATGACTAACTGCTCCCCGGCCAGCCTATTTGCCCCTAACTGCCCTTCCCTGCAGGCCCGGTCGCCCCCAACTGCCCTCCCTTGCAGGCCTGGTTGCCCCTAACTGCCCTCCCCTGCTGACCTGGTCACCCCCAGATGCCCTCCCCTGCAGGCCTGTTTCCCCCCCCCCCCCCCCGCGACTGTCCTCCCCTGCAGGCCTGGTCCCTCCCAACTGCCCTTCCCTGCTGGCCTGATTGCCCACAACTGTCCGCCCCTGCTGGCCATCTTGTGGCGGCCATCTTGTGTCCACATGGGGGCGGCCATCGTTGACCACATGAGGCGGCCATCTTGTGTGTTGGAGTGATGGTCAATTTGCATATTACTTCTTTATTATATAGGATAGCAATAAAGATCAATGAAAACATGTACCATAGATTAAAGCATTGCCTCAGAAAACATTTTCAGGAAAGAGACTGATATCACATTTTATCTTTGTCCTATGGCTTAAGATATACTAGTACAAGTTTAGAACAGAGCTGCCAAATTTGAACATGTGCACTCATCTGGCTTCCAGACATGAAAAGCAAGACTTTTAATTTATTCGTGGACACTAAAATATTCAAACAAGACTAAATATCTTACAAAGCATTTTGGCAATCAGAATTAAAATATAGAGAAAAGGATAATTTATAACTTGGTCAATTGTTTTTTCTGCTTAGCAGTCTATAGATAAAGTCATATATACATATATATAATATAGAAATATTTCACTATTAAAGGAAAGACCTTGCAAATATATCCTACTCTCACTGATTTCTAGAGCTATGGTTCTCAGCCTGAACAGGAGGGGCCCTTCCAGGATATTGGGGAGACCCGTGGGAGGAGGTTGGGCCTTGCCAGGCCCCCACAGATCAACCTGTCTCCACAGTCTCTAAAAGCAACATTACCTTGTGACAGAATCCTGAAGGAAGGGGAATATTAATCTCCCGTTTGAGGCAAGGTCAAACCTTCACATCTGAAACATTATCTAAGTGATCAAATTATTACTGGGAGAAATGTGGCCTCTCTTGCTTTGAACCAGAGATGACTGGAGCAGGGTGGACATCTGAGTGAGTGATTCTGTAACCACTTTTTACACAACTTGGTCTGCTGCCAGTGTTTGTAGTAGTCAGATTTTATTTTAGTGACAATATGAAATGTAGTGAGCTGCACATAAAACATTAATGTAGCACATAATTGGGCAGTCCAAAATAGCCATGTGCATGTACACTGATAGATAATGACCTAGTGAAATGCTGTCATTTATAGACCCCCAAAAAAAGTAAATTATAGCATCTGTTCTAATTTCAACTTTCTTATACTTCCTCTGATATTTCTCTACCGTTCATGCACATTAGAAGGCCCTAACCAGTCTATAAGAACAAGCCCTCTTCTTTAAGGTAATAAGAAAGTGGATCTTATAGGATTAGACAAATTAATACACTCTATAAGGAAGTAGCCAAAAAATCTTTCCCTCTAGTCTTTTGAGATCTGCAGGTCAGCCAGCTTGGGGCCTCCTCTCATCACCTAATCTGTGTGGATAAACCTCTGGAGAAGATGGGGACAATGAAAATATCTTTGAGAACTACCAGGAAAAAAAAATTGTATTCTCTTAGATTGTTGAAAAAAACAGAAGTCTAAAAGTCTCATGATGGCAGAGACCTGCTATGATGGTTTCTTGGAAGGTGGCCAAGAAGGCAATGGCTCCTGACTCATCAGAGTAGAAGGACTCTAGACACAGGGTCCCCAGCTTCTGCACAGGGACCTATGCCTTCAGCATGACATAGGAGCAGTGCACCCTGAAACCTCAGGGCATTGTGCCATCAGGCCAGTGGGCACAATGGCATCTCAATGCTAATCAGTGTGGACCTATAACTGATTACAGGAGGGTTTACTGGTGTTCTGGCACTGACTAAGGCACTGAGGTATAACCACATCTCTGGATGGGAAGTGTTAACACCAACAGTCAGAGATTGAACTTCACCATGGGCAAATGACAGCTCAGAGTCACATTTAAATTGATTTACATAAAATGATAAAATTATGACTTATATATCTGATTGTGTGACCTAAAAGGAATTTCTTTTATTGAAAAGAAAATTTTTTAACGTTGTTATGGCACTGTAGAGGAGGGATAATACTGAGAGAGAACGTAGCTCAAACCACTTGTTTTAAGAACCACTGATTTGAAAGAGGGCCATGCTTTCCCTATGATTGCACAGTTTATTAGTGGCAGAGCGAGGGCTAGAACTCAGGTATCCTGACTCTAATTCCAGAGTTCTTTGCATTACATCCATAATGCTTCATCTTTGGCAAAGATGAGTTATGAAAATAAATCCGTTGTTTGCAAAAGTGTTACTCACTGCTCAAACAAAGTGCTCAAAGGACATCTATATTTGTCTGCCCCATGCTTTTGATGACAGGAGCAATTTCTCATTGCATTACATAACTAATGTGGGATTTGGAGACATCAGAAGATCTCATCACAGAGATGTCATAGGAGGGAAAGGGTATCATTGAAACCTTTTCATTCTGTCGCCAGTTCATTTTCCCCTCCAGCATCAAATGACCTCTTAGGAGATGTGCTGTGCTCACGGGTCCAGACCACAGGAGCCAGACACCTTTGCCTTCTATTCTGGGATCTGACACATAGACTCCCTCAGTGGCCTTGACCAGTCCCTTCACTTTCCTGCTTGTTCATCCTGGACTCCAAGATAATACTGGCCATAGAAGGGTGGCTGAGTGATGAGAGGCAGCAAAAGCACTCAAAGAAGATTCTGCAGTCTCCCTTGGTCTTTTAGATAAATACATTCTTCAGTGTTTAAATTAAAACTATCAGGAGATATTTACCCATTTTCTGGTTTGGGGTTATCAATTTATATGCAGGACAAGGATCAAAGACTCTGGAATTAAAAGGCTTTACATATGGGAACAACCATTCAGATGTATTCCAACTTTATGTCAGACCATGTCTCTGATTCACACATCAATTCTGTGATCTGTTTTATGGAAAGCAGTGCAGCCTTATTTCTGTTGTTCCAGAGATTATGTTGTTCTGTGATAAGAGGAAGAATTTCAAGTTATTAGATAGCAGAATTTGCCTCGATGTAAAGAAGAGATGTCTGATATTTATATCAACCTTTATGTTTCTCAAAACACGACTCCCCTGAGTCTTACTTGGAAAACACTGCATAACATAGTATTCTTTTATAAAATCACAATGCTCATGAAAATGAGGGGGGACTCTAAAGTTATATATAACAAGGAAACCTATATTAACTTGTTGAACCCAGATCTTTGCAACCTTCTTTGAACAGAGAACACGTTTTTTTCCCTGAGCATAAATTAACCATATGAACTGGGCCTCTAAAAATACAATTCTGGATTGAAAAGGGCTTTCTCAAAAAGAGGTGTTTTTGTCACGCATGATTTTATAACCAATTGCCATATCCAGGGATTTCTGCATTGGAGGAAATGATGGACTAAGGGACTTCTAATATCTCTTTCAATTCCCAAGTCTCAATGAATCTATTCTACTCTAAATCAGTAACATTATTTAGTACCTTTTGTATCTACTGTTAGACACAAAGAGGAGCATTTTTGTGTCTACTATTAGACACAAATGCCACAATTTGTACTAGAAAAGCCTCTTAGATTCCTTATCTTATTTCTTCTGTGTAATAACCTGAAAGGAAGGTATTATAAACCCCAATTTATAGCTAAAAGAAAAACTGAGTGTCAAAGAGTTTAAATAAATTGACCAAGTGGCATAGCAAGAACTGGAACCAAGGTCTATGCATTTTCTAATGTGTAGTACCACTTCCCTAAAACACACATCTCAAAGGAGGCCATAAAAGATATGGTTGGACCTGATGACTCAAAGGTATGAAACAATATTTCTAAATATCTCCTTCCCCAGAAAATGATTCAGTAGATCTTGTATATTTTGAACAAATTTCTAAGAGATCTTGGGAAATTTAGGTTTCTAGAAAGATTCTACATAATGCTGATGTTCCCAGATCACACTTTGAATAGCATTGACCATGCCCATCCTGACTGGTACATCCTCTATTCTAAATCTCTGTTCTCCAATCAGGTACTATCCCTTCACCATTTCATTTGCTCCATTTTACTTAACACAGCCATTGCTATTCATTTGTTTGCTTGTATATTGTCTATCTCTTCCATTATGACTTAAACTCCATGCAGATTAAAACTTTGTCTTTTTTATTGTATTTTTCATATATTTTATCCCCAAAATATTAAACAGAGCCTAGAGTCATGAAATTAATAAGGTACTCAATGAATCATTAGGAAGTGTGTTTTCAATGTCTATTATGCATCTTAACTTTTGTTCAATCCCTAATCACCCAAGTTACTTTTTTAAATGTATTTTTATTGATTTCAGAGAGAATGGGAGAGGTAGAGAGAGATAGAAACATCAATGATGAGAGAGAATCATTGATCAGCTGCCTCCTGCACACCCCACACTGGGGATTGAGCCTGCAACCCCGGTATGTACCCTGACCTGACCTCAAACTGTGACCTCCTGGTTCCTAGGTCGATGCTCAACCATTGAGCCAAGCCAGCCAGGCCCAAGTACCTTCTTTTTATAGTGAAACACTGAGAAGAATAAATACACTAATTTATGTAGCTAAATGCAGTCTCAACTCCACCCATCAGTCCCCTTGATGAGTACAGAACATCTGAAGTGGTCAGCAGCCAAGGTAACTGAGTCCCTGAGTGTAACAGGCCTTTCTCCTCTGCCCTGACTCCAGAGCTGTGAGGGCAGCGGAGCCACGGCAGCCAGGAGTGCAGGACAAAGTTAGATTTTTCTTTCCATATTTTCCTTCCTCAGATCTCCATGGGGGAGGCCAGCCTTTGCGGACACAATGCCCAGACTCAGCATGAGAGTGCTCCTTGGTGAACCATGTCCCTGGCAGCCCAATCTGTATTTAAATTACATGAAAAATTCATGAGTCTCATAGAAACAACTTCAGCCCATTATCATCACATCCTCTCTTGTCTGGAAAACAGATTCCTACTGCTGGGCGCTGGGTAAAATGGCAGAGGAGAGGCCAGTGTTAGGAAGAACAGCCAGCACACAGCCGGCCCATCAGTCACCACCACTTCTGGATGCACTTCATTCACAAGTGGGACTTCCGCTGACATCTGGAGAAGGGGAGACAGCACAAAAGAACCCATAGCACACTCACTGCATCTTCCCACCAATCTCTCAATTATTTTTTAGAATTAAGGGAAAATAATTTGTGTCTACTATATACAAGAGCTATTTGGGGAAATTAAAATTGATTTAGGGATACTTAATGAGACTCAGATTTACATACAATGATATGTTTGGGTTTTGCTTTAAAATATTATATTCCTCTTTAATTCCCCACCCCAACCCCCACACCTCACCCCCCCCCCAAAAAAAAAAAGAACACCTCAGGGAGCAACAGAGATGGAAGAAGGAAGAATCAATCAGGATTGGCCATGAACTGATAACTGTTGAAATAAAGTGGGTATATGGGGAGAGGGGTAAATATTTTAAAATTCTCTCTACACTTGTGTATGTTTGCACATTTTTGCAGTAGAAAGTTTTTAGTTTTTTGTTTTGTTTAGTTTTTAGTGAGAGTCTTGTCCAGTGCATCATAAAAGGAAAAAAAAAATCTCAGTGTAATCGGCTAGGTAGAAAAATAAGCAGATACTACATGAAAAAGGCAGCCTCGTGTGGTTCCTGAGATGGAAGCACAAGCATATATTTTAACATCTGTTACACTCTCTATAATAACTCAGTGTAATGGAGCAAAGTATACTTTCAACAGTTGTCAGTGTAGAAAGAATCATTTGTAAACATTTATTGGTACTGTTGTTTTTTAATGCTTGATATTTCGGACTTAGAGTAAAATAAAAGATGTTTCCTGTGCTGAAGGTATTTAGCATACCCCTCTTATTAAACAATATTTTCTTTTTTTCCTTTCCGCAATAAGTTTGGTGGGGAAAGTTTGCACTTGAACTTTAAAAAGATGCATGGAAAGTATATGGCTCTTAAATTCTCACTTAAAACAGTTAATAATGTTTAAGTTAATAATAACTTAAATCTAGATGGTGATTTTATATTTAATTTTTTAAAAATCTTTCAACTGAAAAATAATCTAAGAAGATGAGATATATAGATGTTGGCATTTAACTTCATAATACTAAATGCTTGCCCACACCATGCCCCCAAATTGTCCAGTCTATGCCCATGGTGGAAGGAGAAAGTTGCCATAAATTTGTAAGCTGCCCTTCGTAACTCCTTGGTACTGAGTGAAGACAGCCAGAAGGGGGAAGAAAGAGGCTAGTCTTGGGAGCCAGAGACTCGGGTTAGAATTCTAGCTCTCTCTCTTCCTAACTGCATGACCTTGAACATCTTACTTTACCTCCCTAAATCTCATCTGCAGAACAAGGAATGATATTACCTCTTCATATCATTGAATCAAGGTAAAGTATTGATCAGAGGAGAATCTATGGTTTGAGAGAAGAGGAGATTATTCAGGAGAAACTTTGCAGGGCAGCCTGTCCTTGGGGATGAGGGTAGGAGGAGGTTGCATGGAGGAAGGCAAAATAAAGAAAAGAGGAAAGCGGGATAGTTTGTATTCTTTTACCTTCAGAGGGAGGGTAGTCAAGAGCAAAAACAGGGGAGACCCAGTCAAGTTCAAGCTTTTAGATTAATCTGTACTGAGCATACTCCAATGCCCAGGTGCCCTGGCAAGATGCCTCTGATGTATGATAATTGTCTCAGAATGAGGCAACACATAAAAATAAAATAAGCCATGATTACGAGAGGCACCAGAGTCTACTTAGCTCTACCTGGGAAAGAATCTGGGGAGAAGTTTGTAAATGTCATAAAACTGAAGAAAATGACTTATCCATTGAAGGGTTAACTTGAGCCTACGCATCTAGTACAGAGCTTTGTAGGCCATTTGCTGTAACTACTTCTAATGCCAGTGTTTAGTCAGTGTTAGGTAATCAATTTATGTTCTAGTGTCAACTCTGTGCCACTGTCATTACTTAAAAGGAAATGCCAAAATTAAGCAACCCAGAGCCAGGAAAGGGGATTCTGTCTCTCCTGGGGCCCTGTGAAGGATTCAGCACAACCCAGGGCTGGGTGAAGACAGGGACGCAACAGGGAGCCAATCGTGGCTATTCTGCAGAGTTGTCATAAAAACTAAATTAAGTAACACATATGATCCCTGGCCAGTGTGGCTCAGTACACTCAAATGTCATGGGTTCAATTCCTGGTCAGAACACATAGCTAGGTTGCAAGCTCCATCCTCTGTTGGGGCACATACAAGAGGCAACCAATAAATGTTTCTCTCTCTCTCTCTCACCCTCCCCCCCCCCCGTCCCTCCCTCCCTAAAAAAAAAAATCAATAAACATATCCTCGGGTGAGGATTTAAAAAAAAAAAAAAAGATAACACATATGAGGTACTGGAGTAGGGCACATAATTGATGGCTCATATGATTATCAACCATCATTAGTGTCATTGTCATCACTGGTACTACTGCTATGCTCTCAATCCAGAGAGGCTTCTCCCTGCTTAGACACTCTATTTTAGCTTTTGACTTTAATGCCAACCTCAGCACCTCCTCACAGCTGCAAACGTAACCCACATGCACCCAAAGCATTCAGAAACAATGAAGAATTACCAAAAACACAACAAATGAAAGACCTTACATCACATTACTGAAAGTGAAATCCACAAAATTCCACTCAGACACATCTGTTTTCCCCTGCCAGATTTCTCCTGGCCAGTCAGCTGTCTCCTCCTCTGCCCTTCCCTGAGCCTGCTCCAGCCTCACTGGTTGTCTTTCCACTCCCCAGTCCCCTTGCTATTTTCTTGCCCTTCCATTCTCTTAGAAGCCTCCACTACTTCTTCCCTTTTCCAGTCAGAGCAACTCCTTACCTGCCCAAGCTTCTGACTCTCATTTACATAAATCATCCAGCAGCAAAGAAAGGGTCCTGACCTATCAGAAACTGTCTTCAAAGACAGTAATTTAAGCAGTTTGCTTAGTTGCATCATCATCATCATATTTAGTTCTAATCTCACTCCACTAATCACTCAGTCTCATAGTGATTCTTTCATTGTCTCATTCGCTCTCTTCTTGAAACTACTTACTGGCAAAACTTTGCTCTGCAATTCTATTCCAAGCATTGCTCTAGACCATTGGTCTGCAAACTGCAGCTCACAAGTTTGCCGCTCTGTTGACTAATGAGTTTGCCGACCACTGCTCTAGACCTATATGGTATTCTCATGCTGTCTCCATCTGTCTTCAACCACTGATCCTGCAATCAACTTCCCCTTGGTCCAGGAAGCCAATTATTTAATCAGGAAATCCAATCTGTGTTTAGTTGTTGTGAGAAGAGCAAAACAAGGCAAGAAATTTTGGTGAAGAAATGAAAATTACTAGCCTATATTATTCACTAATCTATGATAACTTGGTGTTTATTGAGATTCATCAAAACACAATATTCTTTCTCACAGAGTTTCTGTGTCTTCTTCCCTCTCCCACTAAAGAAGATTTAACTCTAAACACAAGAGGAAGAAAAGGAAAAATGAGAGCGGACATAACCTAGTCAAAAAACTTGGATTTATGGAGTTCAACCTTGAAAATATGTTTTTTTAAAAAAAACAAGCGTGTGAAGTAAAGCTCCCAGCAGGCAGCTATAATGTATACATCAAGCACTTGGCAGGTAATCCGAGCACACTGATATGGGTAGCAAGGGATCATCTTTGCTCTTGCCAGGTAGGTTAGTAGGTTAGAGCATCACCCTGATACACCAAGGTTGTGGGTTCTATCTCTGGTCAGGGCACATACAAGAAGCAACTAATAAGTGCATAAATAAGTGGAACAATAAATCAATGATCCTCTCTCTTTCTCTTTCTCTCTCTCTCTCCCTTCCTCTCACTTTCTTCTTTCCTCTCTAAAATTATTAAATACATGTTTTTAAAAAAGGGATCATCTTTGAAAAAAATCAGACCCTGGTTGACACAGACCAGTGGGTGAAAAAGAAACACACTCACTATGCAACTGCAATAACGTGTTTCCTATTTAATGGACATCTTAGAGTAAAAATAACAAGAGAAGACCTGAGAAGAAATGGTGGCTCCCAATCCAGGTGCAAGCATGATCTCATGAAAAGCAAAAGGCAATGAGAGCAAGGGACTTGGCCTAAAACAGTGACCCCCTTCATGGCTGTAACATTTCAAGAAAACCAAGTACAAGAGAATGGAAATACAAGTCAATGGAAGGCTTTTGTTATCTTTCTAGCCAATTATTTTATTTGTTTAGATCTTTTTCAAACAATTCATTTTATTTTTAGAGAGAAGAGTAGATTATTATCTCCAAAGTACTTATTTTTTTATTTGATTATAGGCAAAAATGAGTCATATTTCTGTCTCTGAAAGCTTATCTATATATATATAAAAGTCTAAGTGACCCTTACGACTGAATGACTGGTCAACCAGTCGCTGTGACACAAACTGACCACCAGGGGGCAGACACTCAACACAGGAGCTGCCCCTGGTGGTCAGTGTGCTCCCACAGCAGGAGCACCGCTCAGCCAGAAGCCAGGCTCATGGCTACCGAGGAGCAGCAGCAGTGGTGGCAGGTGCAGTGGGGCCGGGGTGAGTGGGAGCAGAGCAGCACCTGGTCCCAGATCAGGCTCGGGTACTCCTCCCCGGCTGCCTGCTGCTTAGCGCACTGCTACATCCCTTGTACCCTATAAACCTACAGTTACAATCTCCGGAGAACGGTTGAAGTGCAGACACTCAGAGTTACCAGGACAAGCCTGATATCACCCCTGGGCTCCTGGAACTCTGCCTCAAGCATCGAAATCAAATCTCATCCCTTACAGATTGCCCCAGAGCTATAGAGGAAGGCAGCTATATAACAGTGGCCACAAGGTAGCCACTGACAGGGTAAAAATCAAAGAGAGATGGATCTGAAGGGTCAGGGCGTGGGCAAGAGCACCCCACCTCCCAAGATCCCCAACTTCGTGTTGTTCACCTCAGAGCATTTCTTATCTGGCTCCGAGCAGTGGAAAGCATCCAGCACGGCCCAAGGGGACCTCCCAGCCTGCAAGGTGCAACCCTGCCACAGAAGGGACATTTGGAAATATTTTTCCAGGAAGCTGCAGGGAGGAGGACAAACTCCCCATGCAACTTCCTGGTGGCTCACAGGGACGTGGAAACTCCCTGGGCATGCGGGCATGGGCTCTCTATTTCCTTTCAATGTGCACGAATATGTGCACTGGGCCCCTAGTACTATATGTTATAGCTAGCCTAAGTCAAAACACTTTGCCCTTAAAAAGAAATCTACTACTTCATACCTGAGCTTAGAAAAAAAGGTTAACAACATAGCACAGAATAGAAGTCTTTCTCTCACCTCCTGACTGGCCCCTAAAGATAGACATCCCATATAGAAATGGTGGAAAATCCCTGGAATTAAGGTTAGGACCCAAATGACACCAGTTGATTTCATCCAAACAGTAGCACTTATAAGCAATGTCCCTGAACCTGGAGAGTTCTACTTTCTGGTTCTGTGACTAACTGGCTTCCTAATCAATTCTTCTCTGAGTGGCATTCAGCCTGTTTGTGAGCATCTCCAACAGAATTAAATTCCTTTCTCCTGTCCTGTCTGACCAGTGGTTCTCTCACTGGTGAGCTCTTTGGAACACAGCGCCACAGTATTCACTACTTTGATTTTATGCTTTTCTATCCCCTTCTGCTTGATGCTTTGCTTGGAGGAAGAGGCAACTGAAAGTTCTAAAGTATCAACAGGCAAGTGGGACCATGGTGGTGAGGAAAGAGCACTAAACTAGGAGGTAAAAGCCCTGGGCTCCTGGTGCTGCTCTGGCATTGGCACATTGCATCATTAACAGAGTGCAATGTGCACCGCTGAAGGGGTGAAGGCTCTCTGTCTTAAAAATATAATAATAAAATAAACCAGCAAAGTTAGTATCACAAATCAGTCACAAACTGGCAGCCCTTGTGCTCTCCCTGCTCTATCGCATTTGGCCAACAAATACGCTAATTTTTTTAAAATATATATTTTATTGATTTTTTACAGAGAGGAAGGGAGAGGGATAGAGAGTTAGAAACATCGATGAGAGAGAAACATCGATCAGCTGCCTTCTGCACACCTCCCACTGGGGATGTGCCCGCAACCAAGGTACATGCCCTTGACTGGAATCAAACCTGGGACCCTTCAGTCCGCAGGCCGACGCTCTATCCACTGAGCCAAACCGGTTAGGGCTACACTAATTTTTTAATCAGGAGATTTCATGTGACAGTGCAGATTTACAGATTCTCTTGAAAATTGTCAGATCTTATAAAATAAATCTACATGTGTGCTTGTCGAGAATTGTGGCTTGTCCAGGGAGCATGGTCTCCAATCTGCTGCATCCTCATCACTCACAATGATTCATGTACACTTACCCCAGCTCATGTCCCTCCTTTAGGTCACCTGCCTGGAAGGTGAGTTAAGGCATTTGTGTCTGCTGCCTCTAGTCCAAAAGAGGCAAAGGTAGGTAAGGAGGCAAGGGAACAAAGAGCCCAGAGCAGCCACAGACACATCCCAAGTCAAGGCTTGAACGTGCGGACACATTTATAAACAGATCACAGCCTCGCATTAGCTAGGCCGTCTCTCCCTTCACTTCTGGATACACAATAGATAAATAAATAGCAAGAATACATGTGATATATATTTAGATTGCACATTAGACTTTAAAATCTGTGCCTAACTGAATGCATTAGCCCGTGTTTTCTGTTTATGTCTCCACAATGCCATGGAAACACAGCGCAGCATCCTAATGGGTCTCTCCTGGCAATAAATAAACAAAGTCTTTGTCTATTCATGTTTCGATTCCCTTTTTAATGTAATTTACAATTTCAAAAAAGAAAACGGATCGGTGGAGAGGGGTTTTCCCCTCCCTGCCCCTTCCAGTTTCCTCTCTTGCAAAGTACATTTGCAAGGAATGCAAAATGCACCTGCTTGTTCCAGTGGTTCCTGAAATCCAAAATCAGTGTCGTCAGCACTCAGAGAGCAGATTCTCCCAGCCAGACCCATCCTTCCCCTTCCTAAAGCGCCATGATAATTAAACTCTGTAATGAGCTTCTTCAAGCATTTCAGTCTAACCCAAAGAGCACTTAATATAGTTGTTTAAGGTTGAAAGCTAATATAAAACAGACATAAAATCTGGTGGGTTTCTCTGCCCTCCGTCAGTCTAATAGGCATAGCCAGTCCATTTTTATAGAACTAGCAGCAGTCACAGCCCTTAAGTGGCTCCGTGGAGGCAGGGACAGGCTCCAGAGCATGCGGGAGCAGACAAGTCACTCGCCGCCACTGCCCTAATGTGCAGGGGCAAGTGAAACCCGAAGCTCAAAGTGCTGGGGCACCACGTCTCCCAGAGCAGCTCTCTCCTGTCTGGCACCTGCTGTCCCCTGCCAGGCAGTAACCCAAGACAAAGAAAGGCTGCTTGTTATCTGCATGGATTAGTGGGCAGATTAATTATGTTGCTCAGTTCTGAAGAGTCCCCTGAACCCCAGTGCAGGGAGTGACCTCGGTCACAGGGGGAAGGAGAGGTGGGCAGGCCAGGTGTTTCTCTCCGGCAAGTCAGCATGGGGAGTTCCTGCAGGGACCTCTGCCGACTGGAGCCTCCCATCGGCAGGGTCTGACAATCCAGCTGGCACAGTTCACCGCCCTGGGACACTCCGGCTGCATCACAACTACAGACTATGTGTGGCAAACCTCAGGGCCAGGATCTAGCAAGCAAGGCCTATTTTCCTTAGTCATGAAAATCATTCTGTAGGCCAGATTCAAAGCATTCAGAAAATAGATGTCATAGCATTTGCCCAAGGAATCACATTTCTTCATCTAAATTTGTTCAAGTGCTGGACACTTATTCAGAAAGCAAAGTGGCCACAGAAATGCCTATTTTGGGTAATAATCAAATGTTAAAGCCTTTATTTTTCTCAAGTGATATATAATAACCTAACTGAACTATATTTCCGTGTTTGATAAAATAATAATATTAAACTATTATTAGGTACTTACCATGTGCTTCTGAGATAGCTATTATTGTCCCCTTGCCGCCAGTGCAGCAGAGCTTAAAGAGTTAATTAACATGCCCAAGGTCAGAAAGCTGAGAATGAAAATCTGGTCATCTGACTGCCGAGCCTCCCTTTTCTAAGCACCTACTATGAGCCCCCTGCAATGCTGGGATGTTTTCTCCATATGATCTTATATCTTGACTTCTGTGACTCATTTCATCCCAAAATGAGAACTCCATTAAGTCTCTTTTTTCCTTTCTATCTTAAGGGCCAAGAGGAAAAGTCAAAACAGTACCCAGTTTTGTTTATAAGGCCTGCCAGTTCATGATGATATGTTCTGCCATTGTTTTGTATTTGTTGTTTGTAACATTTCTACACTTTGCTCCCCTTAGATGATCTCTTAAGCCCTGTTTTTGCTTTGCATCATGTTGATCAGAAGTGACTCCAAATCTTTTACAAAAAGACAAGGTATTAATATGAGTGTTTCTGCTTTACATGGAAAAGGCTCACATCCAACATAATCATGCACTAAACATGACAGGGGTTTATGGGGGAAATAGGACTGGGGAAGATGATTCAAGAATTATGAAGAGTTCTATGTACCAAGTGCTCTATCCCAAACAAGAGTGATATCGCCAGGCTGGTGTTGCTCAGTAGTTGAGCACTGACCTATGAACCAGGAGATCATGGTTTGATTCCTGGTCAGGGCACAAGCCTAGTTTGTGGGCTCCATCACAGTGTGGTGCATGCAGGAGGCAGCCAATCAATGATTCTCTCTCATCATTGATGTTTCTATCTCTCTCTCCCTCTCCCTTCCTCTCTGAAATCAATAAAAATATCTTTAATAAAAAAAAAAAAAAGAGTGATATCAGTACAATTCTAGCCCAGCTGACTCTCCTCAGGCACAGGCACTCAGAATCTCATGCTTCCTTTGCATATTTAGATTATGGGCTTCTGTTTCCTCCTTTGAGATTTCTGCCTTCGGTAAAACTCTGTTCTGAGACCAGTTTCACCCAAATCCAAAATATGATCCAAGGGAAACCACCTTCATTAATCAATCTTTGCTTTAGGGCTTTTTAAGGGGGTGGGAGGCTGGAGGGTGGTAAAACAAGTAGAAATGTTTTCACAGCTTTTCCATCTGCATTTGTAGCCTCCCCAGATAGCCAACTGGGGGAAAGTATGGTGGTTTGGGATGACAGAAAACCAGTTACTTTTGCTCTAAAGGAGGAAGCACCCATATTTTGAGGGTGTATTTTTTTAACTCCTTCACACATTTATAAAGCTTTTCCCCTCATTGTGAAAAGCTTGCTTCTGACTTCAAAACATTACCATGCTAGGAAACATCCCATATGAGCCACAGAGACTCTCAAGTTATTCCAATAGCAGTGACATACCCAAAGTTTGTGGAACCTAAAGCTTCTACTCTTTTGAGGTCCTTCTTTAGGAAAATAACACAAAATTATAAATATAAAATTTGGTTGTAAAGTGACTTCATTTAGAAGAGCAGGCAAATAAACCACAATAATTTCCAAAGTTTTAAAGGCTGATAATTGCCAAGAACTTTACATGATCCAGAAAAATATATATATATTTTACTGAATGCCCAGCCCACCTCTATAATACATTGTATTTTAATTGTATCTCTTCAATTGTCTCTTTGTATGACAACAAAATTGAAATATTTTCTATAGACAAAATGAAATTAAGTCTCTCCTCAAACAAGGTTGATCAAAAAAATTTTTTTGATAGATTAGAAACATTTCTTTCATCTCCATCATGTGTTATTTGTAATGTCTTATACGTGTTTAGAATTGTTGCCAACTTTGGGGAAATATCAAGTGTCTTTCACATATGATCTGTAGAACTGCAGGGCTTTTCAACTCTCCCTCTTCAGTACCTAATCTTAAATATTCTTGGATTTTTCAACAGGCATTAACAAGTTAGCTGTCTATAGTGGCATAATGTGAGTTTGTTAGCTTTATCAATGGCCTCTTTTGGGTCACATCAGCAAGAAATTTAAAGACTTCTCCAATGTGTTTATATTATTCCCTTCTTTCATTAACTGGATTATCAAACAACCCAAGAGCTGAGTCATTAATGCTTTTAAAAATGTATCTTTAGCTCTTGATGAATTGCTGCTATTGGCATCTTCTGGATCTGACCCTCCAGCTAACAGACCTGACTGGTGCACAGGCACCACTCCCATACTTCAGCTGTTGCATAGTTTGCAGAGAAGAGAGGAAGAGGGAGAAAAGACATTGCTAGAGAGAGATAGAGAGATAGAGATAGAGATAGAGATAGAGATAGAGATAGAGATAGAGATAGAGATAGAGATAGAGAGATAGAGAGAATATAGAAATAGACAGAGAGAGGAAGAGAGAGAAAGAGACAGATAGGGATAGAGATAGACATAGATATAGAGAGAGGGAGAGAGAGCAAGAGTGAGAGAGAATTTAATCCATGGAGGTTAAAGTACCTCTTATTTTAATAAATTTTGCAAAACACACCAGCATGTGAACATAAAGCTTTTTTCGCCTTAGGGCAAATCTTCTGCTGACATCATTTCTCTATTTGCCAATCAGGGAAGTACTAATTTGCATTAAAGAAATCTAAGTTATAGTAGAACAGACCACATCAAATCAATAAATTATCAATAAGTCTGTACATGACCATAGTTGCGCCCATTGCTATACTAAAACTGTAGATTAAAATAAATCTTGCTAACACCAACAGCTTCACTAGTCAGCTCACTAACAAAAACAGTGACTATAAAATAGGAATTTTGGTTGATTAGTGAAGCAGGCTGATGGAATTCATCTGGCAATTTGGGTTCTTTTTTTTTCTTTTTTAAATTACATCAGACCTTTAATTGAACTGCCAAAACTTCTAAGCCAACTTGTAGAGACTTAATAATCTACATTAGAACAGGGGTTGAATTTGACCAAAACTGTGTTGGTAGTAGAGTCAGACACATTTTGGGAAAACTCTCTCTCTTGACCTTGTCTGAAGTGAATTTGCTTACTTTATTTATTTTTTCATTTGTTTTTCTGGGTTTCTAACATTAACAACCTTTATTTTTTTTTATTAAATAAATCTTTATTCAGATTATTACAATTATTTCTCCTTTTTTCCCCCATAGCTCCCCTCCACCCATTTCCCACCCCACCTTCTGCCCTTACCTACCCCCCACTGTCCTCATCCATAGGTGTATGATTTTTGTCCAGTCTCTTTATGAACCCCCCCATACCCCTTTCCCCCTGAGAATTATCAGTCCACTCCCTTTCTATGCCCCTGATTCTATTATATTCACCAGATTATTCTGTTCCTCAGGTTTTTAATTTACTTGATTTTTAGGTTCACTTGTTGATAGATATGTATTTGTTGTTCATAATTTTTATCTTTCCTTTTTTCTTCTTCCTCTTCTTTAAGAATACCTTTCAGCATTTCATATAATACTGGTTTGGTGGTGATGAACTCCTTTAGCTTTTTCTTGTCTGTGAAACTCTTTATCTGCCCTTCTATTCTGAATGATAGCTTTGCTGGGTAGAGTAATCTTGGTTGTAGGTTCTTGCTACTCATCACATTGAAAATTTCTTGCCACTCCCGTCTGGCCTGCATAGTTTCTGTTGAAAAGTCAGCTGACAGTCGTATGGGTGCTCCCTTGTAGGTAATTAACTGTTTTTCTCTTGCTGCTTTTAATATTCTCTCTTTGTCTTTTGCTCTTGGCATTTTAATTATGATGTGTCTTGGTGTAGTCCTCTTTGGATTCCTTTTGTTTGGGGTTCTGTGGGCTTCCTGGACTTGTAAGTCTATTTCTTTCACCAGGTGGGGGAAGTTTTCGGTCATTATTTCTTCAAATAGGTTTTCAGTATCTTGCTCTCTCTCTTCTTCTGGCACCCCCATAATTCTGATGTTGGTACGCTTGAAGTTGTCCCAGAGTCTTCTTACATTATCTTCAACTTTTTGGATTTTTTTTTTGCTTTTTGCTTTTTCAGTTGAGTGTTTTTTGCTTCTTTGTATTTCAATTCTTTGACTTGATTTTTGTGTTCCTCTTGTCTGTTTTTGGGTCTCTGTATAATATTTTTTATTTCAGTCAGTGTATGTTTAATTTCTAGTTGGTCCTTTTTCATCTCTTCGAGGGTCTCGTTATATTTATCGGCCTTTTCTAGGATATTCTTAAAAAGCCTTATAACTGTGGTTTTGAATTCTATGTCCAGTCGTTTGTTTTCCTCCATTTCTTTTGTTTGTGATCTGATTCTTAGACGCCGCATTTTCACTGCTTCCCTGGGTTGGTAGATTTGTGTGCTAGGTTTCCAATTTGGCCTAGTGGGTCTGCCTCCCCAGTTAACCTGAGGTGGACACTCTTGGTGCACCCCTTTGTGGACTGTGTGTACAGCCTTGTTGTAATTAAGTCTTGATTGTTGTTGGTGTAACTGGGAAGAATTGACCTCCAGGCCAGTTGGCTGTAAGGATCAGCTGTGTCTATGCTGGGAGAAGTCCGGTGCTGGAGACAGCCTTATAGGATTAGACTTGCCAAATTGCAATAGCCTCTGTGCTCAGCTTGGATGGGGTGGAGTCTCAGTCTTGGCTTCCCGTCAGCCTTGCCCTTGCGCGCACGTGTGTGCCTTCAGTCCTCTGCCTTCCCGGCTCCCGATTCTCCGCCCGAGAGTCCAGACTCCCCCCACAAGAGCGTGGGTCCCCAGGGGCTCGCCTGGAACTGGGGTTCACTGCAGTCAGAACTGGGGCTCACTACAGTCAGAACTGAGGTTCAGTGCCGTCAGGAGCCTCTCACTCCCTTCCGCTAGGGAAAGCCTGTGGCAGCCTCCCGCAGCCTTTGTGCGCACTGGCGCGCGTGCGCGGACTTTCAGTCCTCCGCCTTCCCCGGCTCCTGAGTCTCCGCCCGAGAGTCCAGACTCCCCCCACAAGAGCGTGGGTCCCCAGGGGCTCGCCTGGAACTGGGGTTCACTGCAGTCAGAACTGGGGCTCACTTCAGTCAGAACTGAGGTTCAGTGCCGTCAGGAGCCTCTCACTCCCTTCCGCTAGGGAAAGCCTGTGGCAGCCTCCCGCAGCCTTTGTGCGCACTGGCGCGCGTGCGCGGACTTTCAGTCCTCCGCCTTCCCCGGCTCCTGAGTCTCCGCCCGAGAGTCCAGACTCCCCCCACAAGAGCGTGGGTCCCCAGGGGCTCGCCCGGAACAGGGTTTCAGTGCAGTCAGAACCGGGGTTCAGTTCGGTCGGGGGCTCCCTTCCCCCTTCCGCCAGAGAAAGTCAGCCAGGCTCTCAGCCGCCCTTCCTCTCTGCGCGCACAAAGACCCTTTGCCGTACCTCCAATTCTCTGTGAGCTTTTCTCTATCCTTCTAGTTGTAGAATTTTCACTCAGTCAGCTTTCCTGCGGTTCTGGATGGTGTCCGTTCTGTCTTTTAGTTGTAGTTTTGAAATTGTTGTGCGAGGCAGCAGTTTAGGTGTTTACCTATGCCGCCATCTTGGTTTTCCTCCACATTAACAACCTTTAGACATTTAACATGTTAAAGCAATTTGGAGAAAAAAAAGCTAAAAAGTAGGAAAATATTTATATTTAAGCATTGATTATTTTATCACAGAAGACACCAATATAGTATTCTAAAGGGGCAAAATTTATAAACAGCAAGCTTCAAATGGTGATGGTTATCCAAGAAGCTCTGTAAAATGATGGCTCGAGAGGAAGGCCCTGCAGTGAGATGAGGAGGTTCAGGACACCGTATGTATTCAGGAGGACCTTGGGTATCACTGGACAAGATGGAGATGGAATACACTTACTTCAGAGAACCAGTAAGTGATAACAGTTGTTTCCGTTTTCTTTTCCAGAAATCTATTACTATTCCATGAATGTTTCTGCTTGTAATGAAATAGGCACAACAAAAGCAATGAAGCCATATACCAGGCCTTTTATATTTTACCAAGAATTTGCTATTCAAAGTGTGGTCCACAACCAGCAACACAGGCAATACCTGGGAGCTTCTGAGAAAGGCCGAGTTGCACAGGTGATTCATATGCTCATGAGAGGTGAAGCACTAGATGTTTTCCAGTAGGAATGACCAATGTAACTTCCAAGTCAACAACATGATATTTTAAATGGAAGTGTTTTTATCAGATTATGAAGACTATATATGCTCATTGTGAAAACCCTAAAAATACAAAGACACTACAACATGTTATAAAATTACAAAATGAAAATCACCTAGAGAACAGCCACCAGAGAAAAACAGTTAACTGTTGAGCTTCCCAGACTTTTCCTACATGTATTATATATAAAAATAAACTAACCTACACATGTTGTTTACAACAGCTTTTTATACTTTAGTAATAATATGAGGACATCCTCCATGTCAATAAATGTACTTCTGATTCATCATTTTTTTTACTTTTTTATTTTTTGAAACATTTTTTAAAAATATTTTCTTTATTTAGTTCAGAGAGAGAAAGGGAGAGGGAGAGTGGGAGATAGAAACATCAATGATGAGAGAGAATGATCAGTCAACTGCTTTCTGCACGTCCCCCACTGTGGATTGAGCCTACAACCCAGGCTGTGTGCCCTGACTAGGAATTGAACGTGACCTCCTGGTCTATAGGTTGACGTGCAACCCCTGAGTCACACCCATCAGGCCCATCATTTTTTTTTAATGGAATATTCTATTGTACAGTGAAACATAGTCCACTTAAATAATCTATATTGGACAAAGAATACATATATTTTCTTTAAAGTTAATTTCTGAAAGTAAAATTTCAGGGTCAAAAGTAGGTACATTTAAATTTTCATTTACTTTTTGCAAGGTGCCCTTCCAAAAAATGTATATCAATCTCTATACTCTTTGCTAATCTGATAGGTAGATAATTGTACCTTATTGTTGTCAACTGCCCTTAAATCATATTCTAAATTTAAGTATTTGTAAAAGTGTATTTTTATTTTTGGTATCATCAATATTAATTGCAAATATAATAGTGTTCAGTAATTCATGTCCTTTTTTATTTTCACATTAAATAATCTGCTCTAGTCAGAAAACTAGCAACCTAGAAGATAAAACCATAGAATGTGATTCAGTCTAGATTCTCTGAAATGAAAAGTTTGATTATTGAGCTATGGTATCGCTCTTGATTATCTTTCTACCTCTCTGGACATACCTTTTGCGTTTACTTTGTGAGCCTTTCTTTCCATGCCCACTTGGGATTCCAACCCCTGAGATACCCTTTCATCTGTCATGTCCTCACTCCATATTATCCTCACCTCCCTGTGATTGCTCTATCTACTTGAAGATGATACCTGCCTTTCTCTCTAGCCCAAACATGGGCAGTCCTCCTTGCCTGTGCATAATTATTTCCCCTGGCTGGCAGCAATCTTCTCTATATGTTAACACTATGCAAATGTTTTTCAACATTCAGCTCAAATAACACTTCTTTTGTGAATCCCTGCCTCGTGCCTGGCAGTGCTATGGGGCTCTCCTCTCTGACCCACTCTGCACTGCCTGTGTCCCCACTCCTGCCCAGTCACAGCGTGGGACTGTGTATGAGTCTGTCATTGCTGGGTCACTTGCCCTGCTTTTATGGGAAGAACTTATTTTACCATCTTTGTCTTCCTGACTAGCAGCATCAATTCTGGCATAAAGTAAGTAATCAAAAGCATTGATGAATAATCCACAAATGAAACCAGAAACTACTTACTGGTCACACTCACCTCAAGTCAGAAAAAAACTGAGACCAAACAAATTAAATATAAACAAACAAAAGAAAGGAAGAACAAAATCTCTGGGTGAAAACATTTTAGAGAACTGTGTTGTGTACTAACTTAATACATTTCTTTAATGAAAGTTCTTAATTTCCAACAAAAAAAAAATAAATGAAGAACATATTTTCAGAGGGTAAAGGGAAAAACAAAGTTTTCTGCTTATAGCTCTCATAACTAATGTCAAGTGAAAAAAAAAAAACAAGCTTTTTTTTTCTTGTTTTTGCCCCATTTTTCAAAACACGGACCATTATTTCAAATTCTCTGCCCATCACTCAAAGAAACAGAGATGGTTGTTCATTCTGAGTTAGGCTTTTGCTTATCTGACCAGCAGGGTCAAGATAATAAATCACTCAGCCCCTAGGGAATAATGAAATGCTTAATGGATTTGTGCAGTTACCGGGAGAAAAATAATAAAGAGAAAAACTTTCAGAATTCAATTCATTTTCAAATACTGCACAGTGCTTAAGAAAAGACTGCATGAAGATCATGTGTAGGTGAAGCCAGTGAAAGAGAAAAAAAAAATCAGAAAACTGGCATTTCCTTTGGAGAAAGAGATACGGTCCATTTTGCCAACATCCCACATAGAGAACCTTTTCTTTCACCCTTCCTGTAAACAAGCATTAAATCTAATCTCCAACCCACCTGGCAGTGGGTGCAGACAGCATCTTTTGCACTTGTGATGGTGGCTGTATTCTGCTGCTGCTCAGGATGAAGGCAGCTAACAGCCACCCAGGCATCACTCACAGGCTCTCCTTGATGTGGAAGCAGGAAGCAGCAAGGCCAAAGACCCCTCCTGCTCCGCTGAACAAGGGGCACGCACGGAACGTAGAGACAAGGGCAACACACTTCTAGCAACGTTTTACATCCACCTCCCACTCTTTTAAGTTGACCAAGGCCAGAAAATGCACTAGATTTTGCTTCTAAGGCTCCTTCTGAATGCAGAAAGAAAAAGCCAAAAGAGAAGAATTACGGTATAAAGCTTTTGAATAATTCACAGATTCTTATCCAAGGGGGAAGAGCTGTTTTACTGAATATTCATCACACAGAACAACCTCCGTCACAGTATTACTTAAATATGAGAGAATGAATTGTCCATGGAACTTACAAAAACAGCCGAAAATTCCATGGAAGCGCTCACCCTGAATAAGAGGGAAATCTTTGTCCTTGTCCTGCTCCAGACTTGCTGCGTGGTCTTAAGCAAAATACTTAATATTTTTGTGTCCAGGGAAATTTGCATTTGTTTCTGCTTTATTTTAAGAAATACTGAAAATATTTCACTTCAAAATACTCTTATTCTTAAAAGGGGTTATACATAAGACATGGATTTAGATATTATAGCAGAAAATATTTGTGAAGCTCCTAGCATTGGGCCTGTCGAATCCTAGTTAGTTAATAAGTGTTATTTACATCTCCTTTCTTCACCAGAGACAAGTATAATGTTTTTGTGTTCACTTAAAACAAAATAAGTTAGAATTTAAATTTAAATTTTATAATGGCACAGTAGCATACTTCCTTCACTTTTGCCTTTTTTTGTAACATGTCTGTGCATAGTCTTATGTAACCATGATAGACATAATTAAAGCACTAAGATATCTACATACATCTGTAGATTAGCAGCGTAGTACAGAGATGTCAATTTTCAAATGATGTTAGAACTTGTCATCTCTGCACAAGAACTTTCAATGGAACCCAGAATTACCATACTTAGTAGGATGTGGGTCTAGGTACGCTGCATTTGTGCCTCAGCTGTTCTAACATCCAAGCATATGACAACATTTTTACTTCTTTTACAAGATTTCCTGGAGTCTGCACTCCCTTCATGATCTTGGCAGAGATTTTGCTGCTGAAATAACATATAGATAGAGTCCTCACCCAAACAGTGTGCTGCTGAAATGCCAGAAAACTGCTAACGTGGGCAAAATCTGCGAGTGACAGTCACCACCTCCTACCTGGCCAACCTCATCTTCCCATAGTTCCCTAAAGTTTTCTTAGAGGAAATGTTATTTTTCCCCCTTAAAACAAAAAATGGTTCTAGAATCCCTGCTTCTTTCTTACCTTTTCTCTTTGGCCTTGTTCAAAAATGGACTAAAAATTTGCAAGTAGAATGTCCCATGCAAATGAAAAACCCTTACTGCAACTTACTTCCTTGTCTTCAATGTTAAAATAAATATGTCCCCCATGCTAATGCTAACCAAGTGCTTTTATTCCTTAAAATCCATGACTAAAAGATTATCCTGCCTATTTTGCTCACATCAACTTCCTGTTAAGAAGAGGAAGTTGAGTCCTTTTTTTCTTCTTCTTTTTTTTTTTTTTTTTTTTTACTTTTTATAATCATGGGTCAGCATTTGAATACCTGGCTCACACTTAATAAACTTAAGGCTCAATAGGCCCATATTCTTTCCAAAGATATTGAATTCAGCTTTCACCAACAAATATCTAAAAGTGCCTCCTATGTGCCACGTGCTATTCTTCATGCTGAGGATGCAGCCAAGGCATGACAGTCCCTTCTTGTCAGAGCTTCCATTCTAGTGAGCAGAGGTGGACAATAAATGCATCGATCTGTACCATGCTGGGTAGTGAGTGCTAAGTTCAAGAATACATTCAACAAGCCATAGACCTATAATTTCATAACATACAATAAAACTAATTGCTAAGACTGACTTTTTAAATAAAAAAAAGACATTTAAACTCAAGCCCATATATCTTAGGAAAGTACTTGGTCACATTGCTATAAAAGTTCCTAAATACTCTCAATTTCTGTGCTTATCTTACTTAAAGTTAACAGTTCATAGAGCAGGATTAGCCCAGGGACCCCCACTTTGAGAAGCAGTGTCCTAGATGATTCCACCATAACCAGGTCCCTTCAGCCCTAAACTTTAGTAACACGGAATAGCAGTTTCAACACGAAACTAAGTTGCTAAGGATTTTGAAATTAAATTTGACTTATGCCCAAGTTTACTCAACTATTAATTCAATTTGCCAGGCTTTTTTGTTCCCCAGGACTCCATGCTTCAGTTATTAAGTAAAAAAGAAAAAAAATAGAGGGCTTTGTCAAATAGCCATATCCTGCTTTATGATTTTTACTATGTTTTTCTTGATTCTTATGGCAATGCCTTTTAGAATTTCCATCCACGTCGTGCACACACAAATTACAAAAATCTCCTTGGCCACATCCTGAGGCTACCTTAATTGACTGTTATCAAGCTGTGCTTTTTAAATGTTCCAGCATTTGATCTTTTTAAAATGCTTCTGAGACTTAACTGATGTCAAACTGGCTGGTCTAATTTCCTGCTATGTTTTTAAATCCATGGGTGTGTTTTTTTTAATAATTGGGTGTTGAATTAGGGTGGTTTTTTTCCTTCTTCCTCAAGGGATTAGTACTAAATTTAGTTAAGTTCTGACCAACAACAACAAAAAAAAATTCTATTGAGTCCTATTAATTTCCTATACTTGGACCTGCTGTCTTTCAAACCATAGCTACCATGGAGTCAAAAAAAAAAAAAATTTAAAGTGTGCGTCCTCAGCCCAAGTGAAGGGGGCTTTATGGACCTGGAGGTGTCAGGAGACCTGGAGACTAGATTTGAGAATGGCATTTGCTTAACCTTGGCTGGACAGAGAACAGTTCAGAAATCCTCCATGTGGTGAAAGAGAAAAATAAAAGAACGGTGAGATTAGTACTAATGCTGAAACAATGATTTCTTTCCAGGAATTTTCTCAGCAGAACATGGTCGCTGCCTGCCCAAGACTCACAACCAGCCACCGAGCTTTCCGGCCCCTCCACAGTGCTGAAGGGGCACTAAGAAGTGTTCAGACACTTGCTCCTAAGCTTTTTTCATTATCATAGTTGCTGACTAAATAAAACTCATAAATATTTAATTATTTCTATTCTCTCTTGAAACCTCTTTCTTCCTAAATAGTAATGAACAACCTAAGCTCAACTTCTTTGGAGCAGGAAATTATTTAATTTGGGCCCTGTTTATGTAATGCCAACAAATCAATTGGTTATTCAATCAAAGCTATTGAAGAAAAAATAAAATCAGTCTGCAGTTGAGCTGAACTGCCCCAACAATTTAGACAAATGAGTTGATCCTATAGATAACTGAGACACGATCTTCATGACATGACATTCTCATTCATTGCATACTATTCTTGCAGCCACATTGAGCACAACATCTAGGTCACCTGTTATCTCCCAGAGAACCCCACATTAATAGGCCCTCAGGTAAATGCTAAACAAATTATTGAAAGTCACTTGTATTTTTTAAAAGGTGTACAAAATACTTTACCCAGATAGTGCACTCAAAGGTGGAAATCCCAGTAAGAAAAATATTTAGATGTTTTGTCGAATCAAAATGCTAAGTATCTGCTTGCAGTTCCTGGCTTTACTTGAATGATAATAATTGCAAATTCCAATTCTTCCATCTTAGCTTCACCATCTTTGCCTCAGATGGCCCCAGGTAATTCCATCTCCTTTCCCCATCAGCCCTGCTTACATTTTCTAGCTCCTAGCACAAGGAAGACATGCTGAACCATGTGGACCCCTTACATTTTATATGAACCAGGAAACATTAGCTTTTAAACTCTACTCCATTAGGCTTTACAGAAAAACTCAGAAGGGTTGATATACCACATTTTAAAGTATAATTTTATATTCTGCATAAAATATGTAAAAGAGGACAGACTACACTTAAAGAATAATATAAAATAGAAATAATAACCAAAATTTGTTGTAATGGCACTATTTACCTATATCCTATATAATAAAACCCTAATATGCAAATCGACCGAACGGCAGAAGAACTGACAGAACAACCAGTCACTATGATGCACACTGACCACCAACAGGCAGATGCTCAATGCAGGAGCTGCCCCCTGGTGGTCAGTGCAGTCCCACAGGGGGAGCACCACTTAGCCAGATGCCAGACTCTCAGCTGGTGAGCACAGGAGCTGTGGCAGGAACCTCTTCCGCCTCCGCTGCAGGTGGGCGGTAAGGAGCAAGGGGTCCCAGACTGCGAGAGGGATGTCTAACTGCCAGCATGTCTGACTTTGGACATCCCCTGAGGGGTCCCGGACTGCGGGGACACCACCCCCCCCCCCCGCAGTGCATGAATTTTGTGTACTGGGCCTCTAGTATTTCTATAAATTGAGATTTCTATTAGCTGAATATATTAATGAAAGCAGCAATAGATCTCAAGAAAAGATCCCAATAAATCTGAGAATGTTATTGTATTAGTCTGTTTAAGCTGCCATAACAAAAATATCACAGACTGAGTGAAATAACAGAAATATATTTTCTCAGTCATGGAAGCTAGAAATCTAAGCTCAAGGTGCAATCAGGGTTGGTTTCTAATGAGAACGCTCTTCCTTACTTGTAGATGGCCAATTTCTCTCTGTGTCTTCACATGGCCTCTCTCTGTGAGCACAGGGAAAGAGAGATCTATTGTGTTTCTTCCTGTTCTCATAAGGACACCAGTCCTATTAGATTAGGGCTCTGCCCTGATGACCTCATTTAACTTGACCACCCTTAAAGGCCCTCATGATCTTCAGATACAGTCACATTGGGGGTTAGGACTTTAATTCAGTTTATAACATTAATAAATCACAGAATAAGTAAATAAAACCAAGAGGAATCTTTCATTAATAAATGATATTATGAAAAACATGCTTTATTCCATAACAACTTCCAAATAGATTAAAATTAAATCACAAGAATTAAGAAAGAGAAAAAAGTGTTTATCACAGCTAAGAGGATTAAAATAAAAATGATAAATTATAAAGGTTCAAAATTCTGAGAGAAAGAAAATTAAAATACCTATAAAAAAGTAACATTTAAATTAAAAGGAAAACAATAGGTTGGTGGAAATGACATAAATAGGAAAAGGAATATTAAGAGAGAAGAGATAAATATGTACTTTTATATAGTATACTAGAGGCCCAGTGCATGAAATTCATGCACTGGGGGGGTCCCTCAGACCGGCCTGCGCCCTCTCGCAGTCTGGGACCCCTGAGGGGATGTCAGCCTGCTGGCTTAGGCTCAGTTCCTGTGGGTATCAGGCCTAAGCCAGCAGTCAGACATCCCTCTCGCAGTCCGGGGCTCTCACAGTCCGGGACCCCTCGCTCCTTACCACCTGCCTACAGCAGAGGAGGGAGAGGCTCCCGCCACCACCGCTAAACTGGCTAGCCATGAGCCTGGCTTCTGGTCAGTGCACATCATTGAGACCAGTAGTCTGGTCGTTCCACTGAAATGGAATCTTAGGCCTTTATTATATAGACTAGAGGCCCGGCGCATGAAATTTGTGCATGGGTACAGTCCCTAGGCCTGGCCTGTGATGAGGGCCATCTTCCCCAGCCACTGGCAGCTGACCCTGCCACCCATTGCCACCCACCCCTGGTTCCTCATTCACCATCAGGCAATCGGAGCCTGCCAGCCAGGGGGAGGAACCAAGAGGTTGGCCGTTCCCGGTTCCCTGTTCACCATCAGGCAATAGAAGCCTGCAGGCTGAGGGAAGGGACCGAGAGGTTGGCCAGCAGGCCTTGATCAGGCGATTGGGACCTGCGGGCTGGGGGAAGCTTCTGCATTGAGTGTCTGCCCCCTGGTGGTAAGTAAGTGTCATGGCGACTGATAGTGCCACCGTTCGGTTGATTTGCATATTACCCTTTTATTATATAGGATGCTTATATACAATACTAGAGGCCCAGTGCACAAAATTTGTGCATGGGTGTGTGTCCCTCAGCCCAGCCTGCACCCTCTCCAATCTGGGACCCCTCCAGGGATGTCTGACTGCCCATTTAGGCCTGATCCCAACTGCTCGCCTGCCTGCCTTCCTGATTGCCCCTAACCACTCCCCTGCCAGCATGATTGCCCCTAACTGCCCTCCCCTGCAGGCCTGGTCCCCCCCTAACTGCCCTCCCCTGCAGGCCTGGTCCCCCCTAACTGCCCTCCTCTGCAGGCCTGGTCCCCACTAACTGCCATTCCCTGCAGGCCCGGTCGCCCCCAACTTTCCTCCTCTGCTGGCCTGGTCACCCCTAACTGCCCTCCCCTGCAGGCTTGATCGCCCCCAACTGCCCTCCCCTGCAGGCTTGATCGCCCCCAACTGCCCTCCCCTGCAGGCCTGGTCCCTCCAAAACTGCCCTCCCCTGCTGGCCATCTTGTGGCAGCCATCCTGTGTCCACATGGGAGCAGCCATCTTTGACCACATGGGGGCAGCCATCTTGTGTGTTGGAGTAATGGTCAATTTGCATATTACTCTTTTATTAGATAGGATAAAGAAACTATAAAATGATTGAGTACTGATAAAATTTCATGAAAGAAATGAATAAAGGAAATACACATATAAAATAAAGATAAAAATGTATTCCACTTGTCAAAAAAATTAAAGCAATAATGAGTAATAGTTTGCCCCTAATAACCAATTTTTAAAAATGTGATGCTAGGGCTAATACAGGAATTCTCTGTTCTAAACATTAGTATAGACTATGCAAATTATAAAAGTCTTTTAAGAAAGCTTTTGGGAAATATATATAAAAAATATTAAAATACTTCCCATCAATTTAACACAATAACCCATTCTTGGGAATATACTTCTATTAAAAACACTATATAATGATGTTCCTTACCTCTGAAGCAGACACTATTGGCTGCCTACCTAGCCACCTGTGATATTTAATTTTATGTAGCAACTTGACTGGATCATGGGGTGACCAGATATTTGGTCAAACATTATTCTGGTGTTTCTGTGGGTGTGTTTTGGGACTAGATTAACACTGAAATCATTACACTGATTAAGCAGATTGTCCTCTATAATATGGGTGGGCCTCATCTAGTCAGCTGAAGGCCTAAATAAAATTAAAAGGCTGATGCACTCCCATATAAGAGGAAATGTTCCTGTTTGATGGTCTTCAAACTGAAACATTGGCTTTTTTCCCCACATTTGGACTTAAACAGAAAAATTCGTTCTTCCTGGGTCTGGGTCTTGAGCCTATTGGTCTTCAGACTGGTACAATGCCATTGGTTCTCCTGGCTCTCATGCTTTAGGACTCAGAACTAAACCATAAGCTCTCCTGAGTTTCCAGCTTGCTGATCACCCTGCAGATCCTGGGGCTTGCCCACCTTCATAATCATGTGAGCCAATTCTTTATAATAAATTATAGATGCTGATAGAGATAGATGATAGATAGATAGATAGATAGATAGATAGATGATAGATAGATAGATAGATAGATAGATAGATAGATAGATAGATAATCTATTCAGTCTGTTTCTCTGGAGAAACCTGACTAATACACCACCATTTCCACTTCTTCTTTACCAGCTGAAATCCACTGTGGTTTTGGGGAGTGATGTGGCCAGTCCAAGAATAAAATAATGGTTATCCAAGTCAGTCATAACAATCCTATTGTTTTTTGCAGAGCTGAGTCTTATTTGGATATATTACCTGATTCATTGAAACCTAAAGTGAAGTCTGCTGGGAGCTCCTGAGAAGGATTTTCTCTCCCTTTTTATCTTCCACTCTATTCCATCTGGTTTGAAGGTTACCTTGTGATGATGTGATGTTGAAGCAGCTGCAGTCGTCTTGTGATTATGAGGAAAATCACATAAGAATCACAAAAAAACTGACTCAGATTCCAAGCTGCCTTTTGGTCTATTACATAAACAGCAAATATCATTATGGCTTAAGCCTGTGGTCGGCAAACCGCAGCTCGCGAGCCACATGCAGTTCTTTGGCCTCTTGAGTGTGGCTCTTCCACAAAAGACCACATGGAGGTGCTCACGTACAGTGCGATTAAAGGAGTACCTGAATTAAGTTAATAACAATGTACCTACCTATATAGTTTAAGTTTAAAAAATTTGGCTTTCAAAAGAAATTTCAATCATTGTACTGTTGATATTTGGCTCTGTTGACTAATGACTTTGCCAACCACTGGCTTAAGCCATAGTTAATGATACAAATATCCTAAACTGTATCATACACTTACTTCTTTACTTACTGATGTATAATGGCCAAAAATATATATACAATAAAACCATTTGAGAATAGAAAAGCAAACTATCATATGTCAGTTCTATGGGAGATTATCCAGACAGTATAAACAATAAATACTAAAATCATGCAACAATATGGCAAAATTTCTCTCAAGTAAAGAATCCTATCTAATAAAAGAGTAATATGCAAGTTAACCATCACTCTGCTACACCCACAAGCCATGCCCACCAGCCAATCAGGAGCGAGTATGCAAATTAACCCAACCAAGATGGCTGAGGCCACAGAGTGAGCAGGAGGCTTGTGTTTCCCTGGCAATGAAGGAAGCCAAGCTTTCCACACACCCTGGCTGGCCCAGGCCTTCACTCAAGGCTACAAAATTTCAATTATAGAAGATAAATAAATCCCAACAAAAATGTCTGTGGCCAGGAAGCAAGCAGGAGGCTTGGCTCCACTCAAGGCTACAAAGTTTCAATTATAGAAGATAAATAAATCCCAGATACCAGGGCCTCCACTTGGGTTGCCAGGGGGTGCGGCCAGCCTGCAAACCACCACAGGCCCCTCCCTCGCCCAGGCCACCCCACACCCGAAGAGAACCCCACCCTGATCCGGGACACCCTTCAGGGCAAACCAGCTGGCCCCTACATGTGCACCAGGCCTCTATCCTATATAATAAAAGAGTAATATGCAAATTAACCATCACTCCAACACACAAGATGGCTGCCCCCTTGTGGACACAAGATGGCCACCACAAGATGGCCTGCAAGGGAGGGCAGTTGTGGGTGATCAGGCCAGCAGGGGAGGGCAGTTGGGAGGGACCAGGCCTACAAGAGAGAGCAGTTGGGGGCGATCAAGCCTACAGGGGAGGGCAGTTAGGGGTGACCAGGCTGGCAGAGGAGGGAAATTGGGGGCGAGCAGGCCTGCAGGGAAGGGCAGTTAGGGGGGGACCCAGGCCTGCAGAGGAGAGCAGTTGGGGGGGGACCAGGCCTGCAGGGGAGGGCAGTTAGGGGTGACCAGGCCTGCAGGGGAGGGCAGTTAGGGGTGACCAGGCCTGCAGGGGAGGGCAGTTAGTGGTGACCAGGCCTGCAGGGGAGGGCAGTTAGGGGCAAACAGGCTGGCAGGGGAGCAGTTAGGCATCAATCAGGCTGGCAGGGGAGTGGTTAGGGGGTGATCAGGCTGGCAGGCAGAAGCGGTTAGGGGCAATCAGGAAGGCAGGCAGGCAAGCAGTTGGGAGCCAGCAGTCCTGGATTGTGAGAGAGTGCAGGCTGGGCTGAGGGACACCCTTCCGCCCCCGTGCACGAATTTCATGCACCGGGCCTCTAGTGATGTTTATAAAATAACTAGAGGCCCAGCGCATGAAATCGTGCATGGGTAGGGTCCCTAGGCCTGGCCTGCAATGTAAAGAATGATGTTTATAAAATGATGTGTATCTTGCTCAATAAAAATAAAATAGAAAAATATTATAAATACATATGCAAGCATAATGTCAAATGTAAAAAGACAATTGCATAGTGTTTTGAGTTGTATAATACCATTTAAATACATTTTGCTAAAACACACATATATATTAGAGATTCCTATAGCATAAAAGCATAATATGGTTTGGATATACACTAAACTCAGAGTAGGAGTTGCCTTTGTGGAGAATTTGAAGTGACTGGATCAGAAAGAGGGGACATAGAAAATGTATCTATTTTTTATTTCTTAAAAATTAATAAATTTTAAGCAACTATTATGAGCAGTAACATTTATTCATTTTAAGTAGTAGATACATAAGTCTGTGTTATTTTTATTTCATCACTTCCTCTATTAAATTTTAAGTAAACTAAATACAATGCATAGAAATAAGCAAACATGGATAACCTTTATGATTTATTGCAATGGATAAATTAGCGATTTCTTTTTGTTTCCTAACATTAAAAAAGAATTAGCTACTAGATAATACATGGAAAGTATTATTCAAGACTTGTACAAGCCTTGGATTGAAAAGGCATTGAGCTGATTGTAAAGTGACCTGTATTTTTAGGTCTTATTCTGGCATTAACTTTTTTACTATAGTCATTATACCCCTTTTTGGAGGAAACAGGAAATGCTTTAACCTTAAGAGAAAAGCAATCCATGGAATAGGGAGGGATATAGCTGAAAATAGTGCAAAGAGGGATTTAAAGCACATTCAGATCTCTCTCTCCTCCTCCCTCTCTCCTTCCCTCCCTCCGTCTTTCTCTCCCTTTCTCCCTCCCTCTTCTTCTGTGTGTGTGTGGTGGCGGGCGGGGGAGGGTATGTGTACTGGTATTTTGTACTGTTCTCTGTTCCCAGACAGGCTTTCTTTGATACTTTGATCTACACTGAAAACATGGGCATTTGTAACTTACATGTTATATAGCTAGCCTCTTGATCTCAGTGTCAAATTCCCCAAAAAAGTAATTCAATAGGCTGACTGGATCAGGAGCTCACAGATAGCTACACTGTGGCAAGAAGTTTTGGTTCACACTGTACAAATGAATGAGCCACCTATGTAACGATTTGAAATGGGAGGAACTTTAGAGAAGAGCAGTTCCCAAAATGGGAGGAAGGAAGGGGTTAGTGTTTGCTTAAAGAGAAGATGTTAGTAAGACTCTATCCCTAACAATTTCATAAAAATAATTCTAAGATGTAATACCGTTGGAAATGCTTCTCCTCCTATTCCTTTCTTGGTGAGTCAGAGGACTTTATAAAGGCTATGACAAGAACTTCCAAAAACTTAGTGATTTTGTTTTAAAAGAATGTCCCAAACTTATCTGACCATGGAGTCCTCTTTGGAGGAACTCCTATTATCTGATGACATTGGAGGAATCATTGCACTTCACTATTTGTACGAGCCTGCACTTCAGACCACAAGCTCTATGCTTTGGTAGGAAATGCAATTTTTAAGAAAACAATAACTGTACTATAAACACCTTATGTTAAAAACTGTTCTCAGTCATATGCTAAAGTCTCAGAAAAACAAGATTGCCCAAATAATTACGCTTCTGAATCTTTAGAAACTTAGAATAAACTTGTATTAGTATAAAGCTCTCTATATATTATTGCTACCTTTTTCTAATAACATAGGTCCCTTATTGTTGGCACAATTTTAAAGAACCCAGAGCTGCATTTCCACCCACAGTACCATTAAAAAGGTTTCAGAAAGGAACTAAAATGCAGGAACTAGGATCAGGCGGCAGTTTTTCAGGAAGGTTGATGCAGCATTTAGACCTTAGGGCACCCATTGATATTAACTGCAGATTCCACGGTTAAGGAACAATGTCCTTTTAGTTCTTTCATTTGCTGTCAGATTTATATTTAAAACTTATATAAAGCGTCCACATCTTCCACATGATGAATCAGTGTAGACTTTAGCTTTGCCTCGCACGAGTGGCCAACCAATACATTTAGCTCTTTATTCCTAAGGGGAGTCTCCAGTTGCTAACTTTATTACAACACTTTATTGAAAGTGTGTCATTTCAGTTCCAAGTTTCGAATTGTGTTTTATTAGTGAGAATTATTTGCTGTTCCCTAGGAAGTGATTTGAAGCCTGTGATAATTATAGAAGCACTGAACTAAAAAGCATACCCAGAGGTCACCTCGCTCACTTCCTACTCTCAAAACAGACCTATGTCTTGGCTAAGCGGGGCTCTAGCCACTGTGTCCCAGGGGAAATGATTATGTATTTTCCAAATGTAGTTTAAACTCAGGTTTAAAAATCCTGACTAATAAGTATGGCCCATCTTCCTACTGCGTAAAATAAATAAGAAGGGATCTCCTGCCAGATGGCATCTCCTACCCTGCCATGTGGTAAGAGAGCCCTTACCATACCATAATCTATGCTTTCTACCAGGGTCCAGACTGCTGAGTCAGCTCTTGGATTGTCTAGACTTGGCTTTCTTGAATCAAACTCACTGGTCTAAAATTTAATTTATCTTTGTTTACATGTCACTCTGGCTATCTCTTCTTATAGCTATCTCTGATCAGTCAATAATGTTACCATCTTCCTGATTCCCCCAAGCTTAAACTTTTAAGTCATATTGGATTTCTTCCTTTCCCTCCAGGCACACATCCAATCAGTCATTTTTTATGATGTCTATTTCCAATGTGTCTCCTGCTTACCATGTGTTCCATTTATATTGATGCTGCCCCGGCCTGCCACAGTCCAGCTCCCTACTGCTTTTTGTTTGCTTCTCACCCTTGTCAAACTTCCTAATTGGTGCGTACATCAGTGGCAGATTGAATTCAGCTGCACGTAACACAAACTTTTACCCATATGTACAGCATCTTGGAAAAAAAAAAAAGTTATTTTTTTCCCACATAAATTTGAGGCTGGCAGTTTCACAAAATCATAAGAAACCCAAGAAACTGCTGGCTTTCCATATTTATATTCTTAGGGTCTTGGGTAATTTAACCACCTAAGGCTCTCACACTTTTAAAGAGCATTCTCAGAAGACCCACCCTACAACTTCAGTTTATATTAGCCCAAATTAGACAATGCTGCCCTTTACTTCAAAGAAGAACGGCAAATGCAATTGCATTTGTTTGTCTGTTTCCATTTCAAACCGTTGTGTCATCCTCCTCAGTAAAACCAGAGCCCTGTACGGAAGGAGGAGGATGACTTCTGGGTAGAAGATCAGCAGACTCTGCAACAGCATCCTAACTTCCAGACTCTCCAAGGAACATGGCAACACGAACCCGAATGCCAGAGTGATCTTCCCAAAGCACAGCTCTGACCATGTCAAAGCCTGTCAAAGCCATTCAATGCTCCTTTCCAAGGCATCCAAAATAAAGCCCAGCTTCCTGGACTACCAATTACAGGTTCTAATAATCAGGCCCCAACCTCGTTTTCCAGTATTCCAACCCAGGAGCCTATCCTGAAATCAAACGGACCCACTTGCTGTTTCTAGCTCTGTCTTTTCGATCCACCTGGAGGGTTCCCTCTACTGCCTTCTCCGTGTTTGAAATCCTCTCCATTTTTCAAAGCTCAACTCAAATTCCACCACTCCTAAGTCTCTGATCACGTCTCTTCTACTTGCCTTTAATGAACCTCTAATAGCACTCACAAAGACAGATGAGTTTTATTTCACACATCTCTATGCTAAACTCTTTATGCAAATCATCTGGTTTAATACTGACAACATTCCCTAGAAGATATATTTTATTATCCCCATTTTACAGCGGAGACATCTGAGACTCAATCTAAGAAACTTGCTCAAGTCCACACTGCTAGTCAATAACTGTCAGAGCCATGTGGAGGCAAAACTTGTGTTCTCCCCATTGCATTAAGTTAACTCCCTCCACTAAAGCACGGGGCTTATGCTCTGAAATTCTCTACGATTCTTTTTCATACAAGGAGTGCATCATCTTAACATTCCTAGTCCCCATATCTATAAAAGGCATCATGCCCCTAAAAATAATAAAAAAGCAAATACCTCTAAATATTTAACAGTGTACCTGGCAGTTCTGCTTTAAGGACGTTTTTCACTCTGTTAACTTGTGTTTCGATCTACTTTTGAAACTCTTCATTTGATGCATTATAAATTCCCTTCAGAGAATACATGATGGGGCAAAAGTAGGTCTACAGCTGTGAGTACAATGAGCATAGTTTATCCTTGCATTATTATTTATTAATTATTGTATTATTTTCCTTATGAACCTACCTTTGCCCCACCTTGTATTATAAATAGTACTCTTTGTTTTTAAGAGGAGTTGTATCATAAAAGGTTTTTTTGTTACCTCTTATTGAGAAAATTTTCAAATTTATAGAAAAGTAGAGCATAGTATAATGAATCCTATATGCTCAATGCCTACTTGGAACCATTTTTAACATTTTGTATTATTTGCTTCAGGTGTTGTTTTGCTGAGGCAGTATAAAGTACATAACAGACATGATGACATCTCCTCCCTATGTGCTTCAGTATGCAGTCCTAAAAATATTAAATAAGGACACTCTCCTCCATAATCATAATACCATTATCACATATGCCAAAATTCACAATAAATCCTTAATAAAAACTAATACTTAGTTTGCATTGAATTTTACTACTTCTCAAAATGTCAATTTCATCAAACCAGGATCCAAACAAGTACCACATTTTGAATTTCATTTGGTTCTTATATCTCTTAAGTCCCCTTTACTCTAGAAATATTCCTCTCTTTCTCTCCTGCTCATTTTTCTCATAACAATGACTTATCAAAGAGATCAGGCCAATTGTCTTTTAGAATATCCCACTTTCTATATCTGATTGCTTCACCTTTTAAACTGTGTGTCCTGTGAACTAGAATTTAGGTTTAAATCTTCATTTGATTCAGGTTTTATATCTGTGGCAAGGATGCATGATGACAGTCTTTATTATAAAACTAGAGGCCCGGTGCACAAAATTCGTGCACGGCGGGGGCGGGGAGGGGGGGTGTCCCTCAGCCCAGCCTGCACCCTCTCCAATTTGGGACCCCTTGAGGGATGTCTGACTGCCCATTTAGGCCCGATCCCACTGGGCAGTCGGACATCCCTCTCACAATCCAGGACTGCTGGCTCCCAACTGCTCCCCTGCCTGCCTTCCTGATTGCCCCTAACCGCTTCTGCCTGCCAGCCTGATCACCCCCTAACCACTCCCCTGCCAGCCTGATTGATGCCTAACTGCACCCCTGCCAGCCTGTTTGCCCCTAACTGCCCTTCCCTGCAGGCCTGGTTGTCCCCAACATCCCTCCTCTGCCAGCCTGGTCACCCCTAACTGCCCTTCCCTGCAGGCTTGATTGCCCCCAACTGCCCTCCCTTGCAGGCCTGGTCCCTCCCAACTGCCCTCCCCTGCTGGCCATCTTGTCACGGCCATCTTGTGTCCACTTGGGGGCAGCCATCTTGTGGGTTGGAGTGATGGTCAATTTGCATATTACTCTTTTATTAGATAGAATAGAGGCCTGGTGCATGTGTGGGGGCCAGCTGGTTTTTCCTGAAGGGAGGCCCAGATCAGGGTGGGGGCTCCCTTGGGGTGTGGGGCAGCCTGGGTGAGGGGCCTGTGGTGGTTTTCAGGCTGGCCATGCCCCCTGGTGACCCAAGCGGAGGCCCTGGTATCTGGGATTTATTTATCTTCTATAATTGAAACTTTGTAGCCTTGAGTGGAGGCCTGGGCTGGCCAGGGTGTGCAGAATGCTTGGCTTCCTCCATTGCCAGGGAAACCCAAGCCTCCTGCTCTCTCCATGGCCACAGCCATCTTGGTTGGGTTAATTTGCATACTCACTCCTGGTTGGCTGGTGGACGTGGCTTGTGGGTGTAGTGGAGGTATAGTTCATTTGCATATTACTCTTTTATTAGATAGGATGGGTCAACAAAACCACAGATCTTCTGCTGCAAGGCAATGTACTGAACAGAATTCTGATATGTTGTTTCTCTAAGAGTCTTTGGCGATAATAGTAGGTAACAAGTGGGAATGATTGCAAACACTTTCATTCAATTTGGGTATTGCCTCTATCTTTTTGTTGTCTGAATAGAATTTCAGCGATTGTATGTGTATTTTCCAAGAATTGCAGTATACCATAGATCTCAATCTTATCTGCTCTTCTCTCTAACAAGTTGCCTCAAAGAAAAATGTTTTAAAAAATGGAAAGAAAACAAAATTCCCATCAAGTATTATCTTCCCATGTGATCATTTATGACAGCTTGAGAATGAAATTGAGCCTACACTGCCAACAGCTATATTTTCATAAGTGAAGGCCCCACAATGACTGCCAGTGGTAAAACAGTACAATAAAAAAAGCAAAACAATGTGAACTGCTCACACAACACCAAGCAGTTTTTCCCATTTGCTTTGTTTAGTAGCTCTTTCAGTGTTGTGGAAACAACACTTTAGTTCTGGTTGAGAGCATTCTTTTATTATAACACAATTCTATTTTTTCCATAGTGGCTTGTGTATAAATAATAGGCCGTAGTCTTTTAAGGATACAGCATAAATAATATCCAAGTGAGAAAGAATTGTATGGTTTACCACACATGAAAGTCTAACTTGTGATGATAGGCTGGCTGGCTATCGTGGGGGCACAATAGGGTTCCAAATGCATAGGCCTTCTATTTTGTAATCATTGTGTTTCAGGGGTGTTGATATTGTGACCTAACATATATTTCAAAATGTTTTGTTATATAATAATTACTTGGACTATCATTACTACTAACAAGTTATAATAGCTAACATAGAGGTTACTATATTCTGGGCTATTTACTTAATACTTTGCAAGCATCACCTCACACCTCACTTAATCCTCAAAAAAAGGGAAAATTCTGCTATAAATATTAATAGTGTGCTCTTTTTGCTGATAAAGAACCTAGGATTTATGAGGTCACAGAAACAGGGAGTAGAATGCTGGTCGCCAGGAGTTGGAGGGTGGAAGGAATGGAAAGATGATGATCAATGAGTACAAACTTTTGTTATAACATGAATAAATTCCAAGGATCTAAATTACAGCATGGTGACTTACAGTTAATAATACTGTATTGTATACTTGAACATTGGTAAAAGTGTAGACCTTAAGCATCCTCACTGAAAATAATCATTTAAAATAAAGGTAAATATGTAAGATGATGAATGTTAATTTCTTTTTTTAAATATATTTTTATTGATTTCAGAGAGGAAGGGAGAGGGAGAGAGAGATAGAAACATCAATGATGAGAGAGAATCATTGATTGGCCGCCTCCTACATGCCCAGCACTGGGGATCGAGCCCACAACCCAGGCATGTGCCCTTGACTGGGATCAAATCTGGGACCCTTTAGTCTGCAGGCCAACACTTTATCCACTGAGCCAAACCAGCTAGGGCATGAATGTTAATTTCTGATCTTTTACAATGTATATGTATATCAAATCAACACATTGTACACTTTAAATATGCACATTTTTATTTGTCCATTATACCTCAATAAAGCTGTGGGGGGGGGAAACTAGGACTTTAAGAGTTCAAGTAACTAGTCAAGCCAGTCTGACACCAGAGATGTTAAAACTCCTCACAATTTCTCCCATAAGTGGTATCATGGGAGAGAGAGGGAGGAGACTATGACAACTGCTTCAGGTATAAGAAAGTGTCAGCTATGGATTCTCCTGAGGGAAAAAAAAAAAAAAAAAGGAACCATCCTGCCTCCTTTCCATACTTATCTGACCTTGTTATTAATGCATCATTAGCCCCATGGCCAGAGACCTCAGAGGGACAAAGTAAGTACACACTGCCAAGGTGGTATAACTGGCACATTGCCCATCAGGCTCCAAACTAGAATAGCCCAAAGTGAGCATGTTCTCTTGACAGAATCACCATGGATGTTTATTCACAGTTTTACAAAGATGAAATTCACACAGGTAAAATTCACTTCCCCCCACCCCAACACCACTCAGAATCAATATCTAAATTAAGTTTCCACAACAAAGGAAGGAAAAATTGGAGGATAAGGAACCAAAGCAAAAAGGCAACTTCTATTTCTAATAATATGATGACATTAATTTGCTACATTGCCAAATTCATTAATTAAATCTAATAGTTTTTTGATGGAGTCTTTAGGGTTTTCTATGTACAGTATCATGTCATCTGCAAATAATGACAGTTTTACATCTTCTTTTCCAATTTGGATACCTTTTATTTCTTCTTCTTGTCTAATTGCTATGGCTAGCAGTTCCAGTACTATGTCGAACAGGAGTGGTGAAAGTGGGCATCCCTGTATTGTTCCTGTTCTTAGGGGAAATGGTTTTAGTTTTTGCCCATTGCGTATAATGTTGGCTGTGGGTTTGTCATATATGGCTTTTATGATGTTGAGGTATGATCCTTCTACTCCCACCTTGCTGAGACTTTTTATCAAGAAAGGGTGTTAGATTTTGTCAAATGCTTTTTCTGCATCAATTGATATGACTATGTGATTTCTATCTCTCAGTTTGTTATGTGATATATCATGTTTATTGATTTGCAGATATTGTACCATCCTTGCACCCCCGGGATGAACCCTACTTGGTCATGGTGTATGATCTTTCTGATGTACTGCTGGATCCGATTTGCTAGAATTTTGTTGAGGATTTGGGCATCTATGTTTATGAGGGATATTGGCCTGTAGTTCTCTTTCATTGTGTTGTCTTTATCTGGTTTTGGTATTAGGGTGATGCTAGCTTCATATAATGAGCTTGGAAGTGTTCCTTCCTCTTGAATTTTTTGGAATAGTCTGAGGAGGACAGGTTTTAGTTCTTCTTTGAATGTTTGTTAAAACTCCCCTGTGAAGCCGTCTGGCCCTGGGCTTTTGTTTGCTGGAAGCTTTTTGATGACTGCTTCAATTTCCTCCATAGTTTCTAATAATATGATGATTAAAATAACAAACACTTCGCAGCTGCCAAAAAACCTGAAAGTTATAGATGAAATATAACAAGTAACTTCTAAAATACATACCCAAATTCACACAAAAAAGTAAGAGAAATCCCCAAAAGGAAGTGTGAGCACCAGAGCCTAAATCTGTGAATGTTAGGGATGAGAGATGAGATCAGATGCCAACTTCAGTAGCCAAAGAGCTTGTATTTTTGGAAACCACATATAAATAAGAAGTAAGATCATGGGTCACCAATAGGGTGTGGTTACAACTGAGAATTCCATCTAAACCAGAAGCTCAGGACACACAGGAAATAAGATTTCTCAACAAAGCCAAAAAGATTATAATAAAATTTGTCTCTAAACTCTAAGTGAAAAAGCAAGTCTTTCCTGATAATTCATAATCATATATGTGAATCTTAGGTATGAATTTATCCTTTTTTTGGAAATATTTCTTATTAAAAGATGGAATAGTATATTTTAAAATTGAAAAAAAATTGTTAATTATATCTAGTAAAATATCCTTCAGAAACTGACAATGAAGTAAAGATATTTCAGATACACAAAAATAAACTACACACAAAAGCTAAAATTATAAACATTTAATAAAGGTATAGAAATGTTTCTTAGAATACAAAAAGCAAAACTTTAAAAGTAAAGAAATAATATCCTAGACTTCATCAAAACTAGAATTTCTATTTATCAAAACATTATTTAAAATACATTGAAAGCCATATATTAGGAGAAAAAATGTATATGAGCAGAGAAATGGTGGGGGTAAAGACATATCTAGAATAAAAATTTAAAAAAAAAAAAAAACTAGAAATCCAAGGAAAGTTGGAAAATTCACAAATTAAACAAAAACTCCACAACAACCAGTGGATGATAGATAAATTAAATGGAAAATTCAAAAATGTCTTAAGACAAATGAAAATGGAAACAAAACATACAAAAACTTAGTGGATGAGATAAAAGCAATTCTAATTTAAAAAAATTTATAACTAGGAACACATACATTAATATAAAGAAAGATCTCAAACAAACAACCTAACATTAAACCTCAAAGAACTAGAGAAAGAAGAACAAACTAAGCCCAAGGTTGGGAAAAGGAAAGAAATAATAAAGACTAAAGCAGAAATAAATGAAATAGGGAATAGAAAAACAGTAGAAAAGATTAATAAAACTATGACTTGATTCTTTGAAAAGATAAAAAAATTTTACAAACCTTTAAGCCAGACTAGCAAAGGAAGAAAAAAGGGGAAGAGAACTCAAAGTCAGCAATGAAAAAAGAGACATTAGAATAGATACTACAGAAATACAAAGGAACCCAGAGACGAGTGTGAACAATTATACCCAACAATACCAATATGCCTTCCTCATAATCAGAAAGAAGTAACATTAGAAAATGAATTATTTATCGCCTCAGTTGACTTCACCTATACAACTTATGCCAAATTTTTGTTTAATTCTCATTTTGATAGCTTTATTTATTAATTTGTAATAATATTTAATACAGTATTTCAGAGACTAATACACAGATAACCATATATCCATTTTGGATTAATAAATACCAACATGAATGTGTTTGTTATTTTTACAGATTTGATTGAAGCCAGCCCTTATACAGCTCTATAATTTCGATGAGCCTTATCCAATCAGTAAAGATCTGAATAGAGCAAAAAGGCTGACCCTACTGGGAGATGGGGAATTTCCTCCTGCTTAACTGCCTTGAGCTGAGATATTGTTTTTTTTTCTGCCTTTGGACTCAAACTACAACATTGGCTCTCCTGGGTTTCCAGCTTGCCATGTGCCAATGTTGGGACTTCTCAGCCTCCATAATCATGTCAGGCAATTTCTTATAATAGATCTTTTGATATATATAAATTATATTCTATTTCTCTGGAAGAGACTGATTAGTACAAGCACCATTGCTTTTAGAGTTAAAGCTGATGAGTGAATACAGCTAGATGTCTGAAATCAAAAAGGATGCACTAATTTCACATAAAAATAAAGCTTATATTCAAAGAACTACTCTCCACAAAGTGAGAAAACTACCTGAAGTCACTAAAGTCATGGAATATCTTGCTTTAAAATAACAATATAGAGGACAGTGAGATGCATGTTTAAGGCCCAGCAGCATGTTTCAGTTCTGCAGAACTCTATTAAATATTATTCCACTCAGGATTCCATAAGAAAGGAACACTTGCATTTCAGAGCTGGATGAATGTAGTGGGTTAGATCAGGAGAGCCTTTCCCATCCATATTTAACACAAAGTGCTTTCCAAGAACAGAGGGCTGGTGAACATCCAATTCACCAACCTCCCAGCAACACTGGCTGCTGCCCAATTCTGGATAGGAGGTGGCAAATGAGTTAGGACAACAGGATTTACCCCTTACCTTCAGGAAGAGACAGCCCAGACTGACCACTACTGCAAAAGCTACAAGATAAGCTGATAAGCAATGAAAGTGCAAAAGATCGAATAGGAATTACAATCTGGAGCAAATACTGTAGCATTTGGGTTGGTTAGCAGAACAAATGGGTGACATTTAATCTATGTCTATATTAGAAAGTCTTAACTTTAAAAACATTTTTAACTTTTAATTTAATGCTGCTTTTAAGCAGTGCACACACAAAAATGTTTGGGGACAACTGTTTGAAGCATTATGTTTCTGTTGTGATTTGGTGAAAACAAATGGCAATTTGACAATTAACACCTATTTCTAAATATGATATTTCTGAAAAAGAAATCTTGCCCAGACTGGAAAATACTACATTTCTAGCATGGAAAACTACACGAAATAATAGAATTGAAAGAACTAGATTTGTATCGCTGTCATGCCACTTCCTATTTGTATACTCATAGCCAATAATAATACTGAAAAAAGGTACCATTTATTGGGAACTTACTGTGGGTAGCAGTTGGCTTAGTACTCTACATTTATATCACATTTAATTATTATACAAGTATAAGTTAGATTATGAGTTCCATGTTTTTACATGTGAAAACTGAGTTCAAAAAGGTGAAAATGCATTACCCAAAGTCACTTAACCTTTCAGATCTTAGATTCTTTTATCCCTAAAGTTTAGGGATTAAAACAAACAACCTCAAAAAATTCCTTTCAGGTCTAACACCAAGATGTTATTTGAGAGCATTTTAGAAAAAAGAGACTATATCACTATTAACAGCCCCCATAATGTTCCAGACAATTTATAAATTGCAATCACCAACAGATATTTGTTGAAATTTGCCTAGTTTCATTTTTTTAAATGTCAACCCTCAAATTCGTAGTTTTTATTAAATCAACAAATAAAAAAAGTGATCACAGTCACAGACTTGAAACACACATGCACTTCAGAGGGAAAAAAATCTTTGCAGCAAACCAAGTAGATCTGGAATAAAATAATGACTTTTCAATATTCACACTTATTCAGAGGTACAGTGGTGAAGCCAGTGTGGGATTCACTTAGGGAAAGAGTACTGGAGTGTTCATATCTACATCTAATTTTTAATGTTTTGCTTTGTATATTTTAGCAAACAGAACGAGTGGCTTTGTAAATACCTTTTTTCTCAGTAGGTAGGCTGAGAGACCTTCATTAGGAAGGCTTTGGCGTGATTCATTTGTTGTCATTGTCATTCTCCACTCCATTTCAGTCCACCAGGACCCAACTAACGCAAGAAACTGGATTTTATTTGGAAACAGGGGCCACTGAACAATGACCTAAATGTGATACATAATCCTAGAGGAATGGAAGGGTAAGCAATAGAGAGCCATTGAATACCAAAAGCAATGTCAACATTCTGTGAAAGGAGTGATAAAAGTGCAAATCTGAAGTTGTCTGGAAAACCAAAAGGTAGAGTTACAAAACCAACAGGGAAAACAAAATTTGTTTCCCAGAACTCAATGCCCATAGGATGGAAAAGTAAAAAGACAAAAACTTCAGAAAGTGATGAAAAATGACAGAACCATAAAAAAATAAACTAGAACAGAAATGTAAGAGAGAAGTTATAGTTTCAGGTGGTACTACAGTACAGTGGGATCATGATACATTACCTATTATGTATCAACAAAAGGAAAAGTTGAAAATGGCCTCAAATTAGATTTAGGACCTACTATACATTTTAAGGAGAAATAAAGAAAATGAAAACATTTTTTAATTACTACTATTGAATATGTTCTTTATGACACATATTTGCTCTTGTAGATTTTCAAATTCTTTTGCAAGAATGTAGTTCTAATATGTTATTCATAGTACAACTTCTATAGTCATTCCAAGCCACCTCCACCTTGTCTGAATGATAAAGAAAATATTGTCACTCGCTTTACAAATATATTGAACACCTATTGCTGTGTATCTCACTAAGCCCTGGAAATAAAAAGGTGAAGTTTCACATTCACGCTCTCAAGTAATTCGCAGTCTAATAGGGACGACAGATGATTAAACAGTTACCTTCAACACTATTTAAGTAAAGTGCTATGATAGGTATGACATGGTACTGTACCAAGTTTGGTCCTAAGAGTGTTGAAACCTGTGTTGCTCATGGTAGAGATAATCTGCTACTTTAAAGTTGCCAGCAGTTTTCTTAATCATCCTTGTAGATAGAAGGCTGCCCTTTGGGAAGATATGTATATGGGGCTTTCCAGGGTGGAATTTTGGTAGGAGGTGAGGTGGTTTATTTCTTGTCACTGGGACATTCAATTAGCAAAGAACAGTCAGGACCCTCTTTGGGAATGAAGGCATAAGACAATGTAAGTAAAACTACTCTGCTGCTGTCTAACCACAGCTCATCCTGACAGCTCTCCATTATGTGCTGGCCATTGTCCGATGTGCTTTACATGTGTTAATTTCTCACACTCTATGAGGTAGGGACAAGCATCAGTTATTTTTTTAATGAGGAAACTGAGTCACAGAGTGCTGAATTCCCTCAGAGAATGCATCAAGTAAATAGTGGGGTCCCGATCTTAACTTATAAAATCAGTAGAGCCTTGGTGTCAGACCACTGCTCCACACTGCCACCCTGTCTTCATTGTGAGCAGAGTGGCTTCTCTGCAGAAGGTTACTGTGTTTGATCAAAGATGTCCACTAACTACTTGACACTGCCCCCATCAGGAGGTAGGGGTCTATGAATCTTCCCTCTGAATCTGGGCAGGTTCTGTGACCACTTTAATCACTAGAATATGGCAGAAGTAACATGTGCCAGTTTCCATATCCTAAAATACTGGAAGCTTCTATTTCTTTTCCCACTTCACTCACTACTTAGATTTTCAAAGTCGAAAGCAAACATGTCATGCAGAGGCAGCTGATTGATGTTGCTCTCACATCAATGTTGTTCTCTCTCTCTCCCCCTCTCCCTTTCTCTCTCTCTAAAAATAAATTTTAAAAATCTTTAAAAAGGTCGTGATATGTTTTTTAAAAAGTTATTTTAAATGATTGATGTTTGGGGTTGTTTGTTATTCATCAATAACCAGAACAGATACATTGACTTGGAAGTAAATATAAGAGAGGGCATGAAAAAAATATGGAACAAAAAATAAAAAGATACAATAGTGGGACCTGGTGTAATACTCCTCCCACTAGAATCATCCAACAATTTAAGAAAGAAAGAATAAGAATGAGAGAGAGAGAGAGAGATCACCAGAGAATACACATGCACATCTTTGTATTCTACTCATTATTTTAATCTAAACTTCTAATTTTTTCATGTAAGTCCTTCCCATTATCCTTAAGCATTTAGAGCCTTTGGTAAAGTTTTATTAAACTTTACAGCCTAGATCGGAACAAAGGAAAGAACATGGGATAATAGGCAAATAGTCATCCACCACACCCTGTATAGCATAAAGTAAATGCTCTAGATCTTATGTCAGACTGCCTGAGTTCAAATGCCAGGTCTACAAATTACTTGTTTTATCCCCTTGGACAAATTCCTTAAACCTTTTGTGACTCAGATGCCCTATCTGTATAATTAGAGATAGTGCTAACTCCCTTATGCTCTCTGTCTCCGTCATCAAGGGAGAACAGGGAGCCTCAGCAACCTTCCTCGTGCTTCTCCTCAACATTCATACATAGCCTTACTGCCAATATCTGCCTTGAGTCCCAACTTGGTTTGAAGAGGACAGAGAGGAGGATCTGGAAACCTGGAAGTGACCAAAATGTCACCAAACAACCAGCATTTTAGGTAGAGAAGATGACATCAGAAAACACAGGGGTGATATACTGTAGCAGTGTCTTTGAAGAACCACAAGTAGACCAAAATGATAGTATAGCTGGTGCGTGGAGAAGATGGGGGTGAGGAAGCAAATAGAAGGAGATGAGTTGGAGAAGGAAGAAAAAGCCAGACCAAGGAAAGCTTTATTCACCAGGGCAAGGAGTTTGAGCTACATTGTGACAGCAAGAGGGGGCAATACCAAGTCTGAAATTATAGACATCTCACACTTACCACACGTTAACATTTCATCTTTTTTAAAATATATTTTATTGATTTTTTACAGAGAGGAAGGGAGAGGGATAGAGAGTTAGAAACATTGATGAGAGAAACATCGATCAGCTGCCTCCTGCACCCTCCCCACTGGGTATGTGCCAGCAACCAAGGTACATGCCCTTGACTAGAATCGAACCTGGGACCCTTGAGTCTGCAGGCTGACACTCTATCCACTGAGCCAAACCAATCAGGGCAACATTTCATCTTCATAAGAAATTTGTGAGGCAGGTAGAGATTGTATTGTTATTCCACCACAAATAAGAAGTCTGAGGTCTAAAAGTGTAGCCACTAGAACTCAGTAGGTTTGTAGAGTCTTCTCAGGTCCAAGGAACCTGAGGCAGAAAGTAAAGTGTTGGTGGTAAGAGCCCACCCAACACATACACATGTAAAGAGAACACTTATGCCCAGCTAATGTGCCTCAGTGGATTGAACGTACTCCCATGACTGAAGAGGTCACTGGTTTGATTCTCGTCAGGGCATATGCCCGGGTTGCTGGCTTGATCCCCAGTAAGGGGCCTGCAGGAGGCAGCTGACTGGTATTTCTCATAGATGTTTCTATCTCTCTCCCTTCCTTTCTCTCTAAAATCAATAAAAACATTTTTTTAAATGTTATTTTATAAATCTTTTCCTCACCATGCTGGAATTTCAGGAAAAAACAATACATAGATTCCAGGTAACCCAGCTCACATATCTAGATTTATCTCCCACACAGTAGTAATGAAACCAAAAAGAAGCAGGTGGTGAGTTATGTATGTCAAGCTTTTCTAAATGATTCTTCTCAGAAACTCATTTCTGTCTTGTGTTATAAAGTAAGGGGAGACCTCCATTCAACAAGACCACTTTCTAATTGTCCATACAAAGAACAACGCATTACTTTGATGGCTATATCACACATCAGGGCCCAGGGTAGGGAAATCCACATTATATCATGACTGTGGTACCACGAATTCGTTTAATGGTCAGCTATCTTGCCCTTTGTCAGCAAAGTAAATGAAATTCACATTCTTTCCTGAACAAAGAGATTCTGAAATCCAAGTCTGCTTGATTGGGTCTAAGTTTTTATGTATCAGCTCCTCTATCATGTTTCATTCAAAACTATTAAGAAATAAAAGAAAGGTAGTTGGTCTCTTAACAATCATTAACCTTTAAAGTTTCTCCCCTACAGAGAATTCACTCTTCAGACTCAGAATCATTTACTGGTTAGGAATATTAGATTTTTTCAGTAATATGGGGCCTATGTCTTTAACAGTATCCCTTTATTTGTCAGATTTTAAACTGCACTACCAACTTGAAGCTTTGTTAACATGAACAATGTAGCAGGAAACAGTATTGTTCAGAGGCTCCATCATCTAAGGAATAAAGAATAAAGAAAAGACATACACCTCTATTATTTGTTGGTGGTCAGGACCTGCGCTGATGAAAGGGAACAGAGTTTCAGGCCATTCCAAAATCTGTCTTTATCCTATAACCCCTCAGCACTTACCTTCACCATACAAAACAAAAGTGTGGGGGGGAATCATTATTACATTTCTAATATGTGACAGGGAATTAGTACTTTGTAATTACTATTTCCCTTGCAGAAAAAGGTTCCACTACTTTAGCAGCCATTCCTCACAAACTCTCAACTCTCGCAAACTCTCTCACCCCCACCTTACCCACTACTTTATTCAGTGCTTAGATACTTCCTTATATTTTCTCGCAAAGGACCCTACCTCCACCATTGTTGCTCTAAGCAGTCCAAACCCCATTTTGGTTTCTGTCTGTTCATTCATTCTCCACTCGAGTAATTAGCATTGTCATTTCAAACTATCAGCCTCATTACATACCTTCCCTCCTCAAAATTCTTCTAAGATGATTCTAAATTCTTCAAAATACATATTGAATTCTTAGCATGGTCCCCTCTCATCACCTAGGATTTAGCTGTAACTCCAGCCCCAGGGTATAGGGTGGGGTAATGCCATCCACAGTCGAAAGAACTTACTCTTGTCCCGTGTAATCTAGAAGCAATTACAAGCAATTGTTCAGTTTAGGTTTAAGTCTTTTACGTTCCAGGCCTTAAGGGAAAAGGAAGTCAGTCTCTTCAGAAGACCTAGGATCTTCAGTCTAGAATTTTGGTATATCACACAAGTCACTAAGAATAAATATTTTTGTATTGGAGAATATTTCTCCAGTTCTCTAATTTATCCATTCTCCTATTGGGAAACAACTTCATAGCTTGGGCTGGATTTGACTTCAGGAGGCTCTGACTAGTCTAAAGCCAAGCGAGGCCATTGCGTCTCTTTTCCCCACAGGGAATGATTCAGGGATGGGCATATAATCCAGCCCAGAATATTCCTCTGACCCCTAGTATTGCTTCAGAGACAAGCACATAATATAAGATGCTCCAATCATAATAAAGCTCTGGACTTTGCTGAATGTAGGAAGACATTCTGTTCTCTTCCCCTTGCTGTGAAGAAGTAGACTTGTAACCTGGAGATGCTAGCAGCCGCTTTGTCACTACCATAAAGTCAGACTAAGGATAAATCCAATACATAAGGGGGCAAGAAGCAAGGCGAAATACTTAGAGAACCACAGAGAAAAATGAAGCTCATTCCTGAGGACATGGTGGACATTTGGGTTTTCATTTTGTGAGCCAATAAATTTCCTGTATTTTTTAAACCCAGAGCGACCATCCTAACTTACTCTTTACCCTTTCCCTCTCCAACACAGTCCTTGATCCTTGTAAATTCTTTTCTCTTCCCACCGCCACTCCATCTGTTTTATCTCTGGGTTTATGTAGAGGCTGTCAGTATTTAATGCCTTCTTTTGAGCCTATTGAGACCTAGAAGTAGGTGATTGCTTCTGACTCTGTGGATGGAGAAGAGTCTTTCCAAGTTCCCTGGTCTCAAGGTTAAGCATCTTATAGACAATTGGGCTTTCCTGTCTCCATACCCCAGCACAGCTATTATGTTAAAGAATGATTAGCCTTTGTCAACTTGAATTGCACTCCTAAAGGTCCTCTCTATTAACGTGACATAAGTTCACAGAAAGACCTGGGAAAGCCAGGGAGAAAGTGAAGGGTGTGGGAAGGAGAAAAACATCACTCCACAGTGCACACCAAATTGCTCGTGGTACCCTGAAGAGAATAGCTGCTAAATAGTTCTCTGCCTGTCCATATACCCTTCCCTCTGCCCAGAACCCTTCACCTGGACACATGACCTCACAGATATTGGCCCACCTTTTAAGACTGAGCTAAGGGATGAAGTTATGAAGCCACAAGTACAATTGATTATTCTCCCCATCATGGCTCCATTATGACCTATAGACTTCTACCTAGTTCTTACCACCCAGATGAAAAATGCCACTTGAAAGCAAAGTCCCTGTGGTATAGTAAAGGTTCAAAATTAGCTTTAGATTTCTTAAGTAATGGAAGTCTCCAAAGAATATTGTAGACAGTGGAAAAGAAGAGAGAAAGAGCTTTGAAGATGGCAAGATCTGAACCCTCACCTGCAAATATGAGAACAGACTTTTCACTCATGCCTGAAACACCTAACCCTTATGCTAAATCACTCTGTTAGCTACCCTCTCCAATAGACCTACTACCAAATCCTAGCCAATTTACTAACCTTAATTAATCCAATTAATAACTTCACCAATCATAGTTCTGCCTCATTTAAATTTAACCCAACAAATTCCATACTTATCCCAAACTCTTCATCAATCCTAACTTCTTCTTTCTTTTTCCAGCTCTATCTTGGCCAGCAAGAAATAAATTCAGCTTTTGTCTTCCACATTTGACTCCAGGGTCTTATGAATTGTGATTTTGAAATTCCTTTTGTTTGTTTGTTTGTTTTGTTAATCCTCACCTGAAGATATTTTTCCATTGATTTTTTTTTTAAGAGAGAGTGGAAGGGAGAGAGAGAGAGAGAGAGAGAGAGAGAGAGAGAGAGAGAGAGAGAGAGAGAGAAACATCACTGTGAGAGAGACACATTGATTGGCTGCCTCTAGTATGTGCTCCAATCAGGGCCAAGGATGGAGTCTGCAACCAAGATACATGCAGTTGACCAGAATCAAACCCATGACCCCTCCATCTGTGGACTCATGCTCCATTCGCCGAGCCAAACAGTACAGAACTTCAAATAAAACTTTAATATAAATTTCCAACAACAAATTAATATTTTCTAAAGGAAGTACATATATTATTTTAGTCTGTCATTTTAATTCTTGAATATTTTAATGCTGCTATTTCTAATGTACTCTGTACATTTAAAGCTATTTGTCTAATTTAGTGTCATTTTTTAAATTATTAAATAATTCAATGCAGTACTTCAAATTGTACAAAAAAAGTGATGTTGAAATTCATTCTCTGTGCTTTGGCGCTGACATTTCACTTAAGGTGAGTGTGGCATATGGAGTCTGTTTTAGCTAACTGGTAAAAAGTGTTTGATCCTAGGGGTCTTCCTTTTTATCCTCTTTGCTGATGGTTAAGCTACCATATAACTCAACAATTCCACTTTGGGGTATGTATCTGAAAAAATCCAAAACACTAATTCAAAAAAGTAATGCACCCCTGTGTCCTTTGCAGCATTATTTACAATAGTCAAGATATGGAAGAAACCTAAGTGTCCACTGATAGACAAATGGATAAAGAAGATGTGCTGCATATATACAGTGGAATATTATTCATAATGAAATAGGGGAGGGGTTTAAGATGTACAAATTACCAGTTATAAAAACAATCATAAGATGTAAAGTACAGTATAGGGAACATAGTCAATAATAATATAATAACTATGTGTGGTGTCAGGTGGATACTAGATATATTGAAGTGATCACTTAATAAGTTATATAAATATCTAATCACTATGCTGTATACCTGAAACTAATATAATATTATGCCAACTATGACTGAAAGTTTTTTTAAAAGATAGCATGAGAAAGCACTGGTGCAGTGACAGTCATACAGAAGCCACTTAATAAACATTTTGTTAGAAGATGAAATTCAATGTAAGAAAAAGAAATATTGTGGTAGCTGTTTGCCAGAAATATCTCATTCCCTCCCTATCCAGTACAAGGTGGGATTACACTTCTTTGCTTTCTTATGGCCGGGTAGGGTGAGCAGAATTAAGAGATGCTACTTCTAGACCAATGATTTTCAATCTTTTTCAGCTCATGGCATACATAATCACTAAAATTCAGCATAACACCAAAAAATATATTTTATAGATCTGACAAAAAAATAGGATGATTATTTTTGTACTGCTGTTGTCTTTTTTTTTATTTGACAATCTAAGGGAAAAGAGGTCAGTGCTCCTGACTAAATAGTGATTGATGTTTTAAAAATTCTTACGGCACACGGGTGGAAAATTGCTGTTCTAGAGCATTTAATTACCCCTGTGAAACCCTGAGAGAGACTGACTGTTCTATAAGACTGGATCCCTGAACGACTGTGATGACTAGAACTTTCTAATGATCCATGATGAGCATGAAACATGAGCAAGAAATAACCCTGTGTTGTTTTAAGCCAGTTTAGAATTTTTATTACTCTAATAAAACATGGTCTATTGTGACTGATTCAAGTGTAATATAATCTGTCCAAGGAAATTAAGTCACTCAGGTACTAATAACACATTCAGGTCCTAATAACAGGTCCTAATAACACACACTAATAACTTTTAGGAGTGATTTCACCTAAAAGTAAGCTCTTTGGACCCTTATAGTTCTATACTAAGCATAGATTATATATCACTTAAAGCTCTGGGAATTAAGAAACTTCAAGTACAAATAGCATGAATATTGTTTCTCATTTCATCTAATGTTAAAACCTCAACTGACAAACCAAACTCTAAAATTAGAGGCCAAAGGAAAGTGGAAATAGCTCCAAGTCTTTACCATACACTTCGCGCCCCAGGCCCATCAGGGGCCAGGGCTGCCAGAGAAATTGAGGTTTGTCTGCGGACTGCTATTACCCCAGATGCTGGCGCTAATAATCATAACCAGGCCTCTCCCCCACCTTTGCTCATTTCCTTCTTAGTATGAGTCAACAAACTTCACAATGAAGCTCTATAAGGGGCACTAGTCTTTCCTTTGTACTTGGCAGAGGGAGGAAGATTTTTAGAAAATCACCTTACTCGTTTCAGAGGGGGGATCCTGATCAACCACAAAATGAGGAGACTGTATGTTCCAGAGGGCTTGGATACCCCGTTAGCGAATTTGAGCTCTCTGACGCCAAACCACAGAAGCCTCGCCATTCTGCATTAGCTCGGGTTGCAGAAGCAATTCAGGTGACACATCCCCTCTTGTGCTACCTGGGCCTTAATTTCTGGGAACAAACAAGGTTTTGAGTTTTAGAGTAAAAAATAAAATCACAGCAACATTAGGTGTCATAAATCTTCACTGCAGCAAATGGGTACAGCACCCCAAATTTCCCAGATATCAGCTAAGTTCTTGTGACAGAAAGAAACAGGGCAGTGCCTCTCTCCTGGGATAGTGTGTGTGTGTGTGTGTGTGTGTGTGTGTGTGTGTGTGTGTGTGCGCCTCTCTCCTGGGATAGTGTGTGTGTGTGTGTGTGTGTGTGTGTGTGTGTGTGTGTGTGTGTGTGAAGTCTCCTGGGCTCCTTCAAGTCAGAAAGCTCAGTCTGTGCAACTGATACTATGTGCATGGACAGCCCTCGTGTCTCAGAAAAGAGAACATGCAAGTGTTCTCGACAGCTGTGTAAATGAGACTCCTGAAACCCTTCCTTCTCCCCTCCCTGCATCTCCTCCCCTCTTCTAATTGAAATAGCACTCTGGAACCAAACTCTCCCTTTCCAGAGTTCATTAACATTTTCTCAGAGAACAGTCCTACGTAATTCCTAAACTGAGCTTGTCTTCTTTATGTTGTGGCAAAGTGCAATTACAGTTTAAAAGGAATATTTATGTACATTAGTTAACGACATCATTGCAACTTACTGCTCACACATCAACACTTAATTAGTGTAAGCATAAGTGACATAATTGCTACAAGGCATGCATTTACTAGTAATGTGAGGTAATTTCATGCACTGTGCACATTTTAAATATCTACTTTATACTTTGCCAGGCTGAGTTTTTTTAAATCAATAAGGGATATTTACATGGATCGGAAAGCGGTCTTCTTCCCGATTATAGACAAATATACTGTTGTGGGCTTTTGAAACATTTAATATCGCACAAGATTTTTAAAACCAGAAAGGTTAAAAATAGGCTGTAGACCCTGTCCTTGGGGATAAAGAGAACCCCCTAATCCAGGCAGCAGCAACCACATTAATTATATGTGGTGTCCTCTTTCATTTACAACTATTTAATATGCATTTAAATATCTCTCCAGGCATTACAAATTCTAGTTTAGAAATATTTCTTTGAAATAAAGTAGTTCTGTTCATGGAGGGTTTCAAAGTCCTCCTCAAAAAATTGCAAATACTACTAAGAATGACAAAGAGAGGCCTTTCTACAATGCAGTTATTGAAAACAACTCCCTGCAGAGAATTCTCCAGTGGCTATTCCTATGCTTCAATGTCAAATCCAAACCCCAGCATGGGACAGCATTGGCCCTTCCTGACCTGGCTCTTCCCCAGCCTCCTGAGAAGGTGCATTCCAGTCCTTCTGGGCTTGTCTTTCTATCTTGCTTCTGCTTTGTCTCTTCCTGCCAGGGGGCCTCTGCACTCCCTCTAGTCTCAGCTCAGTCATATATCCCTAGTGAGTGCTCCTCTCTCACCTCTCACCTCTCACGGCATGAATCACATGGTGTGGTCTTACTCCTGCAACTGTCTCCCCCGTTAGGTACAGGGCAAAACTCAAATGATGAATTGGCTTTCCCTTACTGCTAGTCATGTAACTACGGTGAACACAGTTTCCTACAGAGGCAGAGTAGTGTAGTGAATGAGAACCTGGGCTTTAGAGTAAAAACGCCCTCAGTTCAAGGTGACTTCAATGAAGATGATTCTCCATGCTTTGGGTTTCTCTTATGTAAAATGGGAGAAATGGTCTAAATACCAACCTCTGAGACTGGCCTTCCTTAGCTGTTCTTAGGCTAAGCTCATGGATTTTTATCCCTGGCTGTCTGTCTCTTTGCTACCCAGGCCCATTCTTCCCCCTGAATCTCAACTGCAAGCTTGCCTTACCTCGTTCACAGGCCCGGCTCTGCTTCCCAGCATCCGAGCGCAGGTAGGCTACTCAGTCCCCCACCGTTCAGGGGCAAAGTTTTAAAAGTGACCTCCAAGCAATGCTATGATTCTAAATTACCTTTCTTCCCCCTCAGGAAGGCAATCAACACTTCACCTCAAGGGAGAAGTGGCCTAGATTCAAGTTCCAGCCCAGCCCCTGTGCCAGTTATTTAGAAACTATTTTAGTAGCAGCTATATTCCAGGCAATGTGTTAGGTACGCAGGATGCCAAGGTGAGTGAAAACCACTTCCCAGAGCACAGATGATTCCCAACGGGTCTGGGGCAGGTCTTGGACCTGTGGGAGGCTGTTTCTTTCACGTGGAGACAATACCCCCCCCCCCCACCACTACTTATAGACCTGTGATGAGGATAAAAAGAGAAGACATATGGGAATATATTATAAACTGTAAAGTGCTATGCAAATCAGGATTTATAAAATTCCTACCCCTTCTCCATTCTCTTCCAGTTCTAAGCCCATATCACCCCAGCAGTGCATGTCTCACAGCTTAATGCACTTGCCTCTACAGTTTCCATCTCTAGACTGCACTGTATTCCCATAAGTTCAGATCTGCCTGCCTGACAGGCTAATGTGCTGTTGCCATCCCCCTTGATATTAGTCTAATTCTGATTTGAGGCTCCGGCAGTGACAAGTGAAGCTATTTTAGAGGTGCCTGGGGTCGTAAAACATTTTGAAAATTATTTTCCTGTCAAAGTCACATCAGAGGAGATCTGCATGAAGATTCGTGGTTCTGAGTGAACATGAGGTGCCTTTGTGCTGTGCTCTGGAGAGAGGCGGTGCGCTGAGCAGCGCTGTCATCAGTCACTGCTGAATGCTGAGAGGCCCGCATGGAGCCCACTCAGCCAGGGCCTGGGGGATTCACTCAGCAACACCGAGGAAGCTCTGCACCGAGACTGCCTGGGAGGATCCACGAACGGGAAACAAAAAGTCTCTTGCCACCCAAAGACACTTCTTTAAAGTGTCAGGAGTGGATGTCTTTTTTTCAACAAGAGAGATCCAGAAAGCATTGAGGGGAATGATTCATCTACTCAAAGAATGTCTGAGGAAAGTTGCAAAAAGCAGAATTGAAATTCTCTAGCCATTTAGTCTTTCCTCTGGTTTGTGCATTAAGCCTAGCTGCCCTCTTTAAATACTGATGGTAATAACTCCCAGGAATGTGGGAGGACATTGACAAAAATATAGGTAACTTTTATTTTTTTAATTTCTTTATTGATTAAGGTATTACCTATGTGTCCTTATTCCCACATTACCCCCCACCCCCATTATAGGTAACTTTTAAACAATAGCTTTGAACTAGGAGCTTTCAAATAGAGGAAGCCGTGGAGGCATCTGACCTATGACTACAGATGAAAGAGAAATGTAAGAGAAACCAAGGGTGTTGAAACAGGAGTGAGTCTACACTACAAACACCAGACCCATAGAGTTAGCTACTTCACGTTTGCCTGTGTATTTTTACAGGGTGGGGCAAGGGTGGGAATTCATAAATATAAAGAAGGGCTCTGCACCCAAGTATCAAAATGACTGAAAAGAGAAAGGTAATTTCTAATTATTTTCTTTGAAACCTCAAAAACTAGGCTATAAAGCCCTTTAGTATTAGAACCATATGTTATCCATTTCCGTATCTATCACATCACGTACTGCTTTATGCAGAAAATACCTTTCACAGGTGCCTGTTAAATGAATGAATGAGAGAAAAAGAATGAGATGAAGAGAAGGAGAAAGAAATGGAAGAAAGAGAAAAAAAGACAAATTGGATAAAGAATAATTACCATATAAAATTCATGAAGAAATACCAGAAAATACAGTGATTTTTCCAGCTTAAGGCACTTGGCTGATGATTTTAAAAAGGAAGAAAGAAGGATGAGGAGTGGGGAGGAGGAGGAGGAGGAGGGGAAGGAGAAGGAGGAGGAAGAGGAGGAGGAGGGGAAGAAGAAGGAGGAGGAGGAGGAGGAGGAGGAGGAGGAGGAGGAGGAGGAGGAGGGGGAGGAGAAGGAGGAGGGGAAGGAGGAGGAAGAGGAGGAGGGGGAGGAGGAGGAGGGGGAAGGAGGAGGAGGAGGAGGGGGAGGAAAGGAGGAAGAGGAGGAGAAGGGGGAAGGAGGAGGAGGAGGGGAGGAATAGGAGGAGGAAGAGGAGGAGGAGGAAAGTCAAGTGCTTTGTTAAGGGAAGCAGAAAGTCATTGCAACACATCCTTCTTGCTGTACCGTGTGTATTCCCTCCCCAACCATAGACCTTATCTCACCATGAAGAAAACAGAAAGGTTCCTTTCAGACAAAAATCCCTCTTGCACATGACTAATTTATCTCAGTTTCTTGGTTCCTACAGCCTTCTATAGATCTGTGATTTTAGAATATGGTGATGAAAATTATTCTGCCTAATGCCATCCCTAATTCTATGCACAAATGTCATTCACACATAGAGCCACCATCTATAAGTCTGTCCCACTAATGCACTAGAAGGATTCAAAGTGGTGTATCAGGTTCAGCAGCTTTCAGAGAAAGAATATTATTTTTAATGCACTGTGGAAAAGTAAGCGTCAATGGTGCATTTTGACCTTAATTATTTGTGATAATAACTAGCTGGATACAACCACATGGTCCTCAGAGCAGCAAGAGCATATTTCCACAAACTTCCATCAAGTAACAATTATTGATGATTCTAATCTCTTTCAATAAATATTTCAGAACATGGCAGAATCACGGTGTCAGTAGGAGACATACTCAGAATGTCCTCCTAGATAGGGGTTATTATTTTTCTAGTTACACAAAAGAGAGAGCTTTTACCCCCCCTTCTCAGTAGACTGATTTATTTATGTCACAGACCTCCACTTAAAGATTTTAATAGCTAAGAAATTGTTGCTCCCATGTCTTCTCAAACACCTAAACCATTCTTGCCCTCCATTTTGCCTATTTATGTTAAATTATGTCTGCCCACCACCTTTAAAAGCTCTAACCACAAATAGAAAAGTTGCAATTGAATGAGGATGGGTCTAGACTTGATATAAAGACTCTTAAGATTAATCTGGGTAAGCATAGATGAACTCCAAAATATAGCCAGTCCTTTTAATATAACCTATCTTCCTAGTTTAGCTTACCATTGGACTTCCAAAACTACAATTTACAACTACAATAAAACATTTGTCAAGTCACTTGTAGACAAAAGCAGACATTCATTTTATAATAATAATACCAATACCTACTTTACCTGCAATTTGTGGTTATCTCCTGGCTATTTAGTGTTGGAAACAAACATAACAATTCAAAATGTAAACCCATCATTAAAATACAAAGTCAACAGTAAGTTTTATTAAATCACTGTAGGAGTTAGAGTCCTTGAAAACATGGACTATATATTTTATGCCCTTCAGTTCAGCTGTGCCATGCTTTAGTAAATGGTAGTCACTCAATAATTCTCACTGACTATGAGTCCATGAAAAATGAAAAACTTCAGTTAGGCTTTGCAGGAAAGTTGAGAATTGGAACCAAGTTACAAAAGGAGACCCACTGAATCACGTAGATCCTACCTCCAAAGTGTCTGTCTCTCACAGCTTGTCATCTCACTCTGACGGGCCTGATTCAGGCGCCATTATCTCTGGCCAGGGCAACTGCTCTTGCCTTCAGACAGCTCCCAGCATGGACCAAAATATGGTTAATCTACAAAACAAACAAGTAAATTCAGGATCAGACTGGCATCAGACTTATCATCAGCAACCCTGAATATTAGAAAATGAAGATATATTCCAAGTTCTACAAGATTCCGGAACTAAAATTCCATAGTCATACAAAAAGAGAATTAAGCATAAAGGAAATATAAAGGCATGGTTGGATGTGCCTGGACACAGAACGTTGATAACCAAGCACCATTTCTGATTCTGACATCTAAGTATGTACTACAGATAAAAAAAAATGGGTTTGGGGGGGAATGATGTTGAAACCAAAAAAGGGAAAACGTAGAATTCCTAAAGAGAGAAGCTACCCTATCCAAGGAGTGCAAGATACTTTCTGGGGCTAACAACTGTGGGAGCTATAGGCAGATCAAAAGAGTGATCAGTTCAGACTACAGTCGGAAGTTGATGGGCTCCAGAAGAGTGTTCTTTGGGAAGAAAGTATCATGTGTGCAAAATGTGAGACTGGATAATATTGAGAATGCAGGGTCGGGGGGACACTATTGCCTGGCTCAGTGGTTGAATGTCGACCTAGAACCAGGAGGTCACAATTCAATTCCCAGTCAGGGCACATGCCCAGGTTGCAGGCTCGATCCCCATAAAGGAGGTCTTGTAAGCATATATGTATAACCCATGGACACAGACAATTGGGTTGTGAAAGCCTGGGATGGGGGGCAGGGATGGACTGAAGGGGGTCAATGGGGGAAAAAGGGGTACATACGTAATACTTTCAACAATAAAGAATTATTTTTTAAAAAACACTACACACACACACACACACACACACACACACACACACTAGAGGCCTGGTGCACAAAATTCGTGCACTCGGGGGGAGTCCCCAGCCTGGTCTGTGCCCTGTCACAGTGCAGGAGCCCGTGATCAATCGCCCCAAGGAGGTGGGCCCCGCCCACCCATCCAGGGCTCCTGATGGATTGCCCCAAAGAGATAGACTGGAGCAGGGGGTCCCGCCTCTGCGCCATGTGGAGCCAGTAGGTGGGACCCCCAAGCAGGCCTCGCCGTGTGGAGCTGGAGGACCACCTCCCAGCTCTGGACCCCTAGGCAGGCATCGCCGGACCCCCAGGCAGGCCTCACCATGCAGAGCCAGGGGACCCCCAGGCAGGCCTCGCATCGCGGAGCTGGGGGACCTGCACACAGAGCTGGGAGGAGGCAGGACTCTCAGGCAGGCTCTGTGCCGCGCATGCAGTGTCAAGCCCAGCCCTGCCCACCTGTGCAGCCATCTTGTGACAGCATAAGGACATCACAGCGTGACGACCACTTAGGCTTTTATTAGTAAGGATATACACATATACATATATATATATATATACAAATAAAGAAAAAAAACAACACTATTAATTTAACAACCATTGGACAATGAAAAGCAATAAATGGAAGACAATAAATTCATTTTCAAAGGACGATTTTTTAAAAAAAGGAAAAACAAAGAGCTACCATCGTTTACCTATGAGTCGTGCCAAAGTATGGCAAAATTGTAACATAGCAAATCCATTTGATTTTGAAACTAGTAACATTCTTCCTCAAATGGCAAAAATGTTATAGCATTGAACATAAAAGAAGGAAATGCAATCAAACATCTTTATTTGAATTTGTGAAGAATAATACCAGTATGCACATGGCCATAAAAACAAGTACTATTTATTGGTTCAGCCTTCAGTAAAAGCTAAAGACAAAGCTCATAATAATTATGGTTTCACAAAGGAAAGTAAATGTTTCTCCATGACTTTTTAAAATTAAAAGAAGAGTTGCCAGAAATTGAAAACTACAAGGGCAAGAGAAGAAATAGAAGAGTAGGCACATAAGTATAATATTTAGATTTATACAATTAATCACAAGAGAAACTAAAAATAGCAGTGGGTAAAGAGCACTTTGCAAACTGAAACTGAAGTTGAGGGAGAATGAGCAGAAAAAATTACGCTTTTCATTTCAAACCCCTCTCTGCTTATAAAAGGTAAACAACACATATATCAAATCATGTTGTACACCTTAAATATGCACAATTTTATTTCTTAATTATACGTCAATATTGTTCTCAATATAAATGATCAAGTATATCATATGTATTTCCTTTAAGACAATTATATAAATAATATGTATTAACATGAACAAAAGAAGATCTTAAATGAAAAAGTACAGCATGAACTCAAATATATGTTTATATGCATGTGGATGTGCTTAGGAAAAGGCCTGAGAGGATATATGCCAAGTAGTTTGTGTTTGTACATTTAGAAAATGAATTACCTTTTCACTTTCTCCTTTATGTCTTTTTACTTTCTCTTTTATATCTTTATACATCACCTGATTCTATTTTTACAATGAGTACATTTTAAAAAGTTGTACTCTTAAAAATTAAATTTTAAAATGTGTTCTTATAATTAACTAGAGGCCCAGTGAATGAAAATTTATGCACTGGAGGAGGGGGTTCCCTCAGCCCAGCCTGCCTCCTCTCACAGTCCGGGAGCCCTCAGGAGCAGGAGGCGACCTGGCGATCAGGGGAAGGCGATGCCCCCATCACGTTTCTGCTGCTGCCACTGCCAGCAGCACAAGCCTTGGCCGGCCCTGGTTACCTGCACCTCGGGCGGCCCTGGGCAGCCACCATCCGAGGCTTGCCTGCGCCTTGGGCTGGCCCTGGACGGCTGGGGGGCTGAGAGGACTGGGGGACTCCGGAGGCAGGCACCCAGAGCAGCCAGACCTGCCTGGGGGCAGGCCCGGCCATGGCACGCACCTGCCGCCCCAGTGGGGCTGAGGGGACTGGGTGCCACCATCTTGTGGCTGTGGGTGCTGCCATGTTTGAGGGTGTGGTAGTCAATTAGCATATTCCCTCCTTACTGGCTGTGGGCGCCACCATCTTTGTGAGTGTGTAACAGTCAATTAGCATATTCCCTCTTTATTAGATAGGATTATAAAATATCAATAAATTACTTTTAAGTTTTTTATATTTTAAATTTTTTTAATATTTATTTAAGTGGAATCATATATATATATATTTTACATAAATGGGGTTATACAGAACATACTATAATTTTTTCAAACTATTCACTATCCACTTATTTACAACACCTTTATAACTCCACTATATTACCTATTACATAAACTAGCCAGCATGTCCATTTGTCCAACATGTCTTCTTCCCCAGAGGAGAAGATCCTGAAGCTAAAAACTATGTTTTAACAATTCTATATCCCCAATCCCTTGCACATGAAAAGCATGCAAGGTAAATCTTGATCAATGAGAAAGTTGGGTGCACTTCCCTCCTGTGCAGTTACCAACATTCCTTTTTATAAATACTGTGCTCATGGGCACAACAAAAGAATCAGGGTGCTACTTAACAAGGCCAGGCCCTCACGTGGCTCCTCCTCCCTTCCTGATCCTCTGGACAACCAGGAGGAATTTTCTTCCCTGCTTGATCATTCTATCCAAGCAAAAATAACCTTTCCTACAAGGTTCTTTGCAGCATAAGAGCTTTTGTGGGAATTCTGACCAGCCTCCAGCAGAGGGTGCAGTGATTCCCAAAAGAGACCTGATCTGAAATTGAAGGGGAACCTCTTTCCACAAAGACATCCCCTTCCATTCTGCATCAGATCTCCACCATTTGAGGTTCATTCTGTAATGTTCCTTATTCCCACAATCAGGTAACAGATTAAGTGTCCAACTTTAGTGAGCCATCATTCCTCAGATGGCTGCCCTACTGACAGCACCAGGGCACACAGGCCAAATACTAGGCTCCCATGGATGACATTTCACCTCATAGGAGAAGTAACGAGCCCAAAGGAGGCAAAAAGGAATAGGCAATGGGGGGCGGGGGAGGAATAATATCAGACTTTATAGTTTCTTCTAATGTTATCTGTCAAATGACCCCAACACTTAATGACAATCACTATCTTTCCTATTTAAATCACTTAAACATATATTTCTCAAAAAACATTTTATGGGTCTCTTGCCATAAATTAAACTAGGACTATAGTTCCTATACAATACTCAACAGTACTCAGAAAAGAATATGTCATCTCTTAAAAATATAAAAAGTAGCTTATTTTTACCATAGTTCAAGATCTGCACTGAGGCAACGATCATTTTGAAAGTAGTTAAAGTTGGAGAAAAATCACAAATTATTATGCAGCTCAATGAATTTTTAAACTGAAAACCGTTGGGACTACCACACAGATAAGGAAAAAATACAACCAGCATTCTAGAAACCACCTCTTCATGACACCATGCTGAAATTTCATCATCATAAACTAGTTTTGCTCAGTTTTGAAATGTACATAAATAAAAAGCTACCATTGCATTACAATTACGAAAACTCTGCTAAATCAGGAAGAAATAAGCAGTAATCCCCTCCCCCAAATAAATCCTAAACAAATTTTATGAATAATAATCTAATTCAGATTCATTCATGCACCTTGCAGATGGAGAAACTGGATTCAAAAGGAAGTTGTATAACTGAGTAGAGAGCACACTTCAACTCTGTAAGTAGCCAAATTTGGTTTGAACCTAGATGTTCTCACTCCAAAATAAATACCCTTCCCTTTATTCCATGTGGCCAGATGAATTATACTTGTATAAATTGTCGCCTCAGTTGGGGTCCAACTGAGCAAACACTTGGAATACATTATATTTTGGTGACATCATGAGGAAAGCTCTTTTCTGGCACAGGTAGAGCCTATTTACTTGAGATATTTGCTCCTTTTAAGGGAGTTTTGAGTCATTGAGATACAATCAAGGAATGGTCTTATTTCTTTTCATCACTATTTCCATAGTCTAAGATTTAACATTGTTTCCCCTCTTTAGTGTTTAAGGAACTTTTAGGCAGATCCAATGGCTTTTTAGGCACTTCCTAAAAATCCAGCCCCATTAATATCTCAATCTCACATCCAATTGAAAACTAACAACTCCTTGTGTCACATACTGGATCAGTGGATCGAGGAGCCAAATGTCAAGAGGAGGGCATAATCTGCTTTTATACTCTTCCTTCTCCACCATGTCAGTGAAAGAATATGGTGTACCTCCAGTCACCTCTTTCCCTTCCATCCCCTGATCTTAACCCATAAGGTTGAGTCAGAGAAGGAGAAATAGGAGAGGCAATGAAATTCTTATGTAACTGGCCACCTGTCAGCACTGAGGGGGCACCACTGGTCTCCC